>NC_136429.1:102913991-104113991 GCF_052849685.1 Lactuca virosa
GCCCCACCCTCCAAACCCTAAATTATTACTAATCGGGAGAGAAAATCTTAGACAAACACAAAACACACACACACACATCGTCTGTGTGTTGGTGAGAGAGAGAGAGAGAGATGAAATAATTAGTGGGGTTTTCTTCTTTTTTTTTCTACATAATCTAACAAGATAATAATGAACATAATTTCTTGTGTGTTGGTGCAATTTCTTCTGGTTTATTCTGCCTTTTTTATTACTAGGGAATCTGGGGATTTTTTAAAGACATTGCTTGCTGGGTTTTTCATTTTTGATTTTTTCTCAAATATTGTAAACGATTGTAAAAAAAAAGTGATTAAAGAGAGCGTGTAAGTGTGTTTTAGGTTCGATTTGCGTATCTCAGCATTGATTTTGATTTCGGGTATTGTTTTTTACTAGTGTTGGTGGTTGTCGGAGGTGGTTAGCAAAGGTGGCTCTGGTGTTAAGCTCTAATAGCTATTATAAGAATGGTTTCATAGAAAGAGGAAGATAAGTGAGTATTGATAAAAGGGAGTGGATGTGGATCCCTGCTATTTTAATAATTAAATTAATCGTATAACTGAATTATTGGTAATATAAAAATAAATTAAGAGTAATATAAATATCAATAAAAAATGAATAAGGGCAATATAGTCATTTCATATCCGTAGGGATAAAACGTGTAAACTTTACACAAATGAGGGACGGTCCGAGTTAAAATTTAAAAATAGGGACTAAACGCGTCAATTGGCACTTGGACGAGAGATGATTTGTGTAATTTAATCTTTTATATATTTGAGAAATATAAATACGTTTATATATATATATATATATATATATATATATATATATATATATATAGAGAGAGAGAGTGTGTGTGAAAGAAATGTATGACTAAAAGGTCGAGAATGCGAAAATAATTGTAGACCAATTATTTTATAAGTGCACAACTGGAATTTTACAATTAAATTAAATATGGATAAGTTAAGGATAATTAATTAATTCCTACAAAATATAGAATGTAATCTCATTAATTAATTTTCTCCCCAAATATTATAAATAAATATAATCTTTTCCTTAATTAACAAATTTAATAAAAATATCATTTCAACATTAATTAAAAAACATGGTTATTTTAATAGACTGAAAAAATAATAGTTATAAACTGTTTTCTGTCAAAATAAAAAAAAACCCCATTTTTTTCTTATACAATTTTATTCATCTCGTTTCATTCATTAATGGATATATAAAGTAATCAATTTAACATTTTTACTGAATTAGTTTTTTTAACTATATTTTCTAGAGATGAAAAATACAAATATAATTGTAATCATATATGTTGTAGTTGTAAATATAAAAAATAGAAAACAATGTAATGACAAAGAATACAATACATTTGTAATCATTAACAAATAAAACAAATTGTAGAGATAAATAAAAATACATTTCATAAATGAATAAATGACAACATATATATAAAAGAAATCAACTATGGTTGTAAGCGTAAATGAATTTATAACATAATCCATTGGAAAAAAAAACTCCAATGAACTTTTAATCATAAATGATTAAGCACAACGGGACTATATGCTTTTTGTTTTTGACTTGAAATTGCACACCTCCATATTGCATCTAGAACGATCTTAATTTTATCTATTGTCAAATGCAAAATAAATATCAATAACATTAAGTAAGAAAAAAAACTAGAAAAACTCAATAACATTAATTTGAACATAATATACCTCTAATCATAAATGAATATACATTTAGAGTTATAATAATAAATGAATATAAATAACATCTGAATTTCTACATTTATAGTTATAATAATTAATGAATATATACCTTTAGAATAAAAGTTATAGAGCAAACAAACACCCAAAATAGTGATAAATTCGACTGGATAAATAAATTTAACATTAGTCAACCAATTTAGCCATAATTAAAATAAAATGAGGTTTATATACTTTAGACAAAACTTCAAAAATGGTCCCTGCGGTTTCTGAAAATATCAAGTTTAGTCACTAATTTCAAAAAACCTCACAGATGGTCCCTGTGGTTTCAAAACTTTTAACAAATGGTCCTTTTCGCTAACTTCGTTAGCTTTTGGCCGTTAAGTGAAGGGCATTTCTGTTATTTTACTATTACAGGGACCATTTATGAAGTTTTGGCTTATTTAAAAAAATAAAAAAAATATAATTATTTAATATAGAAGGGTCCTCTCTCTCTCTCATTTGCATTTGCATCTTTAGAACCCAAGTAATTATCGCATTGTTCATATACCTAAATTCAACTTACCCACCCACCCATATCTCTCGCACACACATATACACTCGCATGACCTTCGATCTACCATATTTACTGGTCCCTGCTAGCCCTTTCTTTTCCTCTCCAACAAGCTTCAAACTCCAAAATTTCAAATCTGATGTTTATGGTGTGGTGTTCGTCTCATTATGCCTAATTGGAATCTAAAGCTCGTTGATTTGTTCCGCCAAAGCTCACCCACTTGCGATATCACCGTCACCCCTTTGTTGTCATACCGTTAGATGAATTCAGTTCGTGATTTGGAAATGCTCAACAATGGATTCCGCCAACAGGTGGATTCAGTTCAAGTATGACGTCCCGGATCGGGCCTGAGATGGATCGAGTCTGGCTAAGCGAAATGCTCGTCTCGTGATGCCTGCTCGAATTTAAAGGCCACCGAGGAGAACAAGGCTCGTATCTTGTCGAAGTTTCCAAATTTGGAGATTATTGTTATGAAATCATTGAGTCAAGAAGAACATAAATCGAAGCAGATCTCTACAAGAATCAAACCCAGTTGAAGAAGTCGATGACTGCTATATGTTTCAGACATTAGGGGTATAAACCCACTTGATTGGGCGCCTAGGTGGTCATCGTTTCATTCATAGAGGTGAGCGGTTTGTTGATTTTGTATCAAAAGTGTGGGTAGTCAGTCGGAGATGATATGGTGGACCTAGGAGGAACTGCCAACAAGTGAGCAGTACACATCAATGTCGACTATTACCATGGTATCCTTCATTTTCCAGAATTTGGTTGTAAACTGTGAATCTGAAATTAATCTTTCTTATGTTATCGATTGGAATTACTATCTTGTTATCATCAATCAACTTTAGATCTTGGTTGAACTTGTTCATTATCGTCGCTTTTAGGATTTTTGTTTTTCCTCCCCTCGTATCCTTCATTTTCATGAATTTGTCATATTCAAGTTTGTTTAGATCATTTGGATCTTGATTAATGGCTTTCAATTTGTTGTCAGTGTCTATAGTAGTATCGATTTGGATGTTGGACTTGATTGTAGTTCATTTTGAGAAAAAAATTTGGAACGACACGGTACTTTGATACCCTGTGTTTGATTTGAAGTTCTTGTTTGTGTTTAATGGGTTGAATCGAAGAGGCCATGTTACTGTGGAACAAATTTCACTATGTTGATTCGATGATGGTTTGAAATATGGTATAGAATTTGCAGGTCAAGGAAGAATAAGTTGAATTTATGTGTGTATGTGTGTGTGAGAAAGAGAGAGGGGACCATTATATATTAAAATAATAATTTTTTCAGTTTTCTTTTTTTGAGATAACAAAAACTCATAAATGGTCCCTGTAATAGTGAAATGACAGAAATGCCCTTCACTTAACGGCCAAAAGCTAACGGAGTTAGCGAAAATGACCATTTGTTAAAAGTTTTGAAACCAAAGGGACCATCTGTGAGGTTTTTTGAAATTAGGGACTAAACTTGATATTTTCATAAACCACAGGGACCATTTTTGAAGTTTTGTCTATACTTTATTCCATTGAGGGGTTACTGTCATAAAAACCCTTAAGTTTTCAGAGTTTTGTTGGTTTTGTCCAAAGTTTAATTTTATGTCTGTTTTTACCCTTACATTAACTTAGCAAAAAAAACCCTTATAAATTTTATTTACATTTGTTTAATGTTATTTCTTTATATATATATATATATATATATATATATATATATATATATATATATATATATATATATATATATATATATATATATATATATATATATATATATATATATATATATATGTGTGTATATATATATATATATATATATATATATATATATCTTTATCTTTAATCTCCTCTATGCACAACAACCGACATCAAACCAAATCTCATTCGTCTCTGTTTATCTCTTCACCCTCACGACGTCAGGTGTTCTTCCCCGACTCCGGCAACATCACACACCAGCAGCGCACCACCACCTGTCTCCACCAAAGATGCAATCGACGCCCTGGAAGTCCACCTTTTCCGTCACCGCTGTCCGCCACTTCTACCTTCTGTCAAGACGAATAGCCCTAACCCTATCCCGCCGCCACGATCAACCACCCTTTGGTATTATCGATGCCCTGGGAGTCCACCTTTTCATTCGACTCTTAGCAAACCACATCGATCGGAAACAAATGTGCTGGTAAGCTTTCCCCTTCTCAATATCGGTCCTGTAGGTGCTTCTTCGGTTATGATTCTATTAGTTTTAGAGTATTCATGGTTTACAGGACAACATGTTTCAGTCTTGAAGAATATCAGACTGCCAAATCAGCCTTTGAATCTGGCTCTACATTTGCCCCAGAAGATACAAGATTCACATATTGGATTAAAAAGTGTGACAAGTGCATTGCATGTAATTAAATATTCATAGGCATGTTGGAATCTGATTTTTGATATCATCAATAAAAGGGACATTGTTGGTTTACAAGATTACATCTTAACTTATTAAGCTTTAAGTGTACCGTACATCTACATGTTATTGTCTTTCTGATTTGTGTTTCACTTTTTTAATAGAGGAAAATGTTACACATAAACTTGTTTTTCTTTAAAACAGTCAAACCAACAGATTATTTTTCTTAATTATAATACAACTAATAAGCATATTTTTTTGTGATAATTGACAGATAGTCCCTGCAAGGTGTAGATTTGAAGTTTTGTCAACCAAAGTTGAAATCCGGCTTGCAAAAGCTGAACCTATTAAGTGGACATCTCTTGAATATGGTAATAACAATTTGGTTGCACAAAGAAGCAATGTCTCTTCAGGTACCTCACTTTCAATTGTATATATGATAATCAAATACTTTTCTGAAGGATAAAAGTCTTGTCTGTATAGATGATATTTCAAATATATATCCTTGAATCACAGACAAGTTGGTTAAATTAATGGATAACTGAAGAAAACTGGTTGCATAGCATAGTCTACTAGGAATTCAAAAGATCACATGGCATTATTACTTTAAATTATAACACTTATGTACAATATCTGGAAATTAATGGTATTACATTTCATGTAACAATGGTAGCAATTACATTTTCTGGAAATTAATAATGCCACATAGTCTTTTTAGTGGTTAACTCATTTAAGCTAAAAAGAAAGAGCCAAATAATTCGAAAAAGGAAAAAAATAAAAAACAAGAGGTTAGTTTTGAGGTTAATTATTGTGTTGTGCAATGTAGGTAATCAAAGACCTGCATATCCTTCCTCCAAACCAACCAAAGACTGGGATAAGCTTGAAGCCCAAGTGAAAAAGGAGGTATACAATACATTTTGATTACACAAACACACATTCAATAACTCACTTAACTTTTGTGTTTTGTGTTTTTGTGTTTTCAGGAAAAAGATGAAAAACTGGATGGGGATGCTGCTCTTAACAAGTTCTTCCATGATATTTACAAAGATGCAGATGATGATACAAGAAGGGCTATGATGAAATGTTTTGTAAGAACTCACTCGTTTAATTATTTATTTCATCTTTTTAATAACAAAATAAGTGGTTTATATAAATGAAAATGAAAATGGAACAACAGGTTGAGTCGAACGGGACAGTGCTGTCAACAAACTGGAAAGAAGTGGAAGTACACGAATCAAATGAAATATGTCCATCAATGGAATCTGATTTCCAAAATGCATTTTTGAAAAAAAAATCCCTAAGTTGGAACAAGATGAAAGTATGATCTTTTTTTTATTTTTTTTATTTTCTTCTTTCTATCTATAAGAAAACCCCTAACATGTTATCTGTATTTGGTTTGTTGTTGATGGTTGTTGTCAGGTAATTTTTTAAAGGCATCATTTTTATAGAGTGGGATAATGATGTAACATATCCATTTCATTTGCTCATGTTGACAACTTACCATTAGTAAGTTGCATCTAATAAAGAAGGTGATGCTTCTGTAGTTATTCCATGTACTACATTTGAAGTAAATGAATCACATGAAATATGTCCATCAATGGAATCTGATTTCCAAAATGCTTTTTGAAAAAAAAATCCCTAATTTGGAACAAGGTGAAAGTACGTTTCATCCCTATGGTCCATGGGCAAAATGGGTTATTTAGAAAAACTAACAGACTGGTAGTTAGATTTAACAATTCATGGACCAAAAAATCGTTATAAAACATCAAAAAAGGGCCAAACTTGCAAATATCAGCTATTCTCACGCACCAAAAATGTAATTTACTCTATTCTATATTATTTCACTTACCAACGTTTTCATCTTGTAGTTCACTCTAATACTTGATCATTTTTATAAAATTGTTGTAGCTTTGAATTTACGATGCATGGAGAGATTATATGGTGATCATGCTCTTGATGCCATGGAAACACATAGAAGAAATCCATCAGCTTCATTGCCTGTTATGTTAATCGTCTCAAACAAAAACAAGATGAGTGGAAAAAATGTAAATCAGATTTTAATAAAGTTTTGGCTGAAATATATGCAAAAAATCATTACAAATCATTCGATCCCCGAAGCTTCTATTTCAAGCAACAAGATTCCAAGAATCTCAACATAAAATGTAACTAAACTTTGCCACTACTTTCTTTTCTTTTTATTAAATCATGGGTGTGGAGTTTCAACTTTTAAAAACTTTTTTTATTGTTTTGAAAACAACATTGGTGAGTGAGATCAAGGAAATAAAGGGAATGAGAGAGATGAAGATATTCTTCTTTCCATTGCTGCTGGAAACAGACATTCCATCATGACAAATCTTGAATTTGAATATTCTAATAATGATATTCATGAAGATGCATTTAAACTTATTAAATATTCATGTGAAGAGATTTGCACAACGAAAGAACAATCCAACAAAGTTTTGAATCTTTTGACAACTTTCTTGGAAGCAATACTTGGTGTCCAATCACGGGATGAATGTAGTGTGTCAGATTCAGGAAAGGGTATTTTGGTAAATGGAGATAGTACTTTGGTCAAAGAAGACGGGCTTCAAGTTCAACCAGAGAAAGAAGGTGGTAAGAAGAACATGGGGATCAATTTGGAAATAGTTTTAGTAACATGATATTTTTAGTATATATGCAATTACATTAACTTGTGTCATTTTTATAATTTTAATTTGGGAAATTGTTTTTGCAGGGCGTGAGGCGACTACTAGACCAAGTAATGCTACTGAAAATGGTCATGAAGCAAAGTCAAATATTCATGAGGTTCCTGTGTCACAGGTAAAACTTTATATCACCCATTTTTTTATCTATGTTATTTGTAATTAAAATTTCTTTTATACAAACAGCTAGATGAATAATTTTTGCGGAAAGTTGTGAGAAACCATTATGTTTTTGGAAGTTTTGTTGTTTCACCACTTATGGTGATATATATGTTTCCAACTTCACCATTTTCTTACTTGTATCAGGTTTCAAAAGTAATTGTTATATAATTTTGATATCATGTTATAATTTTCCTTACTTTGTCGTTCATTGTGTGTTAAGTTAAAAAAAAATATTTTATTTACAAATTACAGCACATGGATAGTGGTGTAAGTGCTAAAACAATGGGAAATGGAAATCCTGGTGAGTCATTAAAAGTGGAGAAAGAAGAGGGGGAATTATCACCTAATCATGATTCGGATGAGGTCAAATTTTCAACCTATCAAGACAATGAGAATGAGAATGGGACACATAAAGGGGAAATGAAAGTAGATGGTGATGATGAAGAAAGTGATGATGTTTCCGGTGGCGGTGATGACATTTCCGACGATGAATCAGGCGGTTCCAGGGAGGAGGATGAGGAGGAATGTAAACCGGAAAGTGAAGGAGAAGGGAATGGAATTGAGGATTCTGTGTATTTATTACCACCATCTGAGCATTTTTTACGGACCGTTAAGCCCTTGGCCAAATGTGTAGCTTCTTCTTCATGTGGTGGTGAAAAAAAAGATTCCAAATGTTTTTTATGGGAATGATGCGCTTTATACGCTTTTTAGACTTCACCAAGTAAGAATTCATTATTATTATTATTATTATTATTATTATTATTATTATTTATCTATTTTAATAAAGCTTTGTTGCTTACATGTTTTCCCAAAAAAAATTCCAATACAATTTTTTCATCTTTGTAAATGATGTTAATTTTGCGAAATAAAAAAAATCACAATTTTTAATTATTTTTTAGTGAGGACTACTGATAAAGCAATTTTTTATTATTTTTGGTATGATTTAAAATATTTTTGGTATGACTTATGACAGTTATTAAATTGATTTTTAAATTATTTTAGTATATTTGTTAATATTAGTATTTATGGTATGATATCAATTTGCTTAATTTTGTAATGATTATCAGTTTCCGAAAATATATCATAAAATACTTTATTCCACCAATAAATCTAATATATGTTCTTATTATTTACTCTTACAGCACAATTTACCAACAAGGAATCACAATTCACCAACAAGGAATCAGGAACGAGAACACTACTTCATTTCATTCCATTGCATTTCTTGACACGAGTTCAGGTTCTTTTACTTCTTCTATCTATTATAACTTGAAGTGTGTATGATATTTTATTTTTTACTTCTTCTGTTTGAAGTGATAAACTTCTTTTGTTTTAAATGATAATCTTCTTCTCTCTTCTGTTTGAAGTGATAAACTTATTCTGTTTGAAATGATAAAGATATTTTGTCTCAAATAATACACGTATATAATATGTATATATGTGTGTATGTATTTGTTTGTGACATCCTATATATGTATGGTTTGTATATGTATATGTTGGGACATTGTGTGCTTGTGTATTTGAGTGAATATTGTTTTGAAAATATATAATGTTCTAATTTATGATATTATATTCGAAAATATATCATGTTCTAATTTATGAGTGAATATTGTTTCGAAAATATATCATTTTCTAATTTACGATATTACAGTTTCATGAAATTTGGTTCGACTATTATATATGCAAATCTCTCAATACACCCTGCTTGTAGATGTATTGATGCATCAATAGTTGGAGAAAAACAGTCTTCAAAGATCTAAACATAAAACAATCATCATTAGAAAAAGATTCATATTTTATCAAGATTTACTTTGACACAAAGATTCATATATTATCAATATTTACTTTGACACAAAGATTCATATTTTAAACCTTTTACTTAATATATTACTCTAAGGTATTATTAAAAATATAGATTAACAAATATGTATTATCATTCATTTCTAAAATTCTAAGTAATATTAACATTTATAAAATTCTAATCTTTACTATAAGATAGATTAACAAATATGTATTATCTTTCATCACATTAAAACTATCTTTTGAAAGAAACTCTTTGCCGTCTGGCGCTTAGCGCGGGTAAACGGTTAGTATATATATATATATATATATATATATATATATATATATATATATATATATATATATATATATATATATATATATGGGTTTTTTTTCCTGAATAAACCGTTTAAAATGTAAAAAAAAACAAATTAATATGTTTTTAGAACTACAAATGCATATTTTTATGTATTTAAAAATATACATATCAATAAAAAAAATTTGTTCAATCATAAACGTGTTTATATATATATATATATATATATATATATATATATATATATATATATATATATATATATATATATATATATATTAGAAATATTAATATATATATTTGAGAAGTATAAATATTTGTTTTTACGTTTTTATAAGTATATACATATATTTTTAGAAGTATAGATACATATTAATATTTCTAAAAATATAAAATTATGTATTTATACTTCTAAAAACAATATCTATGAAATACGTATTCATAATTCTAATAATATTTTTTTTACTTTTTAAATGGTATAGCCTTAAAAAACACACACACACACACACACACATATATATATATATATATATATATATATATATATATATATATATATATATATATATATATATATATAGATAAAATTGCAAGAATGGTCCCTGTGGTATGTCAAAACTAGCAACTTTGGTCCAAAGTGGGTTTGGCTCGCAAGGATGGTCCAATAGTTTCGTTTTGTTGCGAGTTTAGTCCAATTTCCTATGAACTTTTTTATAATGACGGATTTGCCCTTATTATTTTATTTTCTAATTTTCTTTTATTACAACAGTTAAAAAACAATTAAAAATAATACAAAATCTCTCTCTCTCTCTCTCTCTCTCTCTCTCTCTCCAAAATCATTTACCTCTTCAATCTTCATCCACACACACACGTTTTACTTCTTCTTCTTGCATACGCCTGTTACCTCAAAGGTACCTTCTTTTCATCTTCGTATCTATCTGTATCTCACTTGCTACCATATACCAATTCTTTATGGTCTATTTTGTTCCAGATCCTCATCTCTTATTACGACTTTGATTCTATATGTTTCGAAATTCCTCTTTTTGTTTTAATTGTATATGTTGAAAATTTCTCTGAGATGTATTTTATACTCATATTTGGAAAATAAATTGCTTTACCTAGGACAGGTCTACATAGTTGGTATTTGTTTTCATTATTAGTTGTTGTGGTCTTTGGGTTTTAGTTACTTACTTGGTCACATTTCAACCGCTGAGGTAGACTAGATTCCTCATTCATATATTGTTATCTAACAAATTCGATTGATTTTGAACAGAGAGTCTTCTTTTTTCAGGATCAGAATGCAATTAAGAGTTGTTCCCAGAATCAGTGACCCAGAGAAACAAGATTAGAGTAAACAACACCTTGGAAGAGTTGTTGTTCTTCGTGAGTACATTTATATGATACTTCTTCTTTCCCCGTTTTGTATAACCCTAAATCGATGAATCTTTCAAGCCCTAGAGAGTTTTTAGCTTCAATCAGACCTCATTGATGTGTTGTTGCACACATCGGATAGAACCAAAATCCAAGAATTGCATTCTGTTTCACTCGCAGGTGAATTGTTACAAACGCCTAATACATATCATCAAAATGAACTAGTTTTCGATGGAGACGATTTAGGCTTAATCTGAACGTGCTTCACCGATCTGAATCTCTCTCTTCTTCGATTTTGCATGATGGTCGCTAAGATTTTGTTGCATCATGAGTCTGCGTAATGGAGTTATGACCTAGTTTTAGGGATGACAGAAGGGAAACGGGAAAGGGGAAGGTGGGTTGGCATGTGGTGAGATTTGATAGCGTAGGTGCCTTGGAGTGACTGGAGATGCCTTGGAGTCGCCAGAGTACTCGTGTTGGCGGTGATACCGGTGGAGAGGAAACACACTGTAGAAGAAATAGGGGAGGGAGACGACGCGTTTGGGTTTATAGCTTATTTATTTTATTTTGTTTTATTTTTAACTGTTGTAATAAAAGAAAAATGGAAAATAAAATAATAAGGGACAAATCCATCATTATAAAAAAGTTCATAGGAAATTGGACTAAACTCGCAACAAAACGAAACTATTGGACCATCCTTGCAAGCCAAACCTATTTTGGACCAAAGTTGCTAGTTTTGACATACCACAGGGATCATTCTTGCAATTTTGTCATATATATATATATATATATATATATATATATATATATATATATATATATATATATATATATATATATATAATAATTATATATATAACATTAAAAAATGTAAATATAATATTTAATTAAACATTTTTTTGTATATAAATACGATTTATATGCATGAATACGTATATTATGAAAAAAAATACTTAGGGTAAAAAATATAAAAAAAATTATAAACTTAAGAGTAAAAGCGTAAAAAAACTGTAAACTTAAGGGTTTTGTTTTGCAAAGTTAATATAATGGTAACCTGGAAAACCTATTATCACCGGTAAAAGGGTAACACTAAACATGTTTTGGAAAATGTGAGGGTAAAATCGGATATAAAATTCAACTTTGGGCAAAACCGACAAAACCCTTAAGATTTGACAGTTTTTATGACATTAACTCTTTCATTGACATATCCATGACACTCAAGCATATGGATTTAAGATAGACTGAAGTTGTAAACGCCTAAAAATGAGAAATGAAATGATCAAATAAATTATAAATATAGGTTTCAAAATTACAAAATCTCTAGATAAAATTGACAACAAATCAAATGTAACATTCGGGCCTTGTAAGTTCCTTTTAACCCCTTGTTTAATAGAATGATTGCATTTTGGTCCTCTGGCTAGTACGTGGGGCGTACTCTATGAGTACGCTTAGCGTACTAGCTGGATCAGGATCGCGGGCATCGACCACGTACTTTGGGCGTACGTGGTGTTACGCGGGGCGTACGCTGGCTTGGTACAAACCCTAATTTTTAAGGTATGTGCTTTATTAAAGCTTCTTTATCCCGCCTCTTGGACATTTTAGATCAGCCTCCATATCTTCAAAACCCTAATTTTATCCCTTAGCCTTTGTGTGGTGCTCTTGTAGAGAACTTTTGTGTGTTTTGTGCATCTTGAAGTGGAAGAAGAAGGTTGAAGACTTATTCTCTGGACAGAGGCTTAGAGATCCAGATTTAGCTTCTTCATTTCGTGACTTTTGAGGTATAAAGTCCATATCTTATCAACTCCATGTATAGATCTTCTTTTAGACTTGTTTATGGCCATTTTAGTCTCTTTTGGTTGGTCCATGTTAGCTAAGGTCGTTTCAGAAGCTTAACCTTGTAGATTTGGACATTTTAGGGGTCCCTAAAGCATAAAAATGCAAACTTTATGGTGTATATGGACTCATGCATGTGTTAAGACCCATGGTTAAGCTCTTTTGAGCTCTAGAGCCCCATTAAGCCATGCATGCACGTAAAGTTGCAAACTTTACGTGATAAATCATCTTTTGGTACTAGATCTGAGGGTGTGGAGTAGGGGCTGAATGAATTAAGTGCTTTTTGGTGGGGGTGGCCAACTGGGGAGTATGTTGGGCGTACAAGCTAGTACGCTGTGCGTACAAGCTCCATAGCGGGTATGCTAAGTGTACGAGCTGAGTACGCCTAACGTACTCAGCAGGTGGGCTTCGATTTTGGGCTTCTCGGTTTTGGGCCATGTGCGGACCTTAGGATATTAGGGCTTTGTTGGGCCATCAAATTTCTAGTTTGGACTATTTTGGATGAAGGCCCACGAAAGGGTTGGGGCCCAATTCGGAAGATTGGGCCATAGTTAGACCTTGGGTGTCTATTTCTAAAATTGGGCCTTTTTGAGTAATTAGTTTGGGCTTTGGCCTTGGGCCAAGTTAGGTAAAGGGTAAAATGGTCTTTTACCCTAGTTTGGACTCTTAGTATGAGTTGGGATCCAATTATTAATTCGATATTATTTTATGATGATAGCGCGGGGATTTTCGGACCAGCAGCTAGAGATTTATCTGGGAGATTCAGCAGTCTTAGGTGACTCTTCCGCACCATGTTAGCAGGTCGAAGGCACCAATGCCGACCCATGGTTTATTATGTTAAGGTTCAAGATGGATGTGTGACTCTTGCATGTGTATGTGTTTGTATGCTTAGTGGGCGGGGCCCAATGGGTAATATGTATGTTATTATTTGTTACACTTGCATGTTTGGATGCTGGGCGGGGCACGTTATGAGAGTTAAGGCGAGGCCCTTTATACTCCGTGGGCGGTGGCCGTTATGCGAGTTAGGGCGAAGCCTGTTATACTCAGTGGGTGGGGCCCGTTATGCGAGTTAGGGCAGGGCCCATTATATGTTTGATATGTGTGGTATGTGGTATTTGTGGGGAATCTCACTAAGCTTCGTGCTTATGGTTTCTACTTTATGTTTTAGGTACTTCTAGTGCAAAAAGGAAGAGCTCGGGGGTGATTGCAGTGCACACACGATATTGTTCCGCATTTCATGATAACTCTGATATTTTATGCTGTTTTGATACATTTGTTCCACTTGGGATTTATGATGATGTTTTGGGGTATTGTTTTATTAATTGAAAAATGAAATTTTTAGGTCTTATTTTTGGGGACGTTACATCAAATTAAACATCTTTGGTAAAAACCATACAATGGTACAGGAAATGTGGTAGTGTTGAAGGTAATCATAAATAAGTAACACATATAATCACCAATGAATACAACTACCAAACAAGAAGTGGTTGTTAAAGAAAGCAGATTTGTAGATGATAAATATAAAAGAAATAGTGTTTGGCGTTTTGCTTGCAATACTCATCATCACTCCAACAATCCTCACTTATTGGGACATCACATGCCATTTAGGGTTATGTCCTTCTCCCCTCCTGATTACGTCTGTAATGGCATCCATCCAAGAAAAACATTATTTGAAATACAAAATAAATAGAAATATAGTTAACTAAATCAAAATCCATTTGAAAAACTCAATAACATTAATTTGTTTATTGAGTGTAATCATTAATGATTAAAAGGGCATATGTGAAAAATTATGCCATAGCCCTCCTTCAATCGATTACCAGTAGGTGTATACTTATTTTTTATAGCCTAGATCATCGGGAAATCAGAAGGGACCGCAAGACAAATCATGACTGAAAAAATGGAGAGACTTACAAAATATGGAATTTAGCTTGCTCGAATCCAAGAACACGAAATCAGGAAGAACTCTTGGAAATCCTTGTAGTCGGCACTAAAACTCTATCTCTCTCTCTCTCTCTCTCACACATACACACACATCTCCCTGCTTTCTTGTGCACTTGGTGAAGCCCTAGTTTTATGATAAAAGTAGAAGCTCTAATCGTCACCTGCTACCATCATCTTGATAGGCCGATACCTCAACCCTTAGCCACCAGGTAACTACCATCAACATAGTACCCATCATCGACCTTTATCTTCAAAGTAACACATTCAAGCAAAATCAAGATCAATTCTTTCCTGATTAAAATCGATTTATAGGTCTAGAATCTCCAAAGAAAGTCGATACACAAAGAACAAGTTGTAGGAGTTCGAATGAAGATCGATTTGGAGGTCTTAAAATCGAGTTGCAGGTTTTGTAGATTTGCTGAACGAAAAAATGATGAAGGCTTTGATGATGGTGTTAGTAGCGTATGGTGGTGGCGGCTTGTAGATATTAGGGTTTAAAGCTTTGAAATCGGTATATATATATATATATATATATATATATATATATATATATATATATATATATAGAGAGAGAGAGAGAGAGAGAGAGGAAGAAGGAAACGTGAGGGTGATATAGAGATATTCCAGGAACTTGATAAAAATAGGATAAAAAATAGTGACCATAATACCCTTTTAGTCTATTTTCAATTTGCAATTTAATCACTTGACTTTTATAAATTACACAAATGACCCGTTGATATTAACCTTAGATCTTAATATTTGGAGGGCTCAGAACTATTCTCATATTCTCAACCTTTTAGTCATTCTCAATTGATCCAACTTATATATATATATATATATATATATATATATATATATATATATATATAATACGTTTCTTAGAAATCTTATTTGTTGTTTATTTAATTATGTTTCGATACTTAACATTTTAACGTAAAACCTAGCCCAACACCACCAACCATCATCAACTCCACCATGGAATTTGCCACTACTGTTATTGACCCATCACCATCTCTAGTCACCACCATCATCAATAACCGTCACAACCAACCACCACTCCCAACAACAATACCACCATCACCACCAAAGTAGTTACTAAAACAAAATCAAGATCAAACTTTAAACTTAAGAAATTGGCACATCTGCTAATATCCAAATCAAGATCGTATACCTATCTCTTTTTTCCTAAATTTATCAAAATCAAAAGTAAAAAAGATGATGCGTTGTTGTTTCTTTTCTAGACAAATGACAAAGGGAATATGTCAGATGTCGTGCATGGGAGGAGTCGATACCGTAATTGTAGTGTGGGCGAGATTGTTACTGTGATTGGGAGATATTAGTTTTTGAAGATAGATAGGCATGTGGCAGTGAAGAAAACATGCATGCGGTTGTGAGGAGACGAGGCGTCACCATGACAATGAGACATCAATTTTTGAAATATTAGACTAAAATTGTATATAGATGCAAAATATAGGGAAGAAAATTGTAATTTACTCTATATTAAACATGTTGCTATTGGTCATGGGAGATTGGGACTGGGAGTAGCTTGGAAGCCCAAATATACCTTTTTTGTTTGGGTCTATGAATGCATTACAAGCCCATATAATTGTTAATGATTTAAATTATATGTCACACATCTCGTTATTAATTGTTTTGACTTACCAAATATAAGGTCTAGAAGTCAAATTATATACATATTATATATGAAAACCTTGTATGTGAGAGCTTTATACTGTTCATTTGGTTTTGTAATGTTTAGAGTAAAAATTGCTAAATTCTACTTGCAATACAACTTTTTATGTATATAATATCATATTCAAAATAAACATCTTTACGTAAATAGGTTTTTACTATTGTAAAAGCAGATTTGTATATTTATATTTTTTTCCATAAAATAGTTTTGATCTAACAGTTTTTAACCTTCATAAAGTCAAATTATTGGTATTTTATATGTTGTAATTTGGTCCCTTATAATATTTTAAAGTTATATTTTTGGTCCTTTATATGATTTTTTATAGTTTTCGTTTATTTTTGTCTGTCTCCTTCATAAATAATTGTTTGGTTCGAAATCTTATAAAAATAAAATTACTATCTAACACGCTTGAAGGTTTAAACTATGTTGACAAAATTTCTCATACGAAACCTTATCCATATTGCACTGTTTTTTCAACATAGGGGTTTCCGCAGCATCGTGCGGAGGGTCCAAACCCTAGTTTTAGGCTGTGTTTGGCGCCACAGCTAGCTTATTTTTCGAGTTTTTTTATGCTGTCGTGTTTGGCAAGCTTTTTGAAAAGCTAGCTTTTTATAAGTTTTTTCAATAAGCTAACTTTTTGAAAAGCTACTTAGACTAGCTTTTTTTAAAATTTTCCAAATACACCAATTAATTAATTATAGAAACACATACTCCTACATGTCATTTTATATAATTTTATATATTTCAGCTAGCTTTTCAGCTAGTTTTACCAAACGTTATTTTTTATCAGCTAGTTTTTCAGCTATCAGCTAGCTTTTTATTTAACAGCTAGCTTTTCAACTATCAGCTAGCTTTTCAGCTAACAGCTAGCTTTTCAGCTAGTACGCCAAACATAGCCTTATATAATTTGTTTTGAGACTACTTCTGTATTAAAAATGAATCAGAACTGGTATTCATAAATTGCATTATATTATACAGATTATTTTTTATGAATTATACATATGATTTTTGAATTAAAGTCAAAATTAAGATTCCACAATATGGAAAATTTTGCATAAATTATCATCAGAAAATGAAAATCGGGAGAAAAAAACTTCCATTTTAAATACTAATTCAGTATTTATTCTAATCATTTAGTTGAGTCACTTCGATCTCAATGGGTAATGGGTTCCATTTTTTTGTGTTGTTTCAGCCCTTATTGACAAAGATATTAGGAATAATTTATGTTACTTTAACTCGTTTGGGTCTCTGAGAGATACTATTAAATATAAGGACACATATTACGAAATCATCTAAATAATAAGAGTTGATGTAATTCATGACCCTATGAGTATTTGGAATATATATTCAATAACCATAAATATAAGGACAAATAGTATTTGGAATATATATTCAATAACCATAAATACAAGGAATAATAGTACGAAATCATGACAACATATTTAGTCGAACACTAACATAGTAGATGTATTTTCTTTTTTTTGGAAAGGGAACTTCCCTAACGAGGGTTTCCGGGCCAGCTTTCGCGCAACGACTAATCATCCGCTACAAACATGAGGCTTTGTCTCATGCCCTGGAGTCATTGCAGGCGAATCTCCATGGCCACAAGGGCTGAGTGGTGCCAGGATTTGAACATAGGTCAATAGGTTATCCATTATATCTTCCACATGCCTTACCAAGTCACCACAACCCAAATGGTTTAGATGTATTTTCTTATACATAATATTATATATTCTTTTATATTTTATATTATTTGTGGCCGATAAACTTATATCGGTTACCGATTTATGACACATCAAGTTATTATTTATAGGGCATTTTTTTGACCATTTAATATCTAGGGTTTAGGTCATTTTTGGTCACTTAACTTTTGGTTTTGTACTCATTTGGTCACTTAAATCTTTTTAAGTTTTAAAAGATCATCAAACTTTTGAATTTGTGCTCATTTAGTCACTTAACTTTTGGTTTGATCACTTAACTTTTGGTTTGGTCACTTAACTTTTACATTTGTGCTCATTTAGTCACCTAACTTTTAAAATTGTGTTCATTTAGTCACTATACTTTTGAAAAAATTTAAAAGTTTAGTGACTAAATGAGCACAATTTTAAAAGTTAGGTGACTAAATGTGACCAAACCAAAAGTTAAGTGACTAAATGAGCACAAAACCAAAAGTTTGATGACCTTTTAAAAGTTAAAAAGAGTTAAGTGACCAAATGAACGCAAAACCAATAGTTAAGTGACCAAAAATGACCTAAATCCTAATATCTATGTGGCTAACACATGACATTTGACAGGCATTTGGTATAGTTTTTGTTGTAAAGTAATGATTGATAAAAATGTTGACACACAATGTGTAGAGAACAGATAAGAGAAGACTTCTTTTAAATATGTTATAACAATATATCATGTACCTATTTCATCAATCTTAATTATGTCTTCGTATCCTATTTCATCAATCTCAATTAATACAATTAATACAAAAATAAAACATGAATAGTTTGGGTTTGCTTCTTATTATTCTATTTCATCAATCTCAATTATGTCTAGTAGTACAACATTCTGCTAGTTAGGGTGTTCGCTATGTTTTTACCCCTCATATATCTTTTATTGATGTATATTAGGGTGTTCGTTACCCCTCGTATATCTTTTATTAATGTCCATTAGGATGTTCGTTATTTTGTTACCCCTCATTTGGTATAGTTTTTTGTTGTGAAGTAATGATTGATAAAAACTTTATCAGACAATGTGTAGAGAACATATGAGAGAAGACTTCTTATAAATATGTTTTAACAATATATCATGTGCCTATCTATTAATACAATTAATACAAAAATGATACATGAATAGTTTGGGTTTGATTCTTTCTATCATGTTTCTTTCACCAGTCTCAATTATGTCTACTAGTGCAACATTCTGCCAGTTAGGGTGTTCGTTATGTTGTTACCCATCATCTATCTTTTATTGATGTCTATTATATTTCCAAATTTGCATAAAATTTTGCTTCAGTCAACCAGTTATGCAAATTTTGTTATTGGATTTTCTTATTTGGTTCTCTTTGTTTGTTATAGACATGATCAACGGTCCAAGAAGGTGAATGGGGATAGGCCACATGCTAGGAGAACTCTATGATGTAGATCAACTCAAAGTATTTGATGTTGTTGCGACTAATGTTGATTTGTCTTCTTTTTGTTTGAGTTGTTCGTCTTCTGATTTTTATCTTTGGCATTCTTGTTTGGGACATATGTCAGTGTCATGTTTATAATTTTTAGTATCTACTGGAGTATTGGGTCATTTAAATACATGTGATATTTCTAACTATAGTGGTTTTAAATTGGAAAAACACTCACAATAATGAAACCATATCTGTCTTCTCTCTAAATTGTTATCGGTTATACTTGATAAATGAAATTGTCATAATTTACTTTAACATAAATGTTAGTAATTATGTCACTCCTCTTCTAAAAATCATGTATGTAATATTTTATTGCATTTGATATTTCCTTTGTTAAGATGGATAATGCACGCAATATTATCTTCATATAAGGTCATGGATGTATAGTTTCCCCTAACTAAAAACTACATGATCCATGGATATGTTGTATTATATTTCATAGTCAAATAGATCATCATATAGTTGTATAGTTTAAAGGATTTCTACATGGTTAAATGTAGTGGATATATTGGTTTTGTTTGGTCCTTGAGATTAAATATTGTTGTAGCAAATAAAAATATATCAAATCAAATTATACAAAAGTCCTAAAAAAATGTTATGTATAATTGATTTTTAACTTATAAGATACAATATAATGTGTATTAAGCTCAAGGGAGTGAAAATCACACTTCAATTTCCTATACATAAATCTCTTCTAATTTGTCCAGAGGATAGAACACTCACTAAGAATGAAAATGCAGAGTTTTCTAATTTATTCAGGCATAGAACACTCACTGAGAATGAAAATGCTCTATAAATATTTGTGTAAAATATATCAACCATTAAACTCTAAAGTATCAAGTATTTATAGAGAAAACACTTGTCCACATGATGGAATCAAATTTGTTATGTTTTCCTAAAAAAAAATATATTTGTTTAGAACAATCGAGGGAAACTACCTTGTTGATCTTGTAGAATGATTTCCTTTTGTTGATAAGCATGATCAAGTGGAGCACGCCCCCTTGAATCAAATATCATTGAGCAGCAACAACCTATTATTATCTCTTTAACTTAAGGAGATATACTCAAGCTTGAAAAACAAGGACCAATAAGCCCATTCTGATGCACAAAATTTGTTACTTCCCCATCATACAAAATGATACAATCATATTACCCATTTTATTTTTATTTTATTTTAATAAACAAAATCTTTATATCTAAGGAATAGTAATAAAAGAATAGTTTTTGTGTCATTTGTTTATAATTTTTAATTTTTCTTCTTTCTATTCTTTAAAGTTGAGGCATGTCTTTTTCTATTATTTACATTTAAATTTAATTTCTTCCGAGTCTCTTAAAATTAGCATTTTATTAATAGAAATTTGAAATTCAAAAAGATGATACAGTTTTTGAAATTTTAATGGTACTATTTGACCAATTTCTAAATTTAATTGTATTGATTAGAACTTCAAAGATTAGAAATTAATTCGAATTTGTTTCATTTTGGATTTTTTAAATCATTGACTTTTGGGTTATGAGAGTAGAGCTGAATATGGATATTTTTAGTTTATGACTATGAACACCCTTTTAGTCATTTATAATTTATAAATACATAATAAATCCACAAATACTTACCAGTTCCATATATTAAATCTCCATTGTTGCTCATTTATCTTTTTTTTTTCTCCATTGTTGCTCATTTGTCTTTTTTCTTCCGAATGGAATGAATACTGATAACGTGAACCATTAATATTGTTATTACTTTTTGTTATACATATTACAAAATAAATATTTTCCTTATATAACTTTTAAACCACAAAAAATGAGAACTTTACATTCATTTTTACTGCTATTGAAACTTTTATTTTTTGTATATTTTTTCATTTAATTTTTAACTAAAATTCAATTTTTTTATTATTGCAAGTTTTTTTACCAACAATATTTTTTCCATTCATAACTATTTTATACAATATGTTTTATATTTGTTTATGTAGACTCCAATAACAACATGTACTACGTTTAAAAGGCTGGGTTTCAGTTATGTTATTGAGAAACAATGATAAGAAAAATAGTTTATGTAATGACAGTAGACTACAGATGATATCTTTATGCAAGCGGATTATTGAAGTAGTCATCATATCTTGAAGTAATATTGAAAACTGGACTTTTATTCTAAAAATGTCTTTAAGTCTTTTTGAAAAATAAATTTCTTTCAAATTCTAAAGATGACAATTTCGATTAGTTGTATGTTTTGCAGTTACAATTAATAATAGTTAAGTACAAACCTTATCGAATGTTGGTTTGTTTCTCAAAGAACCTGTTTGTACAAATGACAAATTGTATGTCGCCTTATCTAGAGTTAAAAGTAGAAAAAAATTAAAATTGTTACTATTATATAAGGATGGTAGATTTACAAATAAACTTCAAATGTTATGTATAAAGAAGTTTTTAGAAATTTATAAACAATTTCTATAATTTTATATCTTATAACATCTTTTATTTATTAATATTAAAATACATTTTATTCTTAATTTTCATTTCAAATTTATTTTATTGTAATCAATGAATGTTTCTTACAATAATTTAATTTTAATTTTGTCATATCACAATTATATTTATATAATTAACTGTGTTTTGTATTTATTTTTAGACTATTTAATTTTATATTTCATTATATTTTTTTTTAATATACAGGTAAATAACGTCGCACGTATCCTAAATCATTTAATATATTAATTTAAAGCAATAATTATAAAGTAACTGGCAAATTATCTACATTTATAAGTTAATAACTATTTGAAAATCATTTATTAATGATTATGGTTTTAAACTATCAAATGTTATTTATTTTTAGACTATTTAATTTTATATTTCATTATATTTCATTATCATTTTTTATTAATATACAGTTAAATAACGTCGCTCGTATCCTCAAATCATTTGATATATTAATTTAAATCAATAATTATAAAGTAACTTGCAAATTATCTACATTTATAAGTTAATAACTATTTGAAAATCATTTATTAATGATTATGGTTTTAAACTATAAATATTTTTTTTATTTTGTTAACAGTGGTTTTCAAAGGTTATAACTTAATATAATATTATGAACGTATGCACATCCACACAATTTATTATTGAAATGGATCATGTGGACTTATATTGAAACATCTCACGTACAGAGTAGTTGAAATAATGATTTTAAAACACTTTTTATTAAATAAAAGCCTTTTTTTTTTAAAATATAAGGACTAATATCAATAAAGTCCTAAGTTTTTAATGCGTAATTGGAAAAAAAAACCATAATATTTTTTTATTATTGCTATGGCCACAACTTTCTCGCAGAATTATCACTCTAGCTACTTAACGAGTTTCATGGTTAACTATGTTATATTTTTTGCAAAATCATTCCTAAATTTGGTTTTAAAATTCAAATTTGGTCCTTTGCAAAAAAATTACACCACATGTTTTTTTAATTTTACTTTTCATTTTTATATACTTTTTTTATTTTCGTTATATATATATATATATATATATATATATATATATATACTTTTTTATTTTCGTTTTTTATATAGATACTTTATTTATTTTTGTTTTTTAACTTTATTTTTAAAGAATTTGATTTTTTTTATCTTTTATATTTTTTTTTTCTATTTTTTTTTCAGTTTTAGTTCTGTATGGTTTTTTCTAATATTCTTGTTTATTTTGATTCAAGTAAGTAAACTTGAATTCAATTTAAAATATTATAACAAGTTTTTTAAAAGAGACCAACTATTATTATTTCTTTTGTTCTTTCTTTAAGTTTATTATCAATAGAAATATATTATATTGAATTCAAACTATTGATATCACATATAGAAATATAATTTAGTTTGCAAGTTCTATCACACAATGAAACATTAATTCTCAATCAACAAGTTGTTGTTTTTTTTTTAAAAATTATTTTTTCGTAACATAAATATAATAGCACTGAAGAACAAAATAAATAAATAAATTAGACCGAAATTACAAATATAAATATAATTTTTTTATTTACTTGAATAAAAATAAAAAAATACAAATACTATAAATTACCAAAATTGTATGATACTCTACTACATTAATATATTTTATATTTTATGAAAAAATGTGAGGAATAAGTTAAAAATACGAAAAAATGAAAACAAATAATAAAAAAACAAATACTAAAAATGAATAAACTAAATATATAAAAATGAAATTAAAATTGCGCGCGCGCGCGCACACACACACACACACACACACACACACACACACACACACACACACACACACACACATATATATATATATATATATATATATATAAAGTATAAAAAAAATAAAGTTAAAAAACCACGTGGTGTAATTTTTTGAAAACTCTAGGGACCAAATTTGAACTTTCAACCCAAATTTAGGACTGATTTTGCAAAAAACATAACAGATTTAACCATGGAACTCGTTATGTGGGTTAGAGTGATAATTTTGCGAGAAAGTTGTGGCCATAGCAATAATAATATAAAATGTTAGGGCTTTTTCCAATTACGCGTTCAAAACGTAGGACTTTTATGATATTAGTTCAAAATATAAATACCAAAAAAATTAACTTTTATAGAGAAAGTGCATATATATATATATATATATATATATATATATATATATATATATATATATATATATATATATATATATATATATATATATATATATATATATAGGGAAGAGTTATATGGAAAACAAAAAAACCCTAAAAATCATAAAAATAGATAAAAAAAAATACTTAGAGATCACAAAACTTTTTTTGACTTTATATATGAAAAAATCGCATGTTTTTACTAAAATTTGCTGAAAAAAAAAAATAAAAAATCAATTTTTTTTATGTTTTTATTTTTTTTTCTTATTTTTTTAATTTTTTGGTTTTTTTTTTTTAAAAAAAATCAGCGAATTTTAGTAAAAACCTGCGATTTTTTCATTTATAAAGTCAAAAAAAAAAGTTTTGTAATCTCTAAGTATTTTTTTATGCATTTTTATGATTTTTAGGTTTTTGTAGGGTTTTTTTGTTTTCCATAGAACCTAAACCTATATATATATATATATATATATATATATATATATATATGTTCAAATGAGAACATTTTTTAAATTGAGAACAAATGAGAACAATTTACAGCCACTCATTTAAAAAAAAATACCCTACTCATCCTACCCCACACCCCACCCACCATATTACATTTATCAATCTTCAAAATTACATCACTCTTGAAGCTGCTCCACCAAGACCATCGGATCACCACCGACCGTCAGACCGTCGTGGATAGACCGGACCACTGCAACCATGTCACAACTGAAAATTTCCACGTCTAGAAACCAAGCCGAAAGAGTCTCGTATGTGTAATAGTTGTAGTTATGTTATTATTATGCTTTGGTAATGTGATGATTTGGAGAATTTCTACCCTCAACTCCCATGATGCCATGCAAATTAATGTAATGTTGAACTTACCTCAAATATGATCACACAAAACAAACATATTAAGGATCCTACACATCTAGACCATAAACACTTCCCTAGGAAGTGCCATGGACGTGAACACCTCAAGGAATCAAACTTTAGACCATAAACTCTTATTCTTGGACATGTTTGGCCGTAAAAAACTCCCAAGGAGTCACTTTGGCCGTAAACTCCTTCAAAACACCATAAGTGGACCATAAACCACCCTAAGCATCCAAGAATGACCATGAACACTATCCTAGGTAACCTTTAGGCCGTAAACCACTAGAATGAATCCCTTTTTGGCCGTAAAACCCTTAGGGGGATTCCTTTTGAGCGTAAACCTTGTTTAAGTTCCATTTGGACCGTGAACCCTTCCCCATTTCAATGATGTTTACGGATTATGAGCTGTAAATGGCTAATTCCAAGAGATATCTCAATAATTCATGCATTACCCAACATTAATCAAAGTAAACATCTTATCAACTCCTTATCCCATATAAAAGGGTCGTAAACCCCATTTCCCATTTCACCATTTCATATTTGCATTCTGTAAACTTCGTGAACTCTCCCAAGAAAGCTCAAGAATTAGTCCCATAAACCATTTTCTTCACAATCCTCCTTAGCTTTTGGTAAGTAATTTATGCCTTGAAATGTTTCATACATTTATTTAATGCGAATCTTCTACTCACACATAAATTATGTGTTCATAACCTTATGCTAGAAATCCCTCAAGAAGTTCATCCAACACTTCAAGTGTTCTAGGCTCAAACTTCTCACCACACCTCTCCATCCACACATTCTCCTACCCAAGGTGAGATTCATACCCCTCTTTTTGATGTTTTCATGATTTTAGGGGAGAATACAAGTCAAGGTTTTGTTTAAATCTTGTTATACATGTATGCCTAGTTATATATGTAACGCCCACAGATTCGGGCTAGTCAATATAGAGACAATAAGCATCAAAAATGAGTTTTGATGGAAGATTATTTATAAGGAGTAATCTTAACCAAATGGTAGTATATGTTACAAGGGTTCCGTGCATATAAAGAATGCCGAAATCCGAGTTATAACGAAGAAGTTATGGCCCGTCGAAGTTTTTCGGCAAAACCGGCATGGCACCGGGAGACGTAAATAGTGAATTTACGATGGAGGAATTTTTAGTCTTAGAAATATAAGAAAAAGTTGTAGTATACGTTAAACCGAGAACATACAAAAAAAGAACGCCCAAATCTGACTTCGTATGAGGAAGTTATGAATTTTCTAAGATTTGGCATAGCAGTGCACGGCCCGAAACTCGACTTTTAGATCGAGCGGTTTTGGCCTACGCGACCTAAATGAGAATTGAAGATCTCATTAATAGAAACTCAACGGTAAAAAGACAGACGAAAACGGAGTCCGTATGTTGAAGTTATGAATTTTACGCGAACATTTAACAGTATAATCTCATCGTACTGTTAAATTTAAGATCGGTCGAGAATTAGCCGACAAAGTAAAAATGAAAGTTGTAGATCTTATTTTTACCTACGCGTGGATATAAAGAACGTCGAAAACGGAGCTCGTATGCAAAAGTTATGGGGTTTAGAAGTCGGCACGGTGGTGCTGCAAAAAGGGTGACGTGACACAATCTTGGCCATTGCTTTCTCCCCAAGGCTTGCCACTAGATGGTGACATGTGGCACTAATTTCAGCCATATTTCACCCTATAAATACAACCCCTTCCACCCTCATTTCTTCACACATCCACCCTTCTCTCTCTACTCTCTCTCTAAACCTCCCCAAACTCCCATAGCGCTAGAAGAAAGCCCCTGAGCGCTCGACGGCTCCGTGAAGAAGAGCTTTCAGCTCGGAAGTTCTGCCCCTGCTGAGCGCGGCTTCTAGCCAAACCCCCTCGTAGGTAATATACGCCTACCTAATTTTTAATATAGCTTTTATTTAAATAACATCGGCAGCTATGGACTTAGTGCCTATAGAATAAACATTGGTAGCTATGAACTTAATACCTGTTAAATAAACGTTGGTAGCTATGGATTTAGTACCTATTAGCTGAACACCGGTAGCTATGGATTTAGTACCCGATGAATGAACTTTAGCAGCTATGGAATTAGTGCTTTACGAACAAGCATTGGCAGCTATGGACTTAGTGCCTATCATATAAACCCTGGAAGCAATGGACTTCGAAATGAATGAATGCAAGATAGATGATTCTTAGGGTAGATCCTTAAGAGTAAGGAAGATAATGGGGATGGGTAATTGGGTTGATTGTTTGATGTTTAAACATAATAATTGAATTATTGTGGGTTGAAAACCCTATGTACTCACCAGGTTTCCCAACCTGACCCACTCAAGCTTATTTGTATCACATGTGTCGATATGAAGCTACATTACACTGAGAGATTAAAGAGGTGTAGATCACTAGTGATAATGAATGTAAGTTCTGTTTATGCTTATGTTTCTGTATTAACGATGACATCCCAAATGTTTTAAAATGGATAAAAAAATATTTCTTCGGAAATGCTTTGATAACGTATTTATCATGTGTTTCTGCGAACAAATTCCGCAACATTTTTATTAAAAGAGGTACTCTGATTTTTATAAAGCATAAACAAAATCGATCTTTTCCGGCCGTGAAAAATGAGGATGTCACAATATATGTGCTAAATCTATGAAAACTCCATATGAAAGTCCTAGAATTCGAAATTTTGTGTAAGTTTCAAGTGTTAGAACCATAATATACAAATGATGTATAGAATCAAGAACTAGTATGTTACAATATATGAGTTACAAATTCTTATGACAAAAACTCTAAGGATTTCCTAAAAATTTGCTTAAAACAAATTGTTGGACAAAATATTTGGAAGTGGTTAGAAAATGGAAATAATGATATTTTTGGGGGACCATTTTCGGCCATAAAAATATACAAGGACTATTTTGGATTATGAGATAAATTTGGGAAATCATTGGACATCTCAATTTTTAAAGGACCAAAAGTGAAATTTTTGGATAAACAAGGGCCTTTTGAATATTTTCTCAAATATAAGTCTAAAATGAACATTTTAGAAGAAATGGGTCATTTTCACACATTTCACCAAGTTTTGAACCACTTATGACACCTTTTGGCAAATATGAGTCTTATTTGATACTTTATAAAAAGAAGGGCCATTTTTGCCAATACCGATAATATTGGGTCATTTTTGATAATTATGATTCCAAGTAGATTATCCTCAATAAATGAAAATGATAGATCTAGTCAACGAGTATAACTATTGTTATTTATTAAATAAATAATGGATTTTCACGATTTGCTCAAAAACATGTTAGTATTCTAGTCAGACGAATCTCCAATGTACCTATATATATATATATATATATATATATATATATATATATATATATATATATATATATATATATATATATATATATATATTAGTGTACGCCTAAAGTTCTGTAAAGAGTTATAAACAGAGTCTCCTGGAGGGAGAGCGAGAATTTGTGTATAGATCTATACGGGGTTGACACCCCGCACCTTCGCTGTTCGCTACAGCTAGACCGGCCAGTCTAGGGTGACAAATGTCTTTAAATGAACCCGAGCGCATGAGAAACGCCAAGACAGGCCTCCGTCATATTATTATGGTTATAACGACTCACTTAGAATATAACAAGGAATTGTTTAGAAATAAACACATGTTACACCTTTCGACTATAATAACGATTGTTTGGATACCTTAAACGAAGCTTTACCACACAAGTATTAGGGTTTTAATACTACTATTTTATAGATCAGAAAATATAGGATTTTCTAGGAAACACGATTTTATACCGTTTCGAAAACGAGAAACTAACACTCACAAGCAACTATACTTGATTGAAAACAAGACTTACAACTATTTTGATAAGAAAATATTGGATTTTCTGTTTTTTCAACTAACACAGATTTTTATACAAAATGCTTATGAACTCACCAACATATTTTATGTTGACACTTTTCAAACGATTTGTATTCTCAGGAAATCAGTAAGCAGGTTTGTGGACAGCGGATGCTGAATTATTTTGATGTAGTTTGGAACTTACTCACCACTGTTTCTTTTCTGTAATTCAAAAACTTAAACATGATGTAAAACAACGTAAGTTTGCTATATTGATGTATGATGTTTGGATTTGCTATGTTTCATTTATATTCAATTGTTATGATATTGCACAATGAAGTCACTCGCATCCGGACGTTTCCGCTGTCTGGTCCGGGGGTGTGACAAACCAGATCGATCAGAACACCACTAGAATGTTGTTTATTTAATGGAAGTGAGGGCTAGGGTTTACACACCCTCAACCTCCATCACATACTTTTCAATTTAGAAACACCCTTAGCTTCCATTGTTTAATTTTTGAAGTTTTGTGGTGATTTTTTGTGACAAGAAGAATACATAGAAGGCATCCATTGTGAAAAGATCCTGCAAGCAAACTCCTCTTCCACCCCCTAGAGTTCTTTGTATTCTTCTTCATGTTTGGGTTAGTTGGTGTGGTTAGAATTCATAAAGTTAGCAACTTTATAGATCCGTTAGGTCCTCTTATGTCCATATGTCCTAGATCTGAAGAATGATTGAGTTTTGAATCCTTTCATGAGGTTTTGACTTTATTTTCTCCATTTTTGATCTAGCTGGATCACAAGGCATGCATTGGACATGCATGCCAAAAAAGCAACGGTTTTTGATGATGTTTGGAAAGGGCTTCTGGAGAGTATGAGTGGGTTGCTTGAAGGATTAAGAGCTTACTGCAGTAAGGTGTCCAGGAGGAGTTCCCACGACATGGCGATATGCTTACCATATCGTGGTGATCGTGGTTATCGCAACTGTTTTGTTTCGAGTCTGCCATGATGTGGCAGATGCTTGGCCACAATGTGGTGGCCAGTTGAGTTAAATTTTAGTTGTTGAATTTGACCGTTGACTTGTTAACCAAGTTTGAATTTAGCCCAATTTGAGGATTTTGAGTTGTAGTTTAAGGACTGGTCCCTGATTGTTGTATAGGTTGTTGAATTAATGTGTCTAAGCTCATAACTAAATTGGTATACTCTTGTAATTAGAAGCAATGTCCTTTTTGGGTTGCCCTCATAACTAGAACTTGATTAGAATGACATTTGTAGAGAGGAGATAAATTTATTAGTTTATTATATGATTAATAAACTGTAATAAATGATTTGTTAATATATTATATGATTAATATATTAATTGGAAATAGATAGTTGATTTGTTAATTTATTATGTGATTAATAAATTAATATGAGATCAATAGTTAAACAATCGATTTGTTAATTTATATGTAATAAATTAATAAGAAATCAATTCGAATTAATTAATTAATAATCAGAATTAATCTGGAATTAATTTGGGATTAATTGGAATTAATTAAAGGTGCATGGGGTGAATTGTAATTGTTCAATAGTTGAACAAAAGAGGCAATTCTAGAATAGGCTTGTCGAAAAAACCCGAAACCCGTTCTACCCACCCGACCCGTTCCGAATTCGGGTAGAATGGGTCGGGTAGAACGGGTAACGGGTATGAACATTCGGGTAATAGGTTAACCCGATAATAATATAGGTCGGGTTTTAGGTATGAATATTTATTTTCGGGTATACCCGAATACCCGAATTCGTTTTTTAAATAATACCAAATATACAATACAGTCACGTACGCACACTTCAAATAAAACAAAACCCTTCGTTTCCTTCTTATGAATGACGGCTCGACAGTCGACACAAACTTGCAAAGGGAATACGACGCTGAAGCTGAAGTCCTGAACCGTCATCACAATTCTCAGTCTCTCTATCACACGTAATGGAATTAAAAAAGTACATAACATATTGTAATGATTTGTATTGTTATTATAGATGTACTTGTTAATTGTATGGAGTATTTTCCTACCCAATTCTTTATTAAACCAACCAACATGTAAAAAAAATATCAATAAGTGTCATTTAAGAAATTTTCGGGTATACCTGATAATTACCTGACCCGACCTCAAACCCGAATACCCGAAACCCGAAAACCCGAATTACAATATAGGTCGGGTATCGGGTATTATTTTCTTAAGGAAATACCCGTTCTACCGGAAACCCGATAATTTTACCGGTTCGACACCCCTATTCTAGAACCATCCAAGGGTGGGCAGTTTTGGGAGCCCTTCTAGGGTTTCCAGAAGCCTCCTGAATGCTAACAAGGAAAGAATTTGAATTAGAGTTAAATCCACTATTTAATTAATTCAAATATGGATTTGCCTGCAAGTCACCTAAACTATAAATAGGACCCCTTGGGTTAAAATTTTAGTGGTTACTCTTTCCAAGGAGCATATGAACGAAATATCTTCTATCCTCTCTTGTCTTCTAGTTCTAGGATTTTGGTGTGAGCCATTACAGACATCATCCTTTTGGTGCTAACTTTCCAAGCTCTTCAAAGGAAGGATTGAAGTGATTTGTTTACTATAACCAATCAAAGGTATGTGACCCTAATTCTTGTATTGTATTTAATTATATTAGGGTTCATCTAGTTTTCGTTGTTCATGGTATGTTACATTCAAAATCTATGACATAGATCCTTTAGGTTGCATGTGTCCTTAAGTGTTAAAGAAAATTCCGCAAGCACATAGTTTTGTAACCTATAAAACACATCAGTGGTATCAGAGCCTAGGTGTGTCTACCATTGATTGTAAATTATATGAACCGAACAAAATCGATCTTTTTTTTAATATATATATATATATATATATATATATATATATATATATATATATATATATAGGCTTAGGTTATTTTGTTTTTACTTACTATTGTATGCCAGAATGCACAGATCTGGACACCGGATGGAATAGAATCAAAGGTCATGATCTGAGAGTCTGTGATATTACAATATGGTAACATGTACCATATAATTACATAAATTCCAGCATAAGGGAATATTTGTTAGATGACCTATATTAAAAAAGGAAATTTTCGGATTTTAAGGGATAATTAGATCTCTTATTTTTTATTGATTTTTTTTAAATTAATTCGAATTTAATTCTAATATAGTTTTTAGTAATAACTGATTTTATTCTGTTAGAATGACAACGTCAACCATAAACTAGTAAAGATATTTTTGATTTTATTCTTACAGAATATGGTTATATTGAAGATATTTTTTTTATAAATAACATGCTTAAAGAATTGTACAACATATTATCAAGAATAACATTTTCTAAGGAATACGGATTTTATTCTTTAAGAATCACTAAGTACATTAACTCGTAAAGAATAAAACTATAAACAATTACTACATTCATTCTGAAAAAAAAAATATGACTAGTAATGGTTCAAGAATTACATTTATTCTGAAAGATTAAGACTAAGAATTGTTAAAAACGAAAAAAAAATATCAAAATATAACAAAAACACTAATCCATTCTGAAAGAATATATTCTTAGTCTCGGTCTCCATGTTTTCTTCCTTTTCCACATCAATGACAGTTTCTTCAAAACCTAAATCCACAAAGAAAACATAATCAAAACCATTTTTGGATGTATTCTAACATGATACATTATCCAAAATATAATGTATTCTTACAGAATACACTATATTCTTACAGAATAAAGTATATTCTATATTTGATTTTCCTAGAAAATTAGTATTCTGTCAGAATATATTGACAAATAAAAAGATTGAATTTATGTCTTTTTTTGTCTCTTGAATATTTTTAGCATTTTCATTAAGTCTGTTATTTCAAGATTTTTAAATTTATGTTTAGCCAAAACAAAAGGTAATCATAAACAAAAATACATGAGAAATAAACAAGTAAAATGTCAAAAAGATCATAAAAAATGACATCATTGACAAGTAAGGAGCTTGTAGTTTAACATATACTTCCAGTAGAATCTTCCACTTTAAACATTTACCATATCCCAACATTAAATTGCAAATTGGGGTGCATATATATTTTAGTAAAGTAATAGAATATGAACATGGCTAACAAATGAGAAGTAATGACTAAACATATTGATAAAAATGACCAATCAGTGAGCCACCAAATGTACCAATATTCTTTGATTTAGTAGAATGAAATGATTTGAAGTAAAGAATTAGAACAACAACCAGACAAACTTCATATTTAAATTAATAACTATGTGAAATTATCTAAAGATTATTTACAACCAACAAAGTGTGTCGATTTTGATTGTGTATTTTAATGCTTAAGTTCGCATTTAAAAAACAACCATACTTTTTTGTTGCAATTAAAACTCTAAAATTCTAGAGAACGTAATTTAAGTTAAGTAAAAACCATGGACAAATATAATCTTGAAAATACCTGATTAATTGCAGATCCGGATGGTTAAAAAAACATCATAACCTAGATGATAGAGTACATATGCGATCCGTATCCATCGGTGTTGGAACGCTTCCATAAGCATTGCCTTTGTAGTAAAGACGACGAGAAATCCGTGATGGGAGGTGTTGGATATAGGATGGAGACGATGCTAGTATTTGATGAAGAAGACGGGAATGGTGATGATGACAGCAAGATATTTCAACGATGATGGTAGCAACAGGGAAGGAGGGTTTTGCCGATGGCGGAGTCTTTTGATGCTGCCTGTGATTTACAATCTATAAGAGAAAGATTAGGTCAAATAATTATTCTCTTTCCATAATTATAGGATTTCAATTAAATGCCTCCATTAATTGAGAATACAAAATCTCCAAAATACCCTTATTGAATTAAAAAATTATTTAATATTTTGCTAATTTTTTATTGGTGCATTCATGTATACAATAATTGTGAAAAACATTTGAACCTTGCTCTCTCTCTCTCTCTCTCTCTCTCTCTCTCTCTCTCTATATATATATATATATATATATATATATATATATATATATATATATATATATATATATATATATATATATATATATAACGTGAGATCAGCTTAAATCGAAAATTCAGGATTTTCTGCCTAATATGATTTGTGTGGTTAATTTTGGTAATTATCTGTTTTTAAATCTGTCAAGATCCGATTTTTGATGCCTTAGATGATTAAAATAAAAACCCTAAATATTATGAGATAATCTTGGAAATATAATATTTAATTATTAGATTAATTAAATTGAAATATACTTGTGGATTTAATAATAAATTTAATTATAAGATTAATTAAAAGATAATTATAAATGAATGATAGGTTTAAATTGATTAATTAATTATATAATTAATTTAGATAATTAATATTTAAACCTTGTGTTTTAAAAGGCTTTAAAGAACACTCTTTTATATATATATATATATATATATATATATATATATATATATATATATATATATATATATATCAAAACGTTTAATACTATATGTATAACTAAAAGTCATTGGAATCAATAATAGGCCTCATTCACGAATCCATGCTATAAGAGGGGTACAAGGAAACAACCTATAAAATGACCATTGAATGGGTATCCTTTTCACCCACCGCTCATTTGCATGGTGGAGGGTCGTTAGCTGAACGAGTTCGATAGGACGTAAAAGATTAAAAATATAGTCTTTAAAGTACTAGAATATTATTTTAAAAATATAATTCTAGTTACTTTAATAAAAATGTGAATTTGTATGATAATCCATGAAAACGCACATCAATTATTTATGAGTCGTTAGTGGAACGTGTGTGGTTAACCGACACACTATTGTGAGACTATAAAGATGAAATGATGAAACAACTCGTGTTTATAATTGTTGTTGGAGCATGTGTGGTTAACTAGCACATCAATGGGAGATTATAAATCAATCGGGGGTGTTTGAGCGGGTTTGCATGGTTATTCGCATCGTAATTGTGATCCTCGGCATCCCAATCACAATTGGTAAGAGCATAATCTGATATTAAACATGTCATTGATAAGATTCAATGAATCTAAAAAAAACACTAGGTGTCTCATATGATTGAAATTGGTGAAATGATTTCACATACCTAAAATAGTTAAGGATTAAAATCAACTAACTTGAATTTTCTCTTCTCCCAATTTTGGATGTCTTATGACGATATAAATGGTCTTCCTCGTTCTTATGGAAATGGTTTTCCTCAATCTTCTATAGATGGTCTTACATATTCAAGTCAGGGTGAAATTGTCTTCCCTTCCTTAGGCAATGGTGGAATTTAACATCGTCCTTCTTCAACTCTTCCACCTCCCTCTCTTATGACTCCCCCAACATCACGTTTTCTTCAAGTTGAAAGATATGAAACTACTCAAGCCCTATTGGCATGTAAACATGAAGATGGAAATTTTGTGTATATGCACGTTCTAAAAATGAATTCGTTCATTGATAAGGTGGAAAGGATGGTTGTAGTATTCCCAAAGGAGCAAGCCAATGATTTGGTTCTTCCTTCGCTTCCAAAGTCATATGTCAGTTCATTAAGAACTTTTATATGAGGAATCTCGACGTGAACCTAATTGATCTGACCCAAATGTTGATGGTTGTTGAAGCATAAATGCCTAAGAACATACCTAAAGGTGCATGTGGTGAATTGTAATTGTTCAATAGTTGAACAAAAGAGGCAATTCTAGAATAGGCCTGTCGAAAAAACCCGAAACCCGTTCTAGCCACCCGACCCGTTCCGAATTCGGGTAGAATGGGTCGGGTAGAACGGGTAACGGGTATGAACATTCGGGTAATAGGTTAACCCGATAATAATATAGGTCGGGTTTTAGGTATGAATATTTATTTTCGGGTATACCCGAATACCCGAATTCGTTTTTTAAATAATACCAAATATACAATACAGTCACGTACGCACACTTCAAATAAAACAAAACCCTTCGTTTCTTTCTTATGAACGACGGCTCGACAGTCGACGCAAACTTGCAAAGGGAATACGACGCTGAAGCTGAAGTCCTGAACCGTCATCACAATTCTCAGTCTCTCTATCACACGTAATGGAATTAAAAAAGTACATAACATATTGTAATGATTTGTATTGTTATTATAGATGTACTTGTTAATTGTATGGAGTATTTTCCTACCCAATTCTTTATTAAACCAACCAACATGTAAAAAAAATATCAATAAGTGTCATTTAAGAATTTTTCGGGTATACCCGATAATTACCCGACCCGACCTCAAACCCGAATACCCGAAACCCGAAAACCCGAATTACAATATAGGTCGGGTATCGGGTATTATTTTCTTAAGGAAATACCCGTTCTACCCGAAACCCGAAAATTTTACCCGTTCGACAACCCTATTCTAGAACCATCCAAGGGTGGGTGGTTTTGGGAGCCCTTCTAGGGTTTCAAGAAGCCTCCTGAATGCTAATAAGGAAAGAATTTGAATTAGAGTTAAATCCACTATTTAATTAATTCAAATCTGGATTTGCCTGCAAGTCACCTAAACTATAAATAGGACCCCTTGGGTTAAGATTTTAGTGGTTACTTTTTCCAAGGAGCATATGAACGAAATATCTTCTATCCTCTCTTGTCTTCTAGTTCTAGGATTTGGGTGTGAGCCATTACAGACATCATCCTTTTGGTGCTAACTTTCCAAGCTCTTCAAAGGAAGGATTGAAGTGATTTGTTTACTATAACCAATCAAAGGTATGTGACCGTAATTCTTGTATTGTATTTCATTATATTAGGGTTCATCTAGTTTTCGTTGTTCATGTTATGTTACATTCAAAATCTATGACATAGATCCTTTAGATTGCATGTGTCCTTAAGTGTTAAAGAAAATTCCGCAAGCACATAGTTTTGTAACCTATAAAACACATCAATGGTATCAGAGCCTAGGTGTGTCTACCATTGATTGTACATTATATGAACCGAACAAAATCGATCTTTTTTTAATATATATATATATATATATATATATATATATATATATATATATATATAGGCTTAGGTTATTTTGTTTTTACTAACTATTGTGTGCCAGAATGCACAGATCTGGACACCGGATGGAATAGAATCAAAGGTCATGATCTGAGAGTCTGTGATATTACAATATGGTAACATGTATCATATAATTATATAAATTCCAGCATAAGGGAATATTTGTCAAATGACCTATATTAAAAAAGGAAATTTTCGGATTTTAAGGGATAATTAGATCTCTTATTTTTTAAATTTTGATTTTTTTTTAAATTAATTCGAATTTAATTCTAATATAGTTTTTAGTAATAACTGATTTTATTCTGTTAGAATGACAACGTCAACCATAAACTAGTAAAGATATTTTTGATTTTATTCTTACAGAATATGGTTATATTCAAGATATTTTTTTTATAAATAACATGCTTAAAGAATTGTACAACATATTATCAATAATAACATTTTCTAAAGAATACGTATTTTATTCTTTAAGAATCACTAATTACATTAACTCGTAAAGAATAAAACTATAAACAATTACTACATTCATTCTGAAAAAAAAAATATGACTAGTAATGGTTCAAGAATTACATTTATTCTGAAAGATTAAGTCTAAGAATTGTTAAAAACGAAAAAAAACATCAAAATATAACAAAAACACTAATCCATTCTGAAAGAATATATTCTTAGTCTCGGTCTCCATGTTTTCTTCCTTTTCCACATCAATGACAGTTTCTTCAAAACCTAAATCCACAAAGAAAACATAATCAAAACCATTTTTGGATGTATTCTAACATGATACATTATCCAAAATATAATGTATTCTTACAGAATACACTATATTCTTACAGAATAAAGTATATTCTATATTTGATTTTCCTAGAAAATTAGTATTCTGTCAGAATATATTGACAAATAAAAAGATTGAATTTATGTCTTTTTTTTGTCTCTTGAATATTTTTAGCATTTTCATTAAGTCTGTTATTTCAAGATTTTTAAATTTATGTTTAGCCAAAACAAAAGGTAATCATAAACAAAAATACATGAGAAATAAACAAGTAAAATGTCAAAAAGATCATAAAAAATGACATCATTGACAAGTAAGGAGCTTGTCGTTTAACATATACTTCCAGTAGAATCTTCCACTTTAAACATTTACCATATCCCAACATTAAATTGCAAATTGGGGTGCATATATATTTTAGTAAAGTAATAGAATATGAACATGGCTAACAAATGAGAAGTAATGACTAAACATATTGATAAAAATGACCAATCAGTGAGCCACCAAATGTACCAATATTCTTTGATTTAGTAGAATGAAATGATTTGAAGTAAAGAATTAGAACAACAACCAGACAAACTTCATATTTAAATTAATAACTATGTGAAATTATCTAAAGATTATTTACAACCAACAAAGTGTGTCGATTTTGATTGTGTATTTTAATGCTTAAGTTCGCATTTAAAAAACAACCATACTTTTTTGTTGCAATTAAAACTCTAAAATTCTAGAGAACGTAATTTAAGTTAAGTAAAAACCATGGACAAATATAATCTTGAAAATACCTGATTAATTGCAGATCCGGATGGTTAAAAAAACATCATAACCTAGATGATAGAGTACATATGCGATCCGTATCCATCGGTGTTGGAACGCTTCCATAAGCATTGCCTTTGTAGTAAAGACGACGAGAAATCCGTGATGGGAGGTGTTGGATATAGGATGGAGACGATGCTAGTATTTGATGAAGAAGACGGGAATGGTGATGATGACAGCAAGATATTTCAACGATGATGGTAGCAACAGGGAAGGAGGGTTTTGCCGATGGCGGAGTCTTTTGATGCTGCCTGTGATTTACAATCTATAAGAGAAAGATTAGGTCAAATAATTATTCTCTTTCCATAATTATAGGATTTCAATTAAATGCCTCCATTAATTGAGAATACAAAATCTCCAAAATACCCTTATTGAATTAAAAAATTATTTAATATTTTGCTAATTTTTTATTGGTGCATTCATGTATACAATAATTGTGAAAAACATTTGAACCTTGCTCTCTCTCTTTCTCTCTCTCTCTCTCTCTCTCTATATATATATATATATATATAAATATATATATATATATATATATATATATATATATATATATATATATATATATATATATATATATATATATATATATAACGTGAGATCAGCTTAAATCGAAAATTCAGGATTTTCTGCCTAATATGATTTGTGTGGTTAATTTTGGTAATTATCTGTTTTTAAATCTGTCAAGATCCGATTTTTGATGCCTTAGATGATTAAAATAAAAACCCTAAATATTATGAGATAATCTTGGAAATATAATATTTAATTATTAGATTAATTAAATTGAAATATACTTGTGGATTTAATAATAAATTTAATTATAAGATTAATTAAAAGATAATTATAAATGAATGATAGGTTTAAATTGATTAATTAATTATATAATTAATTTAGATAATTAATATTTAAACCTTGTGTTTTAAAAGGCTTTAAAATACACTCTTTTATATATATATATATATATATATATATATATATATATATATATATATATATATATATATCAAAACGTTTAATACTATATGTATGACTAAAAGTCATTGGAATCAATAGTAGGCCTCATTCACGAATCCATGCTATAAGAGGGGTACAAGGAAACAACCTATAAAATGACCATTGAATGGGTGTCCTTTTCACCCACCGCTCATTTGCATGGTGGAGGGTCGTTAGCTGAACGAGTTCGATAGGACGTAAAAGATTAAAAATATAGTCTTTAAAGTACTAGAATATTATTTTAAAAATATAATTCTAGTTACTTTAATAAAAATGTGAATTTGTATGATAATCCATGAAAACGCACATCAATTATTTATGAGTCGTTAGTGGAACGTGTGTGGTTAACCGACACACTATTGTGAGACTATAAAGATGAAATGATGAAACAACTCGTGTTTATAATTGTTGTTGGAGCATGTGTGGTTAACTAGCACATCAATGGGAGATTATAAATCAATCGGGGGTGTTTGAGCGGGTTTGCATGGTTATTCGCATCGTAATTGTGATCCTCGGCATCCCAATCACAATTGGTAAGAGCATAATCTGATATTAAACATGTCATTGATAAGATTCAATGAATCTAAAAAAACACTAGGTGTCTCATATGATTGAAATTGGTGAAATGATTTCACATACCTAAAATAGTTAAGGATTAAAATCAACTAACTTGAATTTTCTCTTCTCCCAATTTTGGATGTCTTATGATGATATAAATGGTCTTCCTCGTTCTTATGGAAATGGTTTTCCTCAATCTTCTATAGATGGTCTTACATATTCAAGTCAGGGTGAAATTGTCTTCCCTTCCTTAGGCAATGGTGGAATTTAACATCGTCCTTCTTTAACTCTTCCACCTCCCTCTCTTATGACTCCCCCAACATCACGTTTTCTTCAAGTTGAAAGATATGAAACTACTCAAGCCCTATTGGCATGTAAACATGAAGATGGAAATTTTGTGTATATGCACGTTCTAAAAATGAATTCGTTCATTGATAAGGTGGAAAGGATGGTTGTAGTATTCCCAAAGGAGCAAGCCAATGATTTGGTTCTTCCTTCGCTTCCAAAGTCATATGTCAGTTCATTAAGAACTTTTATATGAGGAATCTCGACGTGAACCTAATTGATCTGACCCAAATGTTGATGGTTGTTGAAGCATAAATGCCTAAGAACATACCTAAAGTAGAAATGCTTAAAAGATCTAATTCAAAGAATTCCATGGACATGCAAAATGGTAACATTAGTGACCAAGAAAAGATTTCTCTTCCCAATCGAAAGGGATCGACTAAGGTCAAACAGTTCGATCATATGGTAAAGAGAAAGGCTTGTTCTGAGATTGTTCCAAATGTTGACCCCAATGAGTCCATTTCTTTATACTGTCAATTGAAGGGACATTGGAAATAAAGTTGCCCAAAATACTTGAAAGATCTTAAAGATGGTAAAGTCAATATGTGTGATTCTACTTTAGGTACATCCATTATCTAACTTCATAAGTTCCTATTCTTAGTATCTTAATACATAATATGATTATCACATTTTGATGGTATTGCAGGATCTAAAAGAAGGAAGGAAACTTGAGTAAAGTGAGATAAATTTGATAGTGAGAAATGGACTTTGGTCACATGTTTCGATAGTCAGAATTTGGAGCTACTACTAGGGAGTTAGGATAACTTAATAGATTCCTATTACTCTTCGGAGATGTTTAGAAATATAGTTTTTCATTTTATGCATTGTAAGGACAAGTTCCACTTTTCAATTTATTTCAATAAAAGTGATGTTTTGGTTTACGTAGTTGCCTTATTTTATATTTCCTTACAATGACATTTGTGAAAGTGTTGGTTATGTTTCTAATAATAGCAATATTAATAGTGGATATTGATTCTTCTAGATCGTGCTTGTGGTACTATCATAATTGACCAAGTGAAAAGAAATCCCATCACCAAGTTTTAGTTGGACAGAAACTTGGAGTCATACAATTCGAATTACATGATGCATGAGAATCTTGTTCATTGGAAAATTATTACTAATTCATTGTTCACATGTTTATGTAAGCCAAGTGAAGGACTAATGGATCTAATGCATGTGTATATGGACTTTCCAGATCCATGCCAAAGGACGATAACTCTATTCGTCATTATTTACTAACGCTTCAGTAAATATGGTTTTGTTATTAAGTTCAAATAGAATTATAAAGCTTTTGAAAGGATTCAAAGAGTATCAATGAATAGAAGAATTTATTAGGTAGAAGATAAAAGATTCTCCAATATGAAAAGAAAGGAAAGTACTTTAGTGTCATGTTTTATGATCATCTTGTTGATTATGAAATTCTATCATAGTTAATCCTCCAAGAACATCTTATTGTAATTTTATGACTAAGAAGAGGAATCAAACATTGTTGGAAATGGTTCGATCATAGATGAGTCATACTTTGTTCCAATCAAGTTTTAGAAACATGCTCTAATAACTATGAATCATATCTTGAAACTCATTTCAAACTAAGAAGGTTGAAAACACCTCATAATATGTTGAGTAATAATGCTTTTCTTACTCTAGCACATTTATAATTGGAGTTGTGATGTTTTCGTTGATCGAGAAACAAAAGTTAAACTAAGATCAATTTTATGAAGTGTTTTCTTGTCGGGAATCCGCAAAAACTTTTGAATATTTTTTTAGTTCATCAAGGAATGTTCCTTCAAAGAAGAACCATATGTCAAAAAGTGAGTGAGAGTCATATTGATCTTGAGTTGTAAGAGTTAACCGACCATGAACCTTTTGGTTATCACTAGTACACGACCAGAGATTCATAACATGTTGTGTTTAATTGACATATTCTTATTTCTATGCACTTCTAGTTGAGTTGGCAATGCTTATAAGTTATGTGTTATTTGTCTAAACACACACACATACTATCCAACTAAAGTGTATAAGCTTAAGAAGTCTAGTTGGAGACTTAACGAAGCATCGCATAATAGAAATATACACTTCCTTAAGAAAGTCAAAGGGTATTTATTTCTAGGAGTCTAGTTGATTTCTGGGTACATGTCAAAGCCAGTAGGAGCAAAAATCTTATGTTAGTATTGCATGTTGACAATACTGATCATAGGAAACAGTGTCTCTAGTTTGCAAATTGTAAAGTTTGGAAATTGTTTTCCTATAGTGGACTTAAGGGAGAGGGCACTCATACTTCGTTTAGAGTCTAAAGGTTTAAATCGTATGGTTTAATAGAACTTAGTCAAATACATATATGAATAGCATGTTTAAATGCTTCAACATAGGAGATTCGATATATGGAAATATTATAGCAAGGAATTAAATAGATATTAAATCCTTATATAGGTAATATGAGTCAAGTCCCATATGCTTTAGATATAGGATCGATCGTATATGCTAGGATATTCGTTTATTCTAAGTTTTCACATGCCTTTGGCATTGTGTGAAATGGATTAGAATTTTGTATGACTAAAGTTGCTAATTAACTCTCAAGAACATTCTGAGGTTTTACCGAAGATTGGTTGCTTGTGGACAGTTAGAACTTTGACATTAATTGGGAAGGAACATAGTGACATATTTTGGATTGAGATGATTCTTGGTTAGAATTGAAAATTTTTCCGTAATGGGAGATGCTTGTAGAATCTACATGTAAGTTTGAAAATTTAATGCAAGAGAATTTTTCAAGGAGTGTGCCTTGAATTTGAGACTTCATAACCATGTAATTGTTTCTAGTAACAAGTTCCAATTGAACATTTTTTAGTATTGAAGGCTCAGTCTCTGCAACTTTAGAACCTTGACATCACAGAAAGACAATGCATGTAAAGATGAAATTCCACTACGTCTTAGATAACGATAAGAATTTGGAATTGTTAAATGATCATCATTGGAGTAATGTCCAGTCGATCTGTTCGCAAAAGAAGGACCATCGAGTATGCATGTTTATAACATGGCATGACTAATGTTATTTAATTCAAGTGGTTAGTTGATTACTTGAAACATTAAATAATGAATAAATTCGTAATTTTTATGGTGATTAAATAATAGAGAATTATTTATATTCAGTGGGTATGATACCATTGTTAATTAATATATTAATGTGTTTCACTTTGCATGTTTTATTTCCCTGCGTAATTTTAATATTATTCAAAATTCCACAGTCGTTCCTAATTTATGAAGTAAGTAGTGAATTAAGACTAATATGAATCAATTGTTAGATTGTCCATAAGGATTGGACATTGCATACAGATTGCTACAATGTTCATGAGTACATGGAAATAGGATTTTAAGTATTAGATAAATCCACACTTAGAGATTACTTGATAGATTCAATCACAAGTAACTCTAAGACGATAATATCTTCTATTCTATAAACAGAGATATATAAGTCATATTTTGCAAATATGGTGTGCATTGGTTTACTCCAACACATCTCATAACTAGGTGTTTTAAATGTAATTCCATGCATAATTTGGTGAGTAAAATGTTTGATTATATAGTCAATCTGTATCCGTTCCTTTTGCCTTAACGGGAGAAGCCATATCTGTGGGGCCTTCGGTGATTTGAGTTGATCTACAAAAACTAGGCCTAGTACAAAGTAAATGGATGTGTACGATTTTGTAGTCTGGATATGATCAAACATCGGAAAATCAGGAAACAAAATAAATGAACATAAGGTTGATCATTTAATCCATGACTCTGTTCATACGATATCTTGAAGAACGAAGGAAAAGTTGATCGGTTATCATATGGCCAACGTTTGAGTTGAATCAGAGTTCGGTAGTGGCTTGGGAAGCACACTTTTCTTTTTTGATTCAAGGTTATAGACTTATCTAAGTGGGAGACTGTTGTATTAAGGTGTCTAAGCTTATAACTAAATTGGTATACTCTTGTAATTATATGCAAAGTCCTTTTTGGGTTGTCCTCATAACTCGAACTTGAGTAAAATGACATTTATAGAGAGATGATAACTTTATTAGTTTATTATATGGTTAATAAACTATAATAAATGATTTATTAATATATTATATGATTAATATATTAATTGGAAATAGATAGTTGATTTGTTAATTTATTATGTGATTAATAAATTAATGTTGATCAATACTTAAACAATTGATTAGTTAATTTATATGGTTAATAAATTAATAAGAAATTAATTAGAATTAACCTGGGTTTAATTCGATATTAATTGGAATTAATTAAAGGTGTAGAGGGTGAATTGTAATTGTTTAATAGTTGAAAAAAGAGGCAATTCTAGAAACGTCCAAGGGTGGACGATTTTGGGAGCCCTACAAAGGTTTCCAGAAGCCTCCTCGATGCCAATAAGGATATGATTTGAATTGGAATTAGATTTTTAATTTAATTAATTCATATCTGGATTTGCCTGCAAGTTACCTAAACTATAAATAGGACCCCTTGGGTTAAGATTTTAGTGGTTACTCTTTGCATGGATCATATGAACGTAATATCTTCTCTCTTCTATTGTCTTCTAGTTATAGGGTTTGGGTGTGAACCATTAGAGGCATCATCCTTTTGGTGCTAGCTTTTTAAGCTCTTCAAATGAAGGATTAAAATGGTTTGTTTACTACAACAAATCAAAGGTATGTGACCCTAATTCTTGTATTGTATTTGATTATATTAGGTTTCATCTAGTTTTTGTTGTTCATGGTATGTTGCATTCAAAGTGTATGACATAAATCCTTTAGGTTTCATATGCCCTTAAGTGTTAAGTAAAATTTCACAAGCACATAGTTTTGTAACCTATAAAACCCATCATAGGTGACCTGTAGTACAAGTTCTTTGGATTTGCCAGAGCTGTGATGTTATCTGCTAGTTCGTGAGGTGAGTTTTCTCACTATAATTTGTACTGCAATATGTGTCCTTGTGTGTAGGATGTTGTTATGTTGTAGTGATCTGTTAGACTAGTAGATCTGTTATGATTACCTGTGCTTGCTTGTTATTGTTTTGTGCATATTTTGACATGGTTTGGTTGTGTTGAGGCGAAACTGCATTGTATTGTAGTCCAACATACCCGGGAGCAGTCCAACTATATATTATAGGCTCGGGAGCGGTACAAATTTATGCTATAGGCTAAGGATAATGCGGCTGGGTTGAAACGATACTGCTTTATGTTGTAGGCCACATACTTGGGAGCAATCCATCTATATGTTGCAAGCTCGAGATCGGTTCAGCTTTGTGTTGTAGGCTCAGGAGGGGGTCCAGCCTTGTGTTGTAGGCCTAGTGTACATGCATTGCATGTGTATTGTTGTGTGGGGTATTTTAAAGGAACTCACTAAGCTTTGTCTTATAGTTGGGGATTAAATGTTTTTGAGGTACTTACCAGATGGCGAAGGCGGGACTGCACACACATCAACAGTTTTATGATTCGAGATTTTGTATTTTTTCCTTAAAACTCTTGTTTTGAATTATGGTTTATGAACAAATGGTTGACTTTAATTTAACTTATAAAAATGGGTGTTTATTCAATTTTAAAAATGAAACAATTTATTCTGAAATTTGGGACATTAGAAGTTCCTTGGGAGTAGTTAGGGTGTTTAGTATTTTTTGTTATTTGTTTTACATATATAATCATGAAATGCCTCGTATATTTATGACAATTATGTGTTTATCTTAAAAGTTTTTTTCATCAATAAATAAATCTCAAATATATTATTATTAATTCTCAACTAAAAGTAAACCTTTAATTAATTAATTAATTATTATTTATTTAATAGTTGGTAAATAATAAAATTTATACATTATAAATATGATTATTTATTTGTTCTATTTGGCTCTTAATTGTTCCCCATTGATTCATATGTGAACAAAACACCATTATTTCTTTATTCCTTGCACATTAATTACAACATACTATCACCTATGCAAAGGCCAAGATACATTAACTATATAGACAGTTGTAAGCATCTAGCAACAGGTTGCAAGTCGGGCAAAGCCGACAAAAGAGTTATACAGACCAACGACGTTTGAACCTCGAGTTTCAGGTGGGAGACTTGGTGCTTCTAAATGTGTCACCTTGGAAAGGCGTCATCCAATGTCAGAATTGGGGAAAGCTAGGCCCCTGATTTATTGGACTCTTCAGGATTACCGCCCGGGTGGGCAAGGTTGCATACCAGATGCATTTTCCTGATGACCTAGGCCATATCCACAACACTTACCATGTCTCGCAATTGCGAAAGAATGTAGTTGATGATTCACCGGTGATTTCTCTGGATAATATCCAGGTCGACAAGCGCCTGAACTACATGGAAAGGTCGATTGCGATTCTTGATAGGAAGACCAAAGCTCTGTGCACAAAAAGAGGTGAATCTAGTAAAGGTGTAATGACAACACCCGAAAGGCTCGGAATAGACTTGGGAGCCCGATGATGAGATGAAGGAGCATTACCCAGACTTGTTTGCAGCGATGGACTTCGAGGACGAAGTCTAATTCAAGTGGGGGAGATTTGTAACACCGAGTCTTCTAGGTATTTTCCATTCTAGCTTCATGTTTTAAAAAGTTGACAAATTAGTCCCTACGCTCGGCGTACGAGCCAGGTACACTAGGCATACATGTATGTACACTGGGCATACGCAATCATGGGACAAACCCTAATTTTTAGGGTTTGGACCCTATTGAAATACTTTATGGCCTCCAACCATTCTCACCTCCCATCCTCTATTTCTTTAAACCCTAAGAACAAAAACCCTAGCCTTGAGAGTGAGATTTAAAGCTTTTGAGTGAGTTTTTGTGTATTCTTGTGTGTGAAGGAAGATCATCGAGGAAGGGGTTTTTCTCTCAAGTCTTTGGATCAAGCAACTATTCATCATTGTGCATCTTCTGGAGGTATAAAGCACCAACCTTGATGCATATTTCTTTAGATCTTGTTCACGATTCGATTTACACTCTTTTGTCCCAAAGCTTTGACCTTTGTGAGTATGGAATACTCCAAAGCCTTTAATATGTCATTTCAGACGCTTTAGGGTGATTTATTGTTGGATTATGTGTCTAAGCCCATAACTATAATTGGTATATACTTGAATTGATAGTAGCGCAACCATTTTAGGTTGCCCTAAAACCTAGCAATTGGACAAGATGACTTTTGGAGAGAGAGATTAATTTATTATGAGACTAAAAAAATTAAAATAAATAGTTTATTAATATATTATGATAATAATATATTAATTAGAAATAGTATTATTTAATTAATAATTAATAAGAAATTAATTGGAATTAATTTTGGGATTAATATAATCAATTAAAAGTGCAGGGTCTGAAGTCTAATTGTTCAATAGTTGAAAAAATGGTTCCAGACCCTTCCACTAAAGGTGGTCGATGATTTTAAGGGATATTCTAAAGTTTCTAGAATATCCCATGTGGATAAATAAGGAGTTGGATAATTACCAATTTGAAATAATATTATTATATTCCAGTTAGGGTTATATAAGGCTTCCTTGTACCACTATATAAAGGGCCCTAAGACCTTCATTTTTCGACCACTCCATATCATAGAGAGGTAGCCGGAATTTTAGGCCTCCCCTCTCCTCTCTCTTAAGTCATCTTCTTGCTAGCTTGGGTGTGATTCCATTAAAGGCACGACACTTGTGGTGCTTGCTTCCAAAAGATCAACAAGAAGGAATCTTGGTTATTTACTACAATAACAATTAAGTTATGTAATCCTAAACCCTAATTTATGTTTTTCGAAAATTATCTAGGGTTCTTAGGGTTTCTTATTTGATGTTCACAGTTATAGGTTCAATAGTGAAAATATAGATCCTTTTAAGTTGCATGTGAACTTAAGGGTTTTAAGTTTATTTGTTTGACCTAAATGCCATCAGTGATATCAGAGCGTTTTGGTTTGTCTTCAATTGAATTGCTATAATGGTTGAATTTGATCAATTAGGGTTTATAGAAATTAAACCCTAAAAGGCTTAGAATTTCGACTATGGTTAGGGTTTTTCGAAACCCTCGCCCATCCCCTTGGATTTCGAAAGCAGGGTTAGGATTTTGAAACCCTAACCTTCCTCCCCATGTTTTCGAAAAGTGCTATATGGTTAGGGTTTCCTAATTTTTGATAATTGTTAGTTTAATTTTACTAAAAGGGATAATTATAAAATTGGATAAATCCTACACCCATAATTCTCGAAAATTTAGAGGGTAAGGATTAGGATTAAACTGTTTGATTAATTTAATTATTTAATCCTTAATTTATTTAATATATTTAACTAAATGTTAATTGATAGATAAATATTAAATCATTTGGTTTATTTTGAATTTAAATTAATTGTTTGTTAATTTCGAATTTAGATAGAATAAACCGAGTATTTTGAAAAAGTTTTAAAATACCCTTTATACTATATGTAAAATTAAAAGTTTAATAATTACTATATGTCTAAGACTAAGTCAGTCAAATCGCTAGTACGCCTCATTCACGAAGGTAGTCTATAAGGGGGGTATACGGAAACTGACTATAAAATGGTAGTTGAATGGGTGTCCACTCTCACCCACCGCTTCCTTGATTAGTGAAGGGCCGTTAGCCGAACGGATTTGATAGGACAACTAATTCTCATTAAAAGTATAACTCTATTAAAAAGTACTAGACCCTTTTGTTAAAATCCCAAATTTATTTACTTTATGAAAAATGTGAATTAGTATGCTAACCCATGAAATTGCACATTACACTTTATAAGTCGTTGGTGGAGCGTGTGTGATTAACTAGCACATTAATAGGGGCTAATAAAGAGTTGTAATGGGTATCTCATAAATTATCATTGTCGATGGAGCGTGTGTGGTTTACCAGCACATCAATTGGGATGATAAATGACAATGAGGTTACCAAGCACATTTGCATGGTTATTTACATATTGTTTGTGATTCTCGGTATCCCAGTCACAAAAAGAAGAGCATAATATGAGATTAAAAATGCCATTGAATAGTTTCAATGAATCTCAAAATACCTAGGAATTTCACTTAACTTCATTTCGTTTCCTATTGGTGGAATTGGTAAATTGTCATTTACCTACCTTTATAAAATTTACAATTAGATTACAACATCCCTTTTCTGATTTGTGAATTATATAGTTGGATCTTAGCCTTAAAATTTTATTTTGGTTTACTATATTAAGGATTATTCTTATCTAACTAAAAACTACATTCCTTTTACAGATGTCTACTCCAACTGATGCTTCTACTTCCTCCTCTTCCAACCACCATAACTTCTCCTTGCTCTCTGTCTGCTCCAAAGTCATATTGGATGGTTTCAATTATAATAATTGGATGCGGAATATCAAAATGGAGCTTTGATTTGAGAGCAAAGAGTATGTTCTCGAAAAAGAACTCAATGAAATCGACGAAGAGAAGGTCACTCCTGAAGAATTGGTTGTCTACAAGAAACATTATTATGATGCGATAAAAGTTGCTTGCATCATGGTAGCCACTATGACCCCTGAACTGCAAATATTCTATGAGGACTACTTGCCTTATGAAATGAACAAAGACCTTATGGAAAAGTACCATAAGCGAGCACATCAAGAAAAGTACGAAGTAGTCAAGTCCCTCATGGCGTGCAAGATGTATGAGGGATAATCTGTCTGTAGCCACGTGCAAAGAATGCAACGTTACATGGAGTACCTTGTTAGGCTGAATGTGCATTTTAATGAGGAGTTGGCTATTGATATAGTCCTAAAATCTTTACCAAGTTGTTATGATTATTTCATCTTGACCTATCATTTGAACAACAATGAGACCACCTTGGCTCAATTTCATAACCTACTGCAGACTGTTGAGGTAGGAATGAAGGGTGAGAACTCAAACCCTAATCCTGATAGTGCTCTCATTTTGGTCGTTGATCAAGGAAAGGGGAAGAAAAGGAAAGGTCCTCTCAAGCACAACTGGAAGGTCAAGGCCCATGTCGGGTCATCTAGCAGTGGCACAAAGGCCAAGCCCAGTTATGACATTCCTCACATATATGATCCTAAAGAGGCCACTTACTTTTACTGCAATGATAAGGGACATTGGAAATGAAGCTGCCCAAAGTATCTACAAGACATTAAGGATGGCAAAGTGAATCCATCTTCTACAGGTATATATATAGTATTTCATCTAATAACTCATCATCCTCTCGTTCTTAGGTCCTTGATACAGGATGTGGATTTCACATGTGTTCTGATTTGCAGGGGCTAAAAAGAAGTGAGGAGGTGGAGCACGGTAGAATGAACTTGATCATGGGGAATAGGCGATCTTCTCATGTTACCAATATTGGATTTATAGACTAGTGCTTATTAATGGTGTTTGTTTAGATTTAATAAATTATTGCTACTCGTCATAAATGACAAGAAACATTATCTATTTTCATGCATTGTTCAGACAAGGGTTTAGATATTCATTTAATGATTTGAATGGTTCTATTTATGCTTATAAAAATAGTGTTTTTTATATTTGAAGCTTTACCTTGTGATGGCGTGTATAAAATTGTTATGTGTGTTGATAATTTAGGAAATAATGTGTTTCATATTGATTCGTCTAATGGTGTAGAAAAAGAATGTTTGTGGCATTGTCGTCTTGGACACATAAACAAGAAACGCATCGCCCAACTCCAAAAGGATGGAGTGTTGGAATCATTTGACCTAAGCTCAGATGACACATGTGAATCTTGTCTTTTGGGAAAGATGAAAAAATCACCTTTCATTGGATCTTGTGAAAGAGGTGAAGGTTTTTTGGATCTCATACATACAGATGTGTGCGGACCATTCAGATCGTCCACAAGGGATGCTAATCGATTCTATGTGACTTTTACAGATGGTTATAACAGATATGGTTATATCTACTTAATCAAGCATAAGTAAGAAACCTTTGAAAAGTTCAAAGAGTTTAAGCATGAAGTCAAGAATCAGTTGGGCATGAAGATAGATGTTGAGATTCAATAGAGGCAGAGAGTATCTTAGTATTGAGTTCAACGACGATCTGAAGGAATGTGTAATAGTTTCACAATTGACTCCTCCTAGGACACCATAATTGAATGGTGTGGTTGAGAGGAATAATCGGACCTTGGTGGACATGGTTCATTCCATGATGAGTTGTGCTTTTCTTCACATTCACTTCTGGGGGTATGCCTTAGAGACAACCACCCACATCCTCAATCTTGTCCCTACAAAGAAGGTTGCCAAAACACCTCATGAGATGTGGAAAGGGAAAGTTCCCTCGTTAGCACATATCAAAGTCTGGGGTTGTGAAGCTTTCATTAGATGAGACACTCATGACAAGCTAGCAGCTAAAAGTGAGAAGTGTTTTTCATTGGTTACCCAAAGCAGTCATTTGGATATTTTTTTATCAGACCTAGTGAAAACGTGGGATTTGTAGCACGAAGAGGAGTCTTTCAAGAGAGAAAGCTCATATTCAAGGAGGACAGTGGGAGTACCATTGACCTTAAAGAAATTCAAGAGTCGACCAATGAAGGAAACTTAGATGACACTAGCACTCAACCAGAGGAAAAGGTTCCTGTTGAACCAATAGACATGTCATTACCTCTCAGGGGTTCCAGTAGAGTTAGAATTCCATATGAGTTCTATGGCTTCCATATTACTACAGATGGTGACACATTTGTCAGTGATAGGACACTGATAAATTTTGATGAGTCGTCTAGCAACAAGGAAGCAATGGCAGGCCCTAAGGATGCTAAATGGAAATAGGCAATGGACAACGAGATCAAGTCCATATATGACAAACAAGTTTGGAATTTGGTTGATAATGTACCAGGTTGAAAGACAGTTTGGTGCAAATAGATCTTCAAGCAGAAGACCGACATGGATGGAAAGGTACACACATTCAAGGCTCGACTGGTTGCAAATGGATTCACTCAAACCCCAGGGGTTGACTATGATGAGAACTTTTCGCCAGTAGCCAAGATAAAATCTATTAGGATAACGCTCGCCATAGTTGCCTTTCATGACTATGAAATTTGGCATATGGATGTCAAAACCCCATTCCTTAATGGGAAGTTGGATGAAGATGTTTACATGAGTCAGCCAGAGGGTTTTGTAGATGTAAAGTTTCAAAATAGAGTGTGCAAGCTTGAGAAATCCATCTGTGGATTGAAACAAGCATCTCGCAGCTGAAATCTTTGCTTCCATGAGAAAGTCAAAGATTTTGGTTTCTCTAGGAGTGAAGATGAGTCTTGTGTGTATATCAAGGCTGGTGGGAGTATAGTGACTTTTCTGGTGTTGTATGTATATGACTATGGGAAACAACATTCCAACTTTACAAGAAGTTAAGTCTGGGCTTGGAAAGTGTTTTGCCATGAAAGACCTTGGAGAAGTTGCCTATATTCTCGGGATAAGAATCTTGAGAGATAGAAAGAAGAGACTAATTGGACTTAGTCAAAGTACATACTTTGATAAAGTACTAAAAAGGTTTAGTATGGGAAATTCCAAGAAAGGAGAGCTACCGATCCAGAGCAATACCAAATTGAGTAAGACTCAAAGCCCTAGTACAGATGATGAGATAGCTGATATGAGTCGGGTTCCTTACGCTTCGGCTGTGGGGTCGATCATGTACGCTATGACATGTACTCGCCCTGATGTGTATTTTGCCTTGAGCATGGTCAGTCGCTATCAGGGAAATCCTGGTAAAGCTCATTGGGCAGCGGTTAAAAACATTATCATGTATCTGTAGAGGACGAAGGACATGCTGCTAGTCCTTGGTGGCAGTGATACATTGAGAGTAAGTGGATACAGTTAGGCTGAGTGTTCACTCTAAATAGTCGAGCAGTAACTTTGAAGAGTTCCAAGCATGACACGTTGGCTGATTCAACCTGTGACTCATAGTACATAGCTGCAAGTGAAGCGTCAAAGGAAGCAGACTGGTTGAGGAAATTTATCGGCGACCTTGGAGTTGTCCCGACCATTCTGGAGCCAATGGAACTTTTCTACGATAATGAAGGAGCGGTTGCCTTGACTAAGGAACCAAGAGATCATGGAAAGTCTAGACATATCGACAGAAAGTACCATTACATTAGACATAGGGTAGAAGAAGGTCATCTCATCGTGAAGAGGGTATCATCAGAAGAGAATCCTACATATCCTTTAACAAAGGCTCTGAGTAGGGTCAAGCACAGTTAGCATGCTAGGAGCACTAGTCTGAAAGATGATATTAGTTTTAGTAGTTAGATAGTTAGTTTGAAACTTGGAACAAAGTAAATGTAATTGACTTTTGGTGTTAAATATTTGAGAATTATTTATGAGTTTATTTACTACCTTTTTTCAATTGTTTATTCTTGTGTTTCATTTTGCATGTTTTACTTCCCGAATAATATGATTATTCAAATTCCACAGTCGGTCATACTTTTGGAAGTAAGTAGTGAATTAAGATTGCCATGAACTGGATTGTAGATTGTCTAAGGGTATTAGGCATAACAATAGTGTTGTTGCAATGTTTATAAGTACTTAGAAATGGAGATTTAAGTATTTGATAAACCCACGCTTAGAGAATTACTTCATAGAATCAATCACGTGTAATTTTGAGACAATAATATCTTATGATCTTGAAACGGAGATATATGAGTTGTAATTTACAAGTTGGTTGTACATTGCTAATGCGTAAACGCATCAGTAACTTGATGTTATAAAGCGTATTGTCATACATGATTTGACGAGTAAAGAATGCAAGAATATGAGTCAAAGTTTATCCGTTTCTTTTGCCCTAGCAGGAAAAGTGATATCTTTGGGCCCCTCGGTGATTTGGTGTTGATTTATAGTGTTAGGACCAACCATAACTAAATTGATGTGCTCGATTAGAAGTCCTATGTCATCACAAATCAGAAATTGGGAAACAAAGTCTTGGACAATGAGAATTGATTATATTCCATGTCTCTTGTTCGAATGATATCTTTCAGAACGGAGGATTATATGATCACTTATCTTAGGACGCGTAACTGACTGGGTCATAGTTTCGCAGCGGCTTATGGAAGCTACAATTTGCTGATCGATTCAGAAGATATATTGGAAATTATAGTTACAGACTTATCCAACTGGGAGACTGTTGGATTAGGTTTCTAAGCCCATAACTATAATTGGTATATACTTGAATTGATAGTAGCGCAGTCCTTTTGAGTTGCCCTCAGACCGAGCAATTAGACAAGATGACTTTTGGAAAGAGAGAGATTAATTTATTATGAGATTAATAAATTGTAATAAAGAGTTTATTAATATATTATGATAATAATATATTAATTGTAAATAGTATTATTTAATTAACAATTAATCAGAAATTAATTAGAACTAATTTCGGGATTAATCGAATTAATTAAAAGTGCAGGGTCCGAAGTGTAATTGTTCAATAGTTAAGCAAAAGGTTATAGAACTTTACACTAAAGGTGGTGGAAAAATTTGAGGGATATTCTAGGGTTTTTAGAATATCCCGTGTGGATAAATAAGGAGTTGGATAATTTCCAAATTGAAATATTATTATTATATTCCAACTAGGGTTATCCAGGGCTTCCTTGTACCACTACATAAAGGACCCTAAGGCCTTTATTTTTCAGCCACTCCATCTCATAGAGAGATAGCTGAAATTTCAAGCCTCCCCTCTCCTCTCTCTTAAGTCGTCTTCTTGCTAGCTTGGGTGTGATTCCATTAGAGGCACGACACTTGTGGTGCTTGCCTCCAGGAGATCAACAAGAAGAAATCTTTGTTATTTACTACAATAACAATAAAGGTATGTAATCCTAAACCCTAATTTATGTTTTTCGAAAATCATTTAGGGTTCTTAGGGTTTCTTATTTGATGTTCGTAGTTATAGGTTCAATAGTGAAAACATAGACCCTTTTAGGTTGCATGTGAACTTAAGAGTTTTAAGTTTATTTGTTTTACCTAAATCCCATCATTTATGTCATAAAAATACAAGTTCGGGTCTTGGTCGCTTCCATGCATGAGTTATGGAGTTGTAAATGGTTGGATAAGTTAGATTTTTTAGTGTTGGGGTCGTTGTAGCCTAGCAAAGGCATAAATGCTGCAACTTTATGGCCTTAAATGTTTTATTGAACTCAGATCTGAAGTTTGGAAGGAGTCTGAAGCCATTAAGACCTTAATAGGAGGTTTTGAGCCATAGTGCGTATGTTGGGCAAAAATCAACGTACGTTGCGCGTAATACACCTCGACCCCAACTTCCCCTTCAGCATCAGCTGCTTGTGCATGGGGCGTACAAGGATGTACGTGGAGCATACTACTCGTACTCATCATTTGGGCCATTCTTTTGGGAATTGGACCTTTAGGGTTGGAATTGATAAGTTGGGCTGTGATTAGAAATAAGAAATGACCTTTTTTCCTTTATTTGGATAATAGAATAATTGGACCATTTATTTGGGTTAAAATTTGGATTATTAATTAGGTTTATTTTTGGGATATAATTAGTGTGAGGAGCCGTGTTTGCAGTAGCTCGAGTGTGCGGTTCAATTATCTTCATTTAGAGGTGAGTCTTCTTACCATACTAGTGGGTCGAAGGAACCAATGACGCCCCACTGATTTATATGTGTTGAATGTATATGATTATGTGACTATTTTTGATATGATCGAATGATACATATAGATCCAATCTGGGCTCGGAGTCATTTTGGACTCGGGGGTTGATACAGACCCAACACAACTACATGTTGTCATATGGGGTTGATAGGGGTCTGACACAGCCACATGTTGTTATATGCATATGTTTATTGTATGTGATATTTGGGGAAGCTCACTATGCTTTGTGCTTACAGTTATGTTCATGGTTTTAGGTACTTCCGACATAAAAGGGAAGGGCCCGCCATGATTGCAGCGCATCCACCCATGTTCCATATTTTCTTATGGTTTGGATTTTGTACTCATGATTATTCACACAATGATATACTTTGTTTGGGGTTATTTTGATTACTTAATGGTTTTTGATTAGATTAAAATGAAATTTTATCCATGATTTTTGGGTTGTTACAGTTTTCCAGGTATATAAAAAAATAAAGCCACCCACACCCCCTCCTTTCATCAGGACTTTCTTTTCCCCTCTGTCATACCTAGTAATTTCCGATTCTTTACATCTCGTCTGCTATACATCTAATGTTGGGTTTTAGTCAAGAATAAATTTCTAAAAAACTAGAAAGGAAAACGGAAGCTTTAAAATGTTAAATAAAATCAAGGTTGTAAAATTCGTTAGGCGGTAGTCAGGCAGCTTGGTAGGGTTAAGGGACAAATCGGTCTAGGCGGGGTTTTGATCGGCGCCTTGGCGGGGACCCTTAACTGTAAAAGAAATTATATTTAAAAACTTAAATCTTACCAATATCCAAACCAATACTAACAAAATAAGTAAATATCCAGAAAGGTTTACATATTCAAGTCATCAAATATAATACTAGTCCAAAATAAGTAAATATCCATAAACATTTACATATTCAAGTCATCCAACAACATACAAGTCCAAAATTAGTTTTATAAGATCAAATTTTTGATTATTCATGGTCTTCTACTCTTTATCTCTACATTCTTCCATGATGTGAACTCCATCTGATTCATAATCACCTTCTTCAAATACTTCCTCCTCATTCACTGATGCAAAATCTTCATCTAAAAGTTCTCTTGTCCTTGAACTTTTCCGGATTCATAGGTTCCTAGAGCATCACCAACTATTCCAACTCCATCTCCATCACAATCATCGCAATCAACAATCCGGTCTTGAGTCGTGTGACTATCACTAGCTAATAACACTTTCATATTCCTATATTTTATCTTTTTGTTTTTTTTTCAGAAAAACCATTAGTTTTTTATTCCATTAATTGTGTAGCTGAAGTTTTACATGCCATTAACACCCTTTAATTTGTGAAAGTATGAAACAAATGGTCATCAGTCCCACAATTTGTGTAAATGAGTGTAATTTGTTTTGAAATAATTTGTTTGTGTAATCTGAAACAACAATTATGTTTCTCATAATCTTTTTAACATAAAAACGATTTCAATTTGTCTCTACTAACTGTCTCTATAAACAAATATCAACATGTTTGAACAATATGAAGAAGATACGACATATGTGACTATACTCCAAAATCCAACATAAAAATTGCAAATTTAAAGACATATGCGAGTAACTATCTTAATCTATAATATAATCAGTAATTTATAACTTCTTATAATGTCAATCACTTAATCAATCAGAAATATCAGGAATCTAAATCAAACAAATTGGAATTTGTTATGATGAAGATACGATCTATTGGGTCTGATACCAGATTGAGATATAGATGTGTTACAAAAATAACTTACTTATGAGGAAGCTGTAGCTGGAGTTGGAGATAGTTGTAGCTGGGAGCGAAGGATTATTGTCGTCGGAATGGAATATTTAGAGTCGGATAAAACTTGTCGTCGTAGGCAGACAAAGCTAGTGTCGGTTGGAGGTGTGGTCGGAAGAAGTTGCATCGATGATGAAGTTGCGATAGTTGATAGTCGGAGGAAAAGAGAATGAGATGATTGTAGCCGCAAACAAACGATGATGAATGAAGACGTTGTGTTGCCATAGTGTTGGATTAAGGTGTCTAAGCTCATAACTAAACTGGTATAAACTTGTATTTAGACGTAAAGTCCTTTTTGGGTTGCCCTCATAACCAGAAATAGCTAGAAATGATATTCGAAAAGAGAAATATAATTTATTAGATTATTATATGATTAATAAACTAATTGGAAATTGTGGGAACATGGTTTGTTGATATATGTGTTGGATTAGTGTCTAAGCCTGTAACTATATTTGGTAAGTATTTGACCCGGTTGTGCATGGTCCTTTTGGGTTGCCTTCACCAAAGCAACATGATAGGATGATTTATGAATAAAGAGGTTATTTTGATTTATTAATATGTTATATAAATAATATATTAAAGGAGAAATCATATAGTTAAATAAATATTAGACAAGAATTAATTAAGAATTAATTACGTGGCTAAAAGAGATTAATTAAATAAAGGGGACTGGAACTGTCAATTGTGTGATAGTTGATTTGGGCTGAGAATCCTTTTGGATTTAAGGGGTGGACGAAAATTAGAGTGGGATCCCATCTAATTTCGTCCAAGGCCTTTATTCTGGAAGGTTCTTTGGACTTCTTAAGGCCTAAGCTATCCAATTAGGGTTTTGACTGAAACCCTAACAGCACAAGTATAAATAGACCCCTTAGGCTTCAGAAATCGGCTAACCTTACTTCTAAGAGTGCCAGAGCCACCTTCAAGAGCTTCCAACCTCTCTCCAAGATCATCCTCTTGCTTGTGGTGTTTGTAAGCCATTAGAGGAGTGACATTTGTGACTCTAAGCTCCAAGGACAAGAAGATTCAAGCTTTGAAAAGGAGGTAATCATCTAGATCTGTTTTGTTATGTCAATTTCAAATTATATACACTAGATATAGGGTTAGAAAGTCTTGGATGAATTGCTTGTACAATAGAGAAGCCTAGATCCAAGCTTTAGGGTTTGCATGAGCACATAAGATGTTATTTTGTGCGAAACCCATCAGTGGTATCAGAGCCTTGATTGGCTTCTATTGTATTGATGCTTTGTGTTTTCATTCAATCTTTAAAATCGAATTTTTTATCCTATGTGTTTTGAATATGTTCAAAACTTGCCCTCAAGTTTTGAAATTTAAATTTTTGATTAAAAGTTTAATTTGAACTATTTAAATTTCAAACCCTAGAATTTTACAAGTTTAAAATTCAACCTTATACCTTATAATATTATAAGATTAATATATATATATATATATATATATATATATATATATATATATATATATATAACTTAAATGATAGTCTTACCGTTAGTAGGTCTCATTCACGAAGCCGATCTATAAGGGGAGGGGGGTATAAGGTTATGGCCTATAAAATGGCCGTTTAATGGGTGTCCACTCTCACCCACCGCTTCCTTGATTGGTGGAGGGTCGTTAGCCGAACGGGTAGGATAGGGCAACCCTTTCCTCATTAAAAGTATAATGAAATTATAAAAACTAACTAAATGTTTTTACAAAATTCTCAATCTTAGTTACTTTAGGCAAAAGTGAATTGATGCAATTCCATGAAATTACACTTTGTACCCTTGCTAAGACGTTAGTGGAGCGTGTGTGGTTAACCGACACACTAATTGGGTTCTAAACAAAGGTGGCAAAGGGTGACTCATTGTTTTTCATAGTTCAATGGAGCGTGTGTGGTTAACCGGCACATCGAATAGGTGGCTGTAACAATGAGGGCACCATGTACATTTACATGGTTATTCATACCTACTTTGTAATCCTTGGCATCCCAGTCACAAACTTGAGGGGCATATCGAGATTTAAACACGCCATTGAAAAGTTCAATGAATCTCAAAAGATCTAGGAGTTTTCAATACATTTAAAACTTAGCTTTATTTTGTTTTTCATGGTGGAAAATTAGTGAATCGTCATTCACTTACCTTCAAATTATTTACTTATTAGATTACGGCATCCCTCTTCTAATTTGTAAATAATGTTGTTGGATCCTAGCCCTAATTTCTCATTTGGGTGTTTAATTGGGGATTCATTTCTAATCAAACTTTGTTCTTTTTCCTTTTCAGATGTCGAACGTCAATAACAACGCTTATGGTTCAACTTCCTCTGGCTCGTTCTCACTCATGAACTTGTGTGGGAGAGTGATCTTTGACGAGTCCAATTTCAATGATTGGATCCGCAACATTCGAATGGTCACTCGTTACGAGGACAAAGAGTATGTCCTTGATGAAAAGCTAAAGGAAATCAACATCAACACTGCCTCTGCTGAAGAGATCGCGGCCTTTGAGGCCCATGAGCGTGATGCCACGAAATTCCATTGCATCATGCTAGCGACTATGACTACAGAACTCCAAAAGGCCTATGAGGACATGTACCCCTATGAAATGCATCAGGATCTGCTGGACCGGTACCACCAAAGCGCTAGGCAAGAAAGGTACGAGATCATCACTTCGATGATCACTACCAAAATGGGTAATGGAGAGTCCCTTACTGCTCATCTGCAAAAGATGCAAAGATATGTTGATCGCCTGTTAAAGTTGAATGTGAAATTTGATGAAGAGCTGGAAATTGACATCATCCTTCATTCCTTGCCTCCCTGCTATAGCCAGTTCCGCATGACCTACCACATGAACAAGGAGGAGGTCACCTTGAGCAAGCTTCAAGGACTGTTGAGGACTGCTGAGAGCAACCTCAAAGATAAATCTGTTGCATCAACTCCAACTCCTACTGCTGCCCCATTCCTGGTAATTGGGCAAGGGAAGGGTAAGAAGAGGAAGGCTCCCTCAAAGAGCCCTCACAAGGGAAAGTCCCAAGATGGTACCTCTTCTAGTGGAACCAAAGTTGGTTCTGCTAAACCCAACTCAAACCCCAAGGAGGCAGAGTGCCACTACTGCCACAAGATAGGGCATTGGAAACGAAGCTGTCCAGAATATCTGCAAGCAATCAAGGATGGGAAGATCAAGCCATCCTACGCAGGTATTTACACTATTAAATCTAATGATTCATCACATGCTATTTCTTGGGTTCTTGATACAGGATGTGGTTTTCACATTTGTTCTGATTTGTAGGGCCTAAGAAGAAATAGGTATGTGGAGCATGGGAAGATAAATTTGATCATGGGGAACAGAAGATCGTCGCCTGTCACCAAGATCAGATTTTACTCTTTAATGCTCAGTATTGGATTAGGATTAGATTTAAATAATTGTTGCTATTCGCCGGATATGGCAAGAAACATCATTTCATTTCATGGTTTGTATAGACAGGGTTTTAGATATTCATTTGATAATGAAAAGGGTTCTATTAATGCTTATCTTAATGGTGTTTTCTATTTTGAAGCATTGCCTTGTAATGGAATATATGAAACTGTGATGGTTGTAGACAATCTAGGAAATGATGTGTTGTGTATTGATTCTTCCAATGATTTGGATAAAGCATGCTTGTGGCATTGTCGCCTTGGACATGTCAACAAGAAGCGCATAGCCCAACTCCAAAAGGATGGAGTGTTGGAGTCATTCGACCTTAGGGACGATGACGTGTGCAGATATTGTTTATTTGGAAAGATGACCAAGTCACCCTTCACTGGCACTTGTGCGAGGGGTGAGGGTTTATTGGACCTCATACATACAGATGTATGTGGACCATTTAGATCCACCACAAGGGATGTCTGCCGCTTCTACATGACTTTTGCCGATGATTATAGCATATATGGCTATATCTACTTAATCAGGCATAAGTCAGAAACCTTTAAAATGTTCAAAGAGTTTAAACAAGAAGTGGAGAATCAGTTGGGCAGGAAAATCAAGATGCTTCGATTCGATCGAGGTGGAGAGTACTTAAGTCTTGAATTCCACGACTACCTCAAGGAATGCGGAATTGTTTCGCAATTGACACCACCTAGGACACCGCAAACAAATGGTGTGGCTGAGAGGCGTAATTGAACCTTGATAGACATGGTTCGTTCCATGATGAGTCGTGCTTCACTACCTATCTCATTCTGGGGGTATGCCTTAGAGACTGCCGCCCATATCCTTAACTTAGTCCCTACGAAGAAGGTTTCCAAAACACCTCACGAGATGTGGACAGGGAAAGCTCCCTCGTTGGCACACATCAAGGTTTGGAGTTGCGAGGCTTTCGTAAGATGAAAGACTCACGACAAGCTCAAACCTCGTAGTGAGCGATGTATTTTCATCGGCTACCCGCAGAAGTCCTTTGGATATCTCTTCTATAGACCGAGTGACAATGTTGTCTTCGTTGCGAGGAGAGGAGTTTTCCGATAGCAAGAACTCATAAGCTAAGGGCACAGTGGGAGGCAAATTGATCTTGAAGAGCTTCAAGAGTCGAGCGATAAAGGAACCTCCAACACTGGCGCTCAACCCGAGGAGGGAACTCCAGTTGAACCGATTGACGAGTCCTTACCTCTTAGACGTTTCGAAAGAGTTAGTGTTCCACCCCGGTTTTATGGTTTTCATATTACTACATAAGGGGATGCGTTCATTAGTGATAGTACACTAGTGAATTTGGACGAACCTAACAGCTACAAGGAAGCCATGGTAGGCCTAGAGTCTGCAAAGTGGAAAGAGGCTATGGGCAGTGAGATTCAGTCCATGTATGACAACCAAGTTTGGAATTTGGTTGACAATGTGCCAGGTCGTAAGACGGCCGGGTGCAAGTGGATCTTCAAGAAGAAGACCGACATGGATGGGAATGTACACACCTATAAGGCGCGATTGGTTGCGAAGGGTTTCACTCAAACTCCCGGAGTTGATTATGATGAAACATTCTCACCAGTTGCGAAGATAAAGTCTATCAGGGTGATGTTGTCCATTGCTGCATTTCATTACTATGAAATATGCCAAATGGATGTCAAAACCGCCTTCCTTAACGGGAAGTTGGCTGAGGATGTGTTGGATAAGGTGTCTAAGTCCATAACAATATTTGAGATGTACTTGACCCGACCCGGCATGGTCCATTTGGGTTGCTCTTCACCCGAACAATTTGTTTGGATAATCTTTTGAGAATAGTATGTTCATGCTTTATTAATATATTATAAGTTATAATATATTAATATTAAATCATATTATTTAATTAGTATTGGTCATAAATTAATTTAGAATTAATTTGGTGATAAAAAAGGTGACTAATTAAATATGGGCTCTTGTATTTTATGTAGTGTGGGCTAATACTCATTTGGAATGGGCTTGGCATGCATGGGAATCCATGGATAGTCCATGGAGCTTTTAACCCATGGATCCTTGGAAAGGAAGAGTCATGGGTATTAGGGTTTACATGGATGTAACCCTAATCCTCCACACTATATAAAGGAGCTTATGATGCTTGAAATGACACTAGTTGTGTGTGAACAAAAGTGGTGGCCTAATTTCTAGAGCACATATATTATTCTCTCAAGGTTCCAAGGTTTGTGGTGATTTGTGATTCCACTTGAGGCATTCACACTATTGGTGCTAGGCTCTCAAACTCCAAGCAATCAATCACTATCAAAAGGTATGTCATTCTTCTAGTATATTATGATTCTAGTTTGCATGCTATGCTAGTTAGGATGAAAACCTTGGAAATTTTATTTGCGTGTATTTTAGAGAAAACATAGATCCAAGGTTATTAGGGTTGCATGTACACCTTAGGAGTGTTAGAATGCTCAAAACCCAACAGTGGTATCAGATCCTAGGCTTGTTTTCTTGAATACTTGATGCAAATAGCTGAAAAAATGTCGAAAAACTGCATTCTGCACAGCTGACTCGCCGAGTCCCTCATGGAACTCGCCGAGTTCATGCATATATTCAACCAACTCGCCGAGTCAGTTCATGCACTCGACGAGTTGGCAGGCCTGAGTGCAGATTTTTGAGATTTTGTGCTGGAATTGGTCTGGAATCATTACCTTAAACTGTTTTGGACTTGTAAAACCTATTTTTGATGTGGTAATGATTGTGGTGAACCAATTTCAAAGTTATAATCAAAGTTTCAAGTTTATATATGTTTATATGATTCTTGAAAGTTGTTGATTATGAATGTTCATGAACTTATGAGTTTTGGTAGATCATAGGAATTATGTGCAAATTGTTTGATAGTATAATTCTTGATCTTTATGACATTGAATGGACTCCATAACCTGTCCTCAAGTTATGGAATTCCAAAAGTTTTTTTTAAAAGAAGTTGTAAGTTACACTTTTGAAGAGTTTTTCACATAAATTGTTTTATGGACTCCATAACTTGTCCTCAAGTTATGGATGTCCAAGAGTCTCTTCATTAAAAGTTTCTTTAAGCCTTAATTAAAACTCATAAGTTATGAATATCCAAAAGTTTTTTGAATTGTTCAAAACTTGCCCTCAAGTTTTGGAATTTGTAAAGTCACACACAAACTTTAATTCTATACCCTAGAGTTTTAAAAGTTAAAATTCAACCCTTATACTATTTATAACATTAATGGTTAATTATTATATATATGTATAAGATTAAGTCGTTTTACCGTTAGTAGGCCTCATTCACGAAACCGGTCTATAAGGGGGGTATAAGGTTGTTGCCTATAAAATGGCAACTTAATGGGTGTCCACTCTTACCCACCGCTTCCTTGATCGGTGGAGGGTCGTTAGCCGAACGGGTAGGACAATGACTTTAATTCTCATTAAAAGTATACGGATGATTATAAAGTAACTAAATATTTTTATGATTCCCAATCTTAGTTACTTTAGGAAAATGTGAATTTGGTGCTAACCCATGAAATTCACACTTTGTACCTTACCAAGTCGTTGGTGGAGCGTGTGTGGTTAACCGGCACACTAACTTGGACTAGTAAGGATCACGAAGGGTGACTTAATGTTTATCATAGATCTGTGGAGTGTGTGTGGTTAACCGGCACATTGATTAGGTGATAATATTAAGGGTACCAAGTGAATTTGCATGGTTATTCACACCTTGTTTTGTGATCCTCGGCATCCCAGTCACAAAACCTGAAGGGCACAATCGAGATTGAAACATGCCATTGAAAGTTCAATGAATCTCAAAAGATCTAGGAGTTTCAAATCCAATTAAAACTTAATAATTTATTTCGTTTTTCGTGGTGGAAATTGGTGAATCGTCATTCACCTACCTTCAAATATTTTATAGCTTGGATTACGGCATCCCTCTTCCAAGTTATAAAATATTGTGTTGGGTCCTAGCCTTAATATTTCATATTGGGTGTTATATTAAGGACTTAAAATCAACTAACTTGAATATCTCCCATTGTAGATGTCTAGTTTAGACAACTGTGATCTTCCCAAATCTCATGGAAATCATACTTCTCTACCTCCACCTCCTCCATTTATTCTCCCTGGCCCACAAGCTCGAAGACTTGAAAAATTCAAGGTCACTCAAGCCCTACTAGCAATGAAACATAAAGATGGAAGACCTGTGTGCACTCATGTCTTAGGAATGAAGTCACACTTTGACAGGTTGAGAATGTTGGGTGTCGTTGTCCCAAGGAAGTTGGCTATTGACTGGGTTCTTTAGTCACTTCGAGAGTCTTATAGTGAGTTTATTCAGAACTACTATGTGATAAATCACGACATGACCCTAATAGATCTATCTTATTTGCTTGTTGCTGCTGAGTCATAAATGATGTGGCGCAATGGTCAAGCAAATATGGGTGGAAGGTCTATTTCTCAAACTTCCATGGACATGGACAATGGTAACATTGGAAGTCCAGAAAAGCCTTTTCTTCCCAATGGAAAGGGATCGGCCATGGTCAACCCGGTTGACCAAAAGGCAAAAGGAAAGGCTAAGTCTGTGATAATCTCATGTACCATTCCCAAAGAGTCTATATGTTTTTATTGTCATGAGAAGGGACATTGGAAGCGAAGTTGCCCTGAATACCTGAAAGATCTGAAAGCAAGTAGAAACAAAATGTTTGACTCTGCTTCAGGCAAGTCCACTATCTAACTCTGTTAAGTTCCTTATTGATGATTATTAATACAAAATGTGACTCGGCTACATTTTGGTGTTTGGCAGGAACAAGCAAAGGGAAGGACACTTAATAAAAGGAGTATGTTGAATCTGATAGAGAAGATGGATTTCAATCGCATGGTTCGAAGATCAGATTCTTGAGCTACTACTTAGAAGTTATGATAGATTGCTAGGAAATATGTAATAGCATAGTTTCCATTTAAAGTTGCATTGTAAGGAAAAGTTTTTCCGCATTTTATAAATAAATAAAATTTTGTTTTATTTTATATCTCCTTGCAATGGCATTCATGGAAAGTTAATGTTTGTATGTTTCTAGCAATAATGAATTTGATTCTTTCATCTGTGTTAGTGTCTAAATTTACCAAATAAGGAAAGATTCTCATCACCCAAGGTTTCAATTGGATAGAAACTTGGAATCATGCAGGTTGTATTGCGTGATGAATGAGAACTTTTCATTTTTTGAAAAGTTTAGACTAATTCCCTGACCACATGTATATGTGAGACAGGTGAAAGACTAAAGGATCGGGTACACTGGGTGTGTGCAGGTCAAAGTCCGCCATAAAGATCGATAAGACTATTCGTCATGATTTACTAAAGTTTAGTGAATATGGTTGTACCTACAAGTTTAAGTACAATTCTGAAACATTGGAAAAGTTTCAATGTATGGCAGGGCGAATGGGAAGAATCAAATTAGGCAGAAAGAAGAAAGTTTCTCAAATCTGAAAAGATGGGAGAGTACTTTAGTATCATGTTTTATGATCATCTTAATGATTATGGAACCATATCACAATTTGATTCTCTAAGGACATCTTAGTGCATTTGTATGGCTAAGAAGAGGATTCATGAATTGTTGGAATGGTTAAAATCGAGAAGATGAGTCATACTTCGTTCCAAAAACAAGTCTTAGAGTCATACTCCAAGATTGTAACTTGAGTGACACATCTTAAAGAAGGTTTATAACACTTGTCAAATGTAAGAGTAAAATGTTTTCTACTCTTGCACATTTGAAATTGGTAAGTTGTGATGTTTTGGATAAAACAAAGACCAATTGACACCAATTGTGTGAAGTGTTTATCTTGATAAGGATCCGCACTGACTCTTGAATATTTGTTTGGTTGTCAAGGAATGGTTCTTGACAAAGAGAAACTTATATGTCAAGAGGACAGTGGGAGTCTTAAAAGTCTTGAAAGTTTCAAGATCTAATCAAGGATAAAACCTATAGTTTATCACTAGCACACGGCTTGAGGTTTGTAACCTATCGTGTTGACATAATTCTTGTTTCTGTGCCTATTCCGGTGAAGTTGACTATGTTTGTGAGTTCTGTGAGTTCTCAATTGTATGCATAACAACTTGGAAGCAATGGTGGGCCCTTGGGCGACCAAGAGGCAAGAAATCAAGATTGAACAAGTTCAATCCATATGATTTTGAGTTTGTCACTAACCTTGTCTTGTGATTAAGGTTTTGACAAATTCACATGGATAGGAACACATACACCATAAAATCTAAGTGTCATAAGGTTTTTTTTTCCGATTCATGAAAATGATGGTGAGGAAACGCTTTCACTAAGTATATTTTAAGTAGATAGCAATTGTGTTGTTTGCATTCTCAAAGTCGTTAGTGGAGCATGTGTGGTTAACCGGCACACTAACATGGACTTGTGAGAAATGGCAAACAGGTCTAAACATTATGATTACGGCATCCCTCTTCATAATTGTTTAGACAGACATGTGAGCTATCTAAAGAAAGATGTATGAGTCTGAGAAGCTTAGATAAAGTTTTTTCGAAGCATCTCGTATCAGAAGTCTGAACTTTGGTGATGAAAGTCAATAAAGCATTGATTTATAGAAGTCGATTTCTGAGTACATGTAAAAGCTAGTGGGAGCATAATTGTTGTGCTAAATAATTATTATGCTAGTGGGAGCATAATCAACTATGATGAGTATTGTTAATTATAGAAAACAAGAATTTCACTTGGAAAAGGTTGTTTTGCTATAATTAAGGGAGAGAAGATTATACTTCATTTCAATCCTAAAAGTTTAGATTGAGATTTCAATCATCTTTAGTCAATGATATATATACGAATTTTATGTTGGAATGGTTCAACATAAGGAAATTCTATATATATTGCGTTCTCAAATTCGATTATGATTACGACATCCCTCTTCATAGTCGATTTTTGAAAACATGGAAAATAAAAAAATATTGTAGCAAAAGACTGATCTAGTATCAGGTCTTTATGTGAGACATCGTGAATCGTGTCCCATATGCTTCGGGTATAGGATCAGTCACATGTGCTATAATATTCATCCTTTCTAAATTTTCCAAATGCTTAGAGCATTAAGAAGGGAAAAGTCTAGAATTGGATAAGACTAAAATGATTAAGCAATTGTCGAGGACAATCTAAGGTTCACCAAAGATTGGTTGCTCAGGGACAGTTGGAAGTATAGTGTTAAATTTTGGAAGGACCATATGGATATATTCTGAAAAGAGGTAGCTCTTGTTCAGATATGATAATCAAAATGGGAATATGGAAAATTTCCATATTGGGAGTTGGATATTAAGAATCTACGAGAAAGTTAGAAACTTTTATGCAAGAAGGATGTTCAAAGAAATGTACTTTGAATATGAGAGTTCGTTTCCATAGAAGTGATCTCCTTTGGAATACTCTGTAATGACTGTTGACAAGTTTTGTAACTTTTGTGCATAGTCATTGCAAGAGGATCAATGCATATAAGTTTGGAATCTAACAGATTACAGTAAATGACAAGAATTTGGTATTCTTTCATTTACGGTAAGGATTTGGGACTGTGAAATGAGCATCATTGGAATCATGTTCAATCGATCTACTTCACAAATTAAAGATCATAGACAAACATAGTGTGCATACTTGGTGTATGGCATGACTATTATTTAGAAAACATAGTGTACATGCTTGGAGCATGGGACAACTATTGTTTTAATTCAAGTGTTAAGTTGATAAATCGAAATAAAATAATGTGGAATCAATATGGTGATGAATAAAAGGTGTTTTATTTATATTCATAAGGGCTGAGACCATATTGGATTCAATTATTCTTGTGTTTCACTTTGCATGTTTTGACTTCCATAATAACTAGGTTATTCTTTCCGAATGATTAAGTTATTCAAACCATCCACAGTCGGTCATATGTTGGAAGTAGATATGAATCAAGACTGTCATGAGTTGGTTGTAGAGGTCTAAGATGTTGGACATGGCTACAACACTCATGAGTGCTCATAAGTTATGAGTATTGGATTCAACCCACGCTCACTTGCATCACTTCATGGAATTCATCTCGAGTGATCGTGAGACGGTAATATCATATAAGTCTTCAAACCTAGAGATATGAGTTGTTACCTATGAGTTGGTTGTACATTGATTGCATGAAAATGCATCAGTAACTTGATGTTATAAAACGTGCCTTTGTGTATAATTCAACAAGTAGTAGAAACAAGTATATGAGTCGAAGTTTATCTGTTCCTTCTAGTCCTTGGAGAATTAGAAGCGATATCTGGGCCCCTCGATGATTTTGTTTTGACCTATGTACCGGGCCCGGTCAGAACTAAATTGATGTGTTCGATTAAGTTCTTTGTCAAACAAATCCGAAATCGGGAAACAAACTGTTGGACAATAAGTAAGACATTGTTCCATGTATTTGTCCGGCTGATATCATGAGAGCAGAGGATTATATGATCACTTATCTAAAATGGCGCTTCATAGTTCAACAGGGTTTTGAGAGCTACGATTGCCGGTTGGTTCCTGAAGTCATATCTGCAAATATGTTATTAGACTCATCCAAGTGGGAGACTGTTGGATAAGGTGTCTAAGTCCATAACAATATTTGAGATGTACTTGACCCGACCCGGCATGGTCCATTTGGGTTGCACTTCACCCGAACAATTTGTTTGGATAATCTTTTGAGAATAGTGTGTTCATGCTTTATTAATATATTATAAGTTATAATATATTAATATTAAATCATATTACTTAATTAGTATTGGTCATAAATTAATTTAGAATTAATTTGGTGATAAAAAATGTGACTAATTAAATATGGGCTCTTGTATTATATGTAGTGCGGGCTAATACTCATTTGGAATGGGCTTGGCATGCATGGGAATCCATGGATAGTCCACGGAGCTTTTAACCCATGGATCCTTGGAAAGGAAGAGTCATGGGTATTAGGGTTTACATGGATGTAACCCTAATCCTCCACACTATATAAAGGAGCTTATGATGCTTGAAATGACACTAGTTGTGTGTGAACAAGAGTGGTGGCCTAATTTCTAGAGCACATATATTATTCTCTCAAGGTTCCAAGGTTTGTGGTGATTTGTGATTCCACTTGAGGCATTCACACTATTGGTGCTAGGCTCTCAAACTCCAAGCAGTCAATCACTATCAAAAGGTATGTCATTCTTCTAGTATATTATGATTCTAGTTTGCATGCTATGCTAGTTAGGATGAAAACCTTGGAAATTTTATTTGCATGTATTTTAGAGAAAACATAGATCCAAGGTTATTAGGGTTGCATGTACACCTTAGGAGTGTTAGAATGCTCAAAACCCAACAGGATGTTTACATGATTCAGCCAGAGGGTTTTGTCATTGCGAATCATCCCAATAGAGTGTGTAAGCTTGAGAAGTCTATTTATGGACTAAAACAAGCATCTCGCAGATGGGATCTTTGTTTCGATGAGAAAGTCAAAGACTTTGGTTTTCTGCGAAGCGAGGATGAATCATGTGTATATGTCAAAGCCAGTGGGAGTATAGTAAGCTTCCTCGTATTGTATGTCGATGACATACTACTCATAGGAAACGACATCCCAAGCCTGAAGGAAGATAAATCCTAGCTTGGGAAGTGCTTCGCTATGAAGGACCTCGGAGAGGCTGCCTATATTTTGGGAATAAGGATAGTGAGAAACAGATGTAAGAGACTAATAGGACTTAGTCAGAATACTTACTTGGACAAGGTACTAAAATGTTTTGGTATGGAGAATTCAAAGAAGGGGGAGTTACCGATCCAAAGTAATGCCAAATTGAGTAAGACTCAAAGCCCGAGTACCGAAGTGGAGATAGCAGAAATGAGCCGAGTACCATATGCTTCCGCAGTTGGCTCGATTATGTATGTTATGACTTGTACTCGCCCAGATGTGGCCTTCGCTTTGAGCATGGTCAGCAAATATCAAGGGAACCCTGGCAAAGCACATTGGACCGCAATCAAGAATATTCTTAAGTACCTTCGGAGGACGAATGATTGGTTTCTAGTCCTCGGTGGGAGTGATGAATTATAGGTGCGAGGGTACAGTGACGCCAGTTTTCAAACCGATAGGGACAACTACCGTTCGCAGTCGGGCTGGGTCTTTAATTTAAATGGAGGAGCAGTGACTTGGAAGAGTTCCAAGCAGGAGACCGTAGCTGATTCAACGTGCGAATCAGAGTATATAGCGGAGAGTGAAGCGTCAAAGGAGACGATATGGTTGAAGAACTTCATTGGAGACCTTGGAGTTGTGCCAGCCATAAAGGAGCCCATGGAAATTTTATGTGATAATAAAGGGGCGGTTTTCTTGACCAAGGAACCGAGGGATCATGGCAGATCTCGACATATCGACAGAAAATATCACTTTATTCGACATCGGGTGGAAGAAGGACTCCTCGTAGTGAAAATGTTATCGTCAGAGGATAACCCAGCAGATCCCCTTACGAAGGGATTGAGTAGGGTTAAGCACTTGCAGCACGCTAGGAGCATCGGGCTGAAGGACGATATTAGTTTAGATTAGATAGTTTAAAAACGTGTAATAGATAAATGTAATTGACATTTGATGATTAAATAAAAGGGTATTATTTATAAGTAAAGTTACTGTCTTATGTTAATTATTTAACTATTGTTTCATTTTTCATGTTTTGACTTCCTGAATAATAAGATTATTCGAATGTTCCACAATCGCTCATATTTTGGGAGTAGGTATGAAAGAAGATTGTCATGAATTGGTGTGTAGATTGTCTAAAGCGTATTGGACATAGTAAAGGTTTGCTGCAACGTTCATGAGTGCTTATGAGTTTGATTTGAGCATTGGATTAGACCCGCGCTTGCTGGTATCACTTCATGGAATTTATCATGAGTGATCGCCAGACGATAATATCATATGGTCTTAAAACCTAGATATATGGTTTATTGTTTACTAATTGGTTGTGCATTGATAATGCGTAAACGCATCAGTAACTTGATGTTATAAAACACATTGTTGTGTATGATTTGATTAGTGGATAGTAAATGCATATAAGTCGAAGTTTATCTGTTCCTTTTGTCCTAAGAGGGTAAAAGCGATATCAGGCCCCCTCGATGATTTGGTTTGACTTATGTGTCGGGCCCGGTCAGGACTGAATTGATGTGTTCAATTAAGTTCTATGTCAGACGAATCAGAGATCGAAAAACAACTGCTGGACAATAAGTATGACTATGTTCCATGTATTTTTCTGCACGATATCTAGAACGGAGGACTATACGATCCCTTATCTAAAGGACAGGTTACTGATAAGATCAAAGTTCGACAGCGTATTTGAGAGCTACGATTGCTAATCGGATTGTACTTGCATTTATAATTACTAGACTTATCCAAGTGTGAGACTGTTGGATTAGTGTCTAAGCCCGGAACTATATTTGGTAAGTATTTGACCCGGTTGTGCATGGTCCTTTTGGGTTGCCTTCACCAAAGCAACATGATAGGATGATTTATAAATAAAGAGGTTATTATGATTTATTAATATTTTATATGAATAATATATTAAAGGAGAAATCATATAGTTTAATTATATTATATATATATATATTAAAGTTATGAAGAAAAGTAACAGTAAACCTGCATCTTTTTTGTCATTCTTGGTCCCTGTACTTTTAGGTCCCTATGTTTTCCTCTATTTGGCAATTTAGTCCCTTAATTTAGTACCTGACCATGGTACTGTTCATCCGGTTTAATCCTCCACCAGGGTTAGTTTACTTCCTCCCTATCTTCTCGATTCTGCTGATTTTTCTTCATCTGATTTCTTCTGTTTCATTCTTTTCTCGATCTTCTCTTCCATCACCGTTCACATGCTTTTCTGGTAAATGGAATTGATCCCCAAAATACACATTCTCTTCTCCTCTTCTCGCCTGACCATCTTCCTTCCGCTTGCTCTGACGTTTCTTCTTCTTCTTCTTCTGAGAATCGTTGACCTACACCAACTCCTGCCCTAGAGAGCAAGTTTCAAAATCGTCGACCCCCACCACCGGATGTTCCACGTTCAAATCGACGATTTAGGGCTTCCGACTTATGGCTGAATCGGTATATGTTTCATGCTCTTTGATTGATTTTTAAGTAGATGATTATCAACGATCGATTCTCTCTGTTAACGGCGTCATAGACACTTTTTCCTCTACGTTTATGTGATTATCAACGATCGATTCTCCTACCGCTTCTTTTGGTCCTTCCACCACCGCTAGCTCAAATCAATTCTCCTCTTCACAAAACCAATACCAGGTGATTCTCTCTCTCTCTCTCTCTCTCTCACACTTTAACTGTTCCTCCATCTCTTTCTTTTCCATAAATCGTATCTCTTTCTTTCTGTAATCGATTATGTCTCCACGCATTTTTCTTCCCAGTGTGGTTTCTTCATGTGTGTTTGTTGTATCTGGACATCTCCTTCAACACGACATGAAAATTAGGTTTCTACGACACCTACCGATAGAGAACCGATATTGGACAGGAATCCACCGACATGGACTTCTCTCATGCGTTGCAGGTATCGTCTTTTCCACTTTTCGGTCTTCATTTGATTTCGATTTCTTCCGTAAAGTAATGAACATGGGTCTTCATTTTGATTATTATTTTGATTTCAGTTTCCTTTATTTCATCATGAACGTTTTTTCTCTTTTCTATCAGAAACCTTATTGTTGAATTCAATTTCATTTTCATCTTCAACATTTCCAATTCTCTCCTCATTTCCGACAGTGAAAAAGGTTAGTAAAATGATCCGTCTCTGCTGTGAAGTTGTATGCTCGATGATTTGAATTTGAACTATCAGTTAGGGCTTTAAGTGAAAATCCAATTTCTAATTTCTAATTTCTAATTCTGTTCTCTTCAAATTCAAACTGAAAGTGACTTTTTTTGCGAATTCGATTTCCAATTATCTCCTTTTTTCCGTACAGTATTTTGCCGTTGTTGCTGTTGAGAACACCAAATGACCAAATATCCCTTTCCAATTTCCACACAGGCAGACAGGACAAAGATGATGCTCACATGTCTATCAATGACGTTGTCAGTTGTCTACCATGAGACTCCAAATGGAAGGTATGTAGCTACCTTATAAAAAGTAGGCTTCTAAGCTTTGTGGTGCTGTATAGACTTTAGGTCACATATATGTAAGCTTTCTTATATTACCCATCAACTGCCCAATGAAATGTTCCAAAAGGAGGTGCTAACCATCTCCAATTTAAGATGAACATGGTCATAGTCCAATGTATTTTACATCTCTGCTATTACTTCAATTACCTTCTAATTAGAAAGGTTATATACAGACTATCACTTAGTTAGAGAAATCATGAATAAGTAAATAACAATATATAAAGATTAATCCATTGATTAGAAAAAGTTACTGGTGTTTTTTAAAAAAAGGTAATAAACAAATGAATGGAATATGTGTAATATATTGTATTTAAAAAAGTAATAATTTTCATAGCATAAAGATAAATGACATACAAAAGTTATTAATGTTTCCCTCAAACATGATTCTGAATCATGGATCCCTACTTTAGTTGTCTACAGAACATTTGGAATCAAGTTTAGGGGTAAATAAGTAAAAATGTTCAATAGTTAACCTTATTTTCATTTTTCAGGGAAATCTACAAGTATAGAAGTAGTTGTCAATGGTTCAATGTTACCCCTCGGAAACATGGTGAAATTTTCTTTTATCCTTTATTTTTTTTATGATATACAATGTTACATATATTTTCATGTATTATCTTTTTTTTTGAAGCACATCTATGGAACAGAGGAACACGGAACAACATACAGAACAAGAAAAGGAAACAAAGTGAACATCTTTTTCTTTTTTTCTTCATTTCTTTAAATTAATTTTTTAATTCTTTAATTAAATTATTAATATAATCAAGTTAGAGAGGTCTGGAATCTTAATCATGTTACGTATTTGTTTCAATTACGTTGGAGTGGAAATAAGGTTGTTTGTTTTCTTTGATGGAATGGAATAGGTATTTTACGAAGGAATGTGATAGAATGGAATTGAATAAAAAACCATGATGTACCCATTTTTATTTATAAAATTTTTAACGGCATGAATCCGATAATTTTTCTACCTATTTTCTAGTCATTTTCTTCAAATAACTAGACAATAGAATTCCACTATGATAATTATTGGGTTTTAAATGTTACAGCAGCTGGATTTGACTTCGGCAAAAGGGTAGGCTTCTAACCAGCTGCAGAAATTAAAAAGATAGCTGGATTTTATTTCACAGAAAACAAATAATCAGTCAATTTACCATTTTGACCCTGGTTTTGAAATTGGTAATAGGTTATTGTTGGGGCCCACACTGTCATGGCAAATGGTGTAGTGGTTACACCTGTTGGATTAAGTATGGTTGCACTTGAAGCTCAAAAACATGTTGTCCTTTTTGTTGTTCTTGATAGCATCCATAAGGTAAAACGTTTTATAATTTTCATGATTATAAATTTAAGAGTCGATTAAGTTTTTTGTCCTTAAATATAGTTGATTTTTGTTTGCAATCCGATAAAAGCAATCTGATACTTGGGTGAAGTGCAATTTTGGTGAGGCTAATTTCTTTTTTTATTTATTTATCTTCACTACACTGAAACTACAAAGGTGTACTACATATTCATCTGCTTTAACATTATAACATTAGAAATAACTTTGTATTTACATGACATTTTCGTAGTTGGATTGGATTTTAATGGGAGAATATAAGAGTAGCCATTAAAACTTTCCTAATTTGAGAATTCCAACTAATAAAGTTTAATAAGGTTTTTTTTTTTAGAATTCCAAATATTGAGGATTTTCAATACTATCTGTGTATGACACATTTTCTGACTACCCAACATGTTTCTGATTTCAGATTGTCTTCTTTAGGTGACAACTCAACAAGACATAAACAACTTTTGCAATCACATCACCTTAAAGAGACATTATAGATTCTTCCAAAGTGAGTTCACTCCTATTAATGTAAATCTTTGTCTTTCATCTGAAATCTTTTTTTTCCAGGTTATTCCCTATTTTACCCTGTAGTATTACATTACAGGATTCATGAGATGATGCAGTCGAACAAAAAGAAACTGTTGTAAAAGTGGCTGACATCTTCATACATGAAATAAAGCAACTTAAGGTAGAGCATGAACAACAGGTGGCAGAATTAGAGAAGTTAGTTTTGTCTTTTCACTTGCCCATACCTCTAATCTTTTCTATTAACATGTTTGCTCTTCTTTTACAAAAGTGTTCTGCTCAAGTAGAACAACTATATGGACATCAGTTAGAAACTGCAAATGAATTCATTTAAGAGTAAATTACATGTTGTCCCTGAGTACAGGTCATTTTTTCAATTATACTCCCAAAATGTTTTCTTTTCAAATTTTGGTCACTTATTTGAGGTTATATAAGAAAATTCACTATTTTTTTTTTGGGCCAAAAAATAGTCATCTAACTTGGAAAATGAACCGAAAATGATATAAAAACTTCAACTAAGGACGAATATTGCAAAACATATTACTTGATGAGCAAAACCATTTACTTTGTTGACAGCTCTAGAGCAAATTCACAAAAAATGCTCGCGGGCGTGGAAAGTTGGTCGCCTTTCTGAGAAGCCATCCTGAAGTAAGTTCATGCTTCTGATTTTTTTTTTTGTATTTCAGTTATGTGTTATTATTATATTGAGGTGAGGGAGGGTGCAGGTAAGGGGTTGTTCCTTGATTTAATTTTTGTTGGGATGTATCAGAAAATGACAGACACACAACGCTTCTTTCATGTTCGAGGTTTGTATCCTTCCTATTGCCCATTTTATCTACCACCTCCCAACTTAACCAGTTAGTTGCAAAGTTAGTTGCATTCAATTTGCTGCCAATAGTTTGAACTAACATATATTTATTCTAAAATATATTCTTCTTCATGAATGTTGTGGGTTTATACCCAAATGATTTATATTAAATCTGAATTTTTTCAATTTTTTGATCTTATATTAGCATGGATGGGAGTTGTATAAATTTTTGAGTGAAGTTGACTATTTTAACCTTTTGTGAAGCAATATCAATTTATATGGTTTTGTGATGTTGTAGGTCCCAACAACGGAAGAAACCGTTTCTAACTTCAGTTTCTTTACTCCTTTAGAAATCTTTCTCTATATAAACGTTCATTTACAATTGACATTCTCTATATAAACGTTGTATATATTTTCATACAATTTGTTTTATAGTTCTTTTAACTTTTTTTTTGAGTCTTCGGTACTTCATGATTATTATAAAAAAGCAGGGAATGTTTGAATGCTGATAATATAAAACCGAGAAATGAAAAAATGTTAACCACAATGACAATGTTACGTCTGATTGATGGCAAATTAAATAGAATGGCAACATAATTTGCTGACAATTTACATTGCCGGGGTCAGATTTTGACAGATTTTGACTAAATGGGTAGAGACGTGTCGTTTAGTAGATACGAAATATCTTGAACAAAGGTTACAACTGATATCATAGGAACACATCTGGTCCGTCTGCCCTCCGCGAAGCGGGGGTTACCAATCTAGTTAATATTAGACAAGAATTAATTAAGAATTAATTCTGTGGCTAAAAGAGATTAACTAAATAAAGGGGACTAGAACTGTCAATTATGTGATAGTTGATTTGGGATGAGAATCCATTTGGATTTAAGGGTTGGACGAAAATTAGAGTGGGAGCCCATCTAATTTCGTCCAAGGCCTTTATTCTGGAAGGTTCTTTGGACTGCTTAAGCCTAAGCTATCCAATTAGGGTTTTAACTGAAACTCTAACAACACAAGTATAAATAGACCCCTTAGGCTTCAGAAATCGGCTAACCCTACTTCTAAGAGTGCCAGAGCCGACTTCAAGAGCTTCCAACCTCTCTCCAAGATCATCCTCTTGCTTGTGGTGTTTGTAAGCCATTAGAGGAGTGACATATGTGACTCTAAGCTCCAAGGACAAGAAGATTCGATCTTTGAAGAAGATGTAATCATCTAGATCTGTTTTGTTATGTCAATTTCGAATTATACACACTAGATCTAGGGTTAGAAAGTCTTGGATGAATTGCATGTACAATAGAGAAGCCTAGATCCAAGCTTTAGGGTTTGCATGAGCACATAGGATGTTATTTTGTGTGAAACCCATTAATATGTTGTGATTAATATATTAATTCGAAATAGATAATTGATTTGTTAATTAATTATGTGGTTAATAAATTAATATGACATCAATGGTTAAATAATTAATTTGTTAATGCATATGGTTAATGAATCAATATGAAATCTATAAGAATTAATTAATTTATAGTCATAATTAATCTACAATTAATTCATGATTAATTGGAATTAAATAAAGGTGCAAGGGTGAATTGTAATTCATCAATAGTTGAACAAAAGAAGCAATTCTAGAACCCTCCATGGTATGGACGGTTTTGGAGGGATTCCTAGGGTTTCAGAAAGTCTCCTGGTGGCATATAAGGAAAGAATTTGAACTGGGATTAAATCTATTATTTAATCAATTCAAATTTGGCTTTGCCTACAAGTTACCTAAACTATAAATAGGACCCAATGGGAGCCCATATTCGTGCACAACCTTTCTAAGAGGCTTGTGAACGAAAATTCCCTCTCCTTCCTCTCTTTCTCCTCATCATTCTAGGGGTTTGGATGTGAGCTATTAGAGGCATCATCTTTTTAGTGCTAAGATCTCCAAGACCAACAACTACAAGGGGTTGAAGTGATTTGTTTACGACAACAAATCAAAGGTATGTAACCCTAACATGGTATTTTTTTTATTACACTAGGGTTCATGTTAGGTTTTGTTGTTCATTGTATGTTACCTTCAAAGTGTTATGACATAGATCCTTATAGGTTGCATGTTCCCTTTAATTATTAAATGATTTTTCGCATGCACGTGTATTTATAACCTATAAAATCCACCAGTGATATCAAAGCTTTGGTGTGTCTAACATTGAATGTACATGAGATGAATTGAACAAACAAAATTTTTTCAAAATTTGTTTGTCATGATGTGACACACCCTCTGTCATGATGTGACACCAGTCCATATCTGATTTTCGGGATTTCTTCCTAATCTGACTAGTTGGGTTATCTTTAGTGATTATCTGGTTTTGATTCTATTAAAATCTGAATTTTGAATGCCTTATATGTATAAAACCCTAAATATTATGATATAATCTTAAATAGATACTTATTAATTATAAGATTTATTAAATTGGATTACCATTATGGATTTAATAATAAATTTATTTATAAGATTAATTAAAAGCTAATTAGAAATCAATGTTAGGTATAAATTGATTAATTAATTATACGATAAATTTAGATAATTAATATTTAAACCTTGTGTTTTAAACAGTTTTTAATTACATCTTATATATATATATATATATATATATATATATATATATATATATATATATATATATATATATATATAATATGAGTAATACTATATGAATAAGAAAAGTCAATCGAATCTCTAGTAAGCCTCATTCACGAAATCATACTATAAGATGAGTATAACGAAACGGCCTATACAATGACCGTTGAATGAGTGTCCTTTTCAACCACCGGTCATTTGTATTGTTGTGACATCCCCTAATATTTCAAAACCAGTTAGAACTTTTTTTTACGCTTTAATAATTGAGATACAGAAATTCCCAGTTATATAAAACATATTAAGATAACAAAAGTTATTTCGTTATATTAAATTCCGAGGATGTCATCATTTATATTGAAATATACATTAAGGCGTAAATATATAAAAGGTCCTGAAATACCATAACATGCTCATCTCTTATTTCACTCGGCATCCAAACTAAGCTTCAGCAGCCTTACATCTGCTACCTGTGATGCACATAAAATAAGTGAGTCAAGTTTGGGAAACCTGGTGATATGCATAGGGTTCTCAAGCCCATAATAATTTAATGATAATAAATCATAGTATCATTCATCCAAAACAATCATCAACAGATAATATGTGTATATAAAGTCTGACATAATTATCCTTAAGACATTCTACCCAGCCCAATGGATTCTCACGAATCCTACGTCAACAATTATCTGGAGGAATCGCCCTACCTGATAAACTATTTGAGTATTTGGTTGACTACACGGCTAGGGTGTCCACGGCTAGTGTAATTCTAATAAAGGCAACCAATGTTCAAAGTTATTGATAAATATATTATCTATGTTTGTGGGTTATAATCCACCCTGGCAACATAATTAACTAGAATGCCTAGAATAGTCAAGTGTTGTCATCTAATCTGGTGGATAACCCAGACATACCTAACGGTTGTCTGATCTAACACTATACCCTCATAATGATCCCTAATCAATGTCCAACTTATTTAGAACTAAGTACCTTTCAAAAGTCCATAACTAACCCATACTATATCTAAAGGCAATTCTGATTCTTACATAGTTCCTAATAAGCAATACTATTATAAGTATACAAGTAACACAGGGTGTAATTAAAGCAATTAACATTCAATAGACAATACTTTTTATTAATTTATGCTCTTGAAAGTAACTATGCACTCACCTGACAAAAGTAGGTGACCAGAGGTTAGGGCAGCGCTTCACCTTAACACTTCTCAATAACCTAAACGTATAAAGTACTAAGTCTTAGTCAAGTTTCATAACTCTGGCGACTATATATTAATTGTCTAGATTCCTAAAAAATCCCAATGTATACATCAAGATCTATCAAGTAAGAAATAATCAGGTAGGATCATATCAGAGGTAGGTTTTGTTTGGTATACATAATATATTGTTTGGAAATCCCACTTTAAACGCCTTAATAAATCCAGCCTAGAAATCACCCCCCTAAGTACATCAATAAGTATAGTGACTTGGAATCACTGATAAATCTTAATTATAGGTTCATAATGGTGACTATGACTATAATTAAAAGTTACACTTAAAATAAATAAACACAGATTGACTTACAGAGTAATCTAACAGAAACTGGGAAGTATGCGTGCCGAACTCTGACTCGGGAGCTTCTACTAGATAGCTACTACGAGTCAGGTACTTTAGGTATCGTAGGGTTTCCCCGGGATGCTATAAAACTTAAGGAAAATGGGCTACAAGAGAGAGAACTGAGAGATAGAGGGTGTAGGGTGAGATCTAAGAAGCATATATGTAGGGCTATTTATAGGGGAAAAAATTATTTTCACGCCACGTATTTGGTCGGACCGAGTGACATGGCGATTCCTGAGTGCTGACACATGTCGCAATTTGGGTTGGGTGTCAGATGCGAGCCGTTGTAAGGGTCGAAGACCTGTTGTAATATGTCGAAGACTTAAGTTTATTTTACAAGGCATTTATGTAACGAAGCGTACTGTTTAGTCCTTGTAATCTTTTGTGTGATTTCATGTTTCCTATAAATAGGGACATTACTTAGAGTTAGATAAGAGTCTTTGTATGAACTTGTCTACATACTCTCTGTAAAAGTTGAAAGCATAATAGAGCTGAAACCAGATCATATTTACATCGTGTGTTCAATCTATATTCTTATAACTCTGATTTGATTCATACTTGATTCTACACTTCATCAATTGGTATCAGAACAGGAATCATGATCTGAGATCTAATTTTCACTCTGATTTAAAAGGTTTTTGAATCAATTTTCTGGTTCAAAAAGTTCTGCACCTTTTGACGTGAAAAAGCGTTCTAGATCTTCAGTTGTGATTTGATTCTGCAACTGATTTGTTGAATCGAGTATTCTACTTGATATTTCTGTTCAATTCAGCAATTTTCTTTCAAATTCTCTTTGATTTCTCAAAAATTCTCAAAAATCTTCTTCCGTACATCAATGGAGAAATTCAATCTCAACTCGATGACTTCATACTCTCATCTGCTAGGATCTTCAACTAAGATTCCTATGCTCATTCCAGAATACTATGATCAGTGGTCTGATCGTATGCAAGATTACTTGAATGGAATCGATGAAGAGCTTTGGTCTTGCATCTCAGGGAATGTTACTCTTCCGACGAATCTTCAACCAATTGGATCGTCGTCTGGTACTACGAGTGTAGAAGATCAAAATGTTCGAATGAAGAAACTTGAAAAACGATGCATTAGAGAGTTACGTGGTGCATTGCATCCAGTTGTGTATAACTATGTCAGAAGTTGTACAACTGCAAAAGACATCTGGAATAATCTCAAAGAAAAGTTTCAAGGTAGCGAGAAGACGAAAATCAATTCAGTTAAGCACTGTTTGATTGAATTGAAGGATTTCAAGCAAAAAGATGGTGAAACGATTGAAAGTTACTATGATAGGCTGAACGAGCTGATTTACAAAATGCAATCGTTATGGAATCACGAGGTATGCCATGGAATTCAATCTCACCTTTGTTATGGGACTCCGTAAAGAATGGAGGAGTGTTAGCATGATGGTGAAAAATCAACAGAGTTTCGACACAACTTCTTTGAATGATTTGTACAATCAACTGAAAACTCATGAAAGTGAAGTGAACGAAATGGCAGAAGAGTTGAAGCTTAGTCTGGGAGGTCCATTAGCACTTGTCTCTAAAGTGTCTGAAATGGAAGCAGTCGAAACAGGTGATTCTGATGATGAAGAGGGGTTTATCATGAATTAGGATGATGAGGCAATTGCTTTTTACTCAAACAACCGAGTCAAAAAGTTTTTCAAGAAACCGTTTAATCCAAAGGTGAAGCGAAGTGAGGGAAAATGAAGTTTCGTGAACAAGGCTGCAGGAGAATAGATGAAGAAGTATGAGAAGAATGATGGTAAGGGTGCTGAGGAGAAGAAAGAGAAGAAACTGAAAGGAGATTCTGGTATGGATTGTCATTATTGCAATGGAGCCAATCATCTAGCAAATGATTGCATGCTTCGAAAGAAGGATGAGAAAAAGAATAGAGTAAAGGATGAGGCATATTATGTGGAGAGATTGGAAGAGGTGCGTACGAAGGCGAAAAGTTTGTCTTTGGTGGCTCAAGGTGAACAGGAGAATGATGGCACATATCAAATTTGGTCTTCGGGCTCCGATGATGAAGAAATGTGTAATCCTACGCATGGGGCCATGTATGCGAAGCTGGAGGAAGTTTCGGACGAAGAGGTAAAGGGCCGATGCTTTGTGTCAAAGTCTGCTGATAAGTCTCCAATGACAACTAAGATACGTAATATTCTTCAATCTTTCAATATTCCTTTAAGTGCATATGATTCTGAAATTGTTGCTTTTGATGATACTGTTGCTTATTTTGATAATTTGGTTGTTTCTGCTAGCAATGAAGCTAAGAAATTAAGCAATCAGTTGTTAGAGGCACAGAAGAAGTTAGATTCAAAAGTTGTCAAGATAGAATGTTTAGAATTGCAAATAGCAAACATTATGTGTGATCGAGATTCGTTTTCTAGTGATGTAAAACTCTTATTAGCTCAACGAAATATCTACTGTAATTCTGCTAAACGTCTATATGGCAAATTAACTGCATTGCATCATTCGTGTGATATTAGCAAGGAACAACATAGGAAATTATTACCTTTTCTAGCATATGAGAGAGCGAAGGTTGATAATATTTCGTATGATTGTGAGAAAAATATTGCTGAGTTTGACAAAATTCCTGATGATAGATATGCTTATGGAATTGTCAAAATTGACGAATGTCTTGATTCAAGTGAATTAGTTAACATTGTGAATGATACTTTGACAAAATCAGAACAAATCAAAATTTTGAAAAAGACTGAGAATTGAACATTTGATTCTCAATCTAATTTTGCCGATATTAAAGATAACTCTGAAAATATTAACGAAATTAGTGAAATTGAGGATGTTGATTGTTCTCAGTTGTTTGTCATTAATGTTGCATCAAAATCTAAAGGAAAAGAAAAACTTAAGGATTTGATGGTTAAGATTGACACTGACAAACCTTCAACTTCGAAAGTTTGTGATCCCGAGATTGTGGATATCCGAGATAGTCAAACGGATAGCAGTGATGATGAAAATGATGATGACAATTCTCATAAAAAGGTCTCATCAAACAAAGATTTGAAAGAAACTGAAATTCTCCGTGCTGTTGTTGATCAAGTGTTTGAGAACACTAAAAACTTCGATAAAGTGTTGTCTGAAAAAGGAGCGCATTATTTGGAAACAAATCAAGTGGTGTATCCAAATTTCAAATGTACTGATGATATTGTATTTCCAAATCACGTGTTTGTCACTACTGGAAATGTTGAGAACATTAAACCAGAATTCAACAAAATGGTTGAAGATAACAACAAGAAAACAACAGACGAAGGATTCTTTTCAAATCAAAGCACTGTCGAAAGAAGTTACAAAAGAGGTTGTTGTAGAAAATGAAATTGTTGTCAAACTAAATTCCAAAGAATTTAAAGAACAAATTGACAAGTTTTCAAAAGAAAATGCAATTTCAAAAAGACAAGCTCGAAAGAAGATTTTTGGCAAACCGTAGAGTTACGAAAGAAACAAAATGGTTTGACATTGAAAACAACTGAAAACACAAAGACTAAATCTGTTGAGAACAAGTCTTCTCATTCAGCAATTCATTCAGATCAAAAGATAAATCCCGCTCAAACAAATAAAACTAAATCTGAATTTCAACCAAAAACAAATTCTTCAAAAGTTTCAAACTCATCATTTTCTAAAGACAACAAAAATACCTCAAAGAGTGTTCAAAATCAACCATCGACACAACGATTTTCTTCTAATCAACAAACAAGGTTTTCTCAAAAACAAAAATTTCAAAATCGATTTTCTCAAAATATAAGTGTTGGAAACAATGATGGAAGTCGATACGCAATGGCATTTCGACCTAAATCAAATGTTGATTTCTTCCCACAAAAACCGAATTTTCCAAATCCTACAGGGAAACAAACCTTAAAAGTTTTGTACACAAAAGGGTTGTCTCGTGACAAAAACATCGATCATTGGCTTGAAGGAAAAGGTCGAAAATATCAATCAAGGAAATATTCTCAACAACAAATTCACAAAGCTTATGAGCATTATGTGAATACTTCGTCAACAGAAAGCTCATCTTCAAAAGATTCGAATGTTTCGGTAAAAACTTGGCAACCAGTTTCGAAAGAAAAGCATGATCATACACAATCTAAAAAGACGAAGGCACGTGTCAGTGACAATCCCAAACTAACAAAAACTTATGTTTCTACTTCTTTACATAGTGATGTGGACTTAATTGATAGTCTCAAAACTAAAGTTTGTGATTGGGTTAAAAGTTCTTCATTTCATTCTGTTTTCAAAACTAATTTCCAAGGACCCAAACAGCCTTGGGTACCTAAATTCTTTCATTGATCGCAGGTACTATGTGACGAGCAATATGATGAGAAATGGTATATCGATAGTGGTTGCTCACGTCACATGACAGGACGAAAGGAAAATCTGAGAGATTTTCGAAGCTTGGAAAATGCAGGAGTTGTGAAGTTCGGCAACAATCACAAGTGCCAGGTGAAAGGATATGGCAAAGTCACGAATGGAAAGTTCACTATAATCGTGTTGCTTATGTAGAAGGTCTTCAACATAACTTAATAAGTGTTTCACAACTTGTTGTGGGCACTGGCAATCAAGTGGTGTTTAACGAAGAAGACAACATCATTTCGAATGTTAAAACTAACGAAGTTTTGCTCAAATCCAAACGACATGGTGACATGTTTACTCTTGATATCAAACCAATCATCGACAAACCCTCCGTGTGCTTACTTTCGAAAGCTTCCTCAGACATCAGCTGGTTATGGCATCGACGTTTATCACATTTAAATTTTCGAAATTTGAATAAATTGGTTGTTAAATGATCTTGTTCGAGGTTTACCTGTACTAAAATTTGACAATGATACCTTGTGTGCAGCTTGTGAACAAGGGAAACAACGTAGGAAAGGACATCCAATTGTGATAGATTCGAAAATTGTGGAACTGTTGGAACTTCTTCACATTGACCTTTGTGGACCATCAACTGTTGAAACTCTCAACAAGAAACGATACATTTTGGTTATTGTTGATGATTTTTCATGATTTACTTGGGTATATTTTCTCAGGTTAAAATTTGAAGTTGCTCAAACAATGATCGACTTTATAAATAAGATTGAGATAAGTCTGAAGAAAAATGTTCGAAAGATCAAAAGTGATAATGGATCTGAGTTTAAGAACAAAGTGTTGGATTCGTACTTAACCGAAAAAGGAATTTCGCATAACTTCTCTTCGCCATATACACCTCAGCAAAATGGTGTTGTTGAAAGACGAAATAGGTCACTTTGCGAAGCAGCGAGAACTATGTTGACATATGCGAATCTTCCTCAATATCTATGGGCTGAAGCAGTTTCGACAGCATGTTTCACTCAAAATAGATCTTTCATTCATCGTCGATTCAATATCACTCCGTATGAAATCATTTATAACCGAAAACCTAATGTCAAATTCTTTCATGTTTTTGGTTGCAGGTGTTTTGTAATGAATCTTAAAGATAGTCTTTCAAAATTTCAAGTTAAGGCTGACGAAGGCATATTTTTGGGATATTCGCACAATTCGGTTGCATACATAGTGTTAAATAAGCGAACACGAAAAGTCGAAGAGACAATCAATCTTACTTTTGATGATTATTTTGTCAAACAAGTTGAAAAGCAATTTGAATAAAAACCAATTATTAATGAATCATATGATGAAACTGAAGAATCAAATTCATCTGACTTTGATTATGATTTAATTTTTGGTATTCCTGACAGGGTTGTGGATGCTGAAGTACACACGAATGATAATCATCACTCTGAATATTCGAAGCATAATGATGACTTGGAAATTCCTCAAACAATTGTAGATGTTAATTCAACAACAAATTCTCCAGGAGTTGGCGAAAGTTTGCATAATAATCCAGTAGAAGGAGAGCACTTGGATTCGAATACTCTGGTTGAGGGGGGGGGGGCATTCTTTCGAGGGGGAGAATGGGAGAATGAATGAAGTTGTTGAGGGGGAGCATCTAGTTGAGAGGGAGCATCAAAATGATAATCATAATGAGGAGGAGCATGAAGAAACTGATATAATAAATATTAATCAAAATGATGTTTTTCATGATCTAAATGATGATGTTTCTGTTGTAGGATCTGAAAATGAAGAGATGTATGAAGATGCACCTTTAGAATTTGATCCGACATATCCACCGTTAGAGAAATGGACAAGGACTCATCCGATAGATCAAGTCGTTGGGAATCCTCAAGATGGAGTATTAACAAGAGCTCAAATTCGTGCAAAGAATGAGGTATTAAATATTCATCAAGAATTTTGCATGTTCAATGTTTTCATCTCGAAAAATTGAACCAAAAACAGTTAAGGTTGCAATGGAACAATCAGATTGGGTTGTTGCAATGCAATCTGAACTGGCTGAATTCGATAGAAACAATGTATGGAGATTAATTCCAAAACCTGAAAATGTTTTGATTGTCGGGTTAAAATGTATTTTCAAAAACAAAACCGACAAGGATGGAAATATTGTACGAAATAAAGCACGACTAGTTGTAAAAGGATATTCACAACAAGAAGGGATTGATTATGAAGAAACTTTTGCCCCTGTCGCAAGACTCGAGGCTGTTCGAATATTTTTAGCTTATGCAGCTCATAAGGATTTCGATGTCTGTCAAATGGATGTGAAATGTGCTTTTCTTAATGGTGAACTTGAAGAAACTGTTTACGTTGAACAACCTCCAGCTTTCGTAAATGAAATGCATCCTGATCATGTGTACATTTTAGATAAAGCAGTTTATGGGTTAAAACAAGCACCAAGAGCATGGTATGCATCTCTTACCAGTTTCTTAAAACAGTCGAAATTTAAACAAGGATCAGTTGACCCTACATTATTTCAAAAGAAAGTTGGGATTCATCTAATGCTTGTTCAAATTTATGTTGACGATATTATTTTTGGCTCTACTGACCCTGCTTTGTCTAGTGAATTTGAAAATTTGATGAAAAGCCAATTCGAAATGAGCATGATGGGTAAATTCAATAATTTTCTTGGCTTAAACATTTATCAAAGCAGAGAAGGCATTTTCATCAATTGGGAAAAGTATACAAGGAATTTGCTTGAAAATTTTCGAATGACAAATAGCACGAAGCGAAGAGTACCAATGGCAATTGGAACAAGGCTATCCCCTTCGTTAGAAACGTCTGCGGTTGATCTTACCTTATACATGAGCATGATAGGTTCATTGCTTTATCTTACTGCAAGTAGACCTAATATCATGTTTTCTGTATGTAATTGTGCTAGGTATCAAGCAAATCCACGAGAACCACATTTAATTGTTGTGAAGAATATCTTTCGTTATCTCAAGGGAACAATTTCGTTAGGATTGTGGTATCCTTCAAAAACAAGGTTTTTCATTCAGGCATTTTCAGATGCAGATCTAGGAGGATGTACTTTGGATCGAAAAAGCACAAGTGATAGTTGTCAATTTTTGGATGGAAAGTTGGTTACTTGGCAATCGAAGAAGCAAACGTTTGTTTCGATTTCTACTGCTAAAGCTGAATATGTTGCAGCTGCTGCTTGTACTTCTCAAATTATTTGGATTCAGAGTCAGTTGAGAGATTATGCCGTTAATATGAAAAAGATTCCATTGTATTGTGATTCACAAAGTGTTATATGCATTTGTCATAATCCAGTACAACATTCGAAAACAAAACATATTGCTCTTCGTTATCATTTTATCAAAGATCATGTGGAAGATGGCAATATAGAAGTCCATTTTGTAAAAACAACGGATCAGCTTGCTGATATTTTTACAAAAGCTTTGGATGAAAAATCATTTGTTCGAATTTTGACAGGATTGGGAACGATCGAAGTAAGTTTAGTTCCAGGAATGATTTCGAATGTATAACAACGAAATGTTATATAAATATGACGATTCAGAGGTCATCATGATTCATTCAGAGGCTGATAGTATTAACCATTCAGAGATTACTATTCATAGTCAACGCTTCGACATGCTTCGACTTCGTTACATTGAGCATTTTGGTTTGGAGTAACATTTTTCGTTAGATTTCCAAATTTCTTTTGTATCTTAGTTTTATTTTCGAAAAATCAAAAACTACAAAAAGATTTTATTTCTGTTTTGTCATTTTATTTTCGAAAAATCAAAAACTACAAAAAGATTTTATTTATGGTTTGTCATTTTATTTTCGAAAAATCAAAAACTACAAAAAGATTTTATTTCTGGTTTGTCATTTTATTTTCGAAAAATCACAAAATCCAAAAGATTTTCTTTTGTTTGTTAATTGTTTCTTTTAAGAAAAATCAAAAACATTAAAAAGATTTTTGTTATTTTGTTCTTTATTTTTTGTATATACAGATTTCACGAAGGTTATACAAGGGTCATGCTTATGTTTCTCTGGGAATGTACAATTTCGACAACTTTGTACTAGTTAGACTGTCCCTAGAAGCATGCTGCAGCATGTCGACCCAAGCCTCCATAGACTCAATGTGTGTTTACGAAAGCCTTAATGAAATTTTTCTGACGAAAATTTCTTCCCAAGTCAGGCTTATATTCACATTTGTCAAATGAGCTACCTTACTCTTTTCAAATGAGTTAAGAGTTGTCTGTTTGGTCCAATCACAACAGAGGTACAAGTGTTTTCGTGAACCAATCTATTTCATCACCAAATTTCTTACACTTTCACACACGAAGACATATGTCCAAGAGATCTTTGATTCGACCCATCAAGATGTAGACATATCACAATTCTGTGTTAATGATCTGACATCATGAGGCCGTGATGAAAGTGAGACCCAACATTCTAACTTCGTAAGGAATTGATGGGGAACTATGTTCCAGTTTTGACGAAACATTTGTTTCAGTACCACTTTTCGAAACTCCAAATCATATTCATTTCATATGAGTTGTCTTGATCAAACTATCGAAGCCCACGATGTTTGTTACCCAACAGGATTCAGTATCAATTCTTTCATGAATATGATTTTCATGTGAGTTTCATTTGCTTTCGAAGTTACTTTCAAAATAATTCAAAGCATACTTCTCACTGACTACACCGGTCAAACAGGTAATTTCGGTTACACTTACTCACCTTATGTTTAGGTTGATATGTAACGAAATTGTAAACTACCCATGAAGCCTTATAAAAGAAACCCTTCGATACTTTTCTATAAGTATTCGATTGAAATTCACGGCAGCATACACAAGCAGTTGATTATCTCTCTTGATAATTAACGAAGTAACCTTTTCCTGGGGTTTATCTGCTTTTGTGTCGAATTTTTTAGACATCACAGAGCCAAATTTTTGTTAATTTGCTTCTTATCTTTTCTTTGGCACACTGCACTCACGAAATCCTTGAGGTTCTGAGTAATACCAACTCAGGCTGATGATTTCAAACATCTGGCACATGACTTCGCTTTTTATCCCAAAATTGAAAGAGCCTTACCTCCATCCGAAGATTGGTGACGGTTACAATTCAATTGAGATAAACGATCAGACTGTTTGAAAAGACGTTCTGTATTCAGTCCGGGTTTCTAGGTGATGTGACAGCTACTTTTTGACGCATGGCTACTTTATCGGCAGAATGGTGCGAGATTCAAGGTGCCACGTAGGATCTCATTTAATGTCAGTCCCGCTTCAAATTCAAACACTATGGTTACATATAAAAGGGGAATCAAAGGGTTATCTAAGTTTACGCTTTCAAACGTAAAATTCCCAACTTTTCTCTGAAACTTTCCGATTGTTCTTCAAAGCTTCAACAAAACCTAATCATGGCCAATTATGCGGATGTCGTTGTTCAATCACAAAACACTGAAGATGTTACTTCCGAACCGATAATGAAGATTCAAGGCATGAACTATCAAGTTGAAGATGATGTTTCTCTTTATCCAGATGAATTGAAGATGTTGGTAGTCGCATTGAAGAGCTCTGTTCTTTCCAATGCCATGTTCAATTCCTTTGCAGTTCCACTTTCATGGCTTTCAAAGGCAGGATCCACTGCTACTTACAGCAAAGCAATGTATATCATCAATTTTGAACTGGTGAATGAGAAGAAGATCCGATTGTTAAAGAATATTTTTTGTCAGATTCTTGATATCCCTAATTCTCCAATCTATACTGATCTTTCTTCTGCACAAATCATCCACATGTTTAATGAGATGGGTTATCAAGCCCCACTCACCAAGATCAGTGATTTCAATAAGTCTGGACTTCCGACTGTTTGGAATTTTCTCTTCGGAATCCTTTTACGCTGCTTGACTGGTCGCAGTGTTGGTTTGGATAGAGGCCGAATGAAGGTGTATGCAATGGTAGCTGGCTTGTACTATGATATCACTGTGGATTAGTCTACACAGCTGTGGAAGGAATTTCAGAAGAGTGTAGAAAACACGAATGTTGTTCAAGGAATTTCGTGTGCAAGGTATTGGAGTTTAATTCTTCGATATTTCTATGCCAAAGAAGGACTTGCGGTGCCTACTGATGAGGAGACAGCTGAAGTCATGAAGTATCAATTTCCGAAGGAGGTTACGGATGATGCTGAAATCTTTACACACATTGCAAGAATTCCAGATGCAATGTTACAGCGTGTTGATCCAACGAACTTGGTTCTTATGGAGTATTTAGAAACAATCAATCCGGGTGATGGCTCTGGGAAGTTGTTGCCAAAAGAAACAGCTGGTCCTTCGAAGAAGTCACGCAAATCGAAGAAGGATACAACAATTACTCCTGAGAAACCTGTACAGGAGCCAAAGAAAAAGAAACCACCACCAAAACAGACGAAGCCAGAAGCACAAGTTTCGACTGTTGTGGTTGAGCCGGTCGAGCCTGTTGTTGATGCCCAAGAAAAAGAAACAATCCCATCAAAATCGGGTATATTTCGACGAATTAAGAAAAAGTCTCGTAGATCACGAAAGCTTTCAGATGGTTCGTTTAAGTCTTCGTCTATGGTTCGTAAACCATATCTGAATCACCAAGGAATTCTCATTCGTGAGGTTCCAGCTCCTATTTCTCCTTCTTCCAAGAAACGAAGAGCTGAAGATGTTGCTACACATATTTCAATGAAGAAGCTAAAGAAAAGAAAAATGGTTCTTCAAGCAGAATCATCTGAAGGGGAGAAAGTTCCTGAAACTCCTGAAGCTACTATTCTCCAATCAACATCTATTCCTGAGCAGACTAATGTCACACCACCCGAAGTTTCGATAACCGAATCAGTTCTTGAGGAGGTTCGAACTTCAGACATCAATACACACGTATTTGATAGGATGTAAATGTCAATATGGGTGAAGGAAATTCGAATAAAGAAATTGTTGTTTGTACTCAAGGTATTCCTGCATCTTCTGCTACTTTTGTTTCTTTACCTCCATTCATTGTTCCTATTTCGAACACTACAAATTCACCCACCTTTGAAACCATTCTCACCCAACCCATCACTACTTTGTTCTCATCGCAAACCACTGATCCAATTCAATCTACTGAGGATACTGATGTTGACGAAGGGGGTTTTGGAGGAACATTTGAAGAGATGGAATTTGATGAAGAAGAAGAAACTTTCCCTGACAATATGTTAATAACGATGAAGCAATTTAAGATTCTGAATAAGAAGATGAATTCAACTATTCAGTCTCAAGCTGACATGGGGGGAAGTCAATCTCTTTCAAGTTTGGAACTTGATGTTATGCTCAAAGCATTCGAAGCCAGGATGGTTAGTAAAGTGTCTGGCATGCTTCAAGATTCTGAATCTAAAATCTTGGAGAAGGTGGATCAAAGTGATAAGTGTAACGAATTACGAGTGAAGTCTCAATCTTCGAATTTTGTGAGTGAAGTTCAAGATTTACGAAGGGTGGCTAAAGAACGACATGTCTTGTTTATTAAAGATGTGAAGCAAGTACGCGAAGATGTCAACCTAAAGCTTCAAGAACTTCGTGAAGATATGATCAAAGAGATTGCTAGTTCTCAGCAAGACTATGCATCTCTCAATCAAAAAGTGGATATTATTTGTGAGGCTGTCACAAAGTATGTGAAGTTGTATGAAAGCTTGAGTCCTCAAGTCACTCAACTTTCTACGGATAACAGTCGAAGCTTTGTGGAGCTTACATCTTTGTTAAGGGAGTTGAAAGACTTGTCTACCACACCTGTTTCCTCTTCGATCATAACTCCAGAATTCTTGTCTCAAAAGTTTTCTCAATTCGAGGATGTGTTGCACAAACAGTTGGCTCCATTATCCAAGTTTTCAAGTCTTCTACCAACAGATGCCCCACCTGTTGTCACAGGGGTGCAAGGGGGAGAAAAGAAGGTTGGTAATGCGAAAGTTGGTGAGGTTTCGCATGAAGTTGTGAAAACTGTTGGGAAGATTTTTCAAACAACAATTCTAGTATCAAAGCCAATTATCTCAACTGCTGAGCCTGTTACTTCAACAGTTGTTACAACAATGCCAATTTCTACGAAGCCAATTCCAAGACCAATTTCTAAAGGAATTGTGATTGGGGAAGGTGGTAGTAGTTCGAAGCCTAAAGAAGTTGTTGATAGTTCCTCGGTAGAAGATAAAGGGAAAACAATCTTGGTCAAAAATCGAAAGAGGAGAAAAAAGCTGAAACTGAAGCTGAGCTAGAGAAATTAAGAGTAGTTCAAAGCATTTTAAGTCTTCGTGCAAATGACCCACCTGGAATGAACAAGGGTGATCATGCGAAGCATTACAACTACGAAACAATTGAAGCAAAAGTTTCATATAATCATATGTATGCTTTTGAGAAGAAGCCGAAGCAAAGCTATGTTGTTGTTAATACTGAAATGAGACAACTGGATTTCCCGATAAATGAAATGATGTTCATCATGGCTCAGTACAAGATTGCTGAGAAATTTGATAATGATGATGATTACACATACATGAAGCTCAGGTTTCATGCTGTGCTAGGGAAACTTCCAGAGGAAATATGGTCACTTGTGAAGATAAAGAAGGTGATCAGTATTAAGAAGGATGTTTTGTTCGAAGACATGATGCAGAACCTTCGTTTTTACGTTGCAAGGGCGAATGATCATGAATGTAATTTCTCTATAGTTGATGTTCCATTAATGAACTCGTATGATCTTATACAAGTTGCATTACTTTTGATAGATAAAGATGCTTCGTATCTTCGAGAGACTGATCCAGAAGTTTTTCGTCTTGGTCTTGCCCACATCAAAATATTCATAGATAACTACTATGAGTGTTTGGCCCTAACAGATGTGGAGTTAGCAACTGCGAAGGGGTTGGAAGTGAAAGTACCCATGGAACCAACGAAGACTTAACCTGAGTTAAAGAAGTATGCTGATGGGGAGATATGCTTGAATCCATTTGGCATGGTCTTCGCAGGAAAGGACAAAAATGGAAAAGCCAAGAGATTCTTATTCCAAGCTTGCGAAGTGGAGAGATACACAACGTCCCAGTATACGAACTTCATTGTTCGTATGAATAGCTACAAGAGGAATAACGAAGGAGATAAGAAAGAGTTGAAGAAGATTATTTCTTGGTACTCTGAAATCCGAAGGGTGATGTTGTATGCTATACAGATTCTTTTGAACTGAAGATGGTCGACATTATTACACAGGGGGAGAATGTAAGGGTCGAAGACCTGTTGTAATATGTCGAAGACTTAAGTTTATTTTACAAGGCATTTATGTAACGAAGCGTACTGTTTAGTCCTTGTAATTTTTTGTGTGCTTTCATGTTTCCTATAAATAGGGACATTACTTAGAGTTAGATAAGAGTGTTTGTATGAACTTGTCTACATACTCTCTGTAAAAGTTGAAAGCATAATAGAGCTGAAACTAGATCATATTTACATCATGTGTTCAATCTATATTCTTATAACTCTGATTTGATTCATACTTGATTCTACACTTCATTAGCTGTGCATCTTGTCTGTGCGCGCGGTTGCGCACAGAAATTTCTGATTTCTTATAAAATTCATATATGCTTCATACAAGCTCTGTTTTCGACGAGTTTATATCCATGTGTAGCTATTGACGAGGTCTACATCCTTTATTTATACTCCATCGGCTAATTTTGAATTTGTTTTTAAAATTATATTTTTACAGGTTTAGACTGTTAAAATCCGTGTAAAAATCAACTCTTTCATACGATATCTATTCTCGACTATCTTTATATCAACGGATAGGTATGGACAAGATATTCTACTATCGTTTAGATTGTTTTTACTAACAATCATCCGATTTCTATTTCGGTTAATGTGTTATACGCAACAATACTAAATTGTATCTAAAACTTCGAAAAATCATAACTTCCTCTGACGATGTCAGATTTGGATGTCCTCTATATGCACGCTCTTGGTTTAACAACTGATATGATTTTCATTTATATCACTTAGGCTAATAACCAATCTATCTCCGATTCACTATTTTGCGACATCCAGAGCCGAATCAAATTTAACTTGAAACTTCAACATATCACAACTTCTTCGTTCTAAGTCGGATTAGAACATTCCTTATATATGTTGAATCCTTATTATGTATACTAGAACTAGTTTAAGATTATTTTTCTCAAATAATCTTTAATTTTCAACGCGTATTTTTATTTTATTATTAGATACTTATATAATTTGCATAAAATATCGTATAAAATACATAAGAACATAAATATAAGGATAATCCTTTTTTATTTGATCATAAAAAGTTTACAATAGTTGACCAAGGTGATTACAGACTATGACTATTCTAGCAGGAAACACGGATGTTATAGTGTTGGAGGGTCGTTAGCTGAACGGATTTGATAGGACATAATATCATTAAAAGTATAATGATATAAAGTACTAGAACCTTCTCTAAAATTCCCAATCTGGTTACTTTAGAAAAAATGTGAATTTGTATGCTAATCCATCAAAATGCACGTCGTTTATTTATGAGTCGTTAGTGGAGCGTGTGTGGTTAACCGACAAACTAATGTGGGACTATAAAGATGAAATGATGAAACAACTCATGTTTATAATTGTTGATGGAGTGTGTATGGTTAACCGGCATATCAATGGGAGATTATAAATCGATTGAGGTTGTTTGAGTGGATTTGCATGGTTATTCTCATCTTAATTGTGATCTTCGACATCCTAGTCACAATTGGTAAGAGCATAATCCGAGATTAAACATCCCATTGATGTTTCAATGAAAATATCAAAAAGATCTAGGAATTTCATGTGATTGAAATTGGTGAAATGTTTCTACCTACCTAAAATAATTTCATGATATGACTACGACATCCCTCTTCATATTACCAAATGAAAATATAGATCCTATCCTTAATTAAAATTTGGGTTAATAATTAAGGATTAAAATCAACTAACTTGAATTATCTATTCTCTCAGTTTTGAGATGTCAAATCAAGATAATAATGGCCTTCCTCATTCTTATAGAAATGGTTTTCCTCAATCTTCTGGAGATGGTCTTCCACATTTTGATCAATGTGAAAATGTCTTGCCTTCTTTGGGTAATGGTGAAATTGGACATCCTCCTCCTTTAACTTTTCGACCTCCTACTCCAGTGACTCTCCCAACGTCACATTTTCCTCAAGTTGAAAGATATGAAACTACTCAACCCCTATTGACATGTAAACACGAAGATGGAAATTTTGTGTGTTTGTATGTTCTGAAAATGAAATCTTACATTGAAAAATTGGAACGAATTTGTGTTGTATTCCTAAAGCAGCAAGCCATTGATTTGGTTCTTATCTCACTTCCTAAGTCATATGGTCAGTTCGTTGAGAACTTTCGTATGAGGAATATCGATGTAACCCAAACTGATCTGACCGAGATGTTGATAGTTGCTGAAGCAGAAATGCTTAAGAACACGACAGAAGAAGAAATGCTTATAGGGTCTAATCCTAAGGTTTCAATGGACATTAACAATGGTAACATTTATGATCAAGAAAAGGTTTCTCTTCCCAATCGAAAGGGATCGACCAAGGTCAAACTATTTGATCTTATTATAAAGAGAAAAGTTGATTCTAAGATCATTCCCAATGTTGACCCCAATGAGTCCATTTGTTTCTACTGCCAATTGAAAGGGCAATTGAAACGAAGCTACCCAAAATACCTAAAGGAACTTGAAGATGGTAAAGTCAATTCGTGTGATTCTACTTCAGGTACATCCATTATATAACTCCATCATAAGTTTGTATTCATAGACTCTTAATACATAACTTGATGATCGCATTTTGATGGTATTGCATAATATAAAATGTAACGTCCCAAAAATTAAGACCAAAATTTCAATTTTTAAAATAATATAGCCATCATTCAAAACACGTTCATAAAACCATGATAAAATCAGAGTATGATAAAAACATCCAAATACATCAGAGTCGAATAAAAAGCGGAACGATATGGTGTGTGCCATGCGATCACCCCGAGCTCTTCCCCTTGGATCTGGAAGTACCTGGAACATAAACTAAAAACTGTAAAAATGAAACCTACTAAGTTCCCCAAAACACCACATACCATACATATCATACATATAATGGGCCTTACCCGGCATCTGGCCTCGCTCGGAAAAGATATGTCAGTAATATGAGATGGGCCCCGCCGCATCACATGCATCAGGCCCCACCCGGTATACATGCAAACACATAAACACATGCAAGAATCACAAAGATAAATAACATACAATTTAGTCATCAGGCCCCGACTGGCATTGGGCCCCGCTCGGTATACATATCAGGCATCATACATGCAAGAGTCACGCATACAACTAGCATCCGAGTCGTAATAAACCATGGGCCGGCATTAGTGCCTTCGACCCGCCAAACACAGTGAGGAAACTCACCTCAAGCTGTTGAATCTCTCAGATAAAATCCTGGACTGTTGATCCGGAAAAATCCCCGCGCTAATACCATAAAATAATATCCAATTAATAATTGGTCCACAACCCAAAGTTGAAATCGTAGTCTGATTGTCCAACACTCAGGTAAAATTCCATTTTACCCTTTCCTCACTCGGCCCAAAATTTGAGGCCCAATCCAAAAGCCCAAAAAAATCCCAACCTCCTAAATGGGCCCAAAATCTCTCATGGGCCTAAATCCAAGAAAGCTCAAAGCCTAGCAATGGCGAAAATTATAAGGCTAATGGCCTAATAGGGCCTAAAACTCTTTTAACCTAAAAGTGGCCCAAACTGAGAAAGTCAACCAAAGTCAAGGTTGCTGAGTATGTCTGGCGTACTCAGGCTAACGCCCTGCGTTCTACCTCGGTGGCCAGTACACACAACGTACGAGATGGGTACGTCCAACGTACGACACAGTTGACCACCTTCACTATTAAGTGCTTAAACGATTAATCCATCACGTCTAAGTCTCAGATCTGGTCCCTAATGATGTCCTAACACGTAAAGTTGGCAACTTTACTCGCATGCATGACTTAATAGGACCCAAAACTTAAAGAGAACCATAATAAGGATCCTAACAGATGCATGGACCAATATAACTCATAAATATTGCATTTTTATGGACAACGGACCTTAAAGGTGCTAAGATCTACCATATATGGCTTCTGGAGTAGACCATACTCTCAAGTATGGGTTAAAGGACCAAAAAATTCACAAATAAAGCCCTATATTGGATCTAGCATAAGGAACCATCATGTTGAAAGCTTTATACCTCAAACGGCTTGCAAAGTTGATGATGATTCTGGATCTACAAGCTCAAGCCACACCAAATCAACCTCCAAGTGTTCTTCTTCCTTCAAATCACCAAAAACACCACCAAAACTCACTTCCAAGCTCAAATCTAAAAAATGGCAATTAGGGTTTCGTTCTTAAGGTTTAGAGAGGTGGAGGCTCGTCATAAGGAAGTCCAAGGGTGTCATAAGTTGTTTAAATAGGGTACAAACCCTAAAAATTAGGGTTTGCCTCTGCTTAGTGTACGCCTGGCATACTCCCACGTACGACCTACGTATATGGGTGCCTCCGTGTCCATTCTTCGAGCCGGTACACCCAACGTACTCGGCTAGGAACTAAAATGAAAAGAATTCATAATAAGGGTTAAAAATGAACATACCACTAAATCTCGAATGTTACAATTCTCCCCCACTTAAATCAGACTTCGTCCTCGAAGTCCGCTGCCACAAATAACTTTGGGTAGCGTTCCCTCATCTCATCATCCGGCTCCCACCTCCATTTTGAGCCCTTGAGGTACTGCCACTGAACTTTCACCAACTCAACAAACTTGTTCCTAAAGGTTTTCGTCTTCCTGTCTAGAATCGCCACCGTTCTCTCGATATAGTTCAGGCGATCATCCACCTGAATATCCTCCAATGGAACTACCGCGGAATCATCCACCAAACGCTTCCACAACTGAGAGTCGTGAAATATGCTATGGATCTGACTAAGCTCCTTGGGATGATCCAGGCGATAAGCAACCCGACCCACCCGGGCCAACACCCTGAAATGTCTGATGTACCTGGGGTTCACCTTGCCTATTTTCTTGAATTGGATGACACCTGTCCAAGGCGACACCTTCAGGATAAATATATACCAACCTGGAACTCTAGGTCTGATCGGCCTTTGTCAGCCTAGCTCTTCTGCTGCCTCTGCGATGTCTGAAGTCTACTCTGAACCTGCTGAATCAACTTGGTAGTCTTGAGTACCACTTTGGTACTCCCCCTGACTCGTTAACTGACCTGACCCAAGCATATCGGGGTTCTGCATTTCCTCCCATAGAGCATCTCAAAAGGAGGTCGATTGATGCTGCTCTGATAACTATTGTTATACAAAAACTCCGCCAAAAGAAGATATGTATCCCAACTCCCACCAAAATCCAATACACATGTCCGAAGCATATCCTCCAAGGTCTGGATAGTCCGTTCACTCTGTCCGTCAGTTTGTGGGTGGAAAGTCATGTTGAAGTACAGAGGAGTACCCAACTCCTCGTGAAACCTCTTCCAAAACCTAGAAGTAAACCGGGCATCCCTGTCTGAAATCACTTAACTTGCCACCCCATGCCGTGCCACAACCTCCCTGATGTATATGTCGGCCAACTTCTCTATAGAGATACTCTCCTGAATTGGAATGAAATGCGCGCTCTTGTTCAATCGGTCCACGATGACCCAAATCGAATCCACTCCGCGCGTTATCCAAGGCAACTTCGTGATGAAGTCCATGGTAATCTCTTCCTATTTCCAAAAGGGAATGTCTAACGGATGCATCTTGCCATGAGGCCGCTGATGCTCGGCCTTGACTTTCCTACAAGTCAAGCACCTCTCTACATACCAAGCTACATCCTGCTTCATACGGGGCCACCAATAATCAGGACGGAGATCTCTACACATCTTCGTCACCCCAGGATGAATGGAGAATCTCTATTTTTGTGCCTCCTCCATCAGAACCTGACGCGCAGCACCCCAATAAGGAACCCACACCATCCGATGGAGAGTCAATAATCCCTGGTTATCATAATCGAATGAAGCCACTTAACTCACTTTGCACTCACTCTTCCGGTGCTTTTCCTTCATAACCTCAACCCGAGCCTCTTGAATCTGATCCAAGAGTGGAGTAATCATTTTCATCCTCAAACAAATATCCCTGATCGAAGCCGTGACCGCCTTGTGGCTGAGAGTATTGGCCACCACATTGACATTCCCCGAATGGTAAAGGATCTCACAATCATAATCCTTCACCACATCAATCCACCAGTGCTACCTCATGTTCCAATTCGGCGGATCCATCAAATACCTCAGGCTCTTGTGATCCGTGTAAATAGTACAGCCCCCAGCTCCAAATCATGCATCAGATAATTCACCTCATGAGGCTTCAGCTGCCTCAATATGTAAGCAATAACGCGACCCCTCTGCATCAGAACTGCACCCAAACCTGTGATCAACACATCACAATAAACTACAAAATCCTCAACACCCTTCGGCAGGGTCAGAATCGGTGCCTTACACAATCTCTGTCTCAGGGTCTCAAAAGCCGCCTGTTGCTCAAACCCCCAGCGAAAAGTGACAGTCTTCTTTGTCAATCGAGTCAGAGGAACCGCTATCTTGGAGAAATCCTAAATGAATCTCCGGTAGTAACCTGCCAGACCAAGGAAACTCTGAATCTCAGATGAAGACTTTGGAACCTCCCATCTCATCATCGCCTCGACCTTGGCCGGATCGACCATAATACCATTTTGGTTGACAAGGTTCCCCAGAAACTTCACCTCGCGCAACCATAGCTCACACTTGGAGAACTTTGCATACAGTTTCTCCTTCCTCAGAGTCTCCAATACCTCCCTCAAGTTCTCCTCATGCAGCTCCTGGGTCTTGGAATAGACCCGAATGTCATCAACAAATCCAATCACAGATCGATCCAATATCGGCATGCATACATGGTTCATGAGGTCCATCAACGCAGCTGGAGCATTGGTGAGCCTAAAGGGCATCACCACAAACTCGTAATGACCATAACGATTTCGGAAGGCCCCCTTCTGCACATTGTTCTCTATGACCCTCATCTATTAATAACCCGAACGTAGATCAATCTTGGAAAAACAATATGCACCTTGAAGCTGGTCAAACAAATCATCAATCCTCAGAAGTGGATAACAGTTCTTCACTGTTAGCTTACTCAACACCCGGTAGTCAATACACATCCGATGTGACCCATCCTTCTTCTTCACATACAGGATCGGCACTCCCCATGGAGAACTACTCGGTCGAATAAACCCCTTGTCTAACAGCTCCTGCAGCTGTGCAGACAACTCCTGCACCTTGGGAGGAGCTAACCGATACGGTGCTTTGGCTATCAAAGCCGCACTTGGAACCAAGTCAATCCGAAACTCCATTTGCCTCTCCGGAGGCACTCCAAGAAAATCTTCCGGAAACACATACAGGTACTCTCGTACAATCGACACATCATCTACAGTCGTCTTACCCTTCTCTTGGGTATCCATAATATAGGCGACATATCTGGAGCAACCCTGATGAAGATAGCATATGGCCCTAGCTGTTGAACATAGAATCGGCCCATGCTGAGCTCTCTCTCCCTGAACCAATAACTCTCCCTCACTTGGGGTCTGAATGCATACCATATGATACTCGAAATCAATCACTTCCCATTGGGGCTCAACCTATCCATCCCCACAATAACCTTGTTCACGCGCAATGCAATACGAACCAAATCAATCGGATACTGCTTGTTGAACATCTCCAGAACACAACCCTGATAAACGCTCGATACTTGTACAGATCGACCATCCGCAATCTCAACCTATAATGGAAAATCTAGCTCCCTCGGAGCACCGAAAAAACTCTTGTTGAGCGTAAGAGATACGAAAGATCGGGTAGCCCCCGAATCATACAACACCAAGGCAGAGATACCGTTCAAAAGGAACGATCCTAAAACAAAACACATAAATATAAGTAGAGAAATCAACATAAATAAAGAGATAAGGAGAAGATATATACCAATCACTACATCAGGTGTTGCAGGAGCCTCCTCGGTTGTCAGCTGAAAAGCCCTGCTCCTTACCACAGGCGCATCCGCCTTGCCCTGGCGGCCATTAGTAATCCGTAGAGTCGCTGGAGTGGGTGTTGCAGCTAGTCCTCCCACTGCTAAGCTCGGGAAATTGGCCTTCTTATGCCCACTATGATTGCAATGGAAGCAAATCAAATCAGATACGTGGGTGGTGGTGGTAGTAGCAGTGCAATCCCTGCTAATATGACCCGTCCTCTCACACTTGAAGCAGTTTGAACCACCCACCCTGCATACCCCATCGTGCGTCTTTCCATAGCGCTCCAACCTGCTAGCCTCTCGATCTCGAATCAAATACCTTGGGCCTCTTACCCGAAGTTCCTGAACCCTGAGCCAGATCTGGCTTCCTTTGCCTCTCCATATCTAGATCAATATCCCTCTCTGCTTTCTCAATCATATCCTCCTGTGTCCTGTAACTGGATCGGCTTACAAACTGCCAGATATCACTCCTCAACATCTCATGGTATCTCGTCTTCTTCATCTCCTCATCCGTCATACACTGCAGAACCAACAACGCCCTCTCGCGGAACATAGCAGTGATCTCAACCACCGTCTCAGTAGTCTAGTGAAGGTCCTGAAACTCCATCGTCAACTGTTGCACCTTTATCACTGGTGCAAACTCAGCTCGAAATCTCGTCACAAAATCACCCCATGTCATCAAATCAATTGCCGCGTCTCCTGCGGTGCGTCCAACCTCCTCCCACCAATCTCGGGCTCTGTCTTTCAGAAGACAGGAATCAATTCTGACATTTGCCCCCTCGGGACAACTCCTAGTGTTGAAGGCATTAACGACATCCGCTAACCAACATCTGCTCGCGATCGGGTCCTTCTCCCCGAAGAACCTCGGAGCCCCACATGCCCGAAACTCCCAAAAAGTCAACCTACGAGCTCATATCAATGCCACCATCTCAGAACGGAAAGAGCCCAAGCGCTCCTCCAAAACCTCCAGGATACCCACCTAGATCATACCAAAGATCATAGGAGTCTGCTCGAGTATGCGAGTAATCTCAGATGAAATAAACTCCTGTATCTACTGATCTAACTATCCGGCCCCAGAGCCCGAACCAGAACCACTGCCAGAACCTCCTCGTGTGGCCACCTGGTATCATTGCAGCTTTCCTTGACTCGAGTACGGATCCTCTGTTTCCAGTAGTACGGGCCCATACTACCTTCCACATCTATCCGTACTTTCCTCAAGGATCACTCTGAATCCTCCAAGTCACTCCCTTATCCATACATACAACCCTCATCAAGACAAGGCTCCCATCACTAAATCTATTCCTAGGCTTTCCTAGGGCAATCACCACACCACTCTCCACCATCAGCTGCAGAAGGAACTTCCTCTAACACCCTCTAACTAGCTCATAAATACAATTACATAGCACCTACACCAGCTAATTCTTTGAATGAAAGGTCTCACACTACAACGGTTGGACTCAAACAAGAGTTGCGCAATAGAGTTAAAAGCTAACCTTCTAAAATTATTAATCTCAATAATATATAACTTAACATATTCGCTTACTAGTTAGCTGAAGTTAGTGAGAACTCCTAAAATGCACAACGCAAGCAGGATTCGAGCATTGAGTGATCGGAATCAAGCATAACCTAAACATGCCATCCTATCATTGACTGATCAGTACTAGCATGCAACTCTACAAACTCGTACAGTAGGCATACAAAGGCATCTCTCCCAGATCCTTAGCCGTAATCTAGCATGCAATTCACAGAGTCACAGATCCAACATATCAAAAAACATGTATGGGTATTTTGGGAAAGCTTACATCGAGCTCGGTCGATTGCATGCACCACACCCCTTCCTTTTGTTAGAAACTTCTTTTTATAAAATAATCATTTTATAAAAATCTACCAAATCCTCGGTTTGAGTTCACACACACCCAAAAGTGTGTCTAATTCCCTCGACCAAAGGCTTTGATACCAACTTGCAACGTCCCAAAAATTAAGACCAAAAATTTCAAATTTTAAAATAATATAGCTATCATTCAAAACATGTTCAAAAAACCATGATAAAATTAGACTATGATCAAAACATCCAAATACATCAGAGTCAAATAAAAAGTGGACTGATATGGTGTGTGCGACGCGATCACCCCGAGCTCTTCCCCTTAGATCTGAAAGTACCTGAAACATAAACTGAAAACCGTAAGTACGAAGCTTAGTGAGTTCCCCAAAACACCACATACCATACATATCAAACATATAATGGGCCCCGCTTGGCATCGAGTCCCGCTCAGAACAGGTCTATCAGTAATATGAGATGGGCCCCGCCACATCACATTCATCAAACATTTTCTGGCATCGGGCCCTACATGAAAACACATAAACACTTGGAAGAGTCACAAAGATAAATATCATACAATATAGTCATCAGACCCCGTCTGGCATCGGGCCCTGCCCGGTATGCATATCAGGTATCATACATGCAATAGTCACGTAGACAACTAGCATCCTAATCGTAATAAACCATGGTCCAGTATTAGTGCCTTCGACCCGCCAAACACAGTGAGGAAACTCACCTCAAGCTGTTGAATCTCTCAGATAAAATCTTGGACTGCTGATCTGGAAAAATCCTTGTGCTAACACCATCAAATAATATCAAATTAATAATTGGTCCACAACCCAAAGCTGAAATCCTAGTCCGATTGTCCAACACTCAGGTAAAAGTCCATTTTACCCTTTCCTCACTCGGCCCAAAATCCAAGACCCAATGCAAAAGCCCAAAAATCCCAATCTTCTAAATGGGCCCAAAACCTCTCATGGGCTTAAATTCAAGAAAGCCCAAAGCCTATCAATGGCCCAAAAATCATAAGGTTAATGGCCCAATAGGGCCCAAAACTCTTCTAGCCCAAAAGTGTCCCAAACCGAGAAAGTCAACCAAAGTCAAGGTTGTTGAGTACACCCGGTGTACTCAGACTTACGCCCCACGTTCTACCTCGGTGGCCAGTCTACGTAGCGTGCAATCTGGGTGCGTCCACGTACGAAGTAGTTGACCACCTTCACTATTAAGTGGTTAAACAATTAAGCCATCACGTCTAAGTCTCAGATCTGGTCCCTAATGATGTCCTAACACATAAAGTTGGCAACTTTACTCCCATGCATGACTTAATTGGACCTTAAACTCAAAGAGAACCATAATAAGGATCCTAACACATGCATGGACCAATATAACTCATAAAGATTGCATTTTATGGACAAGGGACCTCAAAGGTGCTAAGATCTACAATCTATCATAAGGAACCATCTTGTTGCGAGCTTTATACCTCAAATGGCTTGCAAAATTAATGATGATTCTAGATCTACAAGCTCAAGCCACACCAAAGCAACCTCCAATTGTTCTTCTTCCTTAAAATTGATGGGTATTGAGCATAACTATGACATCTCCATTTTTACGGTGAGAAAAGACCGATTTTGTTTATGCTTTATAAAAATCAGAGTACCCTTTTAATAAAAATGTTGCGAAAAACATAAGCATAAACAGAACTTACATTCATTATCAAAGCATGATAAATACGTTATCAAAGCATTTTCGAAGAAATGTATTTTATTCATTTAAAAACGTTGGGATGTCATCGTCAATATAGAAACATAAGCATAAACAGAACTTACATTCATTAACACTAGTGATTTACATCTCCTTAATCTCTCAATGTAATGTAACTTCATATCGACACCTGTGATACAAATAAACTTGAGTGGGTCAGGTTGGGAAACCTGGTGAATACATACGGATTTCAATCCCACAATGTTATATCATATATATAATTTAGAACTCACAAAATATACAATTTCACCATATATATAAGAAACTGTTACCCCCACCCCGTCGTTCCTCCCAACGACACTATCATACTCTCAGACCTTAAACTTTACCTCTTTACTTAATCCATACTCTCAGATCTAATCCATGTTCTCGGATCAATAACTGTGCTCATTCCATACTCTCAGACTAGGGACAAATGTCTATGTCTAAATCCATACTCCCGGATAAATGACAAATAACTATGTCCTATCCATACTCTCGGATTAAGGACAACTGACTATGTCTTAATCCATACTCCCGGATTAGTGACAATTGAGTATGTCCAATCCATACTCTCTGACTAGGGACAATGAATATGTCTAATCCATGCTCCCGAATCAATGACATATTTTAAAGTTCTATTCTCCGTGTATATCTCACTCGTACTCATAAGAAGATACTACCCAATATTCCATTTACTCTTTATCCTAAATGATAATATATTATCAGGTATGTTCTTTAACACGTATCTTAGGCAACATCAAATAATTCACACATAAACATATATTTAATACTTCAATCAATACTTGTATTAAAATCATGTTCATGAAAGGGACTATGCACTCACTTGTTAAGGTGGTGATTTCGAACTCAGACAGCGCTTCGTTTCTTAAAAATAATTTCCTTCGACGAAACCTAGTATTATTACCACTAGATTTTAGTCTAATATTTACCGTGACTAATTATTAGTCTTATTATTATTATTATTATTATATAAGCGTTTAAACAATATTTTCCAACCACTAGGGGCCAGACATAAAACACCGGAGGGCAAGACCATTTTGGCATATAGCACTTCTGAAATCCAACAACCCTATGCGGCCCTTTAAACCAGATTCCCCGTACCGCGAGTAGTTAAAAAGATATTATAACGACACTTATATAAGTCATAATAATAGCCCAAATATTTATTATAAGTTAATAATAACAATACTAATTTTAAATATAAGTTATATTAAAATAGGGTAAGCATAACTTACTTACAAGGGGGTTTTAGCTAGGAGTCGGGCTCTGCAGGGGCACAACTTCGTCGCTGAATCTTTCTAAGAAAGATTCTTGCAGCGCTTCAGCGCTCACCTTACTATACTAAAACTACAGAAAGAGAAGTCGAATCACGAGGGACCGAAATGTTCGGGGGATAAGAAGGGAAAGACTCTTGAATCAAGATAATGGTTCAAGAAATATGAGAGCTAGAGGCTCTTATTTATAGTGATTGAATTTTCAAAAACTACCCTCCATAGTTACTTAATGACCTTATAGTTATAAAAATGACTAAACACCCCTTTATAATACTATTTTAAATAGATTTAATGATATTTGTACTAAACTAATGTCGAAAGTACTCAACACTAGTCTTATAACGACCGCATTGTCGATACCTTTCTAACGATATATACATATGTATATATATATATATATATATATATATATATATATATATATATATATATATTTATGATTTACACTTTATTTTAATACGTAAATGTGCTATTAAAAATTATAACTCCTTCATACGAACTCCGTTTTTGACGTTCTTTATATTCATGTGTAGCTATTGACGAGATCTACAACTTTCGTTTAGACTCCGTCGGCTAATTTTGAATTTATATTTTTGTCTATTTTTTATAAAATTAAATGATTTTGCTAAAATCATAACTCTCTCGAACGGATCCGTTTTTGGCATTCTTTTTCTCAAAATTCCTATTTTAAGGAGTAGTACGATTTTCATTTTGGTCGCATTCGCTAAAAGTCAATCATTCTCTTCGTAGCTTTTTACGTCATACATTCGTTGTGCGCGGCTGGATTTTATATCTTATAAAAATTATATCTAATTCATACGGATTCGGAATTTGACGAAATTTATATTTTCGGGATCGGGACGACGTATACTTCCTAAATAATATATATATATATATATATATATATATATATATATATATATATATATATATGTTTTGGCGCACTTATTTTTACGATTTACGGACGATTCGACTGATTTTTCCTATTTTATTATATTATAATAATCATGAAACATATAATATTCAAATAATTATTCTTTACTACGTCGAATAGGTTACAATTGTTAACCATAACTATTAATTTGGTTAAGATTATTTATCCTAGATAATCTTCTATATAAAAATCATTTTTAACGTTTATTATCTTAATTGACTAGCTCGAATCTGCGGGTGTTACAATAACATACAATTATATGTGTGCATGCAACCCTAATAAGATCCATGTCTTCTCTAATTAAACATACAATATGAACAACATCATGCAAACCCTAGATCTATGATAAATAATCGAAATTCACATAATAAAGAGTTATGATACATACCTTTGATTGTTATGTAGTAATAAAAATCCTAAACCTTGAAGTTCTTGAAGCTTGAGAGCAAGTATCACAAGTGTAATACCTCTAATGAATCACAAACACACTTAGCAAGAGGATGAGATATGAGAGGGAGGAGGAAGCTTTAGTTTTCGTCTATATTTCTCTAGGGTTTCTAGTGTCTGAAAATTAACAAGGGTATAGGTCTTTATATAGTGAGGTGACTTAGAGCCAAAGCTAGGGTTAGAAGTAGGAAACCCTAATTGATTTGCTTAAGGACCAAGCAAACCCTAAACCTTCCATCCATAAGCCCATGGACGAAAATTCTAGGGCTTTCCTAGAAAATTTCGTCCAAGCCTCTTTAGGAGGGTTCTAGAGCTTCTTTCCTCAACTATCAATAAATTACCAAACATCCCTACACTTTTGATTAATTCAATTAATCCTAAAATTAATTCCAATTAATTTCTGATTAACTATTAATTAAATAATATGATTTATAATTAATATATTATTTCCATAATACATTAATAAATCATTCATTTCAATTTATTAATCAAATAATAAATTCTTCCTCTTCCTCAATAGGTCATCGCGTCTAGTTGCTAGTATGATGGCAACTCAAAAGGACCGTGCTACTATCAATTTAAGTATATACCAATTATAGTTATGGGCTTAGGCACCTAATCCAATAGTCTCCTACTTGGATAAGTCTAATAACTATAGTTGCATGTATAACTTCAAAAATTGATTAGCACATTGTAGCTCTCAAAGCCGCTATCGAACTCTGGCCTAGTCAGTTACGTGTCCGAAGATAAGTGATCAAATATTACTCCGTTCTAAAAGATATCGTATGGACATGAGACATGGATTATAACCAATCTCTCTGTCCAATTTTGTTTCCCAGTTTCTGATTTATGACAACTGAAATCTGACTACTAATTGAACACATCAATTCAGTCCAGGCTTGGCCAAGCACTTCAGATGTCGATATCAAATCATCAAGGGGCCCATAGATATTGCTTTTCCCGTTAAGGCAAAAGAAACGGATAAACTTCGACTTATATGCTTGCACTATTCACTTATCAAATTACGCACAACAATACATTTTATAACATCAAGTTACTCATGCGTTTACGTATTATCAATGCACAACCGACTTGTAAACAACAACTGATATATCTCCATTTCAAGAATATAAGATATTATCGTCTCAAAATTCCTCGTGATAAAATCCATAAAGTAATTCTCTGAGCGTGGGTTTATCAAATACTTAAAATCCCCATTTCCAAGTACTCATGAACATTGCATCAAAACTATTTCTATGTCTAATCTCCATAGACAATCTACAATTCAATTCATGACAGTCTTAATTTGCTACTTACTTCCAAAAGTACGATCAACTGTGGAGTTTTGAATAATCCAATTATTCGGGAAGTAAAACATGCAAAGTGAAACACAATAATAACCTAATTAACTATGGTCTCAAAACCATTGAATATAAATAAAACTCTTATTATTTAATCACCATATTAATTAGACTTTATTCATTGTATAATGTTTCAAGTAATCAACTAAACACTTGAATTATACATCAGTCATGCCATGTTATAAACATGCATACTATGTCTCTTTATGGTCCTTCCTTTGTGAACAGATCGATTGGACATTATTCCAACGATGCACATTTCACAATTCAAAATTCTTGTCACCAGTTAAAATGTATTAGAGTTCAACCTTACATGCATTGTCCTCTTGTGATGACGTGGCGTCAAAGTCACCAAGACTAAGCTAACGATTTCACAAGATGCTCCATTGAAAACTTGTTACGTAAAACAATTCCATGGTAATGAAGTCTCAAATTCAAGATACATTCCTTGAACACCTTCCTTGCATTAAGTTTCCTAACTCACATATAGATTTAAATACTCAACTCCTACTATGGAAACATTTCCATATTCCCATATTACAATCAATTCTAAACAAGAGTCACCTCCACTCAGAATTATGTCCATATGGTCTGTCCAAATACTATACTTCCAACTGTCCACAAGCAACCAGTCTTCGGTAAACCTCAGAGTGTTCTGGACAGTTGTTTGACAACTTTAGTCACATCCAGTTCTAGTGCTTTTCCTTCTCAATGCCCTAGGAATTTGTACAAATCAAAACAAGTGAATATTATAGCATATGAAATCGATACTAAATCTGAAGCATATGGGACTCGATTCATAATGTCTTACATAAAGACCTGATATCTACCAGTAACTTGCTATAATATTGCCATATATTGAATATCCTATGTTGAATTATTTCCACACGACATTCATATATGTCCAAGACTAAGTTCCATTAAAACTTCAATCTAAACTTTTAGATTTGAAACGAAGTATGAGTGGCCTCTCCCTTAAATCCTTTTATAGCGAAACAATTTCCAAACTTTGCAACTTGCAACTTGAAAACTTTGTTTTCTACAATTAGTATTGCCAACTTGAAACACTTAGCATCACAACAATTATGCTCCCACTAGCTTTCACATGTAATCAGAAATCAACTGGACTTCTAGAAATAAATACTTTTTGACTTTCTTACTTAAGTGCAGATTTCTGATACGTAATGCTTCGATAAGTCTTCAGCCAGACTTCTCAAGCTCATATACCTTTCATTAGATAGCATATGTGTGTGTGTGTGTTTAAACCCTTTCAGAACTTATACCTATAAGTCCCGAACATTCAAACTATTTCTTACAATTCGAACTATGAAAAGGGATGTCGTAATCATATTGCGAATTTGAGAACGCAATTAACACAACCACTAACCAAAATGATATTTATCCAATCTTTAAATTTTGCTAGCGAAAGTGTTTCCTCATAATCATTTTCATGAATTAGAGCGAAAACTTTTTCCACCTAGATTTTATGGTGTATGTGTTCCCATCTATGTGAATCTTATCATTTCCAACCTACAATCATAAGATAAAGTTGAGGACAAAACCAAAATCAAATTCAGTTTTCCTTTCATGGACTGAACTTTGCTCATTCTTAATTTTTTGCCTTCCGATAGCACAAGGGCCTACCAATGCTTCCACGTTGCTAAGCAGTTCACCCATATTGATCAATGTACTTTCACTAACCAACGTGCTTTGCTTTTTGCAGTCAAATGAGAACCATAGAACTCATAAGCATTGCCAACTCAACTGGAAGATGCACATAAACAAAAATGTGTCAACTTAACACGATATGTTATCAACCTCAGGTCGTGTGTTACTGATAACTAAAAGGTTTGTTCTTGATTGAATCCTGAAACTCTTCAAGATCATTAAGACTCCCACAAACTTCTTGACATATAAGTTTCTCTCTCAAGGAACTTTCCTTAACGAGCAAAAAACAAATATTTAAAAGTTAGTGTGGACTCTCGACAATAAACACTTCATGGAATTGGCCTTATTTGATCCTTTGTATTTAACCAAAACATCACAACTTCCAATTTCAATGTGCTAGAGTAAGAAAACATTATTACCCCACATTTCATGAGGTGTTATAAACCTAATTAGTATGAAATAAGTTTTCAAGATATGATTTGTAGTTACTAGAGTATTACTCTAAAACTTGATTGGATACGAAGTAGGACTCATCTCTTGATTGAACCATTTCAACAATTTCTGATTCCTCTTCTTAGTCAAATAATTGCACTAAGATGTTCTTAGAGGGTCAATTTGTGACATAGTTCCACATCATTAAGATGATCATAAAACACAACACTAAATATTAGAGAAACTTTTATCTTTTTGCCTAATAGATTCTTTTATTCGTTCTGCTACTATTTGAATCTTTTTAAAATATCAGAATTATGCTTAATCTTATAAACACAACCATATTTACTGAAGGCATCAGTAAATAATGACGAATAAAGTAATCATCCTTTGTGGCAGATCTGAATAGTCCATATCAATGTGTACTAGATCCTTTAGTCCTTCACTTGACTCGCGTAAACATGTGATCAACGAATTAGTCATAATCTTCCAACGATCATGATTCGCATACATCACGTAATTCAAATTGCATGATTCCAAGTTTCTATTCAATTGAAACTTGGGTGATGAGAAATCCGTTATCACTTGGTCAATCATGAAATTACCACAAATGATATAATTAAGTATCACATCCATATTTAACATTGCTAATATTAGAAATATAACCACCGATTTTCATAAATGTCATTGCAAGGAAATATAAAATAAATAAATCAAAATTTCACTTTATTGATATAAAGCGGAAAAATTTTGTCCTTACAATGCAAAAACATGAAAACTATGTTTCTTAACATCTTCTAAGCAATCTATTAAGTTATCATAACTCCTAAGAGTAGCTTCCAAAATCTGATCATCGAACCATGCAACCGAAATCCATCTCTCACGATCATATTCAACTCACTCTTCTTAAGCTTCCTTCTGTCTCTTAGATCCTACAAAACATCAAAATGTGATCATCACATCATGTATTAAGAATCTACGAATAGTAACTTATTAAAATAATGGAGTTAGATAATGGATGTACCTGAAGTAGAGTCACACGACATGACTTTACCATCTCTAAGATCTTTCAGGTAGACTGGGCAGCTGCGCAACCAATGCCCCTTCAATTTGCAATAGAAACATATAGACCTTTCAGGAATGGCACATGGGACTATCTTATAACTATCCTTTCTCTTTCCCATATGGTCAAACGGTTTGACCTTGGCCAATCCTTTTCCATTGGGAAGAGAAACCTTTTTTGGACTACCGTTGTCAATGTCCATGGAAATTTGGGAGACAGATCCTTCAAACACTTTTGCTTGACTTGTGCTCTTAAGCATTTCTGCTTAAGCAACAATCAACGTATGTTTTAGATCAATTAGGGTCATGTCGTGGTCCCTTATATAGTAGTCTTTAATGAAATGACTATATGACTCAGGAAGCGAAAGTAGAACCAAGTCAATGGCTAGCTCCCTTGGGAAAACGACACCCACCATTCCCAATCTGTCAATGTGCTATTTTATTTTCAGAACATGCGCACACACAGACTTTCCATCTTGATGTCTACATGCCAACAGGGCTTGAGTAACTTCGTATATTTCAGCATGAAGAAAACATGACTTAGGGAGAGTCACTGGAGGAGGAGGAGTTGGAGAAGCATGATTTCCAGTTTCGCCGTTGCTTGAAGAAGGGAGCATTCTTTCACCTTGATCAACATATGGAAGATCATCATCAGATAGAGAAGGAAAAACATTTCTAGAAGGACGAGGAAGACCATTATTGTCTTGACATCTATAATAGGAGAAAAGAGAATCCAAGTTAGTTGATTTTAATCCTTAGAACAAATTACTGAAATCGTCCCTGTGGTTTGGTTAAAATTCCACGTTTGTCCCTAACTTTTATTTTGCACTCGGACCATCCTTACTGTTTGATTTTGTTGCGTTAATGGTCCCTCGTAAACATAAAAAGACTATAATACCCTTTATATTTATTTTTTCACTTTTTTTACCTTTTTGATATTATTTATTAATTATTAAAAGATGTATTAATATAGTAGGTCCCACCATCACCATCACCACCACCTACTACCATCAAAAACCCACCAGCTACCAGAAAACACCACCGATGACCACTAGCCACCAGCTGCCAACCCCAACCCCTCACCAATCACCTCCGATAACCAACACCACCACCCACCTATTCCGGCAACACCACCACCCGCCTATTCACTCCGCCCACATCATCGATTTGATCAGGTGACACCCCATTTACATCCAACAACCACCATGTTCACCTCCGATAATAACTAGCATTAACTTCCTGCAACCACAATTGATCATCACCTTGACCAAATCAAAATCAAACCAAAACCATGATCAAAACACATAAATCAAAACCAAACAAAGATCAAATTCTGAAATTAAAACCTAGCCAAAGTCATATCCCGAAACCTTTACGCAAAATCAGAACATAAATGGAAATCAAAATCAAATCCGAAAATCATAACCTAAAATGTAAACCTAACCTAAAATCGGTGATGAAATCCCAAAAATCAAATCGAAAAACAAATGGAGTCAAATTCTTGTATTTGAAATCGATGACGTCGTCGGATTAAACACATTGGGATTAATCTGAAAATGAAACACCTCAGCAGATATCCCATAAATCAAAGACCAATTTCCCAGATGATGAAATCGATTTTTCCAGGTGAAATCCACGAGGTCAGCAGAACAAGAAGAAATTGGATTAGACGGGAACATGCGAAGGAAGAGAAGAACAATGGAGTTACAGGTTTCAGGCGTTAGGGTTGCAATCATCTGGAGGAGTTGTTCACATGATGGCTCATGGAGGCTGCGACTTTCGGGAGGTGAAGGATCTGATGGGGAGTTGAGGTGAAGATCGTTGATTTAAGGTGGGGTTCAGAGGGAGAGAGGTATATCCTGAAGCCTTGAACTACGATCGATATCTTCAAGTTACAGAGGGGAATGGGTATACTTGGGGTGGTGGGCACGTGTGGAGCCCAACATTTTTAACAATCTATAAAATACTTTTAATAATCTTTAAGAGTTTTTTAAATATAAATAAAAAATAGTAAGGGTATAATAGTCTTTTTATGTCTAGTAGGGACGAAAAACATAACAAAAAGAAACTATAGGGATGGTCCGAGTGCAAAATAAAAGTTAGGCACCAAACGCGCAATTTTAACCAAACCACAGGGACGATTTCAGTAATTTGTTCTAATCCTTAATTATTAACCAAAATTTTAAATTGCGGCTAGGATCCATATTTTCGATTCGAACTATGAAGAGGGATGTCATAATCAAATTCGAATCTATTTTAGGTAGGTAAAGCATTTACCAATTTCAATCTTAAGAAACTCCTAGATCTTTTGAGATTCATTGAACTATTCAATGGCATGTTTAATCTCAATTATGCTCTCACTTTGTGACTGGGATGTCGAGGATCACAAACGAGATGTAAATAACCATGCAAATTAGCTTGGTACTCTCGATGTCATTTATCAACTAATCAATGTGTCGGTTAGCCACACACGCTACATTAATCAATGATAATTTACGAGACACCCATTGCCACCCCTTATTAGTCCATATTAGTGTGCTAGTTAACCACACACGCTCTACTAACGACTTATATAAAGTGCAATATGCAATTTCATTGATTAGTATCAAATTCACATTTTTCCTAAAGTAACTAAGAGTGGGATTTTAGAAAATAGTTTAGTTACTTTGTATCGCATTATACTTATTAATGATATTTAATTTTTCTATCAAACCCATTCGGCTAACGACCCTCCGCCAATCAAGGAAGCGGTGGGTGAGAGTGGACACCCATTCAACTACCAATTTATAGGCAATTTCCTTATACCCCCTTATAGATCGGCTTCGTGAATGAGGCGTACTAGCGATTCGACTGACTTGTCTTATATATATATATATATATATATATATATATATATATATATATATATATATATATATATATATATATATATATATATATATATATATATATATATATATATATATTAGACCTTTAATGTTACATATAATATAAGGGTGTATTTTAAACATTTCAAAATACTAAGGGTTTAATCTTTTAATTAAACTTTCAATTTAATTAAATTTAAACCTTTTATGGATTTATTAATTATCCTTTAATTAATCACTTAATTAAATTAATAATAAGATCCATAAGGATGTATTTTTAACCTTTTAAAACACTAGGGTTATATTTTAAAATTTCAAAATTAATATCCAAATAATTAAATTGAAAAATAAAACCAATTATGAATTTAAGATAAGAATATCAAATTAGATTTCACAATGTTCCGATTTATACAATTAAACAATATTATAAAAGGTAATTATCCTAATCAAATCATGATATATCTTAAACATCCGAATTTTAGTATCTGACAGCTCACCACGTCGTGGTAAACATTACCACGTCGTGGTGTCGGAATAGAATGACGATTTTGTTATGCTTCTCCTTGTTCAATTTCATATTAGTGTCAATTCAATAGAAAACTAAACCTAGGCTCTGATACCACTGATGGGTTTTGAGCATAACATACAATCCTATGTTTGCATGCAACCCTAATAAGATCTATGTCTTCTCTAATTGAACATACAATATGAACAACATCAGGCAAACCCTAGATCTTTGATAAATAATAGAAATTCGCATAATAAAGAGTTATGATACATACCTTTGATTGTTATGTAGTAATAGCAGTCCTAAACCTTAAACATCTGGAAGCTTAAGAGCAAGTATCACAAGTGTAATACCTCTAATGAATCACAAACACACTTAGCAAGAGGATGAGATATGAGAGGGAGGATGAAGCTTTAGTTTTCGGCTATATTTCTCTAGGGTTTCTAGTGTCCGAAAATTAACAAGGGTATGGGTCTTTATATAGTGAGGTGACTTAGAGCCAAAGCTAGGGTTAGAAGTAGGAATCCCTAATTGTTTTGCTTAAGGACCAAGCAAACCCTAAACCTTCCATCCATAAGCCCTTGGATGAATAGTCTAGGTATTTCCCAGAAGATTTCGTCCAAGCCTCTTTACGAGGGTTCTAGAGCTTCTTTCCTCAACTATCAATAAATTACTAAATAGCCCCTCCACTTTTAATTAATTCAATTAATCCCAAAATTAATTACAATTAATGTTTGATTAACTATTAATTAAATAATATGATTTCTGATCAATATATTATTTCCATAATACATTAATAAATCATTCATTTCAATTTATTAATCAAATAATAAATTATTCCTCTTCCTCAATAGGTCATCCTGTCTAGTTGCTAGTATGAAGGCAACCCAAAAGGACTGTGCTACTATCAATTTAAGTATATACCAATTATAGTTATGGGCTTAGACACCTAATCCAACACAAATCACCAAAAACACCACCAAAACTCACTTCCAAGCTCAAATCTCAGAAATGGCACTTAGGGTTTAGAGAGGTGGAGGTTGGTCATAAGGAAGTCCAAGGGTGTCATAAGTTGTTTAAATATGGCACAAACCCTAAAAATTAGGGTTTGCCCCTTCTTAGCGTATGCCCAATGTACTCCCATGTCACATCCCCAAACCGGAACGGCGGAAACGTTCGGGGGCGGATAACGTCATGTACAGTATCGCAACAATTGCATAATAGTAATCAAAGTACAACAACCATTACATTGATAAAGTATAGTTTTACATTCGTGTTCAAATCAATGTATACTTGACACCAAAATGTATAGCAAAAGTTAAAAGACATGAGTCTATGAAGCTCCGTCTTCTCAAAACCTGTGGATACCTATTTACTGATTTCCTGAGAATACGAGTAGTTTTGAAAAGAATGTCAACAATTAAGTTGGTGAGTTCATAAGCATGTTTGTAATTGAAATTTGTCATTTGTTCCTTGAAATGTAAGTATGTTTTCCCAAAAAATCCTATATTTTCTATTGTAATTGTGTTGTAGTCTTAATACCCTAAGACCAAAACGTGTAATTGTTATTGTACTCGGAGATAGTATAATGTAGTTTTAATTCACATAAAACCATGAAAAGTATGTTTTCTCTGTACTGGAATAGTAATCTGTATTTGTAGTTTTATAAAAACCGTGTGTTTGTAAGTGTCTGGATTCACCAGTTGTACTTGTAAAATATTGTATTATAGTTTTATTATTTAATAAAACTATGTGATGTTGTTTACTTATTCATACACTAATCGATTGTTCAATACCAAATTGTGAGTTATCATAACCATGCTTGATGACCTAAGATGACCTGAACACGACGTTCTTCAAGCGTCGCAATCGGTACGACATTTGTCACCCCAGGCCTGCCGGCCTGACTGTAGCTAGCATTCGAGGTGTGGCATTGCCATTCCTGTATAGATCTATACACAAGTGTCACGCTCTCCCTCCAGGAGACTCTGGTTATAATTTCAGGACTTGGTTGGTACTTAGATAAGTACGTGAAGTATGTCTCACAAATGCTATATTGACGGTTACGTGTAGAATAATGAAAAGTTACTTTGTAATGGATAAACTGTAAGTATATCTCATAGACTATATTTATTATATTTTATATGTTTCTTTTTCATAATGTATTCTGAATATGTAAAGTAGTGCATATGATCCATACACTATACATATTATAGTTTATATGTTTGTTTTCCGTATTGTATTTTGAACTTTGAAAGTAATATGTAAGTTCCAAAAACTATACATATTATAGTTTATATGTATGTGTTCTTCTGAAACAAAAACCTTTGTATTGTTAATAATTCAGCAAGTTTATATTGTAAAATTCATGATACGATTGTTCCGTGAAATTCAACATTTATGTCCAAATAGTACTAAAATAGATTGCAAAAATGATATTTTTGTTTAACAAGTTTTAAATGGTTTTATACTTATATAAATATAATATTTATATAATTATGATTAAATAGGCAGTCGAATAAATAATTTTACCCCAACCCCACAACCAAACAAGGAACAAGAAATGGAGCAAAATTATCAATTCTAAGCCTGTTGAACCTTAATTATATATATATATATATATATATATATATATATATATATATATATATATATATATATATATATATATATATATATATATATATGTAATAACGGCAACGTTTGAATAAATATTAAAAGCATTTAGATATTAACACAAAATTTCTTGTGTTACACTTGTATTCCCCCCCCCCCCCCCCCTAAAATAGTGAAAAATCATGAAAACGTAGGGGTATGAACTCACCTCGAGTGCGTGTTTTTGGTTGGGTATAACTTTGTCGTGATGATTCCCGAGATAGAATACGTATAATTAACTGTATCCTAATTGTTTTAAACACATAATAATGTGTAAGTATTATGATCTAACATAAATATGATTGTAATAATACTAGTTTATAAATACTTACAATGATTTCTTAAGGAGAAGTGGTTGGAAATGTTAGTCTTTAATCTGGAAAAGAAAAGAGGTTCGAAATTTAGAGAGAAATGAGGTGAAAATGTCTACTAGAAGTGTTTAAATGATCCATTTTGTTGCTTAAGTATGAAGGAAAAAGATAGGCGGTTTGAAGCTAAATATCTAGATCTTTAAAGGAGTTTTCGGCCAAAAAGAAGATGATTTCGGTGCATGTTCTCGGTCCGAGGGTTTGCGGTCAGTTGTTTGCGGTCAGAAGAAGAATCCCTTGCAGGTTTGCGGTCTTGACCGAAACCCTAATTTTGGTCCGAGGGGAGTGGGGATCTGCGAAGGTTTTCGGTTCCAAAGAGAATTGTTTTTCAGTTTTCAGTTCTCTCACATGGACTTAGGCCCCACAAATCGAAAACTTCACACTTAAGAATACTTCAAAACTAAGAAAACTTTACAATTAAGTAAATGTTCAATAAAGTTTTACTTATTTATGTTATTTTTGATCTTTGACTTTTGTTGATTCATAACATCTTATATAACATATATTTGTATGGTTTTCAATATATAAGTATTTATAACTTATATAAGTAAGATTATCAAGTATGCAAATAAAATAACTTATATAAACATGCCCTTAAGGCATTTAAGTTCTTATTGTATTATTGCTATGATATTGATTTACTTGTATACGATTGTCGTTTAGACTTTTATTCGAATAAGTTTGACTTACATTGACCTGAAATAACGGGTCGTTACATCCCACGTTCGCCCAGCGTACGTGGGTGCCTCCGCAACCATTCTTCGAGCCAGTATGCCAAACGTACTCATGGAGTACGCCCAGTGTACTCGGCTAGGGACTAAAATGAAAAGAATGCACAATAAGGTTTAAAAAGGAACATACAACTAAATCTCGAATGTTACATAAAATAAATAAGGAAGCTTAAGCACAAGTGATCTACCTTTGATCGTGCTAAATGGACCTTTTTTGCATGGTTCGATGGTTAGAATTTGGAGCTACAACTAAGTAGTTAGGATAATTTAATAGATTTTTATTACTCTTTGGAGATGTCTAGAAACATAGTTTTTAATTTTTTTTTCATACATTGTAAGGACAAGTTCCAATTTTCTCTTTAATCAATAAAAGGTGAAGTTTTCGTTTATATGGTTGTCATATTTTATATATCCTTGCAATTGCATTAATGAATGTGTTGATCATGTTTCTACAATAGCAACATTAACTGTGGATTTGATTCTTATCAATTGTTGTACTGTCATAATTGACCAAGTGAAAAGAAATATCATCACCAAGTTATAATTGGACACAAACATGGAGTCATACAATTCGTATCGCATGATGTATGAGAATCTTGTTCAATGAAAAATTATGACTAGGTCATTGTCCGCATGTTCATGTGAGGCAAGTGAAGGATTGATAGATCTAGTACATGTGTAACATCCCAAAATCATGACAAAATTTTTAATTTTCAAAAATTCCAAAAATCCATAAGTTACATAAAAACATAGTTTTTCAAAACCACAAACATGAATCAGAGTATCCCAAAATCAAAAGTCGTACAAAAATCCAGGATGATGTGCCGAATCACGAATCACGCATTTGCCTTTCCCCTGTCTTCTGATGTACCTAAAACCATAAAACCAAATTATATGTCAAAGCTTAGTGAGTCCCCCAAAGTATCCCACATAGCATCATAATACAATACACGCAACCAGGCCTACAACACTAGGCTGGACCGCCACTGAACCTTCAGCTACAAGTTGCACCACTCCCGAGCCTACAACATAAGCTAGACCGCTCCCTTAGGCCTACAGTATCAACTGGACCGCCCGGGTATCTTGGCCTTCAGCACAAAGCAGGAACCGCCTCAACCCATCAAAACAATAACATGTGGACATATGCATAATGATCAAATACCAACTAGTACATGTACTCATATATGCCTACAAATCTAAAATATAATCAACATATCATCATCCAATATACTAGGAGATATAACCTAGTGGGCTGACATTGGTGCCTTCAACCCACAAGTATCGTGAGGAAAGACTCACCTCACAATCTGAACGATAGCTGAACTGATCACTGCTCCAACCACTAGCTCTACGGGTCACCAGTACAACATAGGGACCAAGCCTCAACCTACTACTCAAAATATCCCAAATGACCTAATGTCAAACTTGGTCAAATTCAACGGTCAACGGTCAAAAGTTAAAGATCAACCTCCAACTGGTCGCCATGTTGTGGCCATCCCTAGCCACGTCGTGGCTACTATACAACAAGGCAGACGAGTTTCTACCCAGTCACCATTTTGTGGCAACCTAAGGTCATGCTGTGGGGACTGGTCTGGACAGCTTAATTCATTAAGCTATTTCCCTACAACTTCAAGAGCTCCAATGCCAAGATCTAGTCCTTCCCATGGTCTTGATGGATAAAGTTTCTAACTTTATCCATTAAGAATCCTCAACAATTCAAGATCCCAAACCCTAATTCCTTAAGGATGACTAAATGCATAAAGATACTCATTAGGAACCAAATCTCCAGTGTTTCTCACCCAAAATTTCCAGAATGGTTTCTTACTCCTAATAAGCCCTAAAAACCATAGCTATATGCACATGCGTGTCTAATGGACGCCCCTTCCATTTTAGGTCAAAAACATGGCAATAAGGAGTTAAACTTGAGCATTGAACCAAAAACTACATAGATCCTCAGATCTAGAACATATGACACCATAATGATCACATGGATCCATAAAGTTGCCAGCTTTATGAGATCCAACCTTCCAATTTCTCACACCATTAAGATTTAGGGACAAAAGGGCTAGATCTAGAGATAAATAACATAAAGATTGGATCTTGTTGGCTTACAAGGGTCCAGAAATGTGCTCAAGGTAGATGGGGAGATTTGCTTGCTGAAACAAAGCTCAAGGGTGCCTTCTTCTTCTTCAAAACAACACCAAAACACACAAAAGATCAAAGGTTAGCAATGTAGGTTAGGGTTTTCACTTGGAGGCTGAGGGAGGGTGATTGAGGCTGAGGGTGGGGAACCTTGGCCAACACATTCCTTTAAATAGGGGCCCAAACACGGGATTAGAGTTTGGCACTAAACAGCAGCCACACCGTGGCAAATAGATGTCACGCCGTGACGCTAACTTAAATCCCACAAAACTTTGGCCTTGGCTACGCCATGGGAGTTCATCGCCACATTGTGACCACCGGAAATCCAACTTCCAACATATAAACTTACTGAAAGAAGCATACCCGATACTCATTAGGAACCAAATCTCCAGTGTTTCACACCCAAAATTTCCAGAATGGTTTCTTACTCCTAATAAGCCCTAAAAACCATAGCTATATGCACATGCATGTCTAATGCACGCCCCTTCCATTTTAGGTCAAAAACATGGCAATAAGGACTTAAACTTGAGTATGGAACCAAAAACTACATAGTCCTCAGATCTAGAACATATGACACCATAATGATCACATGGATCCATAAAGTTGCCAGCTTTATGAGATCCAACCTTCCAATTTCTCACACCATGAAGATTTAGGGACAAAAGGGCTAGATCTAGAGATAAATAACATAAAGATTGGATATTGTGGGCTTACAAGGGTCCATAAACGTGCTCAAGGTAGATGGGGAGAGTTGCTTGCTGAAACAAAGCTCAAGGGTGCCTTCTTCTTCTTCAAAACAACACCAACACACCACAAAAGATCAAAAGTTAGCAATGTAGGTCAGGGTTTTCACTTGGAAGCTGAGGGAGAGTGATTGAGGCTGAGGGTGGGCAACCTTGGCCAACACATTCCTTTAAATAGGGGCCCAAACCCCGGATTAGGGTTTCGCACTAAACAGCAGCCACATTGTGGCAAATAGATGTCACCCGTGAAGCTAACTTAAAGCCCACAAAACTTTGGCCTTGGCTACGCCATGGGAGTACATCACCACGCTGTGACCACCGGAAATCCAACTTCCAACATATAAACTTACTGAAAGAAACATACCCGAAACTTAGCATTACATTTCTCCCCCACTTGAATCAGACTTCGTCCTCGAAGTCGTCAGCTACAAATAACTTTGGGTAGTGCTCCCACATATGTGCCTTGGGTTCCCAAGTCCACTCAAAATCCTTCTGATGCTGCCACTGGACCTTGATCAAAGGTACCACATTGTTGTTCAAGGCCTTCGTCTTCCTGTCTACAATTGCTATAGGTCTCTCCATATAATTCAAGTGCTCATCAACCTGAATGTCATCCAAAGGGATCACCGCTGAATTGTCGGCTACACATTTCCAGATGTGGGAAATGTGAAAGGTGCTATGAATCTGGTGAATCTCCTCAGGCAGATCCAGTCGATAGGTCACCTTGCATACCCTAGAACTGTTGGATTAATGTCTAAGTCCATAACTATATTTGGTATGTACTTGACCCGACCCGGCATGATCCATTTGGGTTGCACTTCACCGACACAATTTATATGGATAGTCTTTTAAGAATAGTATATTTATGATTTATATTAATATATTATAAGTTCTAATATATTAATATGGAATCATATTATTTAATTAGTATTGATCAAGAATTAATTTAGAATTAATTAAGTGATCAAAAAGAACTAATTAAATATGGACTCTTATATATATGGAATGGGCCAAGTTCATTTAGGTTGGGCTAAGCTTTCATGGATGGTCTATGGAGCTTTTAACCCATGGATCCTATGTAAATGAAAGGTCATGGGTATTAGGGTTTACATGGATGTAACCCTAATCCTCCATAATATATAAAGGGGTCCTTGGCTCACAAAATTGGCACAAGTGTGTGAAAATAAGAGTGGGACGATTTTAGTGTGCATACATATTCTCTCAAGTTCTTCCAAGGTGTTTTGGTGATTTGTGATTCCATTTGAGGCTTCCACACTATTGGGGCTAAGCTCTTAAAGCTTGAAGACATCAAGCTACATCAAAAGGTATGTCATCTAACTAGAACTTTGTAGTATAGGTGCTTCATAATATGCTAGTTAGGATGAAACCTTGGAATAGTTAATATTTGCATGTATAATAGAGAAAACATAGATCCAAGGTTTATAGGGTTGCATGTACACCATAGGAGTGTTAGAATGCTCAAAACCCAACAGTGGTATCAGAGCCATGTTGTTTTCTGTTATATTGATGCAAATGTTTTATTTTCAAGTTGGAAAAAAAAAGGAAAAAAAACATGACGTTTGTCAAATTTTAAGATAATTACTTGTTTTGGTAAAAACTAATTATTTGTAAAATTTGAATCATTTGCTATATGAGTTGAATTAGGTCAAATTTAGTAAAAGATAAAATGATATGATTATTTTATTAGTTTTAAAAGTTTGATCTAAATGTTTTAAGGAGTTACATATTTTGTCATAAAATTTTGGAGCTCAAATGTTTTTTTAAAGTTGTGATCTTAAGGGTTTTTGAAACTTCCATAAGTTATGGATATGAAAGTTTTTTTAAAAAAAAAAATTGATTCAAAGTTTTTATGGAGTTACAAAATTTGGTATTAATGCTTTAAAGATTTCCATAACTTGTTCTTAAGTTATGGAACATGGAAAGTTTCATCATAAAACACCATTAATTCCATAAGTTATGGAATCGAAAGGTTTTCAAGAATTACAAAACTTGCCCTCAAGTTTTGGAATTTGAGAAAAGTTTTTTATGAAAAAAAATAATTGAATTCTAAAACTCTTGGGTTCATAACTTAAACAATTAATTAAATGGTTTTAATTTTGAGTTTAATAATTGGAATTATGATGTTTTGTTGAATAGTTCAAATTAACTCTTATGGACTTTATTAATAGTTAATTAAAGCGTTTAATTAAAAGAGTATTATTAAATCCATAAATATATGGTTTGAGTTTAATTAAATTAAAAGTCTAGTTTAATTAATAGATTAAACCACCAAGTATTTTAAATGTCTAAAATACACCCTTATACTATTATAATATTAAAAGTTTAATATATTATATGTATAAGAGCAAGTCGTCTTACCATTAGTAGGCCTCATTCACGAAGTCGGTCTATAAGGGGGGTATAAGGTTACTGCCTATAAAATGGCAGTTTAATGGGTGTCCACTCTCACTCACCGCTTCCTTGACCGGTGGAGGGTCGTTAGCCAAACAGGTAGGACAAGGACTATAATTCTCCCTTCATTATAAGTATAATGATAAATACTAAGTAACTAAACACTTATAAATTCCCAATCTTAGTTACTTAGGAAAATGTGAGTAAGGTGATAATCCATGAAATTACACTTTGCACTTTGTTTAAGCTGTTAGTGGAACGTGTGTGGTTAACCGGCACACTAACCTGGACTTAACAAGGTAGGCAAAGGGTAACTTAATGTTTATCATAGTATCGTTGGAGCGTGTGTGGTTAACCGGCACATCGATTGAGGGGTAAATATTAAGGGTACCAAGTATATTTGCATGGTTACTTCACACCTTGTTTTGTGATCCTCGGCATCCCAGTCACAAAACCTGAAGGGCGCACTCGAGATTGAAACATGCCATTGAAAAGTTCAATGAATCTCAAAAGAATCTAGGAGTTTCAAAACCAATTAAAACCTAATAATACATTTCGTTTATCTTGGTGGAAATTGTTGAATCGTCATTCACCTACCTTCAAATATTTTATAGCTTGGATTACGGCATCCCCCTTCCAAGTTATAAAATAGTTTGTTGGGTCCTAGCCTTAATATATCATATTGGGTGTTATATTAAGGACTTAAATCAACTTTACGTGAATTTCTCTCATTGTTGATGTCTGGTTTAGACAACAATGATCTTCCCAAACCAAGCTTTCCTAATGAATATGACTTCCCGAGTTTGGCTCATGGAAGTCATACTTCTCTTCCTCCACCTCCTCCAATTATTCTCCCTAACCCACAAGTTCAAGGTCACTCAAGCCCTAATGGCAAGCAAGGTCTATGTGTGATCACATCTTAGAGATGAAGTCACATATTGACAAGCCGGGAGAGTTGGGTGTCAAAGTCTTGAGAAAGTTGGATGTTCAATCACTTTCTAAGTCACATAGTGAGTTCCTTTGGGACTACTATGAAACATACTATGACATGAACCTTAATGATCATATATATTTGCTTGGTGCTGCTGAATCAGCAATGATTTGGAACGATAGTAAAGCAAATTTGATTAGAAGATCAACTTCCCAAAAACTTTATGGACAGTGACAATGGTGACACTGGAAATCCAGAAAAAGCATTCTCTTCCCAATGGAAAGGGATTGGCCATAGTCAACCCGGTTGACCAAATGGTAAAGAGAAAGGCTAAGACTGAGATAGTCCCATTACCAAAGGTTCCATATGTTTATTTTGCCAAAGGAAGGGGCGTTGATTGCAAAGCTGCCAAATTTACCTAAGGATGTTAAAGTCAATAAGTTTGACTCTACATCAGGTAGAGCCCGTTATCTAACTCTGTTATGTTCTATTCTGAGATCCTCATTACATGATGTGACTGGGTCACATGTTGATGTTTTAAGAATCAAAGAATAGAGAGAAATCTTAAAGGAAGTATATGCTGATTCTGATCGCGAAGGTGGATTTCGATCGCATCAGAATTTTGAGCAGTTGCTTAAGAAGTTATGATATATTGCTAAGGAATAGATAACAACAATTTTCCATGTAGATTGTAAGGATAAGTTTTTCCGCAAAGTTTTAAAATAAAAGAAAATTGTTTAATTTTATTTATTTGAAGTATCCTTACAATGGCATTTGTGGAAGTTAAGATTGCATAAGTTCAGTCCATATGAGTTTGGATTTGTCATTATCCTTGTCTTGTGACTATGGTTTTGACGATTCACATGGATAAGAACACATACACCATAAAATCTAAGGGTCATAAGGTTTCTCTCCGATTCATGAAAATGATGGTGAGGAAACACTTCCATTAAGTAGATTTGAAGCAGATGGCAAAAGGTCTAAACAATTGAGACTATGATTACGGCATCCCTGTTCATAGTTCTGAAATTGTTTAGACACACATGCATGCTATCTAAGGAAAGGTGTATGATTTTGATAAAGTTTTATCAAAGCATCTCGTATAAGAAATCTGAACTTTGGTAAGGAAGTCAATAAAGTATTGATTTCTAGAAGTCCAGCTGATTTCTGAGTACATGTCAAAGCTAGTGGGAGCATAAGTGTTATGCTAATAATCATCATGTTAGTGGGAGCATGATAATTATTGTTTGTGTTGCAAGTTAGCAATGTTAATTATAGAAAACAAAAGTTTCAATTCGTGAGGCTGCAGGGATTGAAAAAGTTGTTTTGCTATAGTTAAGGGAGAGGATATACTTCATTTCAGTTCTAAAGGCTTAGATTGAGACCTTAATCATCTTTAGTCAAGAATATATATATATGAATTTCATGTTGGATTGGTTCAACTTAAGGAAATTCTATATATTGTGTTCTCAAAATTCGATTATGATTACGGCATCCCTCTTCATAGTCAAATTTTGAAAACATGGCAAATAAAAATATTGTAGTCAAAAGACTGGTCTAGAATCATGTCTTTATGTGAGACATCATGAATCGTGTACCATTTGCTTTGGGTACAGGATCGATTGCATGTGCTATAATATTTGTCATTTCTAAATTTTTCCAAATGCCCAGAGGCATTAAGAAGGGAAAAGGTCTAGAATTGGATATGACTAAAATGATTAAGCAATTGTCGAGGACAATCAGAGGTTTACCAAAGATTGGTTGCTCAGGGACAGTTGGAAGTATAGTGCTAATTTTGGAAGGACCATATTGACATATTCTAAAAAGAGGCATCTCTTATTCAGAAGTGATAGTCAAAATGAGAATATGGAGTTGTCTCCATAGGTGGAAGTTATCTGTGTAAGATTAGAAAAGTTAATGCAAGAAGCATGTCCAAAGCAATGTACTTTGAATATGAGACTTAGTTTCCATGGAGTTGATCTCCATTGGAATACCTTATAATGACTGTTGACAAGTCTTTGTGACTTTGTACATATTCATTACAGGAGGGTCAGTGCATATAAGTTTAAAATCTAAACAGATTTCGATAAATGATAGGAATTTGAAATTCTCACATTTTTTGATAAGGATTTGGGAGTGTGAAATTAGAATCATTGAAATTATGTTCAATTGGTTTATTTCACAAAGTAAGGATCATAGACAAACATAGAGTGCATACTTGGTGTATGGCAAAGCTATTGTTTAAGAAAAACATAGTGTACATGCTTGGAGCATGGGACAACTAGTGTTTTTAATTCAAGTATAAAGTTGATAAAACCGAAACAATGAATAATGAGTAATCAGTATGGTGATAAATAAAAGTGTTTATTTATATTCATAGGGTTTGATACCATATTTGATTCATTTATTCTTGTGTTTCACTTTGCATGTTTTGACTTCCAGAATAACTAAGTCGCTCTTCCTGAATGATTAAGTTATTCAAACCATCCACAGTCGGTCATATGTTGTAAGTAGATATGAATCAAGACTGTCATGGGTTGGTTTGTAGAGGTCCAAGTTGGTGGACAAAGTGGTGCTACAACACTCATGAGTGCTCATAAGTTCTGAGTATTGGATTCAACCCGCACTCATTTGAATCACTTCATGGATTTTATCACGAGTGATCATGAGATGATAATATCTTATATTCTTAAAACCTAGAGATATGAGTTGTTACTATGAGTTGGTTATACATTGATTGCACGAAAACGCATTGGTTACTCAATGTTATAAAACGTGCCTTTGTGTATGATTCAACAAGTAGTAGAACAAGCCATATGAGTCGAAGTTTATCCATTCCTTTTACCTTCGGGATAAAAGCGATATATGTGGGCCCCTCGATGATTTAGCGATGACACATGTGAGTGCTTGGCCAAGCCAGGACTGATTTGATTTGTTCAATCAGTCAGTCATCATAAATCGAAAATCGGGAAACAACAAATGGACAGAGAGAATGATTATAATCCATGTCTCAGTCCATATGATATCTAGAATGGAGGAATATATGATCCCTTATCTAATAGACAAGTCATTGACAAGGTCAGAGTTCGACAGCGGCTTTAAGAGCTACGATTGCCAGTTAGGTTTTGAAGTCATACTCAATAATAGTTTTAGACTTATCCAAGTGGGAGACTGTTGGATTAATGTCTAAGTCCATAACTATATTTGGTATGTACTTGACCCGACCCAGCATGGTCCATTTGGGTTGCACTTCACCGACACAATTTATATGGATAGTCTTTTAAGAATAGTATATTTATGATTTATATTAATATATTATAAGTTCTAATATATTAATATGGAATCATATTATTTAATTAGTATTGATCAAGAATTAATTTAGAATTAATTAAGTGATCAAAAAGAACTAATTAAATATGGACTCTTATATATATGGAATGGGCCAAGTTCATTTAGGTTGGGCTAAGCTTTCATGGATGGTCTATGGAGCTTTTAACCCATGGATCCTATGTAAATGAAAGGTCATGGGTATTAGGGTTTACATGGATGTAACCCTAATCCTCCATAATATATAAAGGGGTCCTTGGCTCACAAAATTGGCACAAGTGTGTGAAAATAAGAGTGGGCCGATTTTAGTGTGCATACATATTCTCTCAAGTTCTTCCAAGGTGTTTTGGTGATTTGTGATTCCATTTGAGGCTTCCACACTATTAGGGCTAAGCTCTTAAAGCTTGAAGACATCAAGCTACATCAAAAGGTATGTCATCTAACTAGAACTTTGTAGTATAGGTGCTTCATAATATGCCAGTTAGGATGAAACCTTGGAATAGTTAATATTTGCATGTATAATAGAGAAAACATAGATCCAAGGTTTATAGGGTTGCATGTACACCATAGGAGTGTTAGAATGCTCAAAACCCAACAAGAACCACTCAAAATGGTCCAATAAATCAGGGCGCCAACTTGCCCCTCTTCCTCAAGCGAATAACACCCTTCTAGGTTGATACCTTCAGCAATACCATATCCCCGGCCTGAAACTCCAACTCCGATCGCCGTTTATCAACGTAACTCTTTTGTCGGCTCTGAGCTGTCTGTAACCTCTACCTGATCTGTTGGATAAGCTCTGTTGTCTGGATGACCACCTCGGTCCTACACATGACCCTGTGACCGACTTCTCCCTAATAAATGGTGTGCGAAACTTCCTTCCATGGAGAAGCTCGGAAGGCGATGCACCAATATTGTAAGGATAACTGTTGTGGTAGAAAAACTCTGTTAGGGGAAGGTAGGAATCCTAACTCCCACCAAAATCAATGACACAAGCCCTCAGTATGTCATAAAGTGTCTGAATGATCCGCTCACTCTGTCCATCAGTCTGAGGTTGATAAGAAGTGCTGAAATGCAGTCTCGTACCCAACACCTTATGAAATTTCTGCCAAAATCAAGAAGTAACCCGTACATCACGATCAGATACAATGGAGACTAGAACACAATGGCGAGTGACAATATCACGCACATACACATCGGCCAACTTATCAGCCGAAGAACTCTCCCAAATGACGAGAAAATAGGCACTCTTGGTCAATTGGTCAATGATAACCCAAATCGCATCAAATCTATTGGCCATCCTTGGCAGCTTGGTGATGAAATCCATAGTGCATTGTTCCTATTTCCACATGGGAACATCTAAGAGCTACAACTTGTCATGCGGCCTCTAGTACTCTGCCTTGGGCATCCGACAAGTCAAGCATTTCTCCACGTACCATGCAATCTCCATCTTCATGCATAGCTTCCAATAACTAAGTCTCAAGTCCCGATACATATTTGTGGCTCCAGGGTGAATCGAGAACCTGGACTTATGAGCATCTTCCACACCATCTTCCAAACTCCTCCGGGAAATAGTATCCATACCCGACCACACTGGGTCAAAAGCCTGCGACTATCGATAGACAATATGTCAATCTCTCCTCTGATCCTCTCCTGCTTCCAATTCTCCCTCTTGACCCACCCCCCTCCCCCCGGACCAAGCCTCCCTAATCAGACCCAGAAGTGGGGAATCGACGGTCATCCTCAAACAATGTTGTCAGACAGGAGTACTAACCACCTTGTGGCTCAAAGCGTCGACGACCACATTGGCCTTCCCCGGATGGTAGAGAATCTCACAATCATAATCATTGACCACGTCAAGCCATCTGCGCTGCCTCATGTTCAAATTCGGGTTATCCATAAGATATCTCAAACTCTTGTGATCTGTGTATATGGTACAACGGACCCCATAGAGATATTGCCGCCAAATCTTGAGGGAAAAAAACCATTGCCCCCAACTCCAAATCATGATTTGAAAATATAACCTCACGAGGCTTCAACTGCTTGGATACATAAGCAATGACTCTACTCCTTTGGATGAGAATTTCCCCGAAACCTGTGACCGACGCATCACAAAATACAACAAAATCCTCAACGCCCTTAGGGAGGGTCAATACCGAGGCCTCACATAACTTCATCCTCATAGTCTCAAATGTAGCATACTGCTCAGGCCCCCAACGAAAATCTACACCCTTCTTTGTCAGGCGGGTCAGAGGAACAACAATCTTGGAGAAATCTTGAATGAATCTCCGATAATAGCAAACCAATCATAGGAAGCGTCTAATCTCAGATAGGGACTTTGAGACCTCCCACTGCATCACTGCCTCGATCTTGGCTGGATCAACCAAAATCTCATTCTGAATGACGAGATGTCCCAAAAATTGGACCTCTCATAACCAGAACTCGCACTTTGAGAACTTCGCATAAAGCCTCTCCTGCGTTAGTACTCCAAGTAGCTCTTTAAGATGCTCCTCATGCTGCTCCCTAGTCTTGGAGTAGACTAGATTATCATCAATGAAAATAATAACTAACCGATCGAGCACCGTTCTACACATCCGGTTCTTCAAATCAATGAACGCTACTGGTGCGTTGGTGAGCCCAAACGCATTACCACGAACACGTAATGACCATAACGAGTCTGGAACACTGTCATCTCCACGTCCTCATCCCGGACTCTCATCTGGTGGTAACCCGATCTCAAATCAATCTTAGAGAACCAAGATGCACCCTGCAGCTGATCGAAGAGATCATAAATCCTAGGGAGTGGGTAGAGATTCTTCACTGTCAACTTGTTCAACTCCCGATAATCTACGTACATATGATGAGACCCATCCTTCTTCTTCACGAACATAATCGGTGCTTCCCAGGGTGAACTGTTCAGCCTAATAAACTGCTTGCCCAACAATTCCTGAATCTGAGAGGACAACTCTTGCATCTCAGGTGGTGCAAGGCGATATGACGCCTTATCAATCGACGCTGCATCGGGGATCATATTGATCCTAAACTCCACCTACCTCTCGGGAGGCACACCAGGTAAATCCTCCCAGAATACATCTGCAAACTCCCTATCCACGGACACATCAGAAACCAAACTCTCCCCTCAACCCGGATGTCAACCACATAAGCTAGATAACCCAAACATCCATGTTGAAGATACTGCGGGCCCTGGCAGCTGAACAAAAGGCCGAACCAACCCCTGCACCCTCGCCATAAATAACCAGTTCTCCCCCACTTGGGGTTCGAGCTACCACTCACTGTCTCTCTCATTGATTATGGCTCCAAATATGCTCAACCAGTCCATCCCTACAATCACGCATACATCCGCCATAGGGATGGGAATCAACTCGATCAGATAAGACACCCCGAATATCTCCAAGGTACAATCTCAAAACGCGCTCACTGCTTAAATCTAGTGTTCGTTGGCGATGGAAACTCAACAGACACTCCAACCGCCCAAGATTCATATCGAAATCCCTGCTGAAGGACTGAGACACAAAATATCGACTCACACCCGAGTCAAAAAGTAGAAGAGCAGGCAAAGAATTCACTAAGAAAGTACCTAGCAAAAATACAATCATAAGCATATAAGAAAATAACTTGACAGAATAATAAATGGAAACATACGAGTAATGACGTTAGGTACCGCCATGGCCTCCTCTGTTGTTAGTTGAAAAGCATGACCTCTAGCCTTCGGGGCCTCAGCTCTCCCCTGGCGTCCATCTGTAATCCTCAAAGTAGTCGTTGTTGGAACCTACACGGGCCTAGCAGCAAAAAAGGACATTGGGCCTTCATATGGACCACCTGATCACAACGATAACAAAATCGATGACGCAGCCTGCTGGCGACAATCCCTCGTAAAATGCCCCTCCTTCCCACATTTGTGGCACCCAACATGTGACCGACATGCGCCTTCCTGCACTTGCCGCAAGTGCGGACCCTCTGGCCTCCAGAACGTGAATCAGCGGGCTTGAACCACTTCACAACCGGCTGTGACTGAGCTTGGGTTTGCCTCTTCTCTCTCGTCTGGGTCTAAATCTTAATCTCTTTCCTCCGAGCAAAAGACTTCACCTCGGAGAGAGAACTATACGGATAGGTCGATACAAACTCACGGATCTCTGTCTTGAGCATGCTCAAGTAACGGGACATCTGAACCTGCTCTGATGCAGCATACTCAGGGCAGAAAAGGGCTCTCTCTGTGAACATCTTGGTGATCTCCATCACCGATTCCATCGTCTGCTTCAACGATAGATACTCCTGAACTAACATCTCTCTCTCAACTAGGGGGACATACTCAGTTTTAAATAAATCAAGGAACTGCTCCCAAGTCACAGCGGCCTTCTCCACAGGAGTATAAGCACTGGTCACTAGCTTCCACCAATTCTTCGCCCCCAAGCGAAGAAGGTTGAAGGAGAACTTGTCCTTATGGTCATTCGAGCACGAAAATGTGAAGAAACAGCCCTCCACATCAAATATCCTTCTCATGGACACAATCGGGTCCCTGACCCCATCAAACTCTGAGGGATTTATGTTGCTGAAGTACCAATACTGAAATTACCCTCTCCCATAAACTCTCGCAGCAGCAACAGTTGTGGTGGCTGCAGCAGCAACCTCAGTCACAACGGTATATCGCTCATAAAAAAGCTCAATCATCGTGGTCTTAATAGATCCAAAAACCTTCGGTTTCTCCTCCCGAACATCCATGGTCACTTGAGTTGTGATCATCTTACGAATGGCATCGTCATTCAATCAGGGCCTTGTCGGGCCGCCAACTCTTGATCCATAACCTCTAGTGATCGGCATACTGAAAATAAACTGAGAAATCATCAGAACATATTCATAATCCAAACTACTATGTCATCTCGGAACTACTCATCCCTCGAGGTTCAAGACTTCCTTGATACTCGTACGGGTCCTGTGCTTCCAGTAGTATGGCCCATACTACCTTCCACACCTACCCGTATTTGTCTCAAGATACAGTCACGGACCACCCGGCTACACAGTCCAAAAACTAGAATACACATACATCTTATACTCACTCTCTCAAGAGTGGCTAATCATTCCTCAAGCTGGCCTACTACAACCCATACACACTCATGAAACTTCCAATAACCCTGCAGCCACTCGTGCATGCTAATCATATATAACACTGGATTCGATAAACATTCGAATACCTGATTCTACCCTAAGCCCACAACCAAACAAGGAACAAGAAATAAGGCTACATTCTTAGGCTACAAAATCTTAGTTATGTACAACTATGATGCATACACTGAGCAACCACAGTAATAATGTCAGTTCCATATAGCATAACGAGAAATTCTCCTAGGATATCAGGCATCGTACATTAGGAAATTCTATCATGCAATTCCTGAAGATCCTTAGCCTACATACTAGCATGCAATTCTATCAACAATACACAAAACAAATGTGGGTATTTGGGGAATCACTTTCCTTGGCTTCAACTGATTGTGCACATCACATCCTTTCTGTTAGTTCTTTTAAATTAACTTTTGAAAACATTTTGCAAATCCTTAGTTTGAGTATGGAATCACACAAATGTTCATCCAATTCTCTCAAACCATATCTCTGATACCTACTTGTAACAGCCCAAAATCATGACAAATTTTTTATTTTTCAAAACATTCTAAAATCCATAAGTTACATACAAACATATTTTCTCAAAACCACAAACATGAATTAGAGTATCCCAAAATCATAAGTCGTATAAAAATCCAGGATGATGTGCACAATCACGCCTTCACCTTTCCCCTATCCTCTAATGTACCTTAAGCCATTAAACAAAAATGTAAGACAAAGCTTAGTGAGTTCCCCCAAAGAACCCAACACAACATCATAATACAATACACGCAACCAGGCCTACAACACTAGGTTGGACCGCCACCAAGCCTTTAGCTACAAGTTGGACCGCTCCCTTGGGCCTATAGTAACAACTGGACTGCCCAGGTGTAACGCCCGTGTTTCTAGGCTAGGCATTAATGATGATGTAATAGTCTAGGTTAACCCTTGTAACCCGTCTTGAAATAATAAAGATGTATTATTTGAGTATTATGTGTTTTGTGCTTAATTGTGTGACTTAAATGAATTAAGGATAAAAATAAACGTCAAAATGAAATGTTAGATACCCCCGATATTGATACGTGAAGGTGTAGTGGTCGTGACGAGGTTTCCGAATATGTAAAGAATGTCGAAATCCGAGTTATAACGAAGAAGTTATGACCTGTCGAAATTTCGCGACAGAACCGGCACGACGCTGAATGACGTAAAATATGAATTTAAGATAGAGCGATATTTAGCCTTAGTGATCTAAACGAAAGTCGTAGAATAAGTTAAACCGAGAGCGTGCATAAAAAGAACGTCTAAATCTGACTTCGTATGAGGAAGTTATGATTTTTCTAAATTTCAGCTTAGCAGTATGCAGCCCGAAGTTCGAATATGAGCTCGAGTGATTTCTAGCCAAAACAATCTAAACGAGAATCGAATATATTGTCGATAGTAGTCCAACGGTGAAAAGACGGACGAAAACGGACGTCAGATGAAGAAGATATGATTTTCTAACGGAGTTTTCCTGTCCCGGCCTACTAAAACTAATATAATAAAAATAAAGTCAAAATTAGCCGACGAAGTCTAAACGAGAGTTGTAGAGCATAATCTCACCTACGCGTGCATACAAAAGAACGTCGAAAACGGAGCTCGTATGCGAAAGATATGAATTTCTGCAGTTCAGAACACAAATTTCGAGGCTGTGTCAGAGCTCACGACGTGAGCATAGTGTTCACGACGTGAGCAAAGACTGGACGTCTTCCAGAGCAAGTGGACGAGTGACGAACGCAGTGACCTACTAGGCTCACGACGTGATCATTGGGAACTCACGACGTGAGTACAGAATGTTGGCCCTATAAATAGAATTCAAGGGGCAGCCGAATTTGGTTGCTCAATCTCTTCTCTCTCACTCCCGATACTCTCTCTAAGCCCTCTTTTAACCCCCCGAAGCTCCGGTATCATCTTGAGACCCGAAGCGAGTCCCGAAGCCCGAAGATCCCAAGAAGAAAAGAGTTTCCGAGCCGAAACTCTGCCCGCGAGAAGCCCGGTTTTCAAGAAAGCATTCCGGTTTCACCAAAGAATACTACTCTTAGATCTGTAGTGTTGTCCGATCATCTTCTGATCAAGTGAGTGTATATTCGTTTTCTTCTAACACATAGATATGAAGTATTCTTTATAAAATACGTGCTATGTGTTTATATATTATTTGTTTATTTGAACTAGTTGTTGAATGGATGTTTTGTACAGGTTTTAAGCTGTATATAAATGTATATATTTTTATCTACTAATATGCTGGGTAGAACATGGGTAGACAGTTGTTGTGTGATGAAATAAAATGATGAGAGGCCTCGATGTTGTTGTTGATCTAGTCATCTAGCAGAGTATGGATGACGACCACTGACTCCTTCTAGACAGTCCAGTGGAACGCTAGCAGGCTCATAACCTGTAGGTGTTGTGAACGGTGTGTTCACCGGTGTACTCTATCCCCCTCATGGTTGCCTTTAGGACATCTATTGTCAAGGAAACCCTTTTTAGTAATGTCCATCCCAATGAAAATCCTAGATTAGGTCCCTGGTAATAGATGTTGTTTTAGGGACGTAAAGTGAGGATAACGGGAATGGGTAATCAGGTTATTGTTGGTTGGTGAAATTAAATATAATTATTTATTGTGGGTTGAAAACCCTATATGCTCACCAGGCTCCCAAGCCTGACCCCCTCAGTTTTCTTTGTATTACAGGTAGTGGCACGAGAGCATAAGTTGGATGACATTGTCAAGATATTTTTGGATTATAGACCAGTAGTTATATGTAACTGTTGTAAGGTCTATTTCATATTGTTTATGCTTTTGGTCTGTATCGGAACATGACATCACGAGGTTTTGTTATATAATGAAAATACATTTCTTTATGTAATGCTTTGATAAATTCTTATCATATTTTGTTTTGGGAACAAATTCCGCAACTCTTTTAATCAAAGGATTACTCTGATTTTATTTAAAAGCATAAATTAAATCGGTCTTTTCTGGCCGTGATTTTGGGGGTGTCACACCAGGTATCTTGGACTTCAGCATAAAGCCGAACCCCCTCAACCCATCAAAACAATAACATGTCGACATATGCACAATGATCAAAAACCATCAAGTACAAGTAGTCATGCATGCTTACCAGTCTAACATATAATCAACATATCATCATCCTATATACCAGGAGACATAACCTAGTGGGCCAGCATTGGTACCTTCAACCCACAAGTATCATGAGGAAAGACTCACATCACAATCTGAACGATAGATGAATTGATTACTGCTCTAACCACTGGCTCTATAGGTCACCCATACAACACACAAGGACCAAGCCTCAACCTACTACTCAAAATATCCCAGATGACCTAAACTCAACATGGACAAAGTCAACGGTCCAAAGTCAAAGATCAACCACTAGCTGGTCGCCTCGTTGTGGCTGCTATACGACAAGGCAGGCGGGTTTCTACCTAGTTGTCACGCCCTGGCAACCTAAGGCCACGCCGTGGGGACTGGTCTGGACAGCTTAATCCATTAAGCCATTTTCCTATAACTTTAAGAGCTCCAAAGCCCAGATTTGGTCCTTCCCATGCTCATGATGGATAAAGTTTCCAACTTTATCCATTAAGACTCCTCAAAAAGTCAAGATCTCAAACCCAAATTCCTTAAGGATGATTAGATGCATAAAGACATTCATTAAGCATTAAGCACCAAATCTCCAGATGTGTAAAATCCCAAAATCATGACAAAATTTTTAATTTTCAAAACATTCCAAAATCCATAAGTTACATAAAAACATAGTTTCTCAAAACCACAAACATGAAGCAGAGTATCCCAAAATCATAAGTCGTATAAAAATCCAGGATTATGAGCACAATCACACATTTTCCTTGCCCCTATCCTCTGATGTACCTAAAACCATAAAACCAAATTGTATGCCAAATCTAAGCGAGTTCCCCCAAAGTATCCCACATAGCATCATAATACAATACATGCAACTAGGCCTACAACACTAGGCTGGACCGCCACCGAACCTTCAGCTACAAGTTGGACCGCTCCCGAGCCTACAACATAAGCTAGATCGCTCTCTCGGGTCTACAGTATCAATTAGAATGCCCGGGTATCTTGGCCTTCAGCACAAAGCAGGAACCGCCTCAACCCATCAAAACAATAACATGTGGACATATGGATAATGATCAAATACCAAAAAGTACATGTACTCATATATGCCTACCAATCTAAAATATAATCAACATATCATCATCCAATATACTAGGAGATATAACCTAGTGGGCTGACATTGGTGCCTTCAACCCACAAGTATCGTGAGGAAAGACTCACCTCACAATCTGAACGATAGTTAAACTGATCACTGCTCCAACCACTAGCTCTACGGGTCACCAGTACAACACAGGAACCAAGCCTCAACCTACTACTCAAAATATCCCAAATGACCAAAAGTCAAACTTGGTCAAATTCAACGGTCAACGGTCAAAAGTTAAAGATCAACCTCCAACTGGTCGCCATGTTATGGCCATCAGCCACGTAGTGGTACAAACATACAATTTGTGGCAACTAGGTCATGCCGTGGGTAGGTCCTAAAATTAAGACTGGCAGGGTATGTATCGGTTGATGGTTAAGTTTTAAATCCCTAATTCCTTAAGTATTACTAAATGCATAAAGATACTTATTAGGAACCAAATCTCCAATGTTTCTCACCCAAATTTTCCAGAATGGTTCTTACTCCTAATAAGCCCTAAAATATAGCTATTTTAAACTTTAGTATTTAAGATTTGGTACATTTGACATTTATAATGATCAATGTTTCCATAAGTTGCCAGCTTTATGAGATCAAAGTTCCAATTTCTCACACCATGAAGAGTTAGGGACAAAAGGGCTATATCTAGAGATAAATAACATAAAGATTGGATCTTGTGGGCTTACAAGGGTTCAGAATCGTGCTCAAGGTAGATGGGGAGAGTTGTACGCTGAAACAAAGCTCAAGGGTGCCTTCTTCTTCTTCAAAAGAACACCAAAACACACAAAAGCTCAAAGGTTAACAATGTAGGTTAGGGTTTTCACTTGGAGGCTGAGGGAGGGTGATTGAGGCTAAGGGTGGGCAACCCTATCCATCACATTCCCTAAAATATGGGCTCAAACCCAAGATTAGGGTTTTCCACTAAATAACAGCCACGTCGTGGTGGTAGTTTAAAGCCAACAAAATGTTGGCCTTGGCCACACCGTGGGACTCCATCACTACGTTGTGGCCACCATAAATCCAACTTCCAACATATAAATTTACTTAAAGAAACATACCTGAAACTTGGCGTTACAACATGTTGTGATGGATTCTTCAAATACACCACAAGGGACGATAACTTTGTTCACCTTGATTTACTGATGTTTCTGTAAATACGATTATGTTTATAAGATTAAATAGAATTCTAATACTTTTTAAAGGATTCAAAGATTAGAAGAATCTATTAGGCAGAAAGATAAAAGATTCTCCAATCTCAAAGGAAAGGAGGGTAGTTTAGTATCGTGTTTTATGATCATCTTAGTAATTATGAAATTTCATCATAATTAATCCTCAAAGAACATCTTAGTGCAATTGTATGGCTAAGAACAGGAATCGAACATTGTTTGATATGGTTCAATCATAGATGAGTCATGTTTCATTCCAATCAAGTTTTAGAGTTGTACTCTAGTAACTAAGAATCGTATCTTGAAACTCATTTCAAACTAAGAAAGTTGATAACACCTCATAATATGTGGAGTAATAATGATTTTCTTATTCTATCACATTTAGAATTGGATTTATGATTCTTTCATTGATCGAGGAACAAAAGATAAACTGAGCTCAATTCTATGAAGTGTTTTCTTGTTGGGAATCCGCAAAACCTTTTAAATATTTGTTTTAGCTCGTCAAGGAATGTTCCTTGAGAGAAAAATCGTATGTCAATAAGTCAGTGGAAGTCGTATTATACTTGAGAGTTTCAAGAGTCAACTGACAATAAACATTTTAGTTATCACTAGCACGCGACCTGGGGTAGAAACTTGTTGTGTTTCAGTTGACACATTCTTATTTTTGTCCACTCAGTTAAAGTTGGAAATGCTTTTTATTTCTATGTTTTCATTTTAACTCAAAATTAAAACATGTTGGTCAAAGAGAGTACACCAATCAATATGGATGAGCTGCTAACGACACGGAAGCACTGGTAGGCCTTGAGCTGCCAAAGAGGCAAGAAATTAACAATAATGAAGTTTGGTACATGAACAAAAACTAAGTTTGAACTTGGTTTGTCCTAAACCTAGTCTTATGACAATAGGTTAGAAATGGAAGCATTGGTAGGCATTGAGCTGCAAAGGTTTCGCTCTAATTCATTAAAATGATTACGAGGAATTACTTTCGATAATAGATTTTTAAAAAATATGATAAAGATCTATATGTATATTAGTTCTGTTAATTGGATTCTCAAATTCACAATATGATTACGGCATCCCTCTTCATATTTTGAATTGTGAGGAATGGCAAAGGAATTGTTTAAACTTTTGAGAGATATATTTATTAAGTCTTAAAGAGTTTAAACACACACATATACTATCCAACTAAGGTGTATAAGCTTAAGAAGTTTAATTAGAGACTTAACGAAGCATCGCGAAACATAAATCTGCACTTCTATAAGAAAGTCAAAGGGTATTGGTCTCTAGAGGTCCAGTTGAATTATGGGTACATGTCAAAGATAGTGGGAACATAATTGTTTTGCTGGAGTTGCATGAGGATAATATTTTTCATAGGAAACATTGTCTCTAGGGAAATGTTTCTCTATGGTAAACCTAGGGAAAGGGTACTTATACTTTATTTTAACTCTAAAGGTTAAGATTGTATATTTTAATAGAATTTAGTCCAAGACATATATGAATATCATGTTGAAACGTTTCAACATAGAAAAATTTATATGGAAGTATAATACCAAGAAATTGAACATATATAAAATTCTTGTACAGGTATATTTAGTCGATTCCTATATGATTCGAATAGAGGATCGATCACATATGCTATAATATGTACTTATTCTAAATTTTCAAATGCCTTGAGCATTGTTAGAAAAGGAATGGAAATTTGTGTGACTAAAGTTGTTAAGCAACTGTTAAACATTCTAAGGTTTTACCAAAGACTGGTTGCTTGTTGACTGATAGAAGTATGATATTATTTGGGAAGGACCATAATGACACATTTTGGATTGAGATGATTCTTGGTCGGAATTGGTGGTCATATGGGAATATGGAAATGTTTCAATAATCGGAGATGCTTGTAGAATCTACATGTGAGTTGGAAACTTTAATGCAAGAGAAATGTTCAAGGAGTGTATCTTGAATTCAAGACGTCATAACCATGGAATTGTTACAAGTAACAAGTTCCAGTGAAACATTCTGTAATATCGAAGGCTCAATCTCTATGACTTTAGAACCTCGACATCACAGGAGGTTAATGCATGTAAAGTTGGAATTCCACTACATCTAGGATAGTGATAAGAATTTGGAATTATGCAATGAGCATCATTGGAATGATGTATAGTCGATCTGCTCACAAAGGAAGGAACATCAAGAGGCATAGTATGCATGTTCATAACATGGCATGACTGATGTTATTTAATTCAACTAGATAGTTGATTAGTCAAAACATTATACAATGAATAGATTCGTAATTGTTATCGTGATTAAATAATAGGGATTTATTTATATTCAATAGGTATGATACCATAGTCAATTAGTTTATTATTATGTTTTACTTCCTGAGTAATTTGAATATTATTCAAAATGACACAGTCGTTCATACTTTTGGAAGTAAGTAGTGAATTAAGACTATCATGAATTGTTTATAAATTGTCCATAGGGATTGGTCATTGTATACGGATTGTTGCAATATTCATGAGTACTTAGAAAATGGAGATTTTAAGTATTGGATAAACCCACGCTCAGAGATTACTTCATGGATTCAATCACAAGTAATTCTAACACAATACTATCTTTTATTATTCAAACGGAGATATATAAGTCATATTTTTCAAATTAGTTGTGCATTGGTTTACTCCAACGCATCCCGCAAATAGGTCTTATAAAGTGTAATTTCATGCATGATTTGGTGAGTAAAATGTATGATTATATAGTCAAAGTTTATTATTTCCTTTTGCGCTAACAGGAAAAGTGATGTCTTTGGGCCCTCAGTGATTTGAGTTGATATATGAAAACCAGGCGCCTGGTCTAGACTAAATTGATGTGTTCGATTTTATAGTCTGAATTTGATCACAGATCGGGAAATCAAGAAACATAAAATATGAATGTGAGGTTGATCATTTAATCCATGACTCTATTCATACGATATCTTGTAGAACAAAGGAATAGTTGATCACTTATCTTAGGGCCAAATTTTGATTTGAATCCAAGTGGGAGACTGTTGGATTAAGGTGTCTAAGCTCATAATTAAATTGATAAAACCTATAATTAAAAGCAAAGTCCTTTTTGGATTGCCCTTATAACCAAAAATAGCTAGAAATGATATTAGGAAAGAGAAATATAATTTATTAGATTATTATATGATTAATAAACTAACTAGAAATTGTGGGAAAACGGTTTGTTGATATATTATAGGATTAATATATTAATTGGAAATACATAATTGATTTGTTAATTTATTATGTGATTAATAAATTAATATGACATCAATGTGTAAATAATTGATTTGTTAATTCATATGGTTAATAAATTAATATGAAATCAATAAGAATTAATTAATTATTAGTCAGAATTGATCTAGAATTAATTCAGGATTAATTGGAATTAAATTATGGTGCAATGGTGAATTGTAATTGTTTAATAGTTGAACAAAGAAGCAATTCTAGAACCCTCCATGGTATGGACGGTTTTGGAGGGATTCCTAGGGTTTCTGGAAGCCTTTTAGTTCTATATAAGGAAAGGATTTGAACTGTGATTAAATCTATTATTTAATCAATTCAAATCTGGCTTTTCTTGTAAGTTACCTAAACTATAAATAAGACTCATTGGGAGCCAAAAGTCATGCACAACCTTTCTAATAGGATTATGAACGAAAATTCCCTCTCCTTCCTCCCTCTCTTCTTCATTCTAGGGTTTTGGATGTGAGCCATTAGAGGCATCATCCTTTTGGTGTGAAGCTTTCCAAGACCAATAACTACAAGGGATTGAAGTGATTTATTTACTACAACAATCAAAGGTATGTAACCCTAACTTGTTATTTTCGATTACATTTGCGTTCATGTTAGGTTTTGTTTTTCATTGTATGTTACCTTCAAAGTGTTATAACATAGATCCTTATAGGTTGCATGTGACTTTTAATTGTTAAATGATTTTCCACATGTACATGTATTTATAACCTATAAAACCCATCACTTAGTCGATTAGGTTAAAGAAGGTTTCAGTTTTGACTCTTTCATTTGACTTATATTAACTTAGGTTGACTTATGTTGACCACCTAGACCGTTGTTAACCACCGTTGATTGATTCCAATTAATTCCACCGCCTATCAAAAATCATAGATAATATACCTCTGCCAAGATCCTAGGCGGCTGCCTAGACCGAAATTTACAACACTGAATAAAATTAAAATCATTTTAACTCAACAACGATCATTTTGCAAACATATAAAGATTAATACAACCATAGGAAGAAAGAGTTACAACCTTTGAAGACTTTAATCCACTTGGGAGGTTAGATGTAACGTCCCAGCCTTAGCTTATATAACGGGCCCTGCCCAACAAGTATAACTGGCCCAACCCTAGCTCACATAACGGGCCCAACACAACATACATAACAAGTCAGTGTTAGGGGCCAGATCCTGGTCTTTCATACAATTGTCAGGGTGCATATCATGATCTTTCATACAATTGCCAGGAGCTTGATCCTAGTCTTTCATACAATTGCCAGGAGCTAGATCCTGGTCTTTCATACAATTGGCAAGGTCAGATCCTGGTCTTTCATGCAATACATAAAGTCATAGGTAATCAGTGATCAGATCGACAGTTGAACAAATGGTACACCTGAAAGTAATAAATCAAACTAGAACCATGCAATACGACTTTATCCAAATTACCCACCTACAACCATTACTAATAATACCCTAACCAATCATGAAACCTAACAGTATCATATAGTCTTCGGGAAAGACCCTACCAATCTAGCATACCATGAAACTAAGTGTCCTACACTACTCATACCAACAATATCATACAGTTAACAACCAATACCCTACCAGTCTAGCATACCATGACACCAAGTTTCCTATATTGCACATGCATAACAAGAAGTTATCCTCTTCAACTAGCACATTTATACTCTAACAGTACCCTTTATCCTATCATGCAAAGTTTATACAATGTCATACGTGGCATAGTGAGAAAACTCACCTAAATCGTTGAACTGGAGAAGCTCAGCAGCACTCTCACTCCTTGAACTGATAAATCTCGCGAACCGACTAACACCAAATAAAGATAAATCCTTAGTCCTCAATCCTCAATCCAAAACCTCCAAGTTTGACCCATAGTTACATTGGTTAAAAGTCAACGGTCAATGGTCAACAAAAGTTAACGGTCACCACGTCATGGACATGTCCAGACAAAACATTTGAGTTTCATGATATCACTACGTTGTGGGCCCTCCTTGGCCACGTTGTGGTTTCTGCCACATTGTCATTTACCCCATTAAGACCTTAATCCTTATAGATTAAGGCTCATAGATTTAGACCTAATTCTTCTTATTGACTTAATGGATAAAGTTTCTAACTTTATCAATTAAGACCTCGCCATGAAGCAAGATCTTAAATCCTAAGTCCAAATAAGCTCTTTCAAGGCTAAATCTTGTGCATAAGATCAAGAACACCCAAACTATGACCTTTTGCACACTTATCAGAAGTCCATGACCACAAGAGTATCATAATAAGCTTTGGAGTTCTTCAAAATCCAATAGCATCCATGAATAGGACCAAAACCAACCAAAAAGGAGCATAAAGATTGATCTCAAAATAACAAGGTCAACGTGCAAGCTTTATACCTCAAATGACTCAGAAGCTTAAAGAAGATGATGGATCTAAGCTTTCGCTTCGCTTGTTTGCACCAAGATGGGGTTTCTTCCTCCATAAGCTTCACAAGATTAAGGAAATAAGCTTAAAACCAAGCTACCAAGCTCACAACCATGAAAGTGAGGATATGGTTTTGAAAAAGGAGAATGAAGGCTGAAGAGGATGCCCTAAATTTGGAGTTAATGACTTTAAATATGAGAGAAACCCTAAAATCTTGGGCTTAGGCTGCAACAACCACCACGTCGTGGCGTCCCCCTTGCCACGTCGTGGTGTCCATCCGGATACGCTTTTCATTTAAATGACATGTCATGTCGTGTTCATCAACACTCCACGTCGTGGCATAAGGTTTTTTCTAAAAACCTTATCTTTAACCCCTATTAAGTCTTCAGCTAATCCATTATGGAAAACCGGTGTTATATTAGAAGTTGATGGAGTGAAGGGAAGAATTCCTCTAGAGATATCCACCAACAATTACCAAGTTATCTTGGATGCTAGTCCTTCTTCTTGCAAAAATAAATTCTTAAACCTTTAAGAACAGAAGTCAGTATTTTGTCTTAAAAGAGAAAAACAATAAAGTATCAACTTTTCTTTATCTTTGTCTTAACACCTAAGAAAAAAACTAGAGAGAAATGAGAGAACCATCAAAATTTCATGGTTTTTCACTATTGAAAGAAAGGAAGGATTACGAGTCATCTTAAGGCTTTTATATGATCTTTATCAATGGGTCTTAGACTCAGGCTTAATCATTTGTCATGTCATGCTCTCTAATGCATTCCATTTCTATTAAAATAATCAAGTAAAACAAGTATGTCCTTTAGCTTTCTCTAGTTATGTTTTTTTCTTATATAAAATCCAAGAGATGTTATAAAAAAAATCTTCTAACTTTTATATTTTGTAAAACTATGACATTTTAGCTAAAAGACAAAATTTATTTGAGTCCAAAAAAATATATATGACTTTATATATCATACCTTATGATATAAACCATGATATCTATATTGAAATAATATTATTTTCCTAAAATAAATAATTTCTAATTAATTACAAGAATTATATTTATTTATCAAGAACCAAATTCTTATAAATAATATATTTATATCAACTTGTTATTTATGTAACCTTCGTTATTAACAAATATCATTTTATAATGATTCTTAATCATATAATACACATGTAGAACTGTATCTTCCTTCGAATATCCAACACCAGTTTCACAACCTCTACCATCTTAGGTCGGTGCTCTAGTGACCTTGTAACAACGAATAAAACTCATGTCTCCTAGTGACCTCGACTTACTTGTATCCATACCTTCCTCACCATCTTACCACTAGTGCTATGATTATGCCTAAAATACGTATTCATTTTTTCTAGGCTATATATTTTTGGTAAAAAAATCGAAGGTTTATCTTCAGTGGCGGAGCCAGGTTCAAAGTAAAGGGGTATCCTGTCACACCCCCAAACCAAGGATGGCGGAAACGTCCGGGGGTGGAGGACTTCATGTATAGTATCATAACAACAATTGTAATAGTAATTCAAGCAAACACAACCAACATATATATAATTGAAAAAGTTACATCATTGTATGAATTACATGTTTACGAATCAATTACAATATGTTGACAAAATATGAAATAGTAGACGCCTTAGCGTCCCATCCTCAAAAGCACTTGATTACCTGTTTAATGATTTCCTGAGTATACAAGTTGTTTGAAAAAGTGTCAACACAAAGGTTGGTGAGTTCATAAGCTTTTGTTTGGTATTATTAAAAGCCTTTTGTTTGTGAAAGTAGTATTTGTGTTAGAAAATCCAATATTTTCCTTAATGTGTAAATGTAGTCTTAAAACCCAAAGACCGAAATGTACAAGTAATTTGTCATATTTATAGTAAAACAAGGCAAGTTTAAATCGACATAAACTCGTTAAATTTTAATGAAGTTCCCGTAAATTCCAATGTTTATTAATACTTTATGTGAGTTATTATAACCATGCTATGACCTAGTTGGCCTGAAACGACGTTCTTCAGGCGTCGGAAATGTTATGACATTTGTCACCCCAGACCTGCCGGTCTAGCTGTTGCATGCAGCTTAGGTGTGGGTTTGTCAAACCCAATATAGATCTATACACAAGTATCACGCTCTCCCTCAAGGAGACTCTGGTTACAATACAGGACTTAATGGTAATTTGAAGTAAATGTCTCACAAAGTCATTAACGGAATTACGTGTTATGAAAACTTGGTACCGTATGGCCGTACCTTGCTTAATGAAAATATCTTTTGTATAAATGTACCCTTTTTAAATGTATTTGTTATGTAATGTATCATAAACTATACCTATTATAGTTTATCAACCAAGGGTAGTACGTGGTAATGTATGCAAACTATATTCAAAATAGTTTATTAAATGTTTGAATGTATCGATTGTACTTTGATTATAATCACTTGTTATTCTTTATATTTTATATGACCAAATCCATTTGTAAACTGATGTGTGTCTAAATATTAAGATAAAATGTCATATATTGCAATAACATATAATCACATAAAGATATACACCTTGCTCAACATGTTACAAGGTGAAATGAAATTAACAGCAACTTTTCGTTGAAAAACAGTTTCTGTTACTGTTCTTAGAAAATTTATAAAAAAATCATCAAAGCTCTAAATCCAAATCCGCAAATTTTGAGAGTTTGGAATATGAGTCTAGTTTGTTCGTAAATTTTACCATGATTTTTAGTGATCTCTAACAGAGGTGAAAATGTTCATAATCACAGACTGGTCCGGGTTTGCCTCTGAAATGACCGGCAGTTTTGTAAAAATCACCATAAATTGTAGAAAAATCATATGGAGATGTTCAAGTAGCCATTTTAAAGCTAAGAGTTTGAACTACTTGCACCTGGAACAGTTTTGAAAACTAAAATATTTAAGTTGACCAAAACAGTCCGTGATTAACGTCCATCTTTTCTGATGTAATCTGTTAGAAAAAGTTTAATTGTGTTCTTGATGATTTTACTTGTATTCCCCCCTTAAAACTTAAGAAAAACATGTAAATGTAGGGGTATGAACTCACCTTATGTGATTTCAGTAGATGAAAGTGAGATAGAGGAAGTGTTCAACCCAAGAACACTAAGAAGATGTCTTGATGATTCGAGAATCTAACACCGAATAAGATGGAATTTGTGTAAGATATCAATGATTTGAGTAGAATGGAGTTTAATAATTATGTGAATGATGAAGATACCTACTAATTGAAGGAAGAAATCCCTGGAGAAAGCCTTGAAGTTCTTGAAATTGAGAGAAAAGATGAGAGAATTTTGGAGAGTGTCCTTTGGTTGCTAAGTGTAGAATGAAAGAACTTTATGGAGAATGAGGAGAGAGGATCAATCCTCCAGCTCTTAGAACATGGGAAGAGCTGGAGATTGGGTGTAAAGGTCCACTAAGGTGACAAGGAGTAGTGGGAAAGAGTGGATGATCATAGAGTGAGGTGGTGGTGGCTTGCTTTTGTCATAAAATAAGGAAAAGCAAATATTCCCTCAATAATTAGTCCAACCACCAATTCTTTTAATACATTTTTCTAAAAACCCTGGAGATTTATATATTTTGGGGCCTTAGTTTATAAAATAAAGTTTTGGGTGAAAATCCCACGTTAAAATAATGAAAAACGGAGTTAAAACGAAGTCGTAGTCGAAAAACCGGAAAAATTATGACACGCAAACATGCATGTCGTCTTCTTTTATGACAGGGGCTTCCTTGATACTCATTGCGTGTCATCAACACGCGAGTCGTAAGGTTACGACAGATAAATGTGTGTCGTCTTCCTTTATGACAGGGACTTCGGTCCTGAAGCTTCAGTTTTGGGTCCTTAAGCCTATTTTACCCGTTTTTACCCCGTTTCAAGTGGTTTTTGACCCAGTTAAGGGTCGGGATGGCCCGAATGATTACAAAAAATTAAAGGAACTTTTGAGAGAGATTTGGGAGAGATTTTAATAGAGAGAGGTTGAGTGAAAGAGATTGTGAGAGGTTCGTTTGTGATCTTTTTGAGTGTCCGGCTTCGCAACGAAAGGTCCATAAACCCCGTTAAGCCATGATTTAGTGTCTTACACAATCCCGATGATTGTTTAATAGTGTTTTATCGCTTTGGTTTGTTGTTTAGCACTGTTAAGGCTAAGGAAAATCAAACACATTAATTTTTCAAATGATGTTTTCTCATTGAAATAGCGAATTGTATAATGTAAACCCTACATACAAGGGTTAATGGAGTTGACCGGTTTGACTTGTTGACTTTGTTTGACTTTGACTTGAGCGAAATTTGACGGTTGTCACATATCCCAAACCGGGTTCGATTTCTCGGTTTTCGAAACTCGATTTCGGGTTTAAACCCAAACTCATTCAAAAGTTTAACTTGTTGAGAGTTAAGAAGTTTGTGTTACTTATATAACAGATGTATATGAGCTATGTTTCATGTTATGGCCGATGTGAGACAATTTTAAAATTTTAAAAAACAAGTTGAAAAGTTGATAAACAAAACAAAATACACCAATGTAACAGCCAAGATTCGAAATAGAGACCTCAAACTTAAAAGTTCAACACTTTACCACTTGAACAACTCAATACTTATGTTTAATTTTCACAACATCATAATATAATAGGTATAATATGTATAAAGCTATATAAAATGAGCTACAAAAATAAAAGAAAATAAATGTTTGCAAGAAGATTTAAACTTGCAACCTCCAAAAACATCCCTTAATGCCTTAACCATCTGAACCAATTACATCTTGGGTTATTATCTCGCTAAACATATTAATATTATGTATATGTACACTACATAAAACGAAATTTTTCTAAAAAAATTATACTACCGAAATTTTTTTGAGGGGTATCCCGGGATCTACTGTGGATCCGCCCATCTTTATCTTCAAATTGTGTTGATGTGGCACAATTCTCGGATACTTATATTTTAATTTCTTTTTTGGACCTTTTTCGTTTCTTTTTGGGAATGATTTCTCTCTTTATCTCCAATCAATAGTTGGGTCTTAAGAAGTGTCTTTCTCTTTGCCATGACAATAATTTGCAACAACAAAAAAAAAATTCTTTCTGGATAATCGATTTATTGTTTTTGTAATTGTTTTGAGTTTATTAGATCCGAATCCCAGAAATGATAGAAAAATATAAATTAGTTGCTACAATGTGTAAAATTAAGATATATTTATTTTATTCAAAAGAATATAAAGTTCGATGTTACATGTACGCAACACTTGTTTGATTCCAAAGCGAAAGTTCTAAGTGGATGAAAAGCAATACTATTGACTTTTCTTCCACGAGTGACTAATAATTGAAGTTTAGTTGACTTTGCTACAACACAATTACCCTTTCCTAGATTTAAATAATAAAAAAAAAACAAAATAGAAATTAAAAAAATACTAGGATTATTTATGATACATTATGTATGTATCAAGACTCGTATATATAAGGGGGGTAAAGGCGTCAATATCAAGATATAAACAAGCATGTTGACATAGATGGTCAAACAATGAGCACCAACCATATGAGCATCAACAACTAATCAAGATAGCGACTTATGATTGCCAAAGTTGAGGATGACCCAAACACAAACACAAACACAAACACATCACATGAAACTTTTCGTATCTAATGACCCACCAAAGTACTATATATCTACATATGTTTGTGTGTCTTTAGTCAAATAGATATTTTCATAATTTATCTCATTCAACATGAACAGTAAAAGATTTTTAAAAAGAAATACATAAATTCGTTTTAATCGACGTCAAAAGTCACTAAAATGGGTCTTCTTATGGTCCACGTTGATGAGTGATGACTCATGGCTTGCACTACTTGTCTTCTTGCTTTTCATCATCACAAGCTCCCACTTTCCCCCACTATTTCACTTTATTCAATTATGCTTTGGTCTCTTTTATGTGTTTTGAGGTCAAAAAGCAAACTTGAGTGTCTTAAGATATGTAGAAAACAACCACCCATTAAATGATTTTCATGCCAAACTTCAAACACTTTGGTTTTCACTCGAGTTGGCCCTCGGATTCCTTGCCAATGTTTCCTTGTCTGCAATGCGTGCACATAGTACAGTTGATTCTAAGGTGATATACTTATTTAAATGGTCAAAGCTTCAAGACTTAGTAGTCGAGTTGTAATTCAAAAATAGATTTGACTCTTTGTTTTCATGATATTGTGAATAATAGTATGTAGCTCATTGGTTGCCAACATAATAATTGGAGAAATGTCCACATTTTCTTCTCTAGAACTAACTTATAACTTATCAAAACAATAAACATGCCTTATATTATTGATATATAAATTTAGTACAATAAATAAACACCTATTGTTTTTAAAAATTTTCTAGGAGCAAAATTAGTGAAAAATTCAATTCTCTATGTACTTAAATTAATGACATTAAGCCCAATAATTTCAATGGAAATTTAATATCTTCTTTAATGAATTATCGAGGATGTGTCAATTTGCATATGTAAAGACTTGATCAAAATCAAAACGTTGTACACTTGTACTTAGTCTACTAAAAAGAACTAGTCAAATCCAAACCCTAACGTATAGTTTCTATTTGTCAAAATATCCAACACACTATTCAACAAAGATAAAGAAACAAAATACAAATCAAACACCATCAATTTTTATTTTAAACGATCAATAAGTTAACATACTCATATTTTGTAATAAACTTACATTCACAACCTAGAAATTATAAAAACACATTAATATAATCGTACCAAATTACATTATCAACTAGATTACAACATGATAATATGAAAATAAATATGTTAACATAAAACTTGAAGAGTACATCATCACTAGACAAAAAAGCTTCACTCTTTTCAAACCATTTTGTACTTTAGCATCTTTTCCAAATTTCAAAGATATACAGCTTTCAATGCAGCATGAACAATACTACTTGCACATGGAGAAAAGTTTGTCTTTCTCAATGAAGATTACATCATTGACTTGTAATTTGTGCATTGGGATTTGTAACTTTGCATTGGATACGATCAGTTCAACAATTAGACCAATAGAGTACAAAGAGCAAAAAAAATCTTACAGCTTTTTCTTTCCTATCCATATCCATCCATTGTCACACTTTCTCAAGAACACATGATATATATAGCTAGCATTGTATTGTTTTCAATACACAATGTACAAGCATGTAATGCACGTCAAATGAGAGTGAAATTGAACAAAATCTCGAAGCAGGGCATGAAATTGAGAACAAGATAGGAACTTTTACAATGAAGAGAGCAAAAAAAATTCTGGGTGATTTCTATTTTTTTCAGCAGATTACTGCAATACTGACTTGTACATTGTGCAGTAAAGTTGTACTCTTTTGAACTGGTCAATCTCTAACGTCTCTCTTCTTTTTGCCCATTTTCCCCAAATCTTGACCAATTTCTTATGCAAAATTCAACTATTATGGAGTCGTTACATTGGAAATTAAATGGAAACCTCATTATTCAAGAAGAACCTGAAACCCTTGGTGAAGTCACCGGAAACAAAGGCAAAAGTCGGGGTTCCGATTCCCTCCTCGGTGTACTCGCCGGAGATGGATGCAAATAAAATCCTTTCTTTGCAATCGCCTTGTCTTCAGCTTCAACGTTCAAATTCGGGCTATCTCCGGTTACCGGAGACCTATTGAACAGGTCGGGTATAAGAGGTGTAACTGGGCTAAGTACCAGAGATGGGAAATTAAGAATTCCCGGGGAGAGAATCTCCGGTGTGCCTGGTCTCCGGGGAGAACCAAAGAAGCCAGACTGGTTTACAAAGCCGGGCACCAACGGGCTGATCTTGAAGTTCTTCATGCTGTTTCTCCGCTCATATAGCTTGGATGGTTTCTTGTTAGGACCCGTTTTCATCGGCGGGATGGGGTTTCTGATGGGCGCGGGCGCATCAGATCGGGTGTTGGCGGCGTGCTTGGCGGTTTCGGAGGATCCAGTGAGCATTTGGACTACTTTCTTAAAGGAAGTGGTGTCAGCTTGAACGAAAGTAGTTGGGTAGGGGTTGTTGGGGTCGGATCTGGCGATGGGGGTTGCAGGAGGAGATGGTTGGTGGTGGTGATGATGGTTAGTGGTGGTGCTGGTGTTAGAATTGGTGCTAATGCTATGACTATTTGGAGAAGGGTTTTTGGTATCCAGAGGTCTAGGTGAATAATTTTCCATAGATGAACGAATCTAGAAAGAGAAACCAGGTTGAAATCTAGAGAGATGGAGAGATTGAGATAGAGAAAGAGAGAAGTGTGAGGTGTGGTGAATGGGAAGAAGAAGAAGAAGAAGGAGGTGATGGTTTGGCATTTTGCATTTCAATTTGTTACTTTGTTTGGTTTGGTAGGAAATGTCTTGGTGGGACTTTGGATCTATTCCTTCTACCATCCCCACTCGCTTCTTCGGAGCGTCAACAACACCAAACTTTGACCGCTTAATCTATCTCATTAGGTGTTTGGGAGTGAGCTTTAAAAAGTTTATTCATTCATTAGTTTTTTGTTGCTAAGTTTAAATGATTGTTTGGTAATTATAGAATAAAATCTTTTTTGTACCAATGCTAAGAAGGTTTTGAATATATATATATATATATATATATATATATATATATATATATATATATATATATATATATATATGTGTGATTTTTTTAAATAAATTTGGTCATATAGTATACTCTCGGAAGTCAGGTGTAAGGCTGAGGTGGCACACCTCTTTACATGTGAACACCATTTCTAGGCAAACATAATCATAATCATGATGCGGTGTGACCAGCACTACATCCGGCAACGAAAGAGAGATAATCTCTCTCTCTCTCGATGTTGGTGGAGAGGTGTTGTGATGAAGTTGACCTTTTTGATGTGTGATACTTTTTTGATGGCCTTAGAGCTTCTTTAAAATAAAAGGACAATAATGTTGTCACTTTAAACATGTCTCCATCTCTAAGCGCCCCTATCACACAGGAGTCTTTAAAGATGTGTGAACTGGTAGATCGCACATAGTCATGTCATAGAGGAGACCCAATTTTACATAAGATGTAGTCTGTTGTCCAGAAATTGGCAATATGGTAATCCAAAGATAAAAAATCATATTTGTTCAAATTCCAATAGTTCATGTTAAAATAAAAAATTACAACACGCAATTTTAAAATTTGGCTTAACGAAATTTGCATTTGGGCTAATAAATGAGCCAATGTAGATTTACGTCAATCAAGAACCCATAATTCTAAATTTTCGACAACTATACTGAAGCTCAACTAACATTTCTTGTTTCTTGTTTTTTTTATTCCATTCGTCTTTTACTGCATTATCGCTCTCGATTTGATTGTCGAAAAAAATTAAACAAGTATTCCATAATTCATGGTTTTTGAATATGATATCCTCTCGATTTTATATTCTGATTATTATCGTTGATTAAACAATTAGGACAACGATGACATATAAACAATTACAGAACCAAAGAGAGGCGAAGTGCAAACTGAAACGAGGAAAATGTTTTAAAATATAAGAAAAATGTAACGCATCAATGGTACACTTTCCTAGCTCTTATCATAAGTTCTTACAGAATGAAACTACCAACCCAACGATGTTTTAAAGTATATGAAAAAAGTCAATTGTTTTCCAAATGTAGTTATTACATATAGAGTCTTACTTACTATTCTAATAATAGTGGCGTTATAGAATTCTTTTTTTTTTTCCAAAAATTGAAGTTATTAAAATCCTACTTACATCCAGAATTTTACAAGAAAAACTTAATGAATTTACAGGTATAGCTATTGAGAACGATAGGTTGGAGAGTGTTTGGTAAAAAAGATTTGATGAGTAATATTGTTTCCAAGAATGCTATGTAAGATTCTATATCATACTATGGTTCTTTTGTTTTAATTGTTTTTATAACTTTTATCCATTTGTCGTAGTATTAATGACTTTTTCTTTTATATATATATATATATATATATATATATATATATATATATATATATATATATATATATATATGTGTGTGTGTGTGTGTGTGATTACTCTAAAACCAAGTAAAACTCATAAAACCATAAAACCATATAAAAATAACTATGTTTATTTTTAAACATTTTGTATGTTCATAATTAAAGATATATATGTTTATAGATGAACATGTATGTTCAGTTATGAAAATTGGTAATTTTTATATGGTTTTAAGGTTTTATGAATTTATTTGATTATATGTAGAACTTACCCCTTTATATATATATATATATATATATATATATATATATATATATATATATATATATATATATATATATATATGTTACTAAAATCTATTATGTCTTAAAATGCACCAATAAAAATTTAGTAAAAAATAAATTATTATTTAATCAAATAAACATAGATATTAAATGATTTCTATAATTATATGTTTATTAAATGATATCCATAATTATAATTCATATTTTACGGAAACTAATTAAATTCGTCATTAATGTCCGCAATAATATTCTTTTTCAGAATAATTCATATCTAGGATTACATGTATGGGTTCGTGTTTTGTTTTATGACATAATAAAACAAAGTTGCATGGAACATGGTAAACAAGAGTGCATTCTAGCAGAATGAGAGTGTATTATAGTAGAATAACTATCATTCTCCATGTTCTAGGCAACTTTGTTGTATTATATGTGAATGGGTCATAAAACAAAACATGAACCCATACATGAAAACGTAGATGCAAATTCATTCTAAAAGAATGTTATTGTTAACATTAATGGGGAATTTAATTATTTTCCATAAAAAAGAATTATAATTATGGATATTATTTAATATAAATATAATTATATAAATTATTTAATATCTATCTTTATTTTGATTAAATAATAATTTAATTTTACTAAATTTTTATTGGTTCATTCTATCACACAATAGATGTAACGAACATTTTAGCCTGGCCATATATATATATATATATATATATATATATATATATATATATATATATATATATATATATATATATATTGGATCGAGTGAGGACTCAAAAATAAGTGGGGCTGTGAGAAAAATCTTTGTTGTAGGATTGAAAAAATAAAAGGTGGATATTTGATATTATTTACCGTTAATATTTCGCGAGATGATATGATGTTTTTGTAATTATGTGCGAGATTTTGATATTTTCCGACAAATGTTAATTGTTTAGAGGTTAAACGGGTAAAAGATAAAATAATAAAAAATATATAAAACAAAAAAACAAAAAAGAAATTAAAAACGTTAAAACCGAGCATATATATGTGTAAAAGAAAAAAAATTTGGATTTTTTTTAACGAGAAATAAATAAAATAAATATAAATAAAAAAACAAAATAAAACCAAAATAAACGAAAATAAATAATAAAACTCACTTAAATGATGTTTCATTGACGTTCGGCGCACGTGATTAAATCCTCGAGTCTGTATTAATTACCACGGACGTGGGTCGCATGCGAACGCATCACGTCCAAGTATTGGGTTTGACGTTTGTGCCCTTTACGAAATGGGTGGTGGAGAATTGTCCTTGATGTCCTCACCATTTTTTAAGTCCTCACCGGAATTGGACTATATATATATATATATATATATATATATATATATATATATATATATATATATATATATATATATATATATAAAGAACGCCTAAATCTGACATCATGAGAGTAAGTTATAATTTTTAGAAGTTTCAGTGTAGTAGTATGCGACACAGAAACCGAAATTAAAATCGGTCAATTGTTAGGAAAAACAATCTAAATGAGAATCGAATATCTCATTAATAGGAGTTCGTCAATATAACGACAGACGAGAACGGACGTCGGACGAGAGAGTTTTGAATTTTTAACGGATTTTAACAGTCTAAGTCTATTAAAATATAAATTTAAAAATAAAAAGTCAAAATTAGCCGACAAAGTCTATATGAAAGTTGTAGATAGCATCGATAGTTATGCATGAATATAAAACGCATCGAAAATGGAGCTCGTATGAAGAAGATACGAATTTTTAAAGAAAAAAAACTTTGCGCGCATAGACAGCTTGTGCGGCGCGCATCTGATAACCTTTAAGATTCTGCCATGTGTGTAACATCCCAATGATGAGGTACTTCTAGTTTTAACCCTTATATTGAGATTTATTGCATTTTGGTCCTTATAATGTAAGACTTGTGGATAGGAGGGGCTGTTTTTGCCACTTTTGGATTGTTAGGGCGGAGCCACGTACGCGAGGCGTACGCTTTGTGTACGTACGTGGTGAAGTCCCAAACCCTAATCTTTAGGGTTTGCACCTTATTTATTCATCATTAACTCCCAACCTTGGCTCCTTCCATCAACCTCCATCCTTTCAAACGTCCTTGCAACCCTAATCCACCTTGTGGAGCATTTCTAAGCTTGTGAGTGTGCATTTTGTGCCTTGGAAGAAGAAGGAAGGAAGTAGAGACCATCTTGGAGGAGTGAAGCGCTTTAGATCCAGAAATACACCATCATTTGGCATCACTTGTAGGTATAAAGTTATGAACTTGGTGAAGTTTCATTTAGATCTTGTTTTGGGCTTGATTTAGGCTCTTTTGGTCCCAAATGTGGTGTTTCTTGAGAATGGCATGTTCTTGACCCATTAAGCAATTCTTTCAGACCTTAGGAAGGGTCTTGAGTCATAAAAATAGGGTCTTCATGGTTGGTTTTGCTCCATGCATTCTTTAGAAGGTCTTAATGTACTAAGATGTTGAGTTAAGCACTTAATGGACATGCAAATTCATAAAGTTGGAAAATTTATGACTCTTGAGGATGATTTAGCCCTGGATCTGGAAGTTGGAAACAAGAGCTCAATGCATTAAGCTCTTAATGTGTTTTTGGCAAGACTGGGTGTACGCCTTGCGTAATCTGAGTACGCAGCACGTACGTGGTCAACCTCCCCGATGGTGTTCAATGCTCGAGTATGCCTCGCGTACCTTTGGAGTACGCCCCGCATACACATTCTGTGTTGACTCAGCTGAGTTGACTCGGCTGGGTTGACTCAGTTGACTTGTTAGCTTTGACAAAGTTTGACCAGGGTTAATTTACGAAATTGTGATTATTTTATTAATGGTAAATGTTTAAACATTTAGGACTTGGGTATTTTGAGCCATAGTTAAGCCTTGGTCTCTATCCATTGAACAGGTGACCTATAGAGGGGCGTACTTCATGTTGGATTAGGTGTCTAAACCCATAAATATAATTGGTATGTACTTGACCCGATAGTAGCATGGTCCATTTTGGGTTGCATTCAGTGGAACAATTTGATAGGATGGATATTTGAGAAAGAGGTTATTCGTGATTTATTAATATATTATAAGTATAATATATTAATTGAGAAATCATATTATTTAATTAGTATTGATCAAGAATTAATTTGGAATTAATTTAGTGATCAAAAGAGACTAATTAAATCAACGGGGACTGGTTATGTAAATCAATGATACATATAGTTTGAGCCATTGATCCATGATGGGCTAAGTTTATGTGAGAGTCCATGATAAGTTAGTCCATTTGAGTTATTGGATCATAAACCTACGTGTATGGATTAGGGTTTACAAGTGACCCTTGGAATTCTACACTATATATGTAACCCCTATGCTCTAAAAATTGGCACAAATTACACACAAAAGTTCCAAGAAGAACCCTAGCCATTTTGTGTGCTCCTAACCTCTCTCTCAAAGTCCTCCATTTGTTCATGGTGTTTTGTGAACCATTTGAGGCATTACATTTGAGGTGCTAAGCTCTTGAAAGGCCAAATACTACATGATATAACTAAGAGGTATTCTTCTAACTATATTTAATGTTTCAAGTATCAAAGTTGTATTCTAGTTATAGGTTTCATGCTTTGGATAATTTTTTCTTGCATGTATAACTAGAGAAAACTTAGATCCAAAGCATTAGGGTTGTATGTGCACCATAGGAGTGTTATAGTACATAAAACCCAACAGTGGTATCAGAGCCATGGGTGTTTTCTGTTATATAGATGCATTGGTTAAATTTTCAAAGCTGAAAAAGTCTCATTTTTGGCCTCTGACTGATGGACTCGACGAGTCCAATGATCTGACTCGACGAGTTCACTCACAGATTGGCAACTCGACGAGTTCAGTTCATGCACTCGACGAGTAGGATGTTCTGCTTGCAGATTTTCGAGTTCTTTTTGCCAGAATTGGATTAGGATTATTACCACAAATTGTTTTGTATCATAAAATTCGTTTTTTTATATGGTGATGATTATCCTCATCCAATTAAAAGACAATTATCAAATTTTAAGATAATAAGTTGATTATTTGTATTATTTGATTTGAATTACCTTGCTATGTGAGTTAGATTATGTCAATTTGGTAAATAATAAATTATATGATAATTTTATTAGTTATATTTGATCTAAATGGTTCTTGAAGAGTTTCATAAGTTGTCCTCAAGTTATGAAATATGAAAAGTATCATTCATGAATATTAACTCCTTAAGTTATGGAATTCAAGAGGTTTTGAAGAGTTTCAAAACTTGCTCTCACGTTTTGGAATTTGAAAAGTTTAATTAAAAGGTTTTAATTTGAAATATTGAATTCTAAAACCCTAGTACTTTGAAAAGGTTCAAAAATGCACCTTTTGGTTTTATAACTTAAATTTTTAATTAAAAAGCTTTAATTGTGAAATCTTAAATGTAGAACCTTGACGCTTTGAATAGTTCAAGTTACACCCTTATGGAGTTTATTAAATTAATTAAGTGTTTAATTAAAAGAGAGAATTAATAAATTTATAATAGTATGGTTTACATTTAATTAAATTAAAAGTCTAATTTATAGGTTAAACCACCTAGTATTTTAAATGTATAATATACACCCTTATACTATATAACATTAAAAGTCTAATATTATATATATATATATATATATATATATATATATATATATATATATATATAAGTTAAAAGTCAGTCTTACCGTTAATAGGCCTCATTCACGAAGCTGGTCTATAAGGGGTGTTTAAGGAAGCGGCCTGTAAAATGACCGCCATTGGGTATACATTCTTACCGACCACACTCTTGACTAGTGGATGGTCGTTAGCCGAACGGGTTTGATAATACATTTAAATCCTCATTAAAAGTATAATGAAATATAAAGTAACTAAACCTTTTATAAATTCCCAATCTTAGTTACTTTAGGAAAATATGAATTTGATGCTAACCCATGAAATTGCACATTGAACCTTATTGGTCAGTTAGTGGAGTGTGTGTGGTTAACCAGCACACTAATGTGGACTAATGAAGGATGGAAATGGGTTTCTCGTAAATTATCATTGATCAATGGAGCGTGTGTGGTTAACCGACACATTGATTAGGTGGTTAATGACATCGAGAGTACCAAGCTAATTTGCATGGTTATTCACACCTTATTTGTGATCCTCGGTATCCCAGTTACAAATTTGAAGGGCAGAATCGAGATTAAACATGTCATTGAAAAGTTCAACGAATATCAAAAGATCTAGGAGTTTCATTTAATACTTAATTCATTTAAAAAAATTCGTTTTCGTGGTGGAATTGGTAAATCGACATTTACCTACCAACAAATAGTTTACAATTGGATTACGGCATGCCTCTTCCGAATTGTGAATTATTGTGTTGGGTCCTAGCCTTAATAATTCATGTGGGTGTTATATTAAGGACTTAAATCAACCAAACTTGAATTTCTCCCTTGTAGATGTCTAGTTCTGACAACTATGGTCTTCCCGAATGTTTTGGAAAAAGCTTTCCTCATGAAGATGATGTCCCACGATTGGATCGTGGAAATGGAAATCATACTTCACTTCCTACACCTCCTCCAATAGTTCTCCCTGACCCGCGTGTTTGAAGACTTGAAAAGTTCAAGGTCGCTCAAACCCTATTGGCAAGCAAACACCAAGATGGAAGGTATGTGTGTGCACATGTCTTGGAGATGAAGTCACACGTTGACAGGCTGGGAATGTTAGGAGTCGTTGTCTCGAGGAAGTTGGCTATTGATTTGGTTCTTCAATCACTTCCGAAGTCATATAGTGAGCTCGTTAAAGATTACTATATGACAGACCACAACGTGACCCTTATCGATCTTACCTATTTGCTAATTGCTGCTGAATCAGAAATGATTTGGTGCACTAGTAAAGAAATTTTGATTGGAAGATCTACTTCCCAAACTTCCATGGACATTAGCAATAGAAACATTAGAATTCCAGAAAAGTCTTCTCTTCCCAATGGAAAGGGATCAGCCATGGTCGAACCATTAGACCAAATGGAAAAGAGAAAGGCTAAGTCTGAGATTGTACCGTGTGCCATTCCGAAAGAGTCTGTTTGTTTCTACTTCCAAGATAAGGGGCATTGGTTGCGAAGCTACCTTATTTACTTGAAGGATAACAAGGATGGTAAAGTCAAAGTTTTTGACTCTACTTCAGGTAAGTCCACTATCTAGTTTGCTTGAGGACATAAGCAAAAGATAAGTGTGGGGTAATTTGATATGACCTTATTTAACTAAATATTTTAGTCCATTATCTTAATATATTTGACTAAAATGTTATATTTTTAGATATATGATACATAATATCCTTGAAAATGTTTAGTTACAGTTAAAATGGGAGCTGAGATGCAAAAGGAGGAGAACGGATCTGAAAAAGATGCAAAAAGGATGTTGCTGTCATCTTGACCCCTCATCAGTGTTTTGGCCATATATCATGACTCGTAACTCCGATTGACGATATTTAAAATGTTCTGAAAGATAGACACAAGTTCGGACAACTTTTGTGTTTTGAGAAAATGTTGATTCTCGATAACCACCTCGTGGTGAATGGAAACTTCGCGATCGTTGAGTTGACATGGAGAATATGGGATATATACGTGGACCGCGATGTGGTGGCAGTCAACCACATCATGGTGGCCATATTTTTGTAATTATATATATTTCGGACATTAGGTCGATTCCAGAAGGTGGAGGCCTTAGGGCTGTGATTTTTACTTCGTTTTTGACGTCCTAAACCCTTTGGGATCGATTTTGAAGCTTGAGAGTCGATTGGAGCAAGGATTTGAAGATTCAAGTGCTATTGTATCGAGATTTCACTTCGGGTTTGCTTGATGATCATGTATTGCATTCTTTTGGTGATGTTTTTCTGATTTAGTTTACTAAATATGGTGTAAAAACCTTTACTTTCACTAGATATTGATGAACCCTTGTTGATATGCTTTGATTTCGTTAGTAGGATTAATTGAATTTGGTTTTTACTTGTATTCGAGATTGCTTTACCTTTCACGTTAAAGTTGTGATTTTTATTGCTTATTGATGAGTATTATTAGGATTAGATGATCATTTTATCTTGATGTACTTGAATCATATGAATCTATGATCATTAGGTTTGTATAACTAAGACTTTGATCATAAGCCTAGGGTTAGATAATATTGACTTTGACTGAGTTAGAGGGCATTAGATATCCATGTTATGCTTATATTGATTGTCATGATCATTCATCGTTCATAGTTCAAATATATTTAATTAATTAAGTGTTCATTAATTGCATTATCATTGTGTTAGTTGTTCATTAATTATTAGTACTAGGAAATCCGATCAAGATAACTAGTCAAATTACAATTCGGTAATCAATTCATTAATCCATTTCACTTCTAATTAATCAAACATAAAAACTTGGTAGATTCGTATTCTAGTAGGAGTACTTCTTATTTATTGTTTCCATTTAGTTATTTGGTTTCATTTGATTAATAGAGCGTTAAAACTAGTTTAGTTCTTTTGAACAAAAACCTCATCTTTACTTTTTATAGTTATTAATTTAATTAGCACTTGAATCATTTGATCTAAACCGTCACATTCCCTGTGTTCGACACCCTTTCTTACCTTAAACTATAGTACTTCACGACTAAGTACACTGCTTATTTGTGTTTAAATCTAGTTGAGATTAGAAAAGACTTTATAAATAAAAAACTAATGCAAATAAGACACTATATATATATATATATATATATATATATATATATATATATATATATATATATATATATATATAACATACTATTTAAAAAATATTCAACAATGTATTAAGATTACCTTAAAAACAAGTTAATATTTTATTTTATTTTGAGTTAATTATATATTTTGTGAATTAGTTTTGCATGTTTTTAATTTATTTATATTTATTTGAAAATTAAAGAATTAGTGGGTTGGAAAGGATAAAAAAAATAGATATCCATGTTGGTGGATAAGATAGGTGCAAATGAGATGAAATAGAAAAATTGATTTGAGAGTAATGTGACAAGTGGATTGGAAGAAATAAGAAAGATAGACTCCAAATTAAAAGCTTTCCTAATATGAATTTATTTTATATCTCATTATTATTTATTTTATTTTTATTGACTCGGTTATTACTATTGTAGCGCATTGTTTATTTGTTTTTATTTTATTGACCATCCAAGATACATTGAATGGTCAATATATATTCATTCTTGGTACATTTAATCCCTCATTATTTAACCATATTTGATTTTACACCGGGTTAACACGATGTCGTGGGCGTATTAAGCATATAAAATTTCACTGTTGGTTGCACTAATAATATAGCATGGGGAAGGAGGATCGAATCCTTATGGACACAACCTAAGGGTCAATGTCTTTTTGCATCAGGCACATTCTAGTCATGAAACGGAAAATATAAAAAGGGTTTTTTTTTTAATTAAACTAAAAACTAAAATTTGCAGTGAAAATAAATTAAATAAAACTCAATAATAAAAACGAATTCATTTCTGCTGCGACTTTCCTAATCATGCAATCAGTTTAGATCTGGTTATTTAGAATGTGTTTTATCTAAGCTCGTACTGAGAAAAACTAACAAGCTCTAGTATAATCTTTTTTACCTAAATTAATTAACCAAAACAAGCTCTTTGAATTAACCATAACTTTTTACTGTCCATTAAATAAGCTCATAATTAAATCAGAAAAGCAGCTTTATGATCTATGTAAAATTCCCAACAATACCCAATATTTCTCACAAGCTCGGAAGCATAAAGATATGATTTTTATAGTTTATACCAGAGTTAAATCCCAAACATGGAACCAATATGATACTTGTTACTTATTACCAGCTGACAATAACAATTACGATTCTATTAATTGATTAACTGGAATGATAAAACCCTAGCTAGGTGATCAGACTAACAAGAATTAAAAATCAAACGTTTATTAAGCTCAAAACTGAAAAATCTATATAGAAACAAAAAAAGAAAACCAGATCAGATAACTAATCATTAAAAGTACTAGTTTAATGAAGAACTGAAAACTAGGGTTTTAGCAAAACATGACTAAAAACGAATCTAAACTAGTAAAAAGAAACATAACCGAACAATCTTCTAAGTGTATGAGATAATTCACAGCCTTCAGATCTTCAGAAATCGCTGAAAGATATCAGAAATGGCCTTCATAAGTGTTTTCCATCATCTGGAACCGTCTAACCTCCTAATCTGATAATGAGGGTCATATTTATATGCGAGACGGAAGCTTCCGGAGAAAGAAAATGAAAAATGTGATCGCAAATGTCAAATATGCGATCGTAGAAAATACGATTTTTTCCAGATTTATCCCTAAATGATGTACGAGGCTATTTTCAACGTTTTCAAGACTTCGGGTTAAAAATGCAATCGTAGATGTAGGCTATGCGATCACAATTTTTCTTTTTTCTCCAGAATTGTGTTTAAATGAAGTACGATGCCAAATTTGAAGTTTCTAGGGTTGCATGACAGAAATGCGATCGCATAATGGAAATATGCGATCATAGTGTTTTCTTTTTCTTCTCAGATGGCTTCCAGATGACTTATTTCGTCCATATAGAACTTCATTGCATTTATGCGATCGCAGTAACACAAAATAAGATCGCAGATCTGAGTTTCAGACTCATTTCGGACGCGATTCTTCAGTTTAAGCACATCATGTTATTCCTTAGCATCCCTCTTCAATTCCAGCTCCATTTAGGCTCCAAACATGCATCAATATGCTCCCAAAGTACCGCTCCACTCAAACTATCTAAAAATGACACAAAAATGCTAGCAGTATGAGAATTCTGATAAAAGACATGAGCTGAACATTATTTAAACTAATGACATGCAAATATACAAAATATGATGCTAAGTGCTAATTAAAACTACCTTAAAAGATGCATAAAATGGCATCTATCAAATTTCCCTAAGCTTGAACCTTACTTGCCCTCAAGTAAGAAAAAGATTAAACATTATAAACAGATGGAAAGATATGGATAACCTACAAAGAATTTACAACAAAATAAAGGAAAATAAATACTTGAAATAAAAATACTTCACTCTTTCTTTTCCACAGGATCAGATTTCACAACGAAGAAGCTTCAATGAAATCACTACCTAGACAACAGTCTCAATACCTTTATTGTAGATTCATAATTCATATTTAGTAAGTCAAACCAAGCTTGAGTAAATAATTTTTACGCCGAATTAAATTTGTGAAAATAGTGTATTTTTAAAAATAATTTCATGAAAAATCGTTTATAAAAGCTTAGCTTGACCGAACTCTCCTTTTTTTTCGAACTCGTCCAGTAAACGTGGTAAGCTCCATTATGGACATAAAATCCAAGCTTACTCCATTGATTCCACTATCGAGGGATCTATCTCATTATACCACACATATTCTTTATCTTGATCAACTCTTCATATTTAACTTGCTTGGTTCTTGATTTCAACTTGTACTTGACTTGGATTTAACTTTGAATTTCAGATTTCTTCAAGTTGCTTAATATACCATTTATAACATATATATTGATTAGACGCGATTTCACTTTGAGGCTCACTATATCTTCACAACTTCAAAAAAATGATAATAAATTGTGTGGATATAACAAGAGTTTCCTCCTAACCTCAAAAGATACAAAAACTATAGGGTTCAATACTTCAAGGAAAGAAAATGGTTATTCAATCTAGGTTCTTTTTAAGGCATTTAAGAAAATTATTTCTAATGTTTGTTTTTCTATCCCACACTTCCATTGTAAAAATTATCCGACTCATATGTTGGTTCATATTTCGAAAACATTTAAAGCACTTTCTGATATGAAAAAGATAATTCTTAAAATTGATTGTAATGAGACTATTGCTTTCGATTCCTATCACACTTCATCTTAACAGAGCAATCGAATGTAAATAAAATATCCTCATCTCATGTAAAAACTTTTCAATATTTTTTGATTTTTTTTATATTTTCAATGCAGAAAATAAAAATAAAAATAAAAATCTTTTTGTTTTTTATGAATACAGAAAAATAAAAAAGGAAAATATTTTTTGGATTTTTTGGATTTTTTTATATATGCAAATGCAATGCAAAAAATAAAATGCAAAAAGAAATATAAAATTTGAAAATTTTAACCTAAAAAAACTGAAAAGTTCAAATTTTTAACAAAAATGCAAATTTCTTGAGGTATTGAAGAGGATGAACCAAAGAATGGAAAATTCGGATCTGGTTCGTTCCACAAGGGACTGTCTTGTGGTGTGATGATTTCTTGAGGTATTGAAGAGGATGAACCAAAGAAACTTGTTGATTGTTTTCTCTTTGCTACTTCTTTATTCAGTTTCCTTGCAGTTCTTTCGATTTCTGGATCAAAAGCTAGAAGTGTACATGTACGGAAATTTCTGGGCATAAAACTATTAGAAGCACCATGTCCGCAACAACGACGCCAAGTTGTTAACACACTGTTGGTGGCGTATTAAGCATATAAAATTTCACTGGTGGTTGCACTAATAATATAGCATAGGGAAGGAGGTTCGAATCCTCAGGGACACAGCCTAACAGTCAATGTTTTTTTTGCATCAGACACATTCTAGTAATGAAACAGAAAATATGAAAACGGGTTTTTTTGAATTAAACTAAAAACTAAAATTGCAGTGAAAATAATTGAAATAAAACTCAATAATAAAAACGAATTCAGTTCTCCTACGATTTTCCTAATCATGCAAGCAGTTCAGATCTAGTTATTCAAAATGTGTTATATCTAAGCTGGTACTGAGAAAAACTAACATGCTCTAGTATAATCACTTTTACCTAAATTAGTTAACCAAAACAAGCTCTTTGAATTAACCATAACTTTTTACTGTATAATTAAATAAGCTCTTAATTAAATCAGAAAAGCAGATTTATGATCTGTGTAAAATTCCCAACAATACTCAATATTTCTCACAAGCTCAGAAGCATAAAAATATGATTTTTACAGTTTATACCAGAGTTAAATCCCAAACACGGAACCAATATGATATTTGTTACTTATTACCAGTTGACAAGAACAATTACGAATTTTATTAACCGATTAACTGAAATGATAAAACCCTAGCTAGGTGATCGGACTAACAAGCATTAAGAATCAAACGTTCATTAATCTCAAAACTGAGAAATCTAGATAGAAACACAAAAAGAAAACCAGATTTGATAACTAATCACATGAAAAGTACTAGTCTAATTCAGAGCTGAAAACTAGGGTTTTAGCTAGACATGGCGAAAAACGAATCTAAACTAGTAAAAAGAAACATTAACCGAATAATCTTATAAACTTAGTGTATTAGATGATTCACAACCTTCAGATCTTCAGAAATCGCTGAAAGGTATCAAAAATCACATTCAGAAGTATTTTCTGTCGTCTGGAACCGTCTGACCTCCTAATCTGATAATGAGGGTCATATTTATATGTGAGATGGAAGCTTCCGGAGAAAGCAAACGAAAAATGTGATCGTAGATGTCAGATATGCTTCGTAGAAAATACGATTTTTCCAGATTTATCCATAAACGATGTACGAGGCTATTTTCTACGTTTTCAAGACTTTGGGAAAAAAAAATGTGATCGCAAATATGGGTTATGCGATCGCAGTTTAGGGATGCATCAATATTTGGACTTTATGGTCAAATTAAGTATATTTTAAGGGTTAAGGTTTTAAATTTAGGGATGCATCAATATTTAATAAAAAATCAATTCAAATTGATATCATTGTAACGAAGAATCCATTCCAAGGAGCAAAATATATATTTGAAGTTGATACTATAAATTTTGATAATATTAAATTTAATAAGAAGGAACAAAGTGAATGTGTAACATGGAATGTAAATGAAGTTAATAAAGTTGTAATCATGGAGGAGGGGTAACTATAATATGAAACCACGCGTATTGATGAGGCAATGACTAATATGAGATTTGTTATTGAGTATTTTAAAGTTTACTAAGAGCATGAGTTTGAGAAGACTTTGAATTGTTCTTAAGTTATAGCTTCTGATTTAGGAATTGATATGGTGTTTGTTGAAAATAATAATTAAAGACAAAATTGCAAAAATGGTCCTTGTGGTATGCAATTTTTTGGGGTTTTAGTCCAAACCACGACATTTTTGGATTGGTGGTCCTTTTGAGGTATTTTCGTTGTGGTTTTGGTCCCTTGCTAAACTGAAATGACTAATATGCCCTCCTGATATTTTTTTTAATCTTTTTTCTATTTAATTTAATGATTTATTAAATTAAAATATATGTCTCTCTCTCTCTCTCTCATTAATACCCATAGTCAAATCCAATCGTTTGTGAAATCATGAAAATAATTTATTTTATGGGTTTAATTAGAACTTTGTGTGTTATCATTGTTGTTTCTGGGTTTAGATCCGATTCAAAATGAAAGCCATCTGGAAAGGAAATCTTCTCCTCGCTGCGTATCTCACCTCCATCAGTAGATATATCCAATGCAAAAATTAGCCTTAGAACGCATTTAGGATCCATGGGATGAAAAACCAATTCTTGTATCGGTATTGATGTCGTTAACCAACTCTAGATTCATGGGGGATAATTGGTACTCCATGTGACCTGCAACGTGCAAGGAAGAGGATGAGGAATGTGGACGCCACCCCTTAATCACTGGGTCAGACCTGTAACAAAAATCTATACCTGTTTACGAATAAAACATATGTCGAGGTTTGATTAGAGATTGCAGAATCACAAATAGCGTTCATCCAAATCACTAGTCCCGAATCATTTATCCCCCATGAATCATTTCACAAATCATTTCATCCAAATCATTAGTCCTGAATCATAACTTTTCTTCATAAGCAAGTTTCCAAATCAATTTAAACCATTACAAATCATATAGAAGAAACTCAGAACATTTATTAATCGATTTTTTGTATTCCAATTCGTCAGTTTTCAACTGTTCTGAACAAAATCAAGTTCGAATCCCATCGCACATGAAAGTTACTGAATCGATTAATCAATCACTGAATCAACCAGGAATACTTGATTGAAATCTTAAATCGCTCCGGTCACAAAATGATTTTAAGAACTGAGATTCAAGAGATAGACCGAAGAAGAAATCGTGATTAGATAATCCATTTTGAATGAAAGCGTGAAAAAAATATCCATGGAAATTGACTTTTTGATCCAACAAAAAGTTCAATTTCAAGAACCAATTTGTGGATGAAGGTTTGATAGAAGTAACAGATCATACAAGTTTTGATCTATATGGGTCGGGTTTGAAACAAGATCAGGTGGGGTTCATTGAGAGAGAGAGGGGGGGAAGGAGAGAGAGAGAGAGGGTCCTATTTTTATTTTTTATATATAAATACTTATAGGAACAAAAAAGAAAAATAGAAAATAAATATAATATGGGCAATTTAGTCTTTTCAGTTTACCGAAGGACCAAAATCACAAGCAAACTATCTCAAAAGGACCACCAATCCAAAAAAGTCGTGGTTTGGACTAAAACCCCAAAAAATTGTATACACATGGACCATTTTTGCAATTTTGTCATAATTAAATAATATTTTTTAAAAAATTCTTTTTGATGAGAGCAACGTTGATTCGTTGAAACTAGTATACAGACGTTCACTTGAAGAATCATTCACGATTCATTTTTTATGTTCATAATTGATCAAACTATTGGTTCATTGAAGCAAATGTTTGAGCATTAAAAGCAGTTTTTTATTCACAACAGAAAAGTTAAAGTCGTAGACATGATGAACTAAGGGTAAGTTGCAAAACTCTTGAAAAAATGTTACAAAATGGTCAAATCTCAAAGATCAATGGTGATGATTTATTTAACAAACTAGAACCGTTAAAAAAAAACTAGTTGAACATAATATAGCTAACTCATACTAAGAGGGTGTTTGGTTTATCTTTTTGAGAGGCAAAAGTCCTTTTTGGAAAAGATAAAATTTAAAAGATGTTTGGTAAAAGGATTTTAAAAGCTATTTTTGGATTTTTGATATAAGAAAAATTGATTTTTTGGAAAAGTTAGAAAAACCTGACTTTTTTTTGCCTCTCAAAAAGATAAGTCAAACACCCCCTAAATTTCTTGAAAATGATAAACATTATCAAGTCTAGCATGCACAATATTTTTGTTTATTCCTATTACAATTGTATTAGCGGAAAAAAACTTTTTCAAAACTAAAATTTTTATAATTTTATTTGCGACATGGTATGACTCAAGAATGATTAAACATTTTGGCTTTGATTTTTATTGAGAATGATTTTTTTTTTGAAAATATTGATTATTAAAGTATAATAAATGAATTTGTTTTAAAAATTCTAGAAAATCAATGTTTAGAAAATGATAATGCAATAATTGTTTATCTTCATTTGAAAAGTTATTTTGTAACAATTTCAATTTATTCGTAATGAGTGAAGACCCATATATGATGTTTACGAGATAGAAAATTTATGAGATGTTTGTTATCAATTTTATTTTTTTTAAAATTTAGCGATAATTAATTTAGTTAATAATACTTTACAAATTTTTTATGGGACCTCAATTAAAAATTTTATACAAAAGTTCCAAAATATACTAATCGAATTTTTATACAGAAGTTCCAAAATATACGAATCGAACTTTGTACTCATGCTCACGTAATAAGGGTTATTTATTTAAGGGTTTATGTTTTCTTATTGAAAATTGTCACTTTTCCTAATGAGATAAGAGACAACTTGAGTCCTTAACGTAATAAATATATGGGAGACAAATTAGCCTTTATTTAGCTCCAACATTTTTAGCATTAATATCCAACAAAAACTTCATTTATGTTGTTTATAACTTGATGATCTATAATTTTGAAAAAAATAATAATAAAAGGAATTGAATACAAATATGTAAATAGAGACAACAATATCATCAAATGACTTTTAATTTAACATTAAGTGTTATCCTTCCTTTTTAAAATCGAAGGTTCAAGTCATGTCTGAGACATAGGTGATATTATAAATAGTTTAGAAATAAATTAGATTCGTTGTTCCAAAAAAAAGACAAAACAATACCAATTTTTTATGTTTCTTAACAACCAACAACAATGTAATGCGATAGAACTAAAAAAAAGATGAAATCGTATATATTTGATAAAATATACGGTTACAATAGGAATAAAGAAAAATTAATAAAAACAACATAGAGAATTAAGGTGTATATTTGACTAGACATACTACTACACAACAAATCAAAATGGTCATATTTCATAGGTGTGATGATTTATTCAACGAACTGAAATTGTTAAAAAAAAAAAAAAAACCTACCACTTAGAACATAATATAGCTAACTCATACTAAATTTATTGAAAATGATGAACATTCATTTAACATGCACAATATTGTTAAATGTTTCTATTACAATTGTATTAGCGGAAAATAGCTTTTCAAAACTAAAACATTTACAATCTTATTTGCGACATATTATGATTCAAAAAAGGTTAAATATTTTGACTTTGGTTTCTAATATTGATAATGAAATTATAATAAATGAATTTGTTTTAAAAAAACCTAGAAGATCGATATTTAAAAATTGATAATGTATTGTCTATTTATCTTTATTTAGAAAGTTGTTTGTTACATGATCATTTTATTCTAATGAGTGAAGGTCTGTATATGATGCTCATATAGAAAATATTTTTGAGATGTTTATTATCAATTTTATTTTTCTTAATTTAGTGGTAAGGAAATTTCACAAATTCTTTATGGGCCTCAATTTAATTTTTTGTACATGGCTTTTAAAATGTTAGGATCAAACCTTGTACTTATGCTCATGTAGTTAGTGTTGTTTATTTTAGGATTTATGTTTTCTTCTCGACAATTTTCATTTTTCCCAATGAGATAGTAGATAACTTGAGTTCTTAACGTGTGTGTGTGTATATATATATATATATATATATATATATATATATATATATATATATATATATATATATATATATATATAGGGAAGGGTTATTTGGAAAACAAAAAAACCCTAAAAAAAACCCTAAAAATCATAGAAATGCATAAAAAATAGAACCTAAACATATATATATATATATATATATATATATATATATATATATATATATATATATATATATAAAAGACAAATTAGCCTTTATTTAGGTCCAACATTCATAGCATTAATATCCAACAAAAACTTCATTTATGTTGTTTATGATTTTATGAACTATAATTCTTAAAAATAATAATAATAATAATAATAATAGAAAGGAGTTTAATACAAGTACGTAAATAGAGACAAAGATACCAATCTTTTTATGTTGCTTAAACGCCGACAACACAGTAATGCGTAGAAACTACAAAAAAGATAAAATCGTATATATTTGATCATACATATTGTTACACAAGGAATAAAGAAAAAATAATAATAACAACATAGAGAGTTAACGTGGTTCGGTCGACACGACTTATGTCTACCAACATAACCATATAACTTTTTTGTAACTTGAATGTTTCAAAATGATTACATTGAAACCCCTAGCTATAAATACTTATTAGTAGAAACCCTAACAACAATCAAGTTGAACCCACACACAAATAAATCCAAACATTCTGTTAGATTAGAGGGAATGGTGTCACACTTGTCATGGTTTACGTAGGCGTCACATCAGATTGACAGACTACATTAAAAGTTTGTCATTTACATGGCGTGGGTCGCCACGTTTGTCATGCTAATTATTTTTTTAATATTTAATATATATAAAAAATCAATATAAACAAATTAGTTTAATAAAAACTTAAATTTTATAAACTTGAAAGGAAATCACACACTTGAAACTAAAGACATCACACTTGAAATTAAACTAACATAAGACGACTAGAAATTTAAACACACAACCCACTAGAAATTAGAAAACAATGAGCTCAAATTTGATGCAATTTGGGGCACTGCCTCACTTGTCAAAACTCAACAAGTCTGAAATTTTTGTCAGTTTCTACACAGTAAGTCTCAAGAGCATGTTGGAGGAATTAGGGTTTATGTTGGAGATCTGGATACCCCTTGGACAGTGTGGACACTTTCCGAACTGATATTTCTACCTTATGCCTGGTTTGCAAGAAATTCAGAATAGGATAATCTTAGGGGACACTTACGAATCTAGGCACAAAAATCGTAAGTCAAACTGGTAGAAGGATTCTATGTTCGTTTGAAGAAAAGAGAGATAATGGTAGCGTGTCTCACTTCACAAAGAGAAGAGTTGTTTATATAATAAACGAGATTTAGGGTTTGCCTCTTAGGGTTGGCTGTCATGGGTTGCTTTGGAAGCAAGTCAGGAAATCCGGAATTTTAATGAGGAAATCAAGGGTTTCCAAAACTGACGAATTTCTTCAGTTTTACCATAATCACCCTCAAGAATTCGATTTTCCCATTATGTTCCCATATGTAAAATTTGGAGACCCCACTAGGGTTGGCCATCAGCGGGACCCCGGCGAGGGGCTCTGCCCCTTGGACCCCACTAGGGGTGCTTCCCCTAGACCCCGTCAAAGGGGCGCTGCCCCTTTGGAAACCCCGGACCCAGGGGCGTTGCCCTCGAACCCCCGACTAGTCGTCAAACCAGCTTCTAATTCGATCTTATACATACGTGCACTCCGCACAAACCCGTACATATATTAGATTACAAATTATGAAGCCAATTAGCTCACATGTTAGTTCTAATTACATAAAATGACATGGTGACACTAAAATCACCAACAGAGCATTCACTAGCAAAGTATTTTCATTTTCACCATGCTCGACTTCATGCCTCACTCTACAAAACTCATTGTTAAACTGCATTGAAACTGTGTTTGCATGTGTCCATTTTGAAAAGAATTGCTCTTTATTTTGAGGTACAAGAACTTGACGGTTACATTCTTCGGCGACTCTCCTCCAAAAAGTAGTCGAAGGTAGGTTAATGTTGATTCGGTCTTCTGTAACATCAACCCATGAACGAGCCAGTAACATCTCTTCCTTAGGTGATCAAACACGAGCCATTTTGAGCGATGAGGTTTTGAAGAAGATAGAAAATAAAAAGGTTAGGAGAATTGAATTAAGAAGATTTGAATGTGGTGAAGAATGAAAAAGAATTGTGGTATTTATTAGGCTTGTCGAAAAAACCCGAAACCCGTTCTACCCACCCGACCCGTTCCGAATTCGGGTAGAATGGGTCGGGTAGAACGGGTAATGGGTATGAACATTCGGGTAATAGGTTAACCCGATAATAATATAGGTCCGGTTTTAGGTATGAATATTTATTTTCGGGTATACCCGAATACCCGAATTCGTTTTTTAAATAATACCAAATATACAATGCAGTCACGTACGCACACTTCAAATAAAACAAAACCCTTCGTTTCCTTCTTATGAACGACGGCTCGACAGTCGACGCAAACTTGCAAAGTGAATACGACGCTGAAGCTGAAGTCCTGAACCATCATCACAATTCTCAGTTTCTCACTATCGCACGGAATGGAATTAAAAAAGTACATAACATATTATAATGATTTGTATTGTTATTATATATGTACTTGTTAATTGTATGGAGTATTTTTCCAACCCGATTCTTTATTAAATCAACCAACATGTAAAAAAAAAATTATCAATAAGTGTCATTTAAGAAATTTTCGGGTATACCCGATAATTACCCGACCCGACCTCAAACCCGAATACCCGAAACCCGAAAACCAGAATTACAATATAGGTCGGGTATCGGGTATTATTTTCTTAAGGAAATACCCGTTCTACCCGAAACCCAAAAATTTTACCCGTTCGACACCCCTAGTATTTATAGTTTGAGATTAAAATCGGTTATATTTTTGAAAATGAAGTATTTTTTTTTGAAAATATGCTACATTTTGAAAATGAAAAATTGTTTGAATGGTAAAAGAAAAAAAAAAGAATAGGTAAATGCATAAATCTCTTTCTCTATCATCGAAAAAAGTTTATCGAGTTCCATCATCGAACCGAGGTCGCCGAGGACCCGACGCGGTGTTTGTTGAGTGGTGTCGAGCCCCACTTTGTCGAGCCTTAGATTCACCATTCATGTTTTCCAACTTTGTTATTCAGATCACTAACATCCAAATCACATTTTAAGAAATAAAAAAGTAGTTTTTAACATATTAATGAGTAATTTAGAGATATATTTTCTATTTTAAGTTTTTTTATTAGCTTGTTTGGTAATTAAACGTTAGTAGATTTTGTTAATAAAAAGGGAAGATGGTGCATCCTAACTTACTTGAAAAACGATTCATTACATATATCTAAAATGATTGGAATTCATGGTCCTTGCAATTTACTTCTCATAAAAAAAGGTAAGCATCGCCTCGAGATGTCCCAATATAAGATTATATCATCATAATTCCCTAATGAGGAAAATTATCTGATTTCGAGACGGAGATTACTGTTTCTAATCGAGGTTGGTTTTGGAAACCATCTTCCTCTTATGACAAAGTAGACACAATTTTTTTTTATTTAATGTTTGTAGCTTATTTCTTCTTTTTCATACTATGGATGTTCCAATCACACCTTGAAGTTTCTAAAGGCTTCTTGTCGTGAAAGAGTGGAACTTCAACACGAAGACTGGTACTGAAGACGTTACAAATTGTAAGATTCAATTTTACATTCCAAAGGTATTTCTAAGGATGTTTCAATCACACTTTGATATTTCTTATTTTCATAGCTAGAAGATTTGAAGAATCAAAGATAACCATACACATTGGAGACGTTACAAGTTATAAGATTTAACTCAACTATTCCAACCTTAACCCTATATAGTTAATATATTAACAGTTTAGGTCGAAGCCACATTTAACAACATTAAATGAAAGTCATACCCAAATTTCTATAATTAGAAAAATTGTTTTTTTAGAACGGCAAATCTAATCTACTCCTAAATTCATCTATATTTCTAACGATACTTGAACCCCCAATCTCAAGAAGGAAAGACAACACCTAATACCGTTGGACTATAAGCCATTTGGTAGAAAGATCAGATAATCAACATATATTAACTTCAAATTTCACCTAACAATTAATTAAACTTGAGTTTAGTTATTTTAACTTAACTAAAATTGAAATTTTAAACCATTTATTTTATTTTATTTTATTTATTTATATTTAACTAAGTTTTATACAAATTAGTTTATTTTATAATGAATTTCACTTAAAAGTTAAAACGTCTAGCCCCAACTTTTAGGAGTTACATACTTTACATTACCTAAAGTATAAGGAGACGTATCATAATAAGCATAGTTTACAAAGATATATAATAATTAACTTGGATTTTACATTACATTTACTATAATAGCTACAATATAAACAATTTCTTTCATTTACAATATTTCCCGAACTTTCACGTATCTTTGAAGTACTAATATGTTTCACAATATCTTTATCTGAGATATTTTCTAACTTAAATTGATCTTTCCTTTTTGGTTGCTTGTTACTACTAAAGTTATTTGCATGTTCATCTTTATATAGAGCATTCTCATTGAACACCATAACCCGACTTATGGTAACCGTCTATTCTCGTTATCCTATAAGTGGTACCCCATGTCATCCAAACCGTAACCTATAAGTGCGCACTTCCTTCACTTTACCTCAAGCTTGTCTCTCTTTGAGTCTCTAGCTTTGACATACAAAACACAACCAAAAACTTTCAATTGTTTGAGCGAAATCTCGCGACCTTACCATTCCTCTTTTGGAATCTTGAATCCTTATGAGAACTGAGGCTCCTTTGCTAATTAAGTATGTTGTTGATCAAATGTACCCATAACATTTTGGGTAAACTTGCATGTAGTCTCATGTTTTTAGGCATCTCATTCAATGCGCAATTCATCCTGTTACACCCCCAGCCGGTGGCGAAAATCGGGTTGTACGATGTTAAGATGTTGGATCGTAGATACAAAGTCACATTGAATAGTACACAAATATTATGTAAATGTTACTTTTTATTCATTAAGTAATATAGGTTACACAGGTGTTCAAGGTACAAATACGTTACAAAAGCAAAGTACAATAATGAAACACATGGGCCTCTTGTTGCATCACTTGGATCTTGCCCATCTCCTTCTGGATTCATTCTCCTGAGAATACATGTGGTTTGAAAGGTAAACATAATGTTGGCGAGTTCACAGGTTTTGTATAGTTTTAAAGGTTTTGTAGAGTTGGTTATGTCAGCGTTGTGGTTTTTCCTATACTCGCATACTTGAGTTGTGTTCTATCACTACTTTCTTAGGTTTATTTCCTACTAGTAGTTTTTAGATAGATTAGTTTAACAATGTTACGATGAGTTCCTATAATCGAGATACAACTAGTTGTTGTCATACTCACAGTATCCTGATGCTTCATCAGTCGTCGTCCGTGTTTAGAAAGCTATGCATGCACCGACTGCCGTCAGGCTGCAGCTGGCAACCATAGGTGAAGGTGTCAACTATGTATAGATCCATACATATCTTTCCCGCTCTCTTAATATTTAACGATTTATAGGTATGGGGCTTTACGGCTAAAGGTTATTCAGTTGGAGGATGAATCGTGTCTCATCTAACACTTGTTTTAGGGGGCCTTCTCTGGTCGATCACATTGTTGTTCGTTGTTGTATTTATAAAAAATACTTATTATATATATATATATATATATATATATATATATATATATATATATATATATGTAACAACGTAAATTTTCAAAACAATTTTTCATTTTTAAATCATACTTTCATTCACATGATAATCACAAAACATAATGTGTCACTGTGTCATAACAAAAACATGTCCCAGAATCTCAATAACATAAACTCTATAAGTGTGTACGGATCATGTCGGCGCCTTCCCACGGTCCTTGCTAGTACCTGAAACACATATCATAACAACTGTAAGCATAAATGCTTAGTGAGTTCCCCAAAATACCACATGCCACACATACGCCTTTCCAGGCCACAACTCTGTAGGATCTTCCGATCCATGTGTCTCAGGGGACTCCCGTCCCAAATCCCGGTAGACCTTCCGGTCCTACCCGTATCGACCTTCCGGTCCGTAATCTCTTGACGTTCCGGTCCGTAATCTCTTGACCTTCCGGTCCATATCATACATAATCATACATAGCACATACATATCACATAACCGCATATAGCACATACATCATAGCATACAAGACCTTCCGGTTACACATAAGTACCCTTCCAGGTACAGTATAGTGAGAAGACTCACCTCAATGAAGTCGGATAAACTCTCGTGCTCAACGTCCCGACTTTGCCTCCTCCTATTATTCAAATAACATCCTGATCAATATTCTCTCATGATCTCATCTCTACAAACTTGGTAGAAGGCCATTCTACCCTTCCCTGAACTCTCATGAATAAGTCTTGACCAGAACCCTAAAGTCAACGGTCAAACTTTGACCCGATTCGTCGAGTGCACATGGGCGACTCGGCGAGTCCATGCGGGTCCTCTGAATCCTTTCCGCCTCTCTTGGCTCGTCGAGTCATCCTTCCACTCGACGAGTTACACCTGTCACGAATCGCGGGGCAACCCCGACTCGACTCGTCGAGTCCATTTATGGACTCGGTAAGTTGCCGCCATGCTCATACTCAAATGACCTTCTGAGGTCAGATCTGTTCCTCTAATCCATAGATCTGACCTTCCCAAGCTCAATAAACACGTAAAGGTTCGATCTTGATACTCATGCAATGTCCAAATAACCCTACTTGATGAATTAGCCCCAAATACAACATCCTAAGTCCATTTCTTCCATAACTCATCATAAAGCAAGGTGGATAGAGTTCTCTGGACCACTATAGGTCCAGATATGAAGTCTAAACATGATAAGGGACCATATTCCCAACAAATCAACCCAATAAAGGGTATAGAAAACCCTAGATCCATGGATTCTTTAACAAAACAGAAAAAGGGTCGATATGCTACCTCAAGGATGATGTCCTTTGCTTGAAATCCACAGATATGCAATCTCCTTGGCCTCCTCTAAGCTGGAACCACCTTCTTCTTGCAAAACCAACCCACAAAGATCAAATAATGGCTTCTTCCCTCTCACAAACGCTCAAGCACTCTTAGGGTTTCTCTCAAGGGTCTGGTAGCCGCAAATGGTGGCTATAAAGGTCCTTAAATAGGGCTCAGGCCCCGAGAATTAGGGTTTCATTAAACAGCATGGACTCGCCGAGTCCACGTATGGACTCGCCGAGTCCTTCATTAAATCAGACCAAAGTGCGCGATCCCACTCCGCGAGTCTGAGCGCCTACTCGCCGAGTCCCTTTCTAAAATTCAACATAAATACTTAAAATACGATACCTGGGAATCCGGATGTTACAATTCTCCCCCACTAGAATCAGACTTCGCCCTCGAAGTCCTGCTCGGCAAACAACTCTGGATGTTGTTCCCGCATCTCCAACTCCGGCTCCCAGGTCAGCTCGGACCCTTTCCGATGTTGCCACTGGACCTGCACCAGGGACACTTCCTTGTTCCTCAGAACCTTGATCTTCCGATCCCGGATCGTGATTGGTCTCTCAGCATAGTTCAGGCTCGCATCCACCTGAATATCCTCCAGCGGTACCACCGCCGACTCGTCGGCTATACACTTCCTCAACTGAGACACGTGGAAGGTATCATGAATCTGGCTCAACTCCGCAGGTAGCTCCAACCGATATGCTACCTTGCCCACCCTAGCGGTCACCCTGAACGGACTGATATATCGGGGCCCCAGCTTGCCCCTCTTCCTAAACCAAATCACTCATTTCCAAGGAGACACTTTCAGGAGTACGAAGTCCCCCACCTGGAACTCCAGCTCGGATCGTCGTCGATCCGCATAACTCTTCTGACGACTTTGAGCCGTCAGTAACCTCTGTCTAACCTGCTGTATTTGCTCTGTCGTCTGAAGCACTATCTCAGTGCTACCCATCACACGCTGCCCTACCTCTCCCCAGCAAATGGGAGTCTGACACCTCCACCCATACAACAACTCGAAAGGAGGCATACCAATACTAGAATGGTGGCTGTTGTTATAGGAAAACTCAGCCAATGGCAGATATGTGTCCCAACTTCCTCCGAAGTCTAACACACATGCTCGAAGCATGTCCTCGAGCGTCTGAATCGTCCGCTCACTCTGCCCGTCCGTCTGTGGGTGGTAGGCGGTACTGAAATGCAATCTCGTACCCAACTCCTCGTGGAACTTCTTCCAGAACCTGGAAGTGAAACGTACATCTCGATCTGACACAATCGAGATCGGTACCCCATGACGCGATTGTTGGGTTTTGAGCATTCTAACACTCCTATGGTGTACATGCAACCCTATAAACCTTGGATCTATGTTTTCTCTATTATACATGCAAATATTAACTATTCCAAGGTTTCATCCTAACTAGCATATTATGAAGCACCTATACTACAAAGTTCTAGTTAGATGACATACCTTTTGATGTAGCTTGATGTCTTCAAGATTTAAGAGCTTAGCCCCAATAGTGTGGAAGCCTCAAATGGAATCACAAATCACCAAAACACCTTGGAAGAACTTGAGAGAATATGTATACACACTAAAATCGGCCCACTCTTATTTTCACACACTTGTGCCAATTTTGTGAGCCAAGGACCCCTTTATATATTATGGAGGATTAGGGTTACATCCATGTAAACCCTAATACCCATGACCTTTCATTTACATAGGATCCATGGGTTAAAAGCTCTATGGACCATCCATGAAAGCTTAACCCAACCTAAATGAACTTGGCCCATTCCATATATATAAGAGTCCATATTTAATTAGTTCTTTTTGATCACTTAATTAATTCTAAATTAATTCTTGATCAATACTAATTAAATAATATGATTCCATATTAATATATTAGAACTTATAATATATTAATATAAATCATAAATATACTATTCTCAAAAGACTATCCATATAAATTGTGTCGGTGAAATGCAACCCAAATGGACCATGCCGGGTCGGGTCAAGTACATACCAAATATAGTTATGGACTTAGACATTAATCCAACAGTCTCCCACTTGGATAAGTCTAAAACTATTATTGAGTATGACTTCAAAACCTAACTGGTAATCGTAGCTCTTAAAGCCGCTGTCGAACTCTGACCTTGTCAATGACTTGTCCATTAGATAAGGGATCATATATTCCTCCATTCTAGATATCATATGGACTGAGACATGGATTATAATCATTCTCTCTGTCCATTTGTTGTTTCCCGATTTTCGATTTATGATGACTGACTGATTGAACAAATCAAATCAGTCCTGGCTTGGCCAAGCACTCACATGTGTCATCGCTAAATCATCGAGGGGCCCACAGATATCGCTTTTATCCCGAAGGTAAAAGGAATGGATAAACTTCGACTCATATGGCTTGTTCTACTACTTGTTGAATCATACACAAAGGCACGTTTTATAACATCGAGTTACCAAATGCGTTTTCGTGCAATCAATGTATAACCAACTCATAGTAACAACTCATATCTCTAGGTTTGAAGAATATAAGATATTATCGTCTCATGATCACTCGTGATAAAATCCATGAAGTGATTCAAATGAGCGCGGGTTGAATCCAATACTCAGAACTTATGAGCACTCATGAGTGTTGTAGCACCACTTTGTCCACCAACTTGGACCTCTACAAACCAACCCATGACAGTCTTGATTCATATCTACTTCCAACATATGACCGAGTGTGGATGGTTTGAATAACTTAATCATTCAGGAAGAGCGACTTAGTTATTCTGGAAGTCAAAACATGCAAAGTGAAATACAAGAATAAATGAATCAAATATGGTATCAAACCCTATGAATATAAATAAACACTTTTATTTATCACCATACTGATTACTCATTATTCATTGTTTCGGTTTTATCAACTTTATACTTTAATTAAAAACACTAGTTGTCCCATGCTCCAAGCATGTACACTATGTTTTTCTTAAACAATAGCTTTGCCATACACCAAGTATGCACTCTATGTTTTTCTATGATCCTTACTTTGTGAAATAAACCAATTGAACATAATTTCAATGATTCTAATTTCACACTCCCAAATCCTTATCGAAAAATGTGAGAATTTCAAATTCCTATCATTTATCGAAATCTGTTTAGATTTTAAACTTATATGCACTGACCCTCCTGTAATGAATATGTACAAAGTCACAAAGACTTGTCAACAGTCATTATAAGGTATTCCAATGGAGATCAACTCCATGGAAACTAAGTCTCATATTCAAAGTACATTGCTTTGGACATGCTTCTTGCATTAAGTTTTCTAATCTTACACAGATAACTTCCACCTATGGAGACAACTCCATATTCTCATTTTGACTATCACTTCTGAATAAGAGATGCCTCTTTTCAGAATATGTCAATATGATCCTTCCAAAATTAGCACTATACTTCCAACTGTCCCTGAGCAACCAATCTTTGGTAAACCTCAGATTGTCCTCGACAATTAATCATTTTAGTCATATCCAATTCTAGACATTTTCCCTTCTTAATGCCTCTGGGCATTTGGAAAAAATTTAGAAATGACAAATATTATAGCACATGCAATCGATCCTGTACCCAAAGCAAATGGTACACGATTCATGATGTCTCACATAAAGACATGATTCTAGACCAGTCTTTTGCTACAATATTTTTATTTGCCATGTTTTCAAAATTTGACTATGAAGAGGGATGCCGTAATCATAATCGAATTTTGAGAACGCATAATATAGAATTTCCTTAAGTTGAACCAATCCAACATGAAATTCATATATATATATATATATATATATATATATATATATATATATATATATATATATTCTTGACTAAAGATGATTAAGGTCTCAATCTAAGCCTTTAGAACTGAAATGAAGTATATCCTCTCCCTTAATTATAGCAAAACAACTTTTTCAATCCCTGCAGCCTCACGAATTGAAACTTTTGTTTTCTATAATTAACATTGCTAACTTGCAACACTAACAATAATTATCATGCTCCCACTAACATGATGATTATTAGCATAACACTTATGCTCCCACTAGCTTTGACATATACTCAGAAATCAGCTGGACTTCTAGAAATCAATACTTTATTGACTTTCTTACCAAAGTTCAGATTTTTGATACGAGATGCTTTGATAAAACTTTATCAAAATCATACACCTTTCCTTAGATAGTATGCATGTGTGTCTAAACAATTTCAGAACTATGAAAAGGGATGCCGAATCATAGTCTCAATTGTTTAGACCTTTTGCCATCTGCTTCAAATCTACTTGGTGGAAGTGTTTCCTCACCATCATTTTCATGAATCAGAGAGAAACCTTATGACCCTTAGATTTTATGGTGTATGTGTTCTTATCCATGTGAATTGTCAAAACCATAGTCACAAGACAAGGATAATGACAAATCCAAACTCATATGGACTGAACTTATGCAATCTTAACTTCTTGCCACCTGGCAATACAAGGCCTGCCATTGCTTCCAAGTTGCTATGCAACCAATTGAGAACTTTCAGAACTCCTATGCAAAGCCAACTTTAACTGGAATGGGCACAGAATATGTCAACACGATAGGTTATAAACCTCAAGTCGTGTGCTAGTGAAGAACCTCAGGTTTTATTCTTGATTAGTTCTTGAAATTCTTTTTAGGATCTTTAAGACTCCCACTATCCTCTTGACATATAAGACTATCTTGCCAAATATTCAAGAGATAGTGCGGATTCTTTATCAAGACAAACACTTCACACAATTGGCCTTAGTTGGTCTTTGTTTTATCCAAAACATCACAACTTACCAATTTCAAATGTACAAGAGTAGGACACTTTTACTCTTACATTTGACAAGTGTTTTAAACCTTTCTTTAAGATATGTCACTCAAGTTACAATCTTGGAGTATGACTCTAAGAATTGTTTTGGAACGAAGTATGACTCATCTTCCTGATCTAACCATTTCAACAATTCATGACTCCTCTTCTTAGTCATAAGAATGCACTAAGATGACCTTTAGAGGACTAATTGTGATATGATTTCTAAATCATTAAGATGATCACAAACATGATACTAAAGTACTCTCCCATCTTTTCAGATTTGAGAAACTTTTATCTTTCTGCCTAATTTGATTCTTCCCATTCGTTCTGCCATACATTGAGACTTTTCCAATGTTTCAGAATTATACTTAAACTTGTAAGTATAACCATATTTACTAAACTTTAGTAAATCAAATAGTCTTAACGAGCTTTGTGGTGGACATGACCAGTGCACAAGAATGTGTACTCGATCCCTTTAGTCCTTCACTTGACTCACACATCCATGTGAACAAGTAATTAGTCTTGATTTTCCAATGCTTGAAAGTTCTCATTCATCATACTATTCAACTTGCATGATTCCAAGTTTCGGTCCAATTGAAACTTGGGTGATGAGGAACTTTCCTGATTTGGTAAATTTAGACACTACCACAAATGAAAGAATCAAATCCATTTTCCAATATTGCTGTCAGTGGAATCATATAAGCAACAATTTTCCACAAATGCCATTGTAAGGATACTTCAAATAAATAAAATTAAACAATTTTCTTTTATTTTAAAACTTTGCGGAAAACTTATCCTTACAATCCACATGGAAAATTGTTGTTATCTATTCCTTAGCAATATATCATAACTTCTTAAGCAACTGCTCAAAATTCTGATGCGATCGAAATCCACCTTCGCGATCAGAATCAGCATATACTTCCTTTAAGATTTCTCTCTATTCTTTGATTCTTAAAACATCAACATGTGACCCAGTCACATCATGTAATGAGGATCTCAGAATAGAACTTAACAGAGTTAGATAATGGGCTCTACCTGATGTAGAGTCAAACTTATTGACTTTAATATCCTTAGGTAAATTTGGCAGCTTTGCAATCAACGCCCCTTCCTTTGGCAAAATAAACATATGGACCCTTTGGTAATGGGACTATCTCAGACTTAGCCTTTCTCTGTACCATTTGGTCAACCGGGTTGACTATGGCCAATCCCTTTCCATTGGGAAGAGAATGTTTTTTTTGGATTTCCAGTGTCACCATTGTCACTGTCCATAAAGTTTTTGGGAAGTTGATCTTCTAATCAAATTTGCTTTACTATCGTTCCAAATCATTGCTGATTCAGCAGCACCAAGCAAATAGATATGATCATTAAGGTTCATGGCATAGTCTGTTTCATAGTAGTCCCAAAGGAACTCACTATGTGACTTAGAAAGTGATTGAACATCCAACTTTCTCAAGACTTTGACACCCAACTCTCCCAGCTTGTCAATATGTGACTTCATCTCTAAGATGTGATCACACATAGACCTTGCTTGCCATTAGGGCTTGAGTGACCTTGAACTTGTGGGTTAGGGAGAATAATTGGAGGAGGTGGAGGAAGAAAAGTATGACTTCCATGAGCCAAACTCGGGAAGTCATATTCATTAGGAAAGCTTGGTTTGGGAAGATCATTGTTGTCTAAACCAGACATCAACAATGGGAGAAATTCACATAAAGTTGATTTAAGTCCTTAATATAACACCCACTATGATATATTAAGGCTAGGACCCAACAAACTATTTTATAACTTGGAAGAGGGATGCCGTAATCCAAGCTATAAAATATTTGAATGTAGGTGAATGACGATTCACCAATTTCCACCAAGATAAACGAAATGTATTATTAGGTTTTAATTGGTTTTGAAACTCCTAGATTCTTTTGAGATTCATTGAACTTTTCAATGGCATGTTTCAATCTCGAGTGTGCCCTTCAGGTTTTGTGACTGGGATGCCGAGGATCACAAAACAAGGTGTGAAGTAACCATGCAAATATACTTGGTACCTTAATATTTACCCCTCAATCGACGTGCCGGTTAAATCGGCCCAATAGTGTGGAAGCCTCAAATGGAATCACAAATCACCAAAACACCTTGGAAGAACTTGAGAGAATATGTATACACACTAAAATCGGCTCACTCTTATTTTCACACACTTGTGCCAATTTTGTGAGCCAAGGACCCCTTTATATATTATGGAGGATTTGGGTTACATCCATGTAAACCCTAATACCCATGACCTTTCATTTACATAGGATCCATGGGTTAAAAGCTCCATGGACCATCCATGAAAGCTTAGCCCAACCTAAATGAACTTGGCCCATTCCATATATATAAGAGTCCATATTTAATTAGTTCTTTTTGATCACTTAATTAATTCTAAATTAATTCTTGATCAATACTAATTAAATAATATGATTCCATATTAATATATTAGAACTTATAATATATTAATATAAATCATAAATATACTATTCTCAAAAGACTATCCATATAAATTGTGCCGGTGAAGTGCAACCCAAATGGACCATGTCGGGTCGGGTCAAGTACATACCAAATATAGTTATGGACTTAGACATTAATCCAACAGCGATACCACCTCTCTCACATATAATTCTGCCAACCTCTCAGCAGAAGAGCTCTCACTGATAGCAAGAAAATGCGCGCTCTTCGTCAGCCGGTCGACGATCACCCAAATTGCATCGACACCCCTCGCGGTCCTCGGCAATTTGGTGATGAAATCCATGGAAATCTGTTCCCACTTCCACTGGGGAACCTCAAGCGGCTGCAACTTGCCATGCGGACGCTGGTGCTCGGCCTTAACCTTGCGGCAGGTCAAGCACCTCTCGACAAACCACGCAACATCCATCTTCATACATGGCCACCAATAATATTTCTTCAGGTCTAAATACATCTTCGTGGCCCCGGGATGGATCGAGAACCTCGATCTATGCGCCTCCTCCATCAGAATGGTACGTGCCCCGCCTGCATACGACACCCAAATCCGACCTTGAAAGGTCATCAGCCCTCGACTACCGGTAGCGAACTCAGGTACCTGTCCAATCACCCGCTCCCTCTTGCGGTTCTCCGGTCTCACGGCCTCTGCCTGGGCCTCCTGAATGGTGTCCAACACCGAAGTCATCACTGTCAATCTCATACAAGTTCCTCGAATCGGGGCACTCTCCGCCCTACGACTCAACGCATCAGCTACAACATTAGCTTTGCCCGGGTGGTACATGATTTCACAATCGTAATCCTTTACCACGTCCAACCATCTCCTCTGACGCATATTCAGATTGGGCTGATCCATCAAATACTTCAAGCTCTTGTGGTCCGTGTATATGGTACACCGAACCCCATACAAATAGTGACGCCAGATCTTGAGGGCGAACACCACTGCTCCCAACTCCAAATCGTGGGTGGGATATCTCGTCTCATGAGGCTTCAGCTGCCTCGATGCATACGCTATCACATGCCCCCTCTGCATAAGTAATGCACCCAACCCCGATATCGATGCGTCACAATACACCACGAAATCCTCAATCCCTTCCGGGAGGGCTAACACAGGGGCTTCGCATAATCTCTGGCGAAGTATCCCAAACGAGGTCTGCTGCTCCGGACCCCATGAAAAAGCAACACCCTTCCGGGTCAACCTAGTGAGAGGCACGACGATCTTGGAGAAATCTCTGATAAATCTCCGATAGTAGCCGGCCAATCCTAGAAAACTCCTGATCTCGGTGGGAGATCTCGGAACCTCCCAACTCATAACCGCCTCAATCTTGGCCGGATCGACCAAAATCCTATCCTGGTTGACGAGATGCCCCAAGAACTGGACCTCCCATAACCAGAACTCTCACTTGGAGAATTTGGCATAAAGCCTCTCCGTCCTCAATACCCCGAGAATCTCTCTCAGATGCTCCTCGTGCTGCTCTCTAGATCTCGAATACAGCAGTATATCGTCAATGAACACGATCACCGAACGATCCAACATCGGTCTACACACCCTGTTCATGAGATCCATGAACGCTGCTGGTGCATTGGTGAGCCCGAAAGGCATCACCACGAACTCGTAATGCCCATAACGAGTCCTGAACGTCGTCTTCTGGATATCCTCATCACGCACTCTCATCTGATGATATCCAGACCTCAGATCAATCTTGGAGAACCAAGACGCTCCCTGCAACTGATCAAACAAATCGTCGATCCTCTGTAATGGATAACGGTTCTTGACCGTCAACTTGTTCAACTCCCGGTAATCAATACACATCCGGTGTGAACCATCCTTTTTCTTGACAAAAAGGATCGGTGCTCCCCAGGGGGAGCTGCTCGGTCTAATAAACCCCTTCCCCAGTAGCTCCTGAAGCTGCGAGGATAACTCCTGCATCTCTGGCGGCGCAAGGATATATAGCCTTGGCGATAGGCGCTGCCCCCGGAACCAAATCAATGCGGAACTCTACCTGCCTCTCGGGAGGCACACCCGGCAACTCCTCGGGAAAAACATCCAGGAACTCGCGCACTATCGGAACGTCATCCACCGAACTTGGCCCCTCAGCGGCCCCTCGTGTGTCCATCACATAGGCTACAAACCCGCTGCAGCCATGCTGTAAACTCTGCCTCGCTCTGGCAGCCGAACAAAACGTTGTCCCAGAACGAGTACCCTCGCCGTACACCGTAAGTACTCCCCCACTGGGGTCTCGTATCGTCACCAACTGTCGCTCGCAGTCTATAACAGCCCCAAATCGGCTCAACCAATCCATGCCCACTATGACACACACGTCCCCCATCGCTATCGGGACCAGATCTATCGGGAACTCAACACCGAAGATCTCGAGTACACATCCTCGTATCACCTCCGTAGCATACACCGCTCGCTCGTCAGCTATGGAAACTCGCAGAGGTCGACTCAACGCATCTCGTCTGCTACTGATGTGCCGACTAAACGTTATCGACACAAACGATCGACTCGCACCCGAGTCAAATAACACTAAGGCAGGTACATAACTCACAAGAAAAGTACCTACGCATATCATCATATAAGCACAATATCTCAACTCAACATAAATAAATAAAGAATACATACCAGCCACAACATCGGGCGCTGCGCGGACCTCCTCCACTGTCAACTGGGAAGCTCTCCCGCGAGCCTTCGGTGCCTCGGCCTTTACTGGCCGAACCTCGGTAACCCTAGCAGCAGGTGCAGATCCCTGTGCTGATCCCTGATGTAACTGCGGGCACTCGGCCTTCCGATGGCCAGTCTGGTTGCAATGAAAGCAAACCATAAATCCCTTGGGGCAATCCTTGGCGATATGCCCCTCCTTGCCACATTTGTAGCAAGCACCCGATCGACAGACCCCATCATGTCCCTTGCTGCACTTCACACAAGTGCGGCCCTTCTGGCCTCCAGATCTCGTATCAGCGGGTTTGGCCCGCTTGGCTGCCGGCTGAGACTGTGCCGGCCGCCGATCCATCCTCTGAGACTCGGCCTCCTCCCTGGCCTGAGTCTCCAACTCAATCTCCCTCTTCCGGGCATTTGCCTGGAGCTCAGCAAATGACTGGTAAGTCGAGTTCGACACGAAGTCCCGAATGTCCCTCCTCAAAACGCCCAAATACCGGCTCATGCGTGCCTGTTCAGTAGACACCTGCTCAGGGCAGAACATCGCCCTCTCATGAAACTTCCTGGTAACCACCGTAACAGAATCAGTACCCTGCTTGAGTGTCAAGAACTCCTGAACCAACCGTTCCCTCTCCACCGGAGGAACATACTCGTCTCTGAACATGGTGGTGAACCTCTCCCAGGTCACCGCTGAAATCTCTGCAAGAGTGAAGCTCGCCGTCACGAACTTCCACCAATCCTTCGCTCCCAAGCGGAGCTGGTTCAACGCGAACCGTACCCTCAGATGCTTCGGACATGAACACGTATAGAAGCATCCCTCGATATCAGAAATCCATCTCATCGCAACGATCGGATCCTGCGTCCCATCAAACTCTGGTGGCTTCGTGTTGCTGAACTCTCGAAGCAACAACGAGTCACCTCCCTGAGGTCTGGCAGCAGCCACAGCTGCAGTAGCTGCAGCAGCCGCAACCTCAATCACCGCTGCATACCGCTCATCAAACGTCTCAATCAATGTGGTCTTGATAGACCCAAACATCTCCGGAATCTTGGCTCGAATCGCCGCTGCCACCTCATCGTGGATCATCTGACGAAGCTCCTCATCACTCACACCGCTCGCCTCAGGTCTGTGGCGTGTCCCAACCATGATGTCTCTGAAATACAACATAATAATATCAGAGACTCGCTCGAGCATACTCGCACTCGATAACTCAACCCTACTTGTTCCTTAGTACCCAAAGGATTCTTACTTAGGGTGCGCACTGCTCCGGTGTCTTCAGTAGTACGGGCCCTATACTACCGTCCATACCGCATCAGCATTCACTCTAAGTCCTCCTCCTTGGATCCCAGATCACAGGCACTCTATATCTCACTGGCATAGGCTACCCTTCGGTAGACCCCTCATCAGCTCCTCACTGCTACCTACTCGCTCTCAAGCATCACATAACAGTAAAATCCTTCCTAGGCTAAGGCATCACAAAATCAGGCCACTCTAGTCCTAATATGAATACCTAGCCAACTCTAGCATGCATATCATATCATAACATATCTCATAACACATAATGTAAGGGTATTTTAGGAAATCACCGTTCAGGCGCTGGCTGATCGTACACACTGCTTCCTTCTGCCTTTCTCAAAATCTTTTACTCTTTTAGAAAAAAATTGTTTATTTAATGAAAAACTTTCTCAATTCCTCAGTTTGAGTTCAGATTCATCCGAAGATGCACCCGAATCCCTCAAACCAAGGCTCTGATACCAACTTGTAACAACGTAAATTTTCAAAACAATTTTTCATTTTTAAATCATACTTTCATTCACATGATAATCACAAAACATAATGTGTCACTGTGTCATAACAAAAACATGTCCCAGAATCTCAATAACATAAACTCCATAAGTGTGTACGGATCATGCCGGCGCCTTCCCACGGTCCTTGCTACTACCTGAAACACATATCATAACAACTGTAAGCATAAATGCTTAGTGAGTTACCTAAAATACCACATGCCACACATACGCCTTTCCAGGCCACAACTTTGTAGGATCTTCCGATCCATGTGTCTCAGGGGACTCCCGTCCTAAATCCCGGTAGACCTTCCGGTCCTACCCGTATCGACCTTCCGGTTCGTAACCTCTTGACCTTCCGGTCCATATCATACATAATCATACATAACACATACATATCACATAACCGCATATAGCACATACATCATAGCATACAAGACCTTCCGGTCACACATAAGTACCCTTCCAGGTACAGTATAGTGAGAAGACTCACCTCAATGAAGTCTGATAAACTCTCGTGCTCAACGTCCCGACTTTGCCTCCTCCTGTTATTCAAATAACATCCTGATCAATATTCTCTCATGATCTCATCTCTACAAACTGGGTAGAAGGCCATTCTACCCTTCCCTGAACTCTCCTAAATCAGTCTTGACCAGAACCCTAAAGTCAACGAAAGTCAATGGTCAAAATTTGACCCGACTCGTCGAGTGCACATGGGCGACTCGGCGAGTCCATGCGGGTCCTCTGAATCCTTTCCGCCTCTCTTGGCTCGTCGAGTCATCCTTCCACTCGACGAGTTACACCTGTCACGAATCGCGGGGCAAGCTCGACTCGACTCGTCGAGTCCATTTATGGACTCGGCGAGTTGCCACCATGCTCATACTCAAATGACCTTCTGAGGTCAGATATGTTCCTCTAATCCATAGATCTGACCTTCCCAAGCTCAATAAACACGTAAAGGTTCGATCTTGATACTCATGCAATGTCCAAATAACCCTACTTGATGAATTAGCCCCAAATACAACATCCTAAGTCCATTTCTTCCATAACTCATCATAAAGCAAGGTGGATAGAGTTCTCTGGACAACTATGGGTCCAGATCTGAAGTCTAAACATGATAAGGGACCATATTCCCAACAGATCAACCCAATAAAGGGTATAGAAAACCCTAGATCCATGGATTCTTTAACAAAACAGAAAAAGGATCGATATGCTACCTCAAGGATGATGTCCTTTGCTTGAAATCCACAGATATGCAACCTCCTTGGCCTCCTCTAAGCTGGAACCACCTTCTTCTTGCAAAACCAACCCACAAAGATCAAATAATGGCTTCTTCCCTCTCACAAACGCTCAAGCACTCTTAGGGTTTCTCTCAAGGGTCTGGAAGCCGCAAATGGTGGCTATAAAGGTCCTTAAATAGGGCTCAGGCCCCGAGAATTAGGGTTTCATTAAACAGCATGGACTCGCCGAGTCCACGTATGGACTCGCCGAGTCCTTTATTAAATCAGACCAAAGTGCGCGATCCCACTCGGCAAGTCTGAGCGCCTACTCGCCGAGTCCCTTTCTAAAATTCAACATAAATACTTAAAATAAGATACCTGAGAATCCGGATGTTACAATATATATATATATATATATATATATATATATATATATATATATATATATATATATATATATATATACACACACACACACACATATAACTGAGTTAAAGTGTTTTGCATAGCCGGGTATTTGGGTAGAGTAACCACTAGGTACTAAGCATATCCAAAGGTTGTCCATAGTGATTACTAGAGAAAAGAGTTTCTTGGCAACTGGATAACGTAACAACTAGGTGTGATGTTTTCTATCAGTGTGAGTCAGCATAACAACTAGGCATAATATTATCCTTAAAAGTTGGGTAAGGTATCTACCGAGCATAATATCATCCTAATGTTCTAGGCATAATCGTATTACTAAGTTATATAGTCAGTAATATTTGTGAAAATTATAGTTTATAACATGTATTCCCCCCTCCCCTAGTAAAAGGTTTAAAACAATAAAGTTGGACCGTGAACTCACCCTTGATGTGTGAAACCGTTGATGTAGGGTAGAATTCAAGAGTTCGGAACTCGGGAGGCGCTCGGGAATTGGTGGCATGAAAATAGAGAGAGAGAGAGAGAGAGAGAGAGAGAGAGAGAGAGAGATGTGTTTTGAGGTGTGAGGAGTTCAAATGCCGATACCTGCTAATTATAGTCGATTTTCGAGTGCACTTCACGCAAATGCGCGTGAGCCATAAGGATATGCCATGTGTCCTCATATCCTCGTGCCATGTCATCCGTATCCTGACAACTCCAGGCGCCAGGTGTGCGTCATGCACTGTGCGCAGTGTCACACCCCGATCCTTGTCGGAATCGATCGAGGCGTGATATATTGTTTAAAGTCTCATGACAACTATGTTATAATATGATTAGATTCAATTAAGTACTAAGTATGCAAACAAGATCCACAACATACAAATACAAATCCAAATATGAACAACATTTATTACATCAAATTTAAATAGTCTTGTGGATTTCTAAGGCACAACCTATTTTTCATCAACTTCATTCTTCAAATCTGCATCATGGGTAAAAACAGGTCAACTACGAGAGTTGGTGAGTAATCTAATTTTAGTAGAGAAAATTGTGAAGTTGAAACCTTTATAATTGGAAATTTGTTTTCTTTTGAAGTCGGCAAACAATTGTATTTGAGATAACGGTTTATAAATCAAAAATTGATTAACAAATGATAACAACAACAATAAGTCCTCACCCTATATATACATATGTATATATATAAAAATATATATAGGATGGAGCATCTAATCATCATACACACTCAACCACGTGCGATCAATCACCTTAGCGTCCCAAGGCGGGGTGGTCAACCCAATAGCGCTATTATTGTCCATAACGTACCTCAAGAATACGGGCATAGTCATAGAGATTAGACTAAAAATGGTAATGCACTACAAGTACATGTAGCGTAAACAAACAATAGTTATACAATTAATGACTCACGTATAAATGTCCCAACAATGTCTCAATTGTGATAAAACAATAAAATGAAGTTGGAACATATTAGAACCACATGATACACCCCAAAAGTATTGAAAATTATAAAATATGGGGTAGATTACTCACATTAGTCCCAAAACGAAATGCGGGTGTCGTACGATAGACGATTCGGGTCAAAATGGCGTAGAACCTAATATAATTAATAGTTTTGGTTTAGGAACTGCTAAACGAGAATGGAGTATTAATACAAATAATTAGACACATATTCTTATATTAGATGAATTAACAATAATTCATTTTGATTATAATATTAAGGTATTTATTTGTTAAATGAATTTTAAATTGAATTACTTACTTTGCATAATTAATTTATATTTTCAATTTAGGCCAGATTTTAATAATTTCTTATTAAAATAATAACTTGCCCAATTATAATTATTTACAGATTTTAACAATTATTTATATGAAATAATCATTAAAATGCATTTTTACATGCTTAAATACTTAGGAAAATAGTTTTAAATAGTAAACAGTATTGAAAAATTATGAAATTATTAGGAAATCATTATTTCATACAATATGAATTACTGTAAAATTTGTATATTTTTCTAAACTGTTTTAGTATTTATTTAATATTTTAATGATTAAACAACACAAAATTCGCGAAAAATAGTAAATGATTCTCAAAAAATCTATAAAATTAACCATAGTTTTATAACATGATGTAGAGCTCAGTGTATAAGTTTCAGATATTTGTGACTATGGGAAGTATTTTTTATATATTTCATTATTAGTTAATCAATAAAATCATAAATAATAGTAAAAAGTAATATATATGCATGAAACTTCATATATAATGTTTAATCAGTATACAGGTCATCCCAGAATTTTCTCAGAATTTATTGAATGCAAAAAGTATTTTATGTGAATTATTGCCCTACTTTATTTCAATAATTATAGTAATTCAATAAAAATAAATTATTTTCTGAAAATTTCCAGAACTTCTTATTTTATTGATGGGATTCTGAGAAAAATCAGGTTTATGCATAGAATGAGTTTTAGATATTTTGGTGGATTTAATTTGTTTCTTGTATGAATATGAAACTTTTAACAACATACATTGATGAATGCTTCAAGAGGGATGAAGATTTGAGTATAATAGATTGTTCTTGGATGGAATATGAGTATTATTGGAGGAAATTTCGAGATTGAGAGTGAGAGAAAGAATAGAGAAGGTTTAAGTGGTGAAGAGAATAATGTGTTGGGAGAAAAAGGAAAGGAAAGTGGATGGGAGGTGTGAGTGGGAGACCATGGGAATAATCTTTTTGCTTTTGGTGGTCTTCATAATTTCCCACTAACACAAGCATCTTTTACATAATTAATATAAGAGTTTTATAAAATTTAATGTAAAGTTTATAAAAATGGAGTTTTATAAAAGATGAGTTATTATTTGATTATAACAATCTACTTTGATTTGAAGTTTAATTATAGCATTCAAGTTTGATTCTTTTAAATTTAATTAGAGCATTATACTTTGATTTGATTTTAATATGGTATCATAATTTAATTTGATTATAGTTATAACGTTGTACTATACTATGTTGCTATTAACGTCAATTTATATCGTAGTGTATGAGTTTCGATCCTATTAGCGTCAAGTAATCTTGAGTAGGGTTTGAATGAGATTGTGAGAGGTTTCGTTTGTGATCTTTTTGAGTGTCCAGCTTCGCAACGCAAGGTCCATAGACCCCGTTAAGCCATGATTTAGTGTCCTACACAATCCCGATGATTGTGCAATAGTGTTTTATCGCTTTGGTTCATTGTTTAGCACTGTTAACGCTAAGGAAAATCAAACACATGAACTTTCCAAATGATGTTTTCTCATTAAAATAGCGAATTATACAGTGATTACATAACGTAAACCCTATCATACAAGGGTTAATGGAGTTGACCGGTTTGACTAGTTGACTTTGTTTGACTTTGACTTGACCGAAATTTGATGGTTGTCACATCATGCCCCCGTTAGAGGGAATTTCGTCCCGAAATTTGCATTTTGATTGGGACTTCAAGAGTTTGGAAAAAGATGTGGAAAACTTTTCGTAGTACAAGAAATTGATTATGGTGAGGAACAACCCTCCTGATGTCACATGATGACCTTGGAAATTTCTTATTGTAACTTGAACTGAGTCAATTTAAAAGGAGTTTATTGTTTTGGGATGATAGAGTATTCTATGTGTGCTTTTATACTCCCTGTTTTATCCTTGGTATTACCACTGTGAATATTTTATAACGTAGTTAGCGAGTTCCATCATTACGAATGTTTCAACAAATTTTGACGAAATTTGCATTATAAGTCCTACAAGTTCTTTTATAGTTGATTGACGTAAACTAGTCGTATATCATTAAGATTGCAAGGGCATTTTGGATGGGTGACCCCGCCTTAAGCCCACAACCAAACAAGGAACAGGGAATGAGGCGGAATCACACATTCTAAGTCCATAGAATCTTAATGATATATGACCATAATGTTTACACAAGCCCTCATAGATTCCAGGGGCGTAGTATTATTGGGCTAGAAGTAGGAATTGTAGTTCAAAATAAAATAGTTATAGGCCTGCTATCTTCAAACTTGGGCTTTGGCTCCTCCCGATTCCTAATCAGAATGGTCCAATACTCCCAATTCTCCAAGCGACCAAGCGGTATCAAGAAATCAAAATTGATTCATCCACATTTTCCCAATTCGCTGCCTATCTCGCCTGCTGTTCGTTTGTCACTGTCTCGCCAAGTCAGTCGCCTGGTCTCACTCTCGCCAATCGCCATCGCCAAGTGCCCAAGTCCCCATTCTCACTTCACAGAAATCAGGTATGTAATACCGAGACCCAAATCCTGTTCAGATGTTCTTTCTTTTCTGATTGTAAGATTGTTGATTGTTGGTGTTGGCGTATTGCACTGCTGCTGCTGTTTTCTGTCAATTTGTTGCCTATTTATGCGTTACTACTGTCTTACTGAGTTTCCTTTTAATTTGGCTGTCATTTGCGATTTGGCGATTTGCCAATTTGATTTATAAGTTATGAACTTATAGATTTGGTTATTGATTTGGTTATGCTTAACAGCTTGTCAGCTTCAAACAAAACTGAAAAGTGACAACAAAGATTGATTTGGTTATTGTTAAATGAGTTATTGGTTATTGTTCTAATTTTGAATTTGATTTTGTTTTGATTGGATCAATTGTTCCTTCATTTTGATTTTTCTAGATATAATCATGGGAAAGATGAAAACATTGAAAGAGAAATTGTTGTCTGCTTACTAATATATCATTCATAATCTGTTTTTAAAGACATTAAAGGCTGTCGGGCTGAGTTGTAATTCTTTTTCTAGGTGTTTTTGGTGTTTATTTGTAGAAAACAATCTGTTTTTTTTTTAATTTTAATTTCAGTTTATAATATTTTCGCCCCCCCCCCCCCCAAGTTAATTGTTCAAGCTCCGCCACTGATAGATTTACTAGTAAAAACCCTGAGTTTTTTTTTACATAGATGATAAGACTTATTTGGGTTTTGCCGTGTTCTCAAGATTCATGGTTTATATACTTGAATCGATGCTAGTTTTAGTAATAAAAAGAAATTTTGAATTTAAACGTCGAGGTTAGAAGCTTGTACTGATATTTAAGGGGTTAAAAAATAAAATTTTATTAGTTACCTATAGCGACACACAAGTCATAATTTGCATGTGTGAAGACTTGGAGTACTTTCTAATTGGTTCGTGTGTGAAGACTTGGAGTACTTTCTAACTGGTTCATGTGTGAAGACTTGGAGTACTTTCTAATGAAAAGTGTGCTACTGGGGAAATTTGAAATTGGTACGTAGCTTCAAAGTCAAGAATATGCGGTAGGCATGTGATGTATTAAATGCATGAGACACATAAGTCATAATTTGCGGCAACATATACGTATATGTGTGTGAATTGAAGAAGAAGGTTACAGTTCAAAGACCATATATATTCATTTCCTCTTTATTTGTTATTAATTACTTCTCCCACTTCACTTATATAAATCATCACATTCTTACCGCAACTTTTAACTTCTCCCTCACAAATGGATCCACCTGCAGATCATCAAAACCCCAAAGATGACCTCGATTGGTTTCAGTACTTTGATCATCAAGATCTTTTCAGGTATATATAAACGTCACTCATTACCCCATCTTTCGCACAGAAAAGTGATTTTGTCTATATTGATCAAAACATGGTTTGGATTTGTAGTGATCAAAAAGAGTCTTTCATCGTGTTGGATTTGATTATCTTGAGTTTTTTTTTTCTTTTTTTTTTGGATTTTTGCAGTGGTGACATGCTCGACCATCATGATTACGAGTTGTCGGAAAAATTGCATGAAGTGCTCGATCAGACCGTTTCCACAGTACTTAACAAAGATCAAAACATCATTTCTAGAAATGAGTTTCACGATTTGGATCCCCTTAAAGACATAAGCTTATGGGATTGTTGGGAGGATGGTAATTTACCATTGGTTAGTTTTAGTGAAGACTGTAAATCCGGTGGTGAGGCTACAGGTAGTTCTAGTGCTGCCACCACTGATCACGGTGGCCGGAAGGTGGCAAATAGATTGAGACCATTGGAGTTTGAAGAGATAGCGAAGTACTTTGAGATGCCGATAATCATGGCAGCAAAGGAACTAGGGATAGGGTTAACATTGTTGAAGAAAAGATGCAGAGAGCTAAACATAAACAGATGGCCTCATAGAAAACTTAAGAGCCTTCAATCCCTCATTCAAAATGCCAAGGTAAACTACGATAATAACCTTCTATACATTACTCATGCATGTATGCATGGACTTGGTAACCAAAGTTGTTTTGGTATTTTCTAAAATTTTAATTATTAGTTTCTTTATAACATAAACATAGGCCCTAGGCATATGCCACATCGAATCAATTGTTTTACTACGATTTCTGATTTATATTTACATAAACTTAACTCATTGTAAATTTTATGAACTCACACGAAAAATATATTGCATCTACCTAAAAAAACTAGGAGTTGGGATTAAAGGAGGAGGTAGAGACGTTAGTAGGGCACAAGAAGATGATGGAGAAATTGCCAGGTATGGAATTGACAGAAAGAACAAAGAAGCTTAGGCAAGCTTGCTTCAAAGCTATTTATAAGAAGAGAGGACTTAACAATCCTTAGTCCTTACCTTTTCTTTTAGCCATTTTGTTATAATTAGTGGATTTTAATCTACATTGTATGTGTTTTTCTCTTGATAGATTGATACCCTTTTTAGTTTCATTGTGTTTGTCTATTGATTTTTTATGCAGAAAATTTTGTATAATTTGGGTATTATAGTTTGTATTATGTATTTAGCTATATTCTAGATTGCCGACACAACTACGCTGACGACTCTATACCAGAGGTCTATATAAATAGACTTATGAATTTAGTAGGAATAACTTGATTATAATCTTGTGATTTGTTCCATGTCTGATCCACTCCTAAGATTCACTCGACATGCCCCCAGTTATGTGTAATTAAAATTTTATTAGACTGTTGATCCTAATGAGTCTACCCTAAGTCCACAACCAAACAAGGAACATGTCAACTATGAGAAACATGCATATGGACTTGTGAGTTATTTGTAAATTGATTAGGGAAATAAAGTTTTTTTTTAGACATTGTTGGGTAAAATAATTGTAAAACACTTGTTGGGCCATGGTTAGGAGTGTTGGGCACCTTTTGGGCTTTCCATGGTTACTAAATGTGAAACATGTAGCACTTGCGTGGGCCCCCACAAAACTAAGTTTTCACATTTCTTTCCCACTTCTAGGCCCATTAGGGAACTTAATAGTCCAATGAGTTGGCCATTTTGGAGTGTATCCTTTCGGATACGTTTGATAAGGTCGGGTATTTTGATGGCTCAAAAGTAATGTGAATGACGCGCTTTGGCCTATAGGTTTGGGAACTCTCGCCTTTGGTCCCCAGATAAGCAAACTGGTCCCTCGGTTGATTGGGATGTATACGAATGCTTACCTAGTCAGGACTTTCGGGCTACCGGCACCTCCCCCTTCCAGTTACTACGCGTCCATTACTATGATCCTACCCAACTAGAGTGGATGAATTTGAATTTCCTATGAGCTCTAAGGAATACATATATGTATATACATTTTGTTAAACAACTTGAGTATGTGTGTGATTTTCAGAGAAAATGGAGAATATTCACAAGTGTATGCACACATATAAGTGTCAGGAGTAATACGTATGCACATAAGGGAGCAATTAACACACAAAGGTATTCCTAGGATTTTCTAAGTGCGAATTGCATGCAGTTGTGTGTGCATTTTATAAACTAGCATACGAGAGGACCCTAGAGGCTATAGACTAGGTCAAGGCAATTAACCTAATTCCCTATAGTCAAGGGCTCTGATACCAATCTGTCACACCCCGATCCTTGTCGGAATCGATCGAGACGTGATATATTGCTCAAAGTCTCATGACAACTATGTTATAATATGATTAGATTCAATTAAGTACTAAGTATGCAAACAAGATCCACAACATACAAATACAAATCCAAATATGAACAACATTTATTACATCAAATTTAAATAGTCTTGTGGATTTCTAAGGCACAACCTATTTTTCATCAACTTCATTCTTCAAATCTGCATCATGGGTAAAAACAGGTCTACTACGAGAGTTGGTGAGTAATCTAATTTTAGTAGAGAAAATTGTGAAGTTGAAACCTTTATAATTGGAAATTTGTTTTCTTTTGAAGTCGGCAAACAATTGTATTTGAGATAACGGTTTATAAATCAAAAATTGATTAACAAATGATAACAACAACAATAAGTCCTCACCATATATATACATATGTATATATATATAAATATATATAGGATGGAGCATCTAATCATCATACACACTCAACCACGTGCGATCAATCACCTTAGCGTCCCAAGGCGGGGTGGTCAACCCAATAGCGCTATTATTGTCCATAACGTACCTCAAGAATACGGGCATAGTCATGGAGATTAGACTAAAAATGGTAATGCACTACAAGTACATGTAGCGTAAACAAACAATAGTTATACAATTAATGACTCACGTATAAATGTCCCAACAATGTCTCAATTGTGATAAAACAATAAAATGAAGTTGGAACATATTAGAACCACATGATACACCCCAAAAGTATTGAAAATTATAAAATATGGGGTAGATTACTCACATTAGTCCCAAAACGAAATGCATGTGTCGTACGATAGACGATTCAGGTCAAAATGGCGTAGAACCTAATATAATTAATAGTTTTGGTTTAGGAACTGCTAAACGAGAATGGAGTATAAATACAAATAATTAGACACATATTCTTATATTAGATGAATTAACAATAATTCATTTTGATTATAATATTAAGGTATTTATTTGTTAAATGAATTTTAAATTGAATTACTTACTTTGCATAATTAATTTATATTTTCAATTTAGGCCAGATTTTAATAATTTCTTATTAAAATAATAACTTGCCCAATTATAATTATTTACAGATTTTAACAATTATTTATATGAAATAATCATTAAAATGCATTTTTACATGCTTAAATACTTAGGAAAATAGTTTTAAATAGTAAACAGTATTGAAAAATTATGAAATTATTAGGAAATCATTATTTCATACAATATGAATTACTGTAAAATTTGTATATTTTTCTAAACTGTTTTAGTATTTATTTAATATTTTAATGATTAAACAACACAAAATTCGCGAAAAATAGTAAATGATTCTCAAAAAATCTATAAAATTAACCATAGTTTTATAACATGATGTAGAGCTCAGTGTATAAGTTTCAGATATTTGTGACTATGGGAAGTATTTTTTATATATTTCATTATTAGTTAATCAATAAAATCATAAATAATAGTAAAAAGTAATATATATGCATGAAACTTCATATATAATGTTTAATCAGTATACAGGTCATCCCAGAATTTTCTCAGAATTTATTGAATGCAAAAAGTATTTTATGTGAATTATTGCCCTACTTTATTTCAATAATTATAGTAATTCAATAAAAATAAATTATTTTCTGAAAATTTCCAGAACTTCTTATTTTATTGATGGGATTCTGAGAAAAATCAGGTTTATGCATAGAATGAGTTTTAGATATTTTGGTGGATTTAATTTGTTTCTTGTATGAATATGAAACTTTTAACAACATACATTGATGAATGCTTCAAGAGGGATGAAGATTTGAGTATAATAGATTGTTCTTGGATGGAATATGAGTATTATTGGAGGAAATTTCGAGATTGAGAGTGAGAGAAAGAATAGAGAAGGTTTAAGTGGTGAAGAGAATAATGTGTTGGGAGAAAAAGGAAAGGAAAGTGGATGGGAGGTGTGAGTGGGAGACCATGGGAATAATCTTTTTGCTTTTGGTGGTCTTCATAATTTCCCACTAACACAAGCATCTTTTACATAATTAATATAAGAGTTTTATAAAATTTAATGTAAAGTTTATAAAAATGGAGTTTTATAAAAGATGAGTTATTATTTGATTATAACAATCTACTTTGATTTGAAGTTTAATTATAGCATTCAAGTTTGATTCTTTTAAATTTAATTAGAGCATTATACTTTGATTTGATTTTAATATGGTATCATAATTTAATTTGATTATAGTTATAACGTTGTACTATACTATGTTGCTATTAACGTCAATTTATATCGTAGTGTATGAGTTTCGATCCTATTAGCGTCAAGTAATCTTGAGTAGGGTTTGAATGAGATTGTGAGAGGTTTCGTTTGTGATCTTTTTGAGTGTCCAGCTTCGCAACGCAAGGTCCATAGACCCCGTTAAGCCATGATTTAGTGTCCTACACAATCCCGATGATTGTGCAATAGTGTTTTATCGCTTTGGTTCATTGTTTAGCACTGTTAACGCTAAGGAAAATCAAACACATGAACTTTCCAAATGATGTTTTCTCATTAAAATAGCGAATTATACAGTGATTACATAACGTAAACCCTATCATACAAGGGTTAATGGAGTTGACCGGTTTGACTAGTTGACTTTGTTTGACTTTGACTTGACCGAAATTTGATGGTTGTCACATCATGCCCCCGTTAGAGGGAATTTCGTCCCGAAATTTGCATTTTGATTGGGACTTCAAGAGTTTGGAAAAAGATGTGGAAAACTTTTCGTAGTACAAGAAATTGATTATGGTGAGGAACAACCCTCCTGATGTCACATGATGACCTTGGAAATTTCTTATTGTAACTTGAACTGAGTCAATTTAAAAGGAGTTTATTGTTTTGGGATGATAGAGTATTCTATGTGTGCTTTTATACTCCCTGTTTTATCCTTGGTATTACCACTGTGAATATTTTATAACGTAGTTAGCGAGTTCCATCATTACGAATGTTTCAACAAATTTTGACGAAATTTGCATTATAAGTCCTACAAGTTCTTTTATAGTTGATTGACGTAAACTAGTCGTATATCATTAAGATTGCAAGGGCATTTTGGATGGGTGACCCCGCCTTAAGCCCACAACCAAACAAGGAACAGGGAATGAGGCGGAATCACACATTCTAAGTCCATAGAATCTTAATGATATATGACCATAATGTTTACACAAGCCCTCATAGATTCCAGGGGCGTAGTATTATTGGGCTAGAAGTAGGAATTGTAGTTCAAAATAAAATAGTTATAGGCCTGCTATCTTCAAACTTGGGCTTTGGCTCCTCCCGATTCCTAATCAGAATGGTCCAATACTCCCAATTCTCCAAGCGACCAAGCGGTATCAAGAAATCAAAATTGATTCATCCACATTTTCCCAATTCGCTGCCTATCTCGCCTGCTGTTCGTTTGTCACTGTCTCGCCAAGTCAGTCGCCTGGTCTCACTCTCGCCAATCGCCATCGCCAAGTGCCCAAGTCCCCATTCTCACTTCACAGAAATCAGGTATGTAATACCGAGACCCAAATCCTGTTCAGATGTTCTTTCTTTTCTGATTGTAAGATTGTTGATTGTTGGTGTTGGCGTATTGCACTGCTGCTGCTGTTTTCTGTCAATTTGTTGCCTATTTATGCGTTACTACTGTCTTACTGAGTTTCCTTTTAATTTGGCTGTCATTTGCGATTTGGCGATTTGCCAATTTGATTTATAAGTTATGAACTTATAGATTTGGTTATTGATTTGGTTATGCTTAACAGCTTGTCAGCTTCAAACAAAACTGAAAAGTGACAACAAAGATTGATTTGGTTATTGTTAAATGAGTTATTGGTTATTGTTCTAATTTTGAATTTGATTTTGTTTTGATTGGATCAATTGTTCCTTCATTTTGATTTTTCTAGATATAATCATGGGAAAGATGAAAACATTGAAAGAGAAATTGTTGTCTGCTTACTAATATATCATTCATAATCTGTTTTTAAAGACATTAAAGGCTGTCGGGCTGAGTTGTAATTCTTTTTCTAGGTGTTTTTGGTGTTTATTTGTAGAAAACAATCTGTTTTTTTTTTAATTTTAATTTCAGTTTATAATATTTTCGCCCCCCCCCCCCCAAGTTAATTGTTCAAGCTCCGCCACTGATAGATTTACTAGTAAAAACCCTGAGTTTTTTTTTACATAGATGATAAGACTTATTTGGGTTTTGCCGTGTTCTCAAGATTCATGGTTTATATACTTGAATCGATGCTAGTTTTAGTAATAAAAAGAAATTTTGAATTTAAACGTCGAGGTTAGAAGCTTGTACTGATATTTAAGGGGTTAAAAAATAAAATTTTATTAGTTACCTATAGCGACACACAAGTCATAATTTGCATGTGTGAAGACTTGGAGTACTTTCTAATTGGTTCGTGTGTGAAGACTTGGAGTACTTTCTAACTGGTTCATGTGTGAAGACTTGGAGTACTTTCTAATGAAAAGTGTGCTACTGGGGAAATTTGAAATTGGTACGTAGCTTCAAAGTCAAGAATATGCGGTAGGCATGTGATGTATTAAATGCATGAGGCACATAAGTCATAATTTGCGGCAAGTTTGATTATTTGATTATAACAATCTACTTTGATTTGAAGTTTAATTATAGCATTCAAGTTTGATTCTTTTAAATTTAATTAGAGCATTATACTTTGATTTGATTTTAATATGGTATCATAATTTAATTTGATTATAGTTATAACGTTGTACTATACTATGTTGCTATTAACGTCAATTTATATCGTAGTGTATGAGTTTCGATCCTATTAGCGTCAAGTAATCTTGAGTAGGGTTTGAATGAGATTGTGAGAGGTTTCGTTTGTGATCTTTTTGAGTGTCCAGCTTCGCAACGCAAGGTCCATAGACCCCGTTAAGCCATGATTTAATGTCCTACACAATCCCGATGATTGTGCAATAGTGTTTTATCGCTTTGGTTCATTGTTTAGCACTGTTAAGGCTAAGGAAAATCAAACACATGAACTTTCCAAATGATGTTTTCTCATTAAAATAGCGAATTATACAGTGATTACATAACGTAAACCCTATCATACAAGGGTTAATGGAGTTGACCGGTTTGACTAGTTGACTTTGTTTGACTTTGACTTGACCGAAATTTGATGGTTGTCACACGCAGGTGCGCTTGAGGGTGAAAATCAAACTTTAAAAGTTTATAACTTTCACATACGAGCTCCGTTTTCAACGACTCTTATGTATTCGTATAGGTCTTGATGTATACTACAACTTTCCTTTTGGCCGTTTTGGCTAATTCCAACTTTTGTTTTTAGCCTATGTTTTATAAACGTTATGATTTTATAAAAATCATAACTTTCACATATGGTTTCCGTTTTAGGCGTTCTTTGTCTCAAAACTCCTACTTTGAGTAGTATTATGTTTCTCCTTTTTGTGACATTTGCAAAAAGTCAATCGTTCTCTTCGTAGTTTTTGACGTTGTAACTTTTTATGTGCGGTAGATTTTTATTTACCATAAAAATCATATATCTTCAACACTAAGTCGAAATTTTATGAAGTTTATATTTTTGGAATCGCGGCAACGTGTATATTCTAAAAATGTAAACATGCTCTCAAGGTGACACGATTTTCGAGCACTAAATTTAATCCTAAATGTTAATGTAATTAACACAAACTCGAATATAATTATTTATACAAGTTGAATGATTACATGGTTGTCCTATACATGTTGATGACAACGTTAGAATCTAATGGTGGTTAGTGACGTATTTTTCGGTTTATCACACATCCTCTCAGCTACTCGATTTTGCTAAACTGTATCTAGAACCGTCATCTGCATTTTTGATTCCCTAGTTAGAGTAGTAATCAACAAACTCTTTACTATTGTATTTTCCCCAATTATCTGATCTGAAACATTTAAACTTCAAGTTTGTTCCATTCTCCATAATGGCTTTCTATTTCTTGAAAGCACTAAAAACTTCAGACTTATGCTTCAAAATATAAACCCAAACTTTTTGCTTGATGTCGACGATAAAAGTAATGTAATATCAGGATCCTTCCAATGAAGAAACTAAATTAGGACCATAAGATCTTAATGTACTAACTCCAATTTCAAGGACTTGGGCAGATGAACTATCTTCATGAAAGTAACATTCTTCTATTTACCAAGAACACACGGATCAGATAAATCAACTATCACAATCTTTAGATTTTGAATTCTTCCTTTGGAGGCTAGCATCTTCATTCTTTTCTCAGTCATATTCCAAAGTCTTCGGTGCCATAGAGTGGCTGCCCTAATTTCGTCAACAACATTTCAGTATCTGAACTCTCCACCATATAAAGAGTACCTTGCTTCTGGCCTTTAGCAAATACTAAGTTTCCCTTTATCACCTTCCTCTAATGATCACAAAATGTAACATGCTAAAATTCATCATCAAACTTCCCTATTGATATTAACATCCTCTTCAAGTCAGGAATGAACATACCATTCTTCAAGGTCCAATTCATACCTAAAGTCGTCTTGAGGACCACATCCCTAATGCCAGTAATACTCAGGCTCTTATTGTCTGCAAATGTAACCTCCTCATTCCGTACTGTTGAAAATTCTAATAGGTTTTATAGGTTACAAAACTATTGTGCTTGTAGCATTTCACTTAATACTTAAGGAAACATGCAACTTAAAAGATCTATGTCATACACTTTGAATGCAACATACTATGAACAAAAAAAATTAGATTAACCCTATATAATTAAGGTATAATATAAGAATTAGGATTACATACCTTTGATTTATTGTAGTAGACAAATCACTTCAATCCTTCCTTTGAATATCTTGAAAAGCTAGCGCCAAAAGGATGATACCTCTAACGGCTCACACCCAAACCCTAGAACTAGAAAACATATGAGGGGAGAGGAGGAGAATGAAATTTTGTTCCTAAGCTTTATGGGAAGTGAATGCATGAATTTAAGTACCCAAAGGGGTCCTATTTATAGTTAATTAGGGACAAAGCAAGATTTGAATGGATTTTAATCCCAATCCAAATCTTTTCCTTATATGCATCCAAGAGGCTTCTTGAAACCCCAAGGAAGCTCCCAAAACTCTCCTCCCTTGCACCTTTAATTAATTCCAATTAATCTTAAATTAATTCCAAATTAATTTTGATTAATAATTAATCAATTCTAATTGATTCCATATTAATTTATTAATCATATAAATTAACAAATCAATTATTTAACAATTGATCTCATATTAATTTATTAATCACATAATAAATTAACAAATCAACTTTCTATTTCCAATTAATATATTAATCATATAGTATATTAATAAATCATTTCCTCATAATTTCCAATTAGTTTGTCAATCATATAATAATCTAATAAATTATCCTCCGTCTCTACAAATGTCATTCTATCCAAGTTCTAGTTATGAGGGCAACCCAAAAAGTGCAATTATAGACATTGAACTAAATTGCAAGTATAGACATTGAACTAAACTACAAAGAGTGCTTTCCAAAGCCATTGTCAAACTCTGATTCGAATCAAACGTTGGCCCTAAGATAAGTGATCAAATATTCCTTCGTTCTACTAGATATGTATGAACTGAGTCATGGATTAAATGATCAACCTCATGTTCATTTTTTCTATTTCACGATTTACAGATTGATCAAATTCAAACCAAAAAAATGAACACGTCAATTTAGTCCAAACTAGGCCTAGTTCTTATAAATCAACTCAAATCACCGAGGGGCCCACAAATATCGGTTTTCCTGTTAAGGTAAAAGGAATGAATTACTTTGACTATATAGTCATACAATTCACATATCAAATCACACATACAATAGTAGATATTATCGTCTTAGAATTACTCGTGATTAAATCCATGAAGTAATCTCTAAGTGTGGGTTTATCCAATACTTAAAATCTCTATTTTCAAAGTACTCGTGAATATTAACCTCTATCGACAATCTACAATCAATTCATGACAGTCTTTATTCACTACTTACTTTCAAAAGTATGAACGGCTGTGGAAATTTGAATAATATTAAAATTATTCAGGGAAGTAAAACACACAAAGTGAAACACAATAATAAATTAATTGACTATGGTATCATACCCATTGATTATAAATAAATCTCTATTATTTAATCACCATAACAATTTCGAATTTGTTCATTGTATAATGTTTCAAGTAATCAACTAACCACTTGAATTAGACAACATCAATCATGTCATGTTATAAACATGCATACTATGCCTCTCAATGGTCCTTCCTTTGTGAATATATCGATTTGAGATTAGTCCAAAGATGCTCAATTCACGATTCCAAATTCTTATCACTGTCTAAGATGTAGTGGACTTTCATCTTTACATGCATTTTCTTTCTGTGATGTCAAGGTTCTTAAGTCACAGAGACCAAGCCTTCAACATTACAGAATGTTCCACTGGAACTTGTTACTAGAAACAATTTCATGGTTAGGATGTCTCAAATTCAACATACAATCCTAGAATACTTCTCTTGCATTAAAGTTTCCAACTCACATATAGATTTTACAAACATTTCCCATTATGGAAACATTTATATATTCCCATATGACTAACATTCTGAACAAGAATCATCTCAATCTAGAACGCATCACTATGCTCCGTCCTAACAATAACATACTTCCACTGTCCACAAGCAACCAGTCTTCAGTAAACCTCAGAATATTCTTGATAGTTGTTCAACAACTTTAGTCACATGAAATTCTAATCCTTTCCACACAATGCTAAGAGCATTTGAAAAATTGGAATATGCGAATATTATAGCATATGTAATCCATCCTATGTCTGAAGCATATGGGACTCGACTCATTATTACAAGGTTCTAATATATGTTCAATCTCTTGCTATAATATTTCTATATATAGAATATCCAATGTTAAAACATTTCAACATGCTATTCATATATGTCTTTAACTAATTTCTATTAAAGTATACAATCTAAACCTTTAGACACGCAACAAAGTATGAGTTCCATGTCCCTTAAGTCTATTGTAGTGAAACAATACTTGAACTTTGCAACATGCAAAACTAGAAACATTGTTCCCTACGAACAGTATTGTCAACATGTAATATCAGCATAACAATTATGCTCCCACTAGCTTTGACATGTACCCAGAAATCAATTGGAATTCTAGAAATCAATACCCTTGGACTTTCTTGAGGAAGTGCAGATTTCTGTTATGAGATGCTTCGATAAGTCTCCAACTATACTTCTTAAGTGTATACACCTTAGTTGGATAATGTGTGTGTGTGTTTAAACCCTTCAATAATGATATATATATATATATATATATATATATATATATATATATATATATATATATATCGAAAGTTCAAATAATTCCTTGCCATTCCTCACAATTCGAAATATAAAGAGGGATGTCGTAACCATATTTTGAATTTGAGAATGCAATTTACACAACTAATATCCGTATAGATCAGATCTTCAAAATCTATTTGTGAAAGTATTTCCTCATAACCATATTCATGAATTAAAGCGAAACCTTTGTCACTTAGATTTCAAGGTGTATATGTTCCTATCCATGTGAATCTATCAATTCCAACCTACATAAGACAAGGTTTAGTACAAACAAAATCAAATTCAATTTTCCTTCATGGACTGAAATTCACTTTATTTTTTCTTGCCTTCTCGCAGCTCAAGGGTCTACCAGTGCTTCCATGTTGTTAGCAGCTCACACATATTAATCAGTGTACTTTCACTAACCAAAGTGCTTTGTGTTTGCAGTTAAATGACGAACATTGAACTCATGAGCATTGTTAAATCAACTCGAAGTGCACCGAAATAAGAATATGTCAAATAAACACAATAAGTTATCAACTTCAGGTCACATGCGTGATAACTAAAAGGATCATTGTCGGTTGATGCTTGCACGATCAAGATCAACACGAATTCCACTGACTTCTTGACATCTTAGTTTTCTATCTCAAGGAACATTCCTTGAAGAGATATAACAAATATTCAAAAGTTTGTATGGATTCCCAACAAGAAAACACTTCATAGAATAGGACTCAGTTTATCTTTTGTTTTCTATCTCAAGGAACATTCCTTGAAGAGATATAACAAATATTCAAAATTTTGTATGGATTCCCAACAAGAAAACACTTCATAGAATAGGACTCAGTTTATCTTTTGTTTCTCGATCAACGAAAAAAAATCAAAGCTCCAATTCTAAATGTGCTAGAGTAAGGAAAACATTTTTTACTCCACATATTACAAGGTGTTATCATCCTTTTTAGTTTGGAATGAGTTTCAAGATACGATTTATAGTTACTAGAGCGTGGCTCTAAAAATTGTTTGGAACAAAGTATGATTCATCTTTGATCAAACCATTCCAACAGTGTTCGATTCCTCTTCTTAGTCATACAATTGCACTAAGATGTTCTTTGAGGATTAATTATGGTACAATTCCATAATTACCAAGACGATCATAATACTTGATACTAAAGTACTCTCCTTCCTATTCAGATTGGAGAATCTTTTATCTTTATGCCTAATAGATTCTTCTATTCATTCTGATACTCTTTGAATTTTTCAAAAGTATTAGAATTATGTCTAATCTTATAAACAAAACCATATTTACTGAAGCATTAGTAAATCACGACGCATAGGGTTATCGTCCCTTGCGGTGGATTTGAAAGTCCATATCAACATGTACTAGATCCATTAGTCCTTCACTTGTCTCACATAAACATGTGAACACTAAATTAGTCATAATTTTCCAATGAACAATATTCTCATGCATCATGAAATTTGAATTGTATGAATCCAAGTTCCTGCCCAATTGAGACCTGATGATGAGATTTCTTTTCATTTGGTCCATTATGATAGTAACACAAGAACACTCTAGAAGAATCAATATCCACTCTTATTATTGCTATTATTAGAAACATCACCAACAGTTTCACAAATGTGATTGCAAGGATATATAAATAAGGCAACTTCATAAACGAAAACTTCATTTTATTGCTAAAAAGAAAATTGGAACTTGTCCTTACAATGCATAAAATGAAAACTACATTTCTACACATCTCCGAAGAGTAATAGTAATATATTAAGTTTATCCTAACTCCTTAGTAGTAGCTCCAAATTCTGATTATCGAACCATGCGACAAAAGTCCATTTCACACGATCAGATTTAGCTCACTTTGCTTAAGCTGCCTTCATTCTTTTAGATCCTTCAATACCATCACATTATGTTTTAAGAGTATAAGAATAAGAACTTAAGGAGTTAGATAATGGATGTACCTGAAGTAGAGTCACACAAATTGACTTTACCATCTTTAAGATCCTTCAGGTATTTTGGGGCAGATTCGCTTCCAATGTCCATTCAATTGGAAGTAGAAACAAATGGACTTATTTGGGTCAACATGTGAAATGATCTCAGAGTGAACCTTTCTCTTTACCATATGATCAAACGGTTTAACCTTGGCTGATCCCTTTCGATTGGGAAGAGAAATCTTTTCTAGATCACCAATGTTAGCATTGTCAATGTCCATTGAATTCTTGGAAATAGATCCTATGAGCATTTCTGCTTCATTTATGTTGTTAGGCATTTCTGCTTCAACAACTATCAGTGTTTGGGTCAGATTAATTAAGGTCACATCAAGATTCCTCATATGAAAGTTCTCAATAAAGAACCATATGACTTTAGAAGCGAAAGAAGAACCAAATCATTGGCTTGCTGCTTTGGGAATACGACACCCAACATTTCCAACTTGTCAATGTATGATTTCATTTTTGGAACATACGCACACATATAATTTACATCTTCATGTTTACATGCCAATATGGCTTGAGTAGTTTCATATCTTTCAACTCGAGGAAAACATGACGTGGGAGAATCACATGAGGAGGAGGTGGAAGAGTTGAAGAAAGATGATTTCTAGTTCCACCATTTCCTAAGTAAGGGAAACCAATTTCACCTTGGCTTGAAAGTGGAGGACCATCTCCAAAAGATTGACGAAAACCATTTCCTTAAGAACGAGGAAGACCATTTCTATCTTCATAAGACATCTAAAATCTGGGAGAAGAGAGAATTCAGGTTAGTTGATTTTAATCCTTAATTATTAACCCAAAATTTAAATTAAGGCTAGGATCCATATATTCGATTCGAACTTTGAAGAAGGATGCCGTAATCAAATTCAAATCTATTTTAAGTAGGTAAGGCTTTTAATAATTTTAATTATATGAAACTCCTAGATCCTTTGAGATTCATTGAATCTAATCAAATGACATGTTTAATCTCGATTATGCTCTTACCAATTGTGACTGGGATGCCAAAGATCACAATTAGGATGTGAATAACCATGCAAACCCGCTCAAACACCCTCGATCTATTTATAATCTCCCATTGATGTGCCAGTTAATTATACACGCTCCATCAACAATTATAAGCACGATTTGTTTCATCATTTCATCTTTATAGTCCCAAATTAGTGTGTCGGTTAACTACACACGCTCCACTAACGACTCATAAAGAAATGATGTGCGTTTTCATTGATTAGCATACAATTCACATGTTTCTTAAAGTAACTAGAGTTGTGATTTATATAAAAGGTTCTGGTACTTTATAGGATCATACTTGTAATGAGGTTATGTCCTATCAAATACGTTCGGCTAACGACCCTCCACCATACAACAGAGCGGTGGGTGAAAATGGACACCCATTCAACAGTCATTTTATAGGTCGTTTCCTTATACCCCCTTATAGTATGGTTTCGTGAATGACACGTACTAGCGATTTCACTGACTTTTCTTATACGTATAATATATTAAACATTTAATCATAAATAGTATAAGGTGTATTTTAAAACCTTTTAAAACACAAGGTTTAAATATTAATTATCTAAATTAATCATATAATTAATTAATCATTTTAAACCTATCATGAATTTATAATTATAGTTTAATTAGTCTTATAATTAAATTTATTGTTAAATCCATAAGGATAATTCATTTAATTAATCTTATAATTAAATATTAGCCTTCCAAGATTATCTCAAAATATTTAGTGTTTTTATTTTAATAATATAAGGCATCAAAAAATCGGATTTTGACAGATTCAAAAAACAGATAGTTACCAAAATTAATCACACAAATCAGAATAGGCAAGAAAATCCCGAAATTCGGATTTATATTGAAGTCACGATGTGACAGAGCCTCTGTCACAACATGAGGATAGTTTTTCGAAAAATTTCAAAATTTTGTTCAATCCATCTCATGTACAATCAGTGTTAGACACACCTAGGCTCTGATATCATTGATGGATTTTATATGTTACAAAACTATTGTGCTTGTAGAATTTCACTTAACACGTAATGGCATATGCAACCTAAATGATCTATGTCATACACTTTAAATGCAACATACTATGAATAACAAAACTAGATTAACCCTAATATAATTAAGTTAAAATAAAAGAATTAGGATTACATTCCTTTGATTTGTTGTAGTAAGCAAGTCACTTCAATCATTCCTATGAAGAGCTTGGAAAGCTAGCACCAAAAGTATGATGCTTCTAATGGCTCACACTCAAACCCTAAAACTAGAAGACAATTGAAGAAAGAGGAGGTGAAGGAAATTTCGTTCCTAAGATTTATGGGAAGTGCATGCACGAATTCAAGTGCCCAAGGGGTCCTATTTATAGTTTATGTAACTTAGGGACAAAGAAAGATTTTAATGGATTTTAATCTCAATCCAAATCCTTTCCTTATATGCATACAAGAGGCTTTTGGAAACCCCAAGGAGGCTCCCAAAACCGTCCTCCCTTGGATGGTTATAGAATTGCCTTTTTTGTTCAACTATTGAATAATTACAATTCAACCTTTGCACCTTTAATTAATTCCAATTAATCCCAAATTAATTCCAGATTTATTCTGACTAATAATTAATCAATTCTAATTTATTTCATATTAATTTATTAATCATATAAATTAACAAATAAATTATTTAAAAATTGATCTCATATTAATTTATTAATCACATAATAAATGAAAAAATCAACTTTCTATTTCCAATTAATATATTAATCATATAATCTATTAGCAAATCATTTCCTTATAATTTCCAATTACTTTATCAATCATATAATGATATAATAAATTATCCTCTTTCTTTTTTTTCTCTCTCTCTCTCTCTCCCCCCCCCCCCTCTCTCTCTCTTTCTCTTTCTCTCTCTGTACAAATGACATTCTAACCAAGTTCTAGTTATGAAGTCAACCCAAAAAGGATTTTGCTTCAAATTACAAAAATATACCAATTTAGTTATTGGCTTAGACACCTCAATCCAATAAATTCCACATTACATCTCTAAAATGACTAGCATTGAACAACACACCGAAATCCATGATCCAGGATTTGATTGAGTTTTCGACACAACAAATAATGGTATCATCATCATAAGCTTCTGCTACATTCATCTCCTTCTGGCCTTCATCTTCCATAGGCTTCAGACACTGATTTTTTACATGACTATTTTCTTTTCAAGTTCCAATATGTAACATCCTTCCCGTCTTTCGATATACCTCTGATTCTTGATATTGATCTTCCTTTACCCCACCGCCTCAGTTGGACATCCTTTCTGTCTTCTGTACTTAGGAGACCAATGGAAGATTCCCTGAAAATCCGTTTGTACACATCCTTACTAAGGTTTAAATCATGAATGCCTTCGAATGTTAACTTAACATTTCTAATTAAACTGCTAACTGTCATCAATGTACCTGACCAACTAGCGAGAAAAGATGATAATAGTAGCAATGCCTGGACTTTATCCTCGAATCCAATATAACCTGAAATAAACCATGAGATGATTAAATTAAACTCATTTACATGACCAGTCACCGAGCCACCCTCCTTTATCTTCAAATCCACCAACTGATGAATCAAGAAAACCTTATTCGTTGTTGAAGGTTTTTCATACATATTAGATAATATATTTATCAAATTTTAGGCAGTCTTCCCATTTACAATATTGTAAGCTACATTCTTTACTAATATTAGCATTATCACTAATGTCTGCCGATCTAATAATTCCCATTCCTCCTGCTTCATCGCTCTAGGTTTCAGTCCGGTTAGTGGTTCATGTAACTTTTTTTGGGAAATCTCCAGAAAAGTCCTAAAATTTTACCCTAATTTACGAAAAAATCCCAAACTAAAATTTGTTTACGAAAAATCATGAATTACCGGTAAAAATGGCGATTTGACTCCTTTTTCCGGTTTACCGGTTTTATTACTTATATGTTTCACTAAAGTCCCATTATTTTACCCTAATTTGTGAATAAGTCCCAAAATAAATTTTACTGATGATTTGACCTTTTTCTTTATGTAACATATATTTTATCGGTTTCATTGCTGACTTAGACACCTAGTCATTAAATTAGCTGATAAGATGAATGCGATGGATTATATAATGTCACATTTACTGTAAAATTTGATATTCATCTCATCGGCTCATTTATGACTATGTATCTACGTCAGCAATGAAACCAATAAAATGTGTGTTTCCAAGAAAAAAAAAGGCAGAAAATGAGTTGATGTCTGATGAGATGAATATATTGGATTACATAAGATTAGATAGACAATTTGATATTTCTTATAAACGTAAAAAATAACGCAGTTGTTGTTAGTTTATGTAATTATTGTAGTCTTCGTTGGATGCATTTTATGTTCCAAAAAGATATACAATACATCAGGATATCAAGTTTTATGCTAAACATAGCATTATATAACTCATCATATCCATCTCATCATCTCATTTAATGACTAGACGTCCGGGTCAGCAATGAAACCGATAAAATATATGTTACATAAAGCAAATGGTCAAATCATCAGTAAATTTTATCTTGGGACTTATTCGCAAATTAGGATAAAATAATGGGACTTTAGTGAAACAGGTAAGTAATAAAACCGGTAAACCGGAAAAAATGGGTCAAATCGCCATTTTTACCGGTAATTCATGCTTTTTCGTAAATAAAATTTAGTTTGAGACTTTTTCGTAAATTAGGGTAAAATTTTAGGACTTTTCTGGAGATTTCCCAACTTTTTTTGGTAGAGATAGTCTTCTATTTGCATTCTCCATAATCTAAAATCTTGATCTTCGAATTTTTCGATCTTAACTATCCCATCTTCAACCATATCTCTGATACCAGTTTGTTAGGATAACAAAACTAGTTAAGCACTTCAACAAACGATAAATGATTTTAGTAAACACATAGAAATAAAACCACTGTGAATTCTACAAACAAAAAACAATTGGAACATGGTATTTAACATGGTTCACATGATTAGTCTGATCGACTAATCTATGGGTGAACGAGAGCGATGATTTTATTATCACAAAGAAATTACAATCATATAAGGCTAAACTGCACTTGTAATCTAATCACTCACACTAAGGTTGCACTAACAGAAACTATCAACAAAAGTCTCTTTTATGAAAATTTCTCTAAAGTAAATATGATCTCAACCTCACAAATTGATTCTTGTAACATTCCTCATTTTTCAAAAATTATTTTCAAAAACCACAAGTTATATAAAACATTGTTTCCAAACATAGTCATAAAATCAGAATATCCAATAACATCTCTCAATCATAAATCCCAAGGATGAAAGAGTGAAATAACCAATACAACAACAAATATGAACCAAAATCTAAAAATCGAAAAAATGGCATATCGGGCATATCATAAACTTTCTTCCAGGGTTGTTTTCCGTCCTTGATGTGCGGATTCGAGATGGAAGGCCACAGTAGCAAGGAGTGAATCCATGCCTTAGAGGTGAGGGGGAAAACTCTAAAGAAGCTGTCGACATTTTAGGGCACCAATCTTTCTCTAAGGTAAAAATCATAACAATGTATCGTTGGGTTAAATAAAGGATGAGCAGATGGTGAATATGCCACGTAATATGCAAAATCAGCAAAAACCTAAGATCATCGGTCATATTACATTAATGTGTATAGATCAAACAAGTTCAATTGGCAAATATGTACGGAAAAAACATCGTTACATTAATGTGTACATACCCTAAATTATGTTACCTTTCTATGTCATTAACCCTTTGTGAAATATCCATGTGTTGCGAAATAGATTCTAACTCGGTGCACGTATGTATTTTTTTTACTCTGTATCAAATGTAAAATTTATTTAAATATCTTTATGGACTTGTCATTTTGTATATTATTTGTGATTTAATCCATTACTTATGTTTTCAAATATAATGGAGGTGTGATGGACGCGCTCTGGGTAGAGTGCAAATGTAGAAGGAGAAGTGCAGGCGGCAACAGGCACTTTGGTTCGGGCCCCAGTGAGACGAAAATGTCAAACAAAGTTCAATTCTACTCATTGACTTTTCAGTCCCCTTTAAAGCCCTTTTACCATTTACCCATCTTTTATAATTATAATACTCCAGTTTAATATTTAATAGTTGCAACTTATTCACTCATTCCATTTTAAACAAATAACGTGATGTTTACTTGTTATTTAACTATTGATTAATTATATTAAAAATGTAAGTGAAGGAAGAACTTTTATTAATCATATCTAATTTCTATTTAATAATTAAATTAAATATCTAATTTTTTTTATGGGCCATGGAAAGTACCAATTAGTGTACTTTGGCAACTCAAGGTAGATTGATGCATTGAATTGATAAATAAATGTTAGCATGTGAACCAACAACACCAAGAAGTGTAAGTCTTAAATATCATATCATTTTATTTTAGATGGGTAAATTAATTTGTTGCATCCCCAATACGTTAGTGTTATATGTATTAATTATATATTTTGAAATGACATAATGTTTTGATTAATATTTGTAACATTTTTTTTTAAATTGCAACAAAAAAAGTTGTTTAAATTTACAGGTCACTTCTCAACAAAATATCAAAGTTTGTTAACTAATCTTACATAATAGAATTAACTTCAACAAAATAATATTTTCAGTAGTATAGATGTATGTTAAATATATATATAAGCTACTTGCAGCTATACTCATAACAAGTATGCCCTTTAAAAATACTATCTTTCTACATATATCATTCGTTTTCCTATATTAGCTTGATCCGAAATGGCATATATGCCTCTTCTTTGTCACTTAAAGTTTGATGAAATCTTTCATATATATATATATATATATATATATATATATATATATATATATATATATATATATATATATATATATATATATATAGGTTCAGGTTCATTTGAAGTCATTCTAATTTTGTGAGACCGTGAGACCAAATCTAAAAATAATTTTAAAATTATTTATAATTGGAAAAATCCAAAAATTCTTTTTTTAAATATTATTTTCGGAACTTGAATTAACTAAAAAAAATAAAAATAAATAAAAAAAAATTCCGTTTGTTTTTGAAAAATACGTGAAATATTTTAATAGAATATTACACTGACATATTCTAAAAAATAATTTTAAAATGCAAAATAAATGGAAAAATCTAAAAATTCTTTTTTTAAATATTATTTTCGGAACTTGAATTAACTAAAAAAAATAAAAAAAATCCTTTTTTTTTTTGAAAAATACGTGAAATATTCTAATAGAATATTACACTGTACATATTCTAAAAAATAATTTTAAAATGCAAAATAAATGGAAAAATCCAAATATTCTTTTTTTAAATATTATTTTCGGAACTTGAATTAACTAAAAAAAACAAAAAAAAAATGCGTCTCACGGTCTCACAAAATTAGGCCGTCTCACATGAAACTAACCCTATATATATATATATATATATATATATATATATATATATATATATATATATATATATATATATACTAGGTTACAACCCGTGGAAACCACGGGTAAAAAAATTATAAAACATTTATATTATTAATAAGAGTTAAGTTTGTTTAAAACTTTTTGTATTGATTATTTAAAATTGGAGGACTGAATCGGGTATCTATTTCAAACGTATCAAATTAAATTTAAATAGAGATCATATACCATAAATACCATAAAAATCGGATATTAAATGTTGATTTATTTTGAAATTTAAATAGAGATCATATATCATAAATATCATAAAAATCGGATATTAAATGCTGATTTATTTTGACCTGGACATTATAGAAAGTGAAATCAAAGAGGGGCAAAAACGGTATTTAACATTGGATGAAATTAGTGTTTTTGAAGGGACACGTGACAATTTACTTTCGTTTATTAGTTAGGGATATATATATATATATATATATATATATATATATATATATATATATATAGAGAGAGAGAGAGAGAGAGAGAGAGAGAGAAAGAGGTTTAAGTTCTATGAAAAACAAAAAACCCTAAAAATCATAAAAATGCATAAAAAAAATACTTAAAGATCACAAAACTCTTTTTTGAATTTATATATATAAAAATCGCAACTTTTATAAAAAATTCGCTGAAAAAAAAATTATAAAAAAAAATTGATTTTTTATTTTTTTTTTTCAGCGAAATTTTAAGAAAATATGCGATTTTTACATATATAAATTCAAAAAAAAGGTTTGTGATCTCCAAGTATTTTTTTTTTATATTTTTATGATTTTTAGGGTTTTTTAGGGTTTTTTTTTGTTTTCCATATAACCTTTCCCTATATATATATATATATATATATATATATATATATATATATATATATATATATATATATATATATATATATGGTTAGGTTCATTTGAAGCGAGTCTAATTTATGATACCGTGAGACCACTTTTTTCTAGTGAAATATTATAATATTCTGATATTCTAAAACAATATTTTTAACACATTTTACATTGAAATATTCTAAAAGCATATATTGTTAGAATATTATACATATTATATTTTTACGATGACTAGAATATTAGAATATTTCACTACAAAAAATTGGTCTCACGGTCTCACAAATTATGTCCGTCTCAAATGAACTTTTATATATATATATATATATATATATATATATATATATATATATATATATATATATATATACCTTAATAAACATTTAGCTTCAAATGTTGAATTTTAAGAGGTACAACCCTTAAAACATCATATGCAACAACTTTATGCATTTTGAAATCGGGTCAGATGAAAAAGTCAAGTAAATTTTGAATTTTTAAGATAAGATTATGATGACCACTTCATACCATAATTTAAGGACTTATATCATTGAAACTTGAATCCCAATTATCTCGGCCTCTATCTCCTTAAATTCATTCAATTTTCACCATCGTTGCCTATCTGCTTTAGTGTTCTATCTCCTCCGTCATTCTCTCCTCTTCGGTATCTTGTTCTGATGATTTGGTTCGATTTTTTGCAGAAGGTTTTGGAGGTGGTGGCTCTTAAATCATCAACAACGCTCCCCTGTCCGTTAGTTTTAGATAACTAGGTAAGAACCCTAAATCAATTTATGTTGGAGAAACAGGTACACCGTCGGATTCATCACAACTTCATTTAATTGGCCCATGTAAACCTAATATTTATTTTTTCTCTATGGTATAACCTTCTTTTTCTCTCTATTTCGATCTTACTTCAACAGATTTGTACCGATGTATAAAATTTATTTTATCTTCTGTTTATGATATTTTGTCATGGCTACATAACACGCTAAACCTTTATGGGTTTTTTGTGTTCCTCTATAAAGTAAACTTGGGTACGGTTTTTGTTTTGTATTCCTCTATCTGTAAGCCTTTTTTCCTTTCTCATTTTTTCTTATTCAGATCTCACCAGATCAAACTTTTATGTATTACCAAGTCAATTTGAGATATTGAAAGGAGTTAGTTAAAGCCCCAACCTCGACCTCTCTCTATCTGGATTTTAATGAAAATATCAATTTTGCAGGTTTATTGGATTCTAGATACAAATTTATTGATATAAGTTTTCATCCTCAAAGATAATATTCGAAAGAACCCATGTTTGATATTCTTAATTTGATTGAGGTAAGCTACTTTCTTATAATTTTTGTTTGTTTTTTTGGTGATTATAAAGGTAAATTTGATACATACTGATTATTATTTCTTATGTGATTATTCATCTCTCTCTCTCTACTTATAGGAAAATTGACAATTGTGTCTTTTTATAGAAGACGAATAACATCCCACTAGACTTTTACAATACATAACATACTGAGGAAATATAATGGGTTATAAAAGGTTACTGATTAAGGGATTCTGATATCGTTAATTAAAAATTAAGCTTATGAAAACAGGTAGATGAATCCACTGATACATTTTTATAAAAGTTTTATGATTGGTTAAGTTGATTGTAGATTTGACCTATGAGTGTTATTACAGATAGTTCTATGTTTTCTTCTCAATTTAATATGAATGCTATGATTTTAACAGATTGAATTTATCACATTCGGTTTGACGAGTCTTAATTATATCTTTTTTTTAAAATGGTCGATCTATGATTTTCTTCTATATTTTAATACAAATGCTATGATTTTAACATCTTGGATTTATATATAAGTTTCTGTTTGTTTATTTAAATTAAACTCTATAACTAATATTGTGTGTTATGATGATAGGGAACTTATTCAACAAAGAGGGCTGCCAAGAAATCATACAAATTTGTGAGTGATCTAAAATTGAAGTCTCATCTATTCGATCTAATAAATCACTCAATCTCGTGACTGTATTTTGTGACTTGTGTTGGAGCCTGATATACTTTATCCATCTATGACAATTTTACCATTGTTGTATGTTTAGAGGCGTTCTGTGCATTCCTAAGCTGCTGCTGTAGAATCCTTTGGTGTTGTTGATGAAATTCTTTGCATCAAGCTCATCTGTAAAAGGTTGTTGAAGGGAAGCTTAGTGGAAATCCGTCGTGGTGTGATAACGAAGTTACAACTGCTGTAATTTAATTTGAATTCCCTTGCTCATAAAAAAAATCTAATTATGGCGATTATGCCATTGAAATTTTTTCTCTGAAATCAGACACAAGTTAAATGGTGTCTAGATACAAGATTCAAGCTGCATTGTTATGTTGGTTAGTAGAGGACTTTTCCTTTTCCTGTGTGTAAACTGATCATTAATAAATACCTATGTTATTTAGTTTTGCATGTTTTAAGTGCTTCTCAGTTTACAACTTTTTTTTGTGTAGTATGCGGAATCACCAAAAAACTTCATCACTTTGTGCCTCGATTTCAAATTTTTTGTTGTTGTGGTTTACCTGTTGTCATTTTCCATCAATTATGCTTAATTTCTTTGTGTAATTGGCTAATTAGGTCTAACATTGTGACATCCCCTAATTTCTCGGCCAGAAAAGACCGATTTAATTTATGTTTTTTAAAATCAAATCAGATAAATCTTTATAAAAGATGTTGCGGAATTCGTCCCCAAAACAAAATATGATAAAAGTTTGTCAAAACCTTTCTTTAAGAAATATATAATTTCATTTCATATCAAAACTTCAGGATGTCATGTACCGATACAGACCAAAAGCATAAACAAGACATTATAAGCCTTTCAACAGTTATATACAACTACTGGCCTATAATCCAAAACTCTCACGTCATCCTCCGACTATGCTCGGGGTCCACTACCTGTAACATAAAAAGCTGAGTGGGTCAGACTTGGGAGCCTGGTGAGCATATAGGGTTTTCAACCCACAGTAATAATAAACTTATTAAGTTTACCAATCAACAATAACCCTGATTACCCGTTCCCGTTATCCTCACTTTACGTCCCTAAACACTTATCACAAGGGACCTAGCCTAAAGAATATCATCGGGAAGGACACTCCTGCTAAGGGGTTTCCTCAGCCATACATGTCCTAAAGGCAACCACGAGGGGGATGGAGTACAGCGAATGAACACTCTAGTTCATTACACCTACAGGTTGCGGGCCTGTCAGTGTTCCACTGGACTGTCTAGAAAGTCCGTGGTCGTCATCCAAACTCCGCTAGATGACTGGATCTCAAATCACATCGAGGCCTCTCATCACTTTTATTTTATCACACATCACTATCTACCCATGTTTTACCCAACATATTTGTAGATAAAAATACATATACAGTTTAAAACTTGTATAAAACATCAATTCAACAGTCACCTCAGTTAAACAATTAATATAATTACACGTAGCACGTATTTCATATAAAATACTTCATATCTAGGTGTAAGATGAAGGTGACTATACACTCACTTGATTTGATGAAAATCGGGCAGCAATTCGTTTCCTAAAACGTTCGTTTCTAATAAAACCGGGAGTTTTATTCAGAAACCGGGCTCTGCGAGGGTCGGGCTTCGAAACCGAAAAGATAAATTTTCCGGGCTTCTCGGGCTCTTCGTGGCGTATTCCGGGGGTTATAATCAATACCGGGGCTTTGGGGAATGTTAAGATGAAGAAAATATGAAGAAATGGGCTAAATATGGCAAAATTCCAAATCTAACCGGGAAGGCTCGCATACCCCTTCTATTTATAGGGTCCGAAGTCGGTTCAGGTGGTGGGGTCCGCAGGCGAGGGTGCGCATGTGCTCGCACATGGTCTGCGCCTGCGAAGGGGCTGCTGTCCTCTTCTTACTGGACCGAGGTCTAGGTCCGAAGTAGGGGGGGATCCGTGGCTTCTTGCGAGGGCTTCGGACATGTGATAGTAGACACGCGTCGGACATGCATTGGACCGCTTCAGCAGCTCGGATGACTCAACCTTATTTCGGACACGTGGCACATGTGAGGCGAGGACACGTGGCCGAAGTCCACGTGTGCGAAAATTCCCGGGTTTGGCATTATTTCTCGATTTTCGCGCCAAAACTTCTAAACTCCATAACTTTCACATACGAGCTCCGTTTTTGACGTTCTTTATATGCACGCGTAGGTAAAATTACGCTCTACAACTTTCGTTTAGACTTCGTCGGCTAATTTTGACTTTAATTTTTATATTATTATTTTTAACAGACCGGGACAGGAAATCCGTTAAAAATTCATAACTTCTTCATCCGACGTCCGTTTTCGTCAGACTTTTTACTGTTGTGCTATTAATGACGAGACCTTCGATTCTCGTTTAGGTCGTGTTGGTTAAAAATCACTCGATCTAAAATTCGAGTTTTTAGCTGTCTACTGCTAAGCTGAAACTTTGAAAAATCATAACTTCCTCATACGAAGTCAGATTTGGGCGTTCTTTTTATACCTTCTCTCGGTTTAACGAACACTACGAGTTTCGTTTAGATCACTAAGGCCAAAAAGTAGTTTATCGAAAACTCACTTTTTACGACATTCGGCCCTGTGCCGGTTTGTCGCGAAACTTCGACAGGTCATAACTTCTTCGTTATAACTCGGATTTCGGCATTCTTTATATATCCGTAATCCTTGTCACGCCCACTACAAGTTTCTTAATAGATATCAGCTTTATCTAAAATTTAATTTTGACGCTCATTTTTATTCTTAATTAATTAAGCCCTAATAATTAAGCATAAAACACATAATTCACATAATATTCACATAATTCCTTTTCATTTCTTCAAAATGAGTTACAAAGGTTAACCTAGACTATAATGTCAATATTAATGTTTAGCCTAGAAACACGGGCATTACAAACATGGTGTGATTAGTTGTGATAATCTCGCTCCTTGTGCAATTTCCATTTACTCGAATTCTGCTTTTCACCTTGCCTACAACTATCTTTTCAACTATTATCCATGGAACTATAATTGTTGCTTTAATCACCATACTTATCCTTTTCTTTTATAGTTACATTAGAATTTATAGTGTTGCTGGAATTCAAAATGGTGAAAAGCATATTCTTAGTTTAAATATAGGTAAGAACTAAGAACTCAACTAAATGTTATTATATAGCATGCCATATGTTTCCATTTTGAACTATCTTTTATGGAGTCAACATATCTTACCTTGCTATTAACAATTATTTACGATAATTACATGTTTAATTGCATCTCATGCCCGATTAAACCATTATTAGTCTATATATTACCCCATGACTATGTGAGTTGTTGTAGTTTTTTGATATCATTTGGTCTTTCTCTGACTTGGAATTCACCTTTTATTGCCAGAATAAGCATGGGTTTTCTAAAGTAATTAATGTATTGGGATCAGTACCACCGTCCAATGAATATCCTCTCTGTGTTGGTAAGTTAAATCTTCTGATATTATATTCATTTATCTTAAACATGTATATTAAAAAAAGATTAGTATGATTGATGATTTAGTGGATTTATGGTAGGTAGGGGAAGTGGGAGAGCTATGAAAGATATTCCAGTGGAGCAATGATGACAAAAAAGTATTTAGAGGAAGAATTCTCTGTTGTATTGCTATATTTGGTCGAACTTGCTGATGCTTGTGGCCTTGATCATGCCTTATAACTTCACATCCAAAAATGAAGGACATTGTATGCGAGTATGTCCAAGGTGCTGGGGAAATATGATCTGAGAGCTGTAATGAACTCTTCATTCCTTTGCAAAAAAGATATGGTCTAAGAGGCTGTAAGGAGTCCTTCAGTGTTGTTTGGTCTGTGCCTATAAAACACTACCCGGAGGGCCGAGACCGGGAGTACAACCCATAGTTGCTTATTTTTATATTTTATAATTTATATTTTATTTTATTTTTTATATTTTTTTTCTTTCGGACATTTAATTACAAATATACTAGATTCCATGCGAAGAAGATTATATTATAAAGGTTGGACTTTGGGGGTTAAGTTAATATTTAATAAATGTCATTTGAGTTTCTTTAATATACGTGGTTTTTATATTATTGTTATAATACATTTCCATTTTAATGTTCACTATTTGATGATCAAGGTCACTTATAAGATATAAGATTGGATGGAGACGAAATCTTTCAAATCTTCTTAGATGAACATCACTTAGTGAAATCACTCAACATATTTAACTTAAGGAAAAATATGGACTTTGTTTCCTTGAATAAACATTTATGAAAATTTAATTATTTGCACTAAACCATTTTGGAAAATGCAAAAAATAAAATAAAAATAGATTGGTATTAAAATTCCAAGTTTTATCATATAATCATTTTTTTTATCGAAAATAATGCTTCGTTCTAAACATATAGATGTAACTATTTGCGCAAAATCACTAATAGCTTCTTAAAACTAATTTCCAAAAGAAATTATTCGCACCTGTCGCTTAGCGCGGATAAACGGCTAGTGTGTGTGTATATATATATATATATATATATATATATATATATATATATATATATATATATATATATATATATATATATATATAACAGAGAAAATTTGTGAGGGCCCATGAAAAGAATTTAAAAGTTTCAACTTGTAAAAAGGTAAATGAATGTCAATTTTTTGGATCATATGAAAATATTCCTTAATTTCCAAGGCCGAATTGAATCCATAAAAGGAATCCAATTATGATGAACGAAGTGTGAATTACAGAAATTGCAATTAAATTGCTATCATATGGGGAAAAATCACCAATTTTGTGATTAGATGTGAGCAATCATCTTTAAATAAATCTTAGTGTTGTAAATGAAATCGATATACTGATGGCTTAGGGAAAGTGTCAAGTTCACACAATACGGTAGATGATGGGTTTATTGGTGGGTTTTACCCGTCAATTTCTAGTGATAAATGGGTGTGAAGCTTGGATACTTATTAAGAATTCTCTGTTAGTTTTGTTAGGGTAAGTATAAACAATTCGTTGCAACCTACTGGTAACACCATTAGGATTTAGGTCTTGCACTTCACCTTTAAAACATCCACATTTTTCGTTTATACTCTAAACCATGTCTCCGTTTTGACTTCCGAAATAATTATGGATCTAAATTACGAAAACGAATATTAGGACGTTACACTATTATAAAAATGTTTGTAAATGATAAAATGGCATAATTTCATTATCATACTTGAATATTTGTCATTTGAGAACCATATAATTCATCACAAATTTTGTAAAACATATAAACCTTAGTCACCTTTTGACTGTATATATACTTTAAAAAAAAATTATAATCGGACAAGAAACTCACGTCTCAAAAATTAGGAAATTGAAAATTTAAATAATTTAATTCAATAAGATTAATACGTTTACTATAAAAATGTCGTGTTTGGTAATTTGGTTAATTACTTTGTAAATGAGAATAATAAAATTAAAATAATATAAACATAATTAAATAAATTATTGAAGAGATAAATGATAATTTAGAAGTATATTAGTTTGTTGTTAAAAAAAATTAAATAAATAATTAAAAAAAATATAAATGTTCTACAAGTTTCTTAGAGTAGTTGACGAAAAGACTTTTATTGTTTTGACTTAGACTTTAATTCTTGTGACAACTAACCCTATCCCTATACCTTGTAAATAACTCACAATTATTTACTTTAATTATTGTTTCTGCGGTCAATGAACAAAACTTTAGGTACAAGAAAATTGGATTGTTCTACACCGTAAAAATTGACCTTTAAATTAAAGATGCTTTGGTTAATTACGAAGAAATATCTATTTTCGTCCAAACAAAATACAGTTTGCAGAATATAATGTTATCAAATGTTGTCACAAATTTATAATTATTATTAGATAGATACATTCATAAAATACTGGTTTTAGTAAAAAACGTCAATAAAGAAAAGACAAATAAAACATGAGATTTGGTTGAATACATAAATAATCATATACCATATTTTTATTATTTTATAAAGCAACATAGGTATAGCGGTCAAAACAAATACTTTTATTGTATATGATGACTATAACGTTTTAAATTTTATTAATATTATAATTTGTAAGAGTTAAAGTTGTTGAATAATAATGTATTTCTCAATTTGTTTCGTGTGGGGAGTTCTTTTTTTCTTCTTTTATATGCACTAAATGATTGTATTTACAAAAAAAAAAGTTGATCGTATAATATTTGACATTGTATTTGTATGTATTTTTATTAAAATTTAAACATAATAGTTAAACATTAAATTATTAATTTTATTTCTTATGTTGATTGGAATACCCATCACGCCACTGACGACATGACATCAATCTCAAACCATCTTAATGATTGCATGAGAGAGCGTCACGTGCGGTGTCGTGGATGGTGGAACTAGAAGCAACAAAAATAGATAAAACAATAGTAGTCGTTATTTTTTAATAAAAATAAGAATTTTTTCAAAACGTTATAAACTTACATATATTTACACCTAACCTTATTGCAAAAATTATAATCCAATTACCCTATCTAAAGATGTCTGAGAGAACCACGCAAGAATGCACGACCTATTTTTGCGAATACATAAATGTTTTCTAGAGAATGATATGAAGCATTGACTTTATGCATCGGGAGGGAAACTATCCAAATGTTTGGTGATGTTAATTTAGATGTGGTCATATAGGATACCCAACTATTATATATGAATCTATTACATCGAACGATGTGTGAATTTGACATATATATTTTTGGGTTGTGAGGTCCAACAATGACATAGATGTTCTCGGATAGTTGCATATTTTCAACTATATTCTAATAAAAGAAGCTATATGTCTTTCACAGTGAATGAAAATGAATACAAACACGGTTACCACTTGTTGATGAGATATATCTTGATTATGGTACATTTGAGAAAGCGTACACATATCTTCAAGATTAAAACCGAAAGATATTCAAAGCAACACAAAAATCGGCTAGGAAGGACGTGAAACGGGCTTTCGGAGTCTTAAAAAATAAATGACATCTAGTAAAACACTCGACACAGATTTGGGATCATTACAAAATACGCAATATAATATATGTTTGTATCATACTACATAATATGATAATATAATTAAAAGGTTGGACAATTTCCACGTATATCCGATCGACACACTTCATCCGCATCAACAATTCATATCTAGTACCAATGTATATGTGTCGAGAGTTATTGAAATATAACCTAGTGAAAGGTGGAACTATCTTCAAGAATATCTGTCAGATGATTAGTGCCAGAATAATCTCAGCAACAATAACAACGGCAAGTAATTTTAAGTTTCAATCATGTATTTTTGGTTTATCAATTTTTTTAATTGTAATTTTAAATGTTATTACATTTGTAATCTTAAATTACTAAGTTTATTAAATAATATTAGGATCTGAAGTGGTGAATATCTTAATGATTATAGCCTTAAATTGTATGGTTTCATACCGCAGCCCTTTCCTTCTTTCGATTTTGATAAATGGATTTTTTTTTTCAATTTATCAAAATCAATCTTTATGGCGAGCTTAAGAGTGTTTTTTTTAATAGGAATTACTAACACCTTGTGGTGGTCAATAAACTGGATGAAAATCTAAAGCTAAAATGGAGACATAGAATTAAGTTGCCATTCTATAATCTTAAACTTCAGTTTTAGATGAAAATGTTACTTAATCCGTTGGTGTTACTTCTATTATATAGCTATAATTTTAACTATATACAATTAGTACGTGATAAGAATGCTATGAAAACAAATTTTGTGTGTTTATGTTACTTAAAGATACAAACTTGAGATGCTTGTTGTGTTCATGTCGTATTTCCTTTAAAGTACATCAATTTGGATTGATAAAAAAACTATGTACACTTTTAAAGTATTTACTTTTAAATCTATTACTTTGTAAATTATAAATCACTATTGTAATATTTACAAGATTGGTATTACTTTATAAGCATTTCTATAACCAAATTAATGGAACTTTTAGATATTTTACTTTAATAAAAAGGTTTTACTAAATTATATGTTAAATAAAACAGTTTTTTTTTTTTTTTTTTTTTTTTTTTTTTTTTTTTAAGAATAGCATTACTTTTGACTTTTGTATTGTGATCTTAGTAATTTAATTAACAATGGCCCAATTTTTACGGGCCAAGTAGGAAAATGAAAATCTTCAGAATACTTCGAGCCCAAACTTAGATTTCTTCACTTACACTACACCACCATCCACTCCAGTCATCTACATATGGGCTTCAGAATACTTTGACTTTAGGTTTTTTCGGTTTTATCCTAAATACAAATTTTCAGTCATTATATTTAAAATCAGTTCAAGAACTTTAAATATGCCCAAAAATTCCAATTTGCATGTTTCGTCTAAGTTAAAACTTCACATTCCATATCATGTGGCCGATGACCTAAAGTTTTGGTTGAAACGTCAAGCCACATCAGCTCCTTAGTATATAAAAAAAAATGAGAGGATACGAGATCGAACACAATAGCACTCCTTAATTTGGAGGAGCCTTTTTAAGGCTAGGTAAGTGTGTTTTTTTTCTTCTTCTTCATTTTTTTTTCTTTTTTTTTTCTATGAAATTTATACCACCTTTTTATATATAATCTTACAAAACTACAAAGATTGGTCCTTGTAGTTAGCCAAAATATGTAGATATAATCCAAAAAGTTTTCAACTTACATAGAAGGTCTAAAATTATGAATTTTTGGTAGACTTGGTAATGATTAATTTGAAAGGACTATTTTGTCCTTATTATTTCTTATTTTATATTTCCTTTATTTATTTTAACATTTGAATAATTAAAAAAAAATACAAAATAACATACCAACCACCCATCTCCACCGTACGCTCCTCTTTCTCCCCTTCTCTTTGACTCTCTTTCTCTGACTCTCCTTCTCTTTCTCATCTTTCACTTGTAAATACGATTAAAAAAACCCGTATCGAAGATGGAATCAGAATATGAAATTCAGAGTCGACCTACCTTGTCATCATCAGAACATCGTCGTCCACAAACCCGACGGAGACACAACCAGACTAAAATTGGCTACTTATTCAGGCGTTAACCTCTGAGTCAACCTGGTTGACAGGTGAGTTAACCGCATCCCAACTCATCTGACCCACACATGTTTCTTCATGAGTCGACGCGTATACCACAAAATTACCTACCAGACTTTAACATGTCTTTGTACCAACTTGTAATGTCCCAAAAATACAAACAAATGTTTTGATTTTTAAACCATCAAATCCATAGAAACATTTGTTCCAAAAACCAATCAAAGTAAAATGTATATCTCAAACATCATAGTAGAATAATAATAATAATTAGTGCGGAAAAAGCTATCAGGGGATGTTGTGAAGTCAAGCTGGACCCTTCCATTTGGAACCGGAAGTACTTGAAAACATTTTAAACATAAAATATAAACACAAAGCTTAGTGAGTTCCCCAAAATACCACATACCATACATAAGATAGTGCATGCTATGGGTCAAGTCATAGTCTTACAGTCACTCCCCGCCATGGTCCAAATCATGGTCTTTCCTAGCAATGTCGAGGGCCAAATCCATGTCTTACATACAAGTGCTAGAGGCTACCACCTAGTCTTCCATGTGAGAATCACAAAGACTACTAGCGTCTTACATACAAATGCTAAGGGCCAAACCTTGGTCTTACATACAATTGCCAGGGGCCAGAGCCTGGTCTTTCATACAATTGTTAAGAGCCAAATCCTGGTCTTTCATACATATGCCAAGGGCCACACCCTGGTCTTCCATGCAAGTATCATAAAGACAACTAGCATCCTACATAGTATAGTGAGAAGAATCACCTTGCAGACGAAGTCAACATCTAACAACTCTCACAACCAATGAACAGGTGCTATAAAACTTCTAATAAACCACATAAGGTTAGCCCTTAGTCCACCTTCTAAAACTAGCCAATTGACCTAAAGTCAACCCATGCCAAAAGTCAACAGTCAAGGCCAAAGTAAATAGTCAACATTATCATCAACTGATACTCACGTCGTAACTAGCCCATGGTCACGTCGTGGCTAACGAACTTTGTCCCGATTCAAAACTCTAGTTACAAACAACTCAACCACGATCAAAACTACTATCACGACATGATGGTCATGCCATCCCATCGTAACAGAATCCATACAAAACAGACGATGAACCTCATCGTCACGTTGTGACCTGCATATGGTCATGTCGTGACTACTGCATTGGGCCAACTTAATGCATTAAGCCTCTAATCCTTTAAGCCACCCATTCCAACTTTCTAGAGGGCTATTTTACTCGAAGAACATTCTAAAAATCAATGCTTTATAGACATGCATGTCCAATGCATGTCTTGAGCTCATGTTGGGTCAAAATGAAGAAATGAAACCAAAGTCACATGCATGGATTCAAAACTCAACCAAACTTCAGATCCAAAGCATATAACCTTCAAGGGACCTCAAGGATCGATAAAGTTGCCAAATTTATAGAATCCATACATCCAAACTTTCCCAAACTTAGAGAAAATACACAAAAAGCCTATATCTAGAAGAAAAGAACATAAAGCTTGGAACTTGAGCACTCACAATGGTCCAGAGCAAATGATAGGAGATGATGATGAGACTTGCAAGATGGATCTATGCCCCAAGGATGCTTCGTTCACCTTATAAACACTAAAAACACCACCAAAAGCGCAAGAACTTAACAATGGAGGCTATGGTTTCGTTGAAAGGGTTGGAGGCTGAAGAAGATGCCTAAAACCTTGAGTTTAGGGGATTAAATATGGAAGAAGACCTAAAAGATCATGGGCTTGGGCTGCAGTTATCATCATGTCGTGACCCTCATCTTCCCAAGTCATGGTAACTATCCGGATACACGTTCACATAATTATCCATAAAGAGAAGGAACAACTACTTGCCCGAAATCTGAAAACTCTGAACTATGCTTGACCTCCAGACGAACATAACCATTCGAACCGTAACCATGATGACCACAATCCACAATCTGAGCTGACCGAAACCTCTTTGGCCCCGTATCAGCCTTCTAATAACTGGAAACAGAATCCATGACCATCCGTCAATGCCAACAACCTTGAACTCGAATATGAAGGCGACTCCCAATACGACCCCCAACCATTGGAGCTATACTAGCATCTACATCGATCCTGCTGATCAAAGAATTCAAACATTCGATTTGCTCGAGACGTTCTTGGTCCCATACCGTCCTAATAAAATACAGGAATACCGAATCCCCGACAGATTGCTAAAGCTGACAATCTCACACACGGTCGCACCATGAGACTCCACCCAAGAGTATAACTGACAAAGGCTAAGACTCCACCCAAGAGTATAACTGACAAAGGCTAAGACTACACCCAAGAGTATAACTAACAAAGGCTATCCTAGTCTATCCGTTAACGTGGCTCCAACATCCCACCGGTCCAAACAAAGGACAAATGACCAACCAACAACGAACAACAACAAGTCCGTTTCACCCCAGGGAATGCTACATGCTAAGTCGTAGTATTACATCACACTCGACCCAACTCAGACAACGGTCTAACTCAACCATATGAATGTTGTGGGCATCCTACAGTTTGACAAACACTTTTGCAGTAGCCTATCTCAACCTAATGAATGGTATGAGCCAAACCGTAGTCTTGCAACACTCCCACGATTGCCTATCTCAACCTAGTGAATGCTACCTGACCATAGTATTACAACACTCCCGTGATTGCCATGGGCCCATCCCATTGTCTTGCCAACAATCCACAAGGATACTTAGCTAAAATCTACACGAGCCAAAACCCCAGCCTGCTAGGTCATATCAGGCGTTCAGGTCGTGCTTCGAACCCCAAATCCTTATTCAGACAAGAACATGCAGAGTGGCCCTCACACAACCCTCCACCTGAACCTAGTCACGAACCCAAAATGCGCCGCTTTCGATGCTTCACGTCTTCGGACGAGATAACTTGACTCCTCTACATCTGCTTCCCTGATTACAACTGACTAATGAACATTATTCATTGCATAAGCTTCGATTCAACCAGAACTAGCTATCCTCTTGTCCTTGGATATGAAACTCCAAGTTGACCCGCACTGGAAATATTTCCTTTAATCCCAGACGATTCCCCTCCCCACTTGGATTCAGCTACACTCTAACAACTTCATAACTATTCGAATTACTAATCCAACCCAAACTTTACTACTTGATTCTTAACATCCACATCTAACATTACTGGGCATAAGAGAACATGATGTATCCCTTGATCAATGTTGCTGCAACATCTGAGCTCCACTTTTCAAGACCACCACCACCCCAAGCTTGCAAGAACAAAGATTACATGACCATACGACCTACGGTACACACACCTCAGAAGAAAAAGATATGTACCACATGAAACTTGACGAAAGATTGACGCATTCATAGCGCCTTCCTTTGATACTGTTGGGTTATGAGCATTCTAACACTCCTAAGTGTACATGCAACCCTAAATACCTTGGATCTATGTTTTCTCTATTATACATACACTTATGAACATCCAAGGTATTATCCTAATCTAGCATACAAAATAATAAATATAACAAGATAGAATACATACCTCTTTGATGTAGAATGTCTTCATGAAGCTTGAGTGCCTAGTGCCCCAAGTGTGACACCTCAAATGGTTCACACAACACCAAATACACTTGGAATAACTTGAGAGAAACTTCAACACTCCTTGAAATCATCTAGCCCTCACACTCACACATTAGTGCACGATTTCTTGAGCCATGGGATTCTTTTATATGGTGGCTATTAGGGTTACACCATGTAACTCATAACTTTACCCATTCCTTATGCTCCATGGATTTTAACCGCCATGGAGTATCCATGGGTCACCCCATGGACTTAGTCCAACATAAGAAATCTTGGATCACAAGCCCACATATATAAGAATGAATGATTTACACAATCAACCCATATATTTAATTAGTCTCCTTTTGATCACTTAATTAATTACAAATTAATTCTTGATCAATACTAATTAAATAACCTTATTAATATATTAGAACTTATAATATATTAACCAACCTTAAGTGTTATTTCTCTCATTATTGTCTATCCAAATGCATGATGCCATGCAACCCAAATGGACCATGCCGGGTCGGGTCAAGTCTTACCAATTATAGTTATGGACTTAGACATTAATCCAACAGTCTCCCACTTGGATAAGTCTAAAACTATTATTGCGTATGACTTCAGGAACCGATCAGCAATCGTAGCTCTAAAAAGCTTCTGTCGAACTCTGACCTTGTCGATGAACTCTGACCTTTGTCAATGACTTGTCCATTAGATAAGGGATCATATATTCCTCCATTCTAGATATCATATGGACTGAGACATGGATTATCAATCATTCTCTCTGTCCATTTGTTGTTTCCCGATTTTCGATTCATGATGACTGACTGATTGAACAAATCAAATCAGTCCTGGCTTGGCCAAGCACTCACATGTATCATCTTTAAATCATCGAGGGGCCCACAGATATCCCTTTTATCCCGAAGGTAAAAGGAATGGATAAACTTCGACTCATATGGCTTGTTCTACTACTTGTTGAATCATACACAAAGGCACGTTTTATAACATCGAGTTACCAATGCGTTTTCGTGCAATCAATGTATAACCAACTCATAGTAACAACTCATATATCTAGGTTTGAAGAATATAAGATATTATCGTCTCATGATCACTCGCGATAAAATCCATGAAGTGATTCAAATGAGCGCGGGTTGAATCCAATACTCAGAACTTATGAGCACTCATGAGTGTTGTAGCAACACTTTTGTCCACCAACTTGGACCTCTACAAACCAACCCATGACAGTCTTGATTCATATCTACTTCCAACATATGACCGACTGTGGATGGTTTGAATAAATTAATCATTCAGGAAGAGCGACTTAGTTATTCTGGAAGTCAAAACATGCAAAGTGAAATACAAGAATAAATGAATCAAATATGGTATCAAACCCTATGAATATAAATAAACACTTTTATTTATCACCATACTGATTACTCATTATTCATTGTTTCGGTTTTATCAACTTTATACTTGAATTTAAAACAATAGTTGTCCCATGCTCCAAGCATGTACACTATGTTTTCTAAACACTAGTCATGCCATACACCAAGTATGCATACTATGTTTGTCTATGATCTTTACTTTGTAAAATAGATCAATTGAACATCACTCCAATGATCCTATTTTCACAGTCCCAAATCCTTACTGCAAATACAAGAATTCCAAATTCATGCCATTTACTGAAATCTATTAGATTCTAAACTTATATGCATTGATCCTCTTAATGATTATGCACAAAGTCAGAAAGACTTGACAACAATCATTACAGAGCATTCCAAAGGAGATCAGCTCCTTGGAAACATCCTTCTTTCATTAAGTTTCCTAATCTTACACAGATTGAATAATTTCTAACTTTGAAACATTTCCATATTCCATTTTGACTATCATTTCTGAACAAGAGTTGCCTCCTTACAGATTATGTCAATATGGTCCTTCCAGAATTAACATTATACTTCCAACTGTCCTTGAGCAACCAATCTTTGGTAAACCTTAGATTGTCCTCGACAATTGCTTAATCATTTTAGTCATATCCAATTCTAGACCTTTTCCCTTCATAATGCCCCAGGCATTTGGAAAATTTTAGAAAGGATGAATATAGCACATGTAATCGATCCTATATCCGAAGCATATGGGACACGATTCATGATGTCTCACATAAAGACTAAACCAGTCTTTTGCTATAATATTTCAATTTCAATTTACCAAGTTCTCAAAATTCAGATTATGAAAAGGGATGCCGTAATCATAATCGAATTTTAGAACGCAAATAATGGACCCATATATAGAATTTCCTTATGTTGAGCCATTCCAACATGAAATTAATATATATATCCTTGATTAAATACGATTAAAATCTCAATCTAAGCTTTTAGAATTGAAATGAAGTATAATTTCCTCTCCCTTAATTATAGCAAAACAACTTTTTCAACCCCTGCAACCTCACGAATTGAAACTTTTGTTTTCTATAATTAACATTGCTAACTTGCAACCTTTGTCATAATTATCATGCTCCCACTAACATGATGATTATTAGCATAACACTTATGCTCCCACTAGCTTTGACATGTACTCAGAAATCAGCTGACTTTCTTACCAAAGTTCAGATTTCTGATACTAGATTGTTTTGATAAAACTTTATCAAAATCATACACCTTTCCTTAGATAGCATGCATGTGTGTCTAAACAATTTTAGAACTATGAAAAGGGATGCCGTAATCATAGTCTCAATTGTTTAGACCTTTGCCACTTCTCACAAGTCCATGTTAGTGTGCCGGTAAACCACACACGCTCCACTAACGACTTTGAGAATGCAAGTATCACAATTGCTATCTAGCTAAAATCTACTTAGTGAAAGTGTTTCCTCACCATCATTTTCATGAATCGGAGAGAAACCTTATGACACTTAGATTTAATAGTGTATGTGTTCTTATCCATATGAATTTGTCAAAACCATAATCACAAGACAAGGTTAGTGACAAATCCAAACTCATATTGATTAAACTTGTGCAATCTTAAATTCTTGCCATTTGGCAGCTCAGGTACCTGCCATTGCTTCCAAGTAGTTGTGCAACCAATTGAGAACTCTCAGAACTCCTATGCAAAGCCAACTTGAATAGGCACAAAAATTTCAACATGATAGGTTATAAACCTCAAGTCGTGTGCTAGTGAAGGACTTTAGGTTTTATTCTTGATTAAGTCTTGAAACTTTCAAGAGCTTTAAGACTCCCACTGTCCTCTTGACATATAAGATTCCCTTGTCAAATATTCAAGATATAGTGCAGATTCTTTATCAAGACTAACACTTTACACAATTGGCCTAAGTTGGTCTCTGTTTTATCCAAAACATCACAACTTACCAATTTCAAATGTAGAAGAGTAGATAACTTTTTACTCTTACATTTGACTAGTGTTAACAAACCCTCTTTAAGATATATCACTCAAGTTACAATCTTGGAGTATGACTCTAAGAATTGTTTTGGAACGAAGTATGACTCATCTTTTTGATTTAACCATTTCAACAATTCATGACTCCTCTTCTTAGTCATAAGAATGCACTAAGATGACTTTAGAGGACCAATTGTGATATGGTATCTTAATCATTAAGATGATCATAAACATGATACTAAAGTACTCTCCCATCTTTTCAGATTTGAGAAACTTTTATCTTTCTGCCATACTTTGATTCTTCTTATTCGTTCTGTCTCACATTGAAACTTCTCCAATGCTACAGACTTATACTTAAACTTATAAGTATAACCATATTTACTGAACTTAAGTAAATCATGACGAATAGTCTTCTTGATCTTTTATGGTGGACTTGACCAGTGCACAAGAATGTGTACTCGATCCCTTTAGTCCTTAACTTGACTCACACATCCATGTGAACAAGTCTTAATTTTCCAATGCTTGAAAGTTCTCATTCATCATACTATTCAACTTGCATGATTCCAAGTTTCTATCAAACTGAAGCCTTGGGAATGAGAATCTTTCCTTATTTGGTAAATTATGACACTACCACAAACGAAAGAATCAAGTCCATTTTTTTTTCAAATATTGCTATCAATGGAATCATATAAACAACCATTTTTCACAAATGCCACTTGTAAGGATATTTAAAATAAATATAAAATTAAAAACTTTTATTTTATTTCAAAACTTTGCGGAAAAAACTTATCCTTATAGTGCAAATGCATACGGAAAAACTTGTTGTTATCTATTCCTAAGCAATATATCATAACTCCTAAGTAACGGCTTCAAAATTCTGATGCGATCGAAATCCACCTACGCGATCAGAATCAGCATATACTTCCTTTAAGCTTTCTCTCTATTCTTTGATTCTTAAAACATCAACATGTGACACAGTCACATCATGTAATGAGGATCTTAGAATAGAAACTTAACAGAGTTAGATAATAGGCTCTACCTGATGTAGAGTCAAACTTATTGACTTTAACATCCTTAGGTAAATTTGGCAGCTTCGTAACCAATGCCCCTTCCTTTGGCAATAGTTACCTATGGACCCTTGATAATGGGACTATCTCAGACTTCGCCTCTCTCTTTACCATTGGGTCAACCGAGTTGACTATGGCCGATCCCTTTCCATTAGGAAGAGAGAGCTTTACTGGATATCCAATGTCATCATTGTCAATGTCCATAGCGTTTTAGGAAGTTGATCTTAGCAAATAGATAAGATCATTAAGGGTCTTGTCTTAGTCTGTTTCATAGGATTCCCAAAATAACTCACTATGTGACTTAGAAAGTAGTTGAGCCACCAACTTTCTCAAGACTTTGACACCCAACTCTCCCAGCTTGTCAATATGTGACTACATCTCCAAGATGTGATCACACCTAGACCTTGCCTTGCCAATAGGGCTTGAGTGACCTTAAACTTTTTAGGAACTTGTGGGTTAGGGAGAATAATTGGAGGATGTGAAAGAAGTATGATATCCATGAGACATCATCTTCATTTAGGAAAGCTTGTTTCAAGAGATTTGGGAAGATCATAAATGTCTAGACCATACATCTTTTTGGGAGATATTCAAGATAGTTGATTTAAAGTCCTTAATATGACACCCAATATGAAATATTAAGGCTAGGACCCAACAAACTATTTTATAACTTAGAAGAGGGATGCCGTAATCCAAGCTATAAAATATTTGAAGGTAGGTGAATGACGATTCACCAATTTCCACCATGAAAAACGAAATAATTTATTAGGTTTTAATTGGATTTAAGTCCTAGATCTTTGAGATTCATTGAACTGTTCAAATGCATGTTTCAATCTCGAGTGTGCCCTTCAGGTTTTGTGACTAGGATGCCGAGGATCACAAAACAAGGTGTGAATAACCATGCAAATATACTTGGTACCCTTGATACTTACCCCTTAATCAGTGTGCCGGTTAACCACACACGCTCCACCGATACTATGATAAATATTAAGTTACGCTTTGCCTACCTTGTTAAGTCCAGGTTAGTGTCCCGGTTAACCACACACGCTCCACTAACGACTTAAGCAAAGTGCAAAGTGTAATTTCATGGGTTAGCACCAAATTCACATTTTCCTAAGTAACTAAGATTGGGTATTAATAAGAGTTTAGTTACTTAGTATTTATCATTAATACTTTTAATGAAAGGAGAATTATAGTCCTTGTCCTACCCGTTCGGCTAACGACCCTCCACCAGTCAAGGAAGCGGTGGGTGAGAGTGGACACCCATTAAACTGCCATTTTATAGGCAGTAACCTTATACCCCCCTTATAGACCGGCTTCGTGAATGAGGCCTACTAACGGTAAGACTGACTTACTCTTATACATATATTTATTATTAACTTATAATACTATAAAGTATAAGGGTTGAATTTTAACTTTTAAAATTCTAAGGGCTAACTTGGAATTAAAGTATTCATGGGGAAAACTTTACAAATTCCAAAACATGAGGGCAAGTTTTGAAAATATTCAAAACTAATTAATTCCATAACTTATGTGTTTAAAGTAGTTTTAATTAAAAAAAAACTCTTCAAGTTCCATAACTTGAGGACAAGTTATGGAAGACTTTAAACTAATAAAAGAATGTAACTTTTCTTTATTTTTATAACTTATGGAACTAATTAAGGTTACACATTTTATCATTTAATGAAGTGACTCTTGAACCTCCATAACTTGAGGACAAGTTATGGAGTCATAAAACCATTTAATGAGGACAAGACTCTTCATTTTTGTAACCATTGCCAACTTTTTATGAGTTTTATGAAACTTAAATGTGACTTTTGATATAACTTGAGGACAAGTTACAAAAACACATTTTAGAATCAACTCTTAGATTAAAATGGATTGAAAACAACTATTTCACACAACTTTTCTATTAATCTAAGAACCTCATAAGAACAAGATAATTCAAATCATCAATCTTCAAAAAATTAGCATGAACATACAAACTAATACAAATCTTGAAATTATGACAATTATCTTAGAAATTGGATTATCATGAACATTACCACATCAAAAACAAGTTTATAAGTCCAAAAACACCTTAGGGTAATGTTCCTAGTCCAATTCCAGCCAAAACAATCGAATATATGCATCCAACTCGATTTTTCAGCTACTTTTGCAAGTATAACAAGAAAACAAGCCTTGGCTCTGATACCACTGTTGGGTTATGAGCATTCTAACACTCCTAAGTGTACATGCAACCCTAAATACCTTGGATCTATGTTTTCTCTATTATACATACAATTATGAACATCCAAGGTATTATCCTAATCTAGCATACAAAATAATAAATATAACAAGATAGAATACATACCTCTTTGATGTAGAATGTCTTCATGAAGCTTGAGTGCCTAGTGCCCCAAGTGTGACACCTCAAATGGTTCACACAACACCAAATACACTTGGAATAACTTGAGAGAAACTTGAACACTCCTTGAAATCGTCTAGCCCTCACACTCACACATTAGTGCACGATTTCTTGAGCCATGGGATTCTTTTATATGGTGGCTATTAGGGTTACACCATGTAACTCATAACTTTACCCATTCCTTATGCTCCATGGATTTTAACCTCCATGGAGTATCCATGGGTCACCCCATGGACTTAGTCCAACATAAGGAATCTTGGATCACAAGCCCACATATATAAGAATGAATGATTTACACAATCAACCCATATATTTAATTAGTCTCCTTTTGATCACTTAATTAATTACAAATTAATTCTTGATCAATGCTAATTAAATAACCTTATTAATATATTAGAACTTATAATATATTAACCAACCTTAAGTGTTATTTCTCTCATTATAGTCTATCCAAATGCATGATGCCATGCAACCCAAATGGACCATGCCGGGTCGGGTCAAGTCTTACCAATTATAGTTATGGACTTAGACATTAATTCAACAGATACAACTCAAAATCCTCGAACAACCTCATCCGATGACAAAAACGAATTAACCATTTATCAAAACTGGACAGATAACCAATCAAATGGTTCATTTTTCTATTGAAGAAAGTCCATGCGAAAATACCAATACCAATCCTGAAGCTCTTTGATGGATCAACAAACAATCTTCCCCTACTAAAGATAGTGGTCGGTACAACGAGTTAACCAAACCTTGAACTAAAATTCAACCCGAGCGGCTCAAGCATCTCTTAACATAATCTTCGGTGTCTCTGAAGGCATGAACCTGAAAACAACTAACTCTGCACTTGTGGTCTGACCAATCCTTAATTATTTCACGGACAGGAAGGATGCTGACAAATCCTTCAGAATACGATGAGAAACTTTCCAACTCTGTATGCTTGATGATAACCCACCATCCTTTGCTTATTCCGCAATAAACCCGAACCAAAAATTTATCATATCCGAAAAATCGACCCAAGTGATGATCCTCTAAACAAAATGCCTCGTGTTCCCCTACTTAGGGCTGACTCTATCATTGGCCGACATTTCCCTTATCGAAGCCTAAAAACGGCTCAACCAGATACACTCTAAATACGACTCTCGGTATGAAGAATGAAATATAATGATCCTTCGAATAATAATAACCAGACAATCATAAAGAAACGCCGAACCTTAGGTGGAGACTTATACACCTCGAACATTACGTCTCTTACACATAATCACATAATCATATACGTAAATAATAAAAGCAGGAAGGATGATAACACCTCATATTATGTGATGTAATAATGTTTTATTACTCTAGCATATTTAGAATTGGAGTTGTGATGTTTTTTGTTGATCGAGAAACAAAAGATAAACTGAGTCCTATTATGTGAAGTATTCTATTGTCGGAAATCCGCACGAACTCTTGAATATTTGTTTTAGCTCGTCAATGAGTGTTCCTTGAGAGAAAACACATATTTCAAGAAGTCAGTAGGAGTCATGTTGATCTTGAATTGAAAGAGTCAACCAAAAATGATCCTTTTAATTGTCACTAACACGCAACCTGAGGTTGATAACTGGTTGTGTTTTAATTGACATATTCATATTTCTGTGCAATTCTAGTTGAGTTGGCAATGCTTATGAGTTCTATGTTCTTTATTTAACTGCAAAAGCAAAGCACGTTGGTCAGTGAAAGTACACTGATCAATATGGGTGAGCTACTAACAACATGCAAGCACTGGTAGGTTTTTGTGCTGCTAGAAGGCAAGAAATTTAATAGTGAAGTTTAGTCCATGAAGGAAATCTGAATTTGAATTTTGTTTGTCCTAAACATTGTCTTATGAATATAGGTTGGAAAAGATAGATTCACATGGATAGGGAAATATGCACCATAGAATCTAGGTGACAAAAGGTTTCACTCTAATTCATGAAAATGATTATGAGAAAATACTTTCGATGATAGATTTTAAGATTTGATAAATATCAATATGGATATTAATCGTGTTAATTGCATTCTAAAATTTTCAATATGATTACGACATCCCTATTCATATTTCAAATGGCGAGGAATGGTAAGGAATTGTTTGAACTTTAATTAGATATATCCATTAGTCTTGAAAAGAGTTTAAACACACACACATATACTATTCAACTAAGGTGTATAATCTTAAGAAGTATGGTTGAAGACTTAACGTAGCATCGTGTAACATAAATCTTTACTTCCATGAAAAAGTCAAAGGGTATTGATTTCTAGAAGTCCAATTGATTTCTTAGTATATGTCAAAGCTAGTGGGAGCATAGTTGTTATCTATGGCCCCCTAAGTGATTTTAGTTGATCTATAAAAATCAGGCGCCTGGTCCGGACTTAATTGATGTGTTTGAATTTGTAGTCTAAATTAATCACAAATCAGGAAATATGGAAACAAACAAATAAACATGAGGTTGATCATTTAATCCATGACTCTGTTCATACGATATCTTATAGAACGAAGGAATAGTTGATCAATTATCTTAGGGCCAATGTTTGATTTGAATCAGAGTTCGACAACCGCTTTGGAAAGCACTCTTTTTAGTTTATTAAAGGTCTATACTTGCAATTATAGTTACAGATTTATCCAAGTGGGAGACTATTGGATTAAGGTGTCTAATCCAGTAACTAAAATGGTATATTCTTGTAATTAGAAACAAATTCCTTTTTGGGTTGCCCTCATAACTCGAACTTGATTAGAATGACATTTATAGAGTGAGAATGATTTATTAGATTATTATATTATTAATAAACTAGTTGTTATGAGGAAATGATTTGTTAATATATTATATGATTAATATATTAATTAGAAATAAACAGTTGGTTTGTTAATTTATTATGTGGATAATAAATTAATATGAGTTCAATTGTTAAAATAAATGATTTGTTAATTTATATGGTTAATAAATTAATATGACATCAATTAGAATTGGTTAACTATTAATCATAATTAACCTGGAATTAATTTGGGATTAACTGGAATTAATAAAAGGTGCAATGGGTGAATTGTAATTGTTCAATAGTTGAACAAAAGAGGCAATTCTAGAACCATCCTAGGGTGGACGGTTTTGGGAGCCTTTCTAGGGTTTCCAGAAGCTTCTTAGATAATAATAAGGAAATGATTTGAATTGGAATTAAATACATTATTTAATTATTGAAATCTTTCTTTGTCCCCAAGTTACCTAAACTATAAATAGGACCCCCTGGGCATCAATTTTCGTGACTACTTTTTCTTAGAAGCTTATAAACAAAAATTATATTCCTTCTCTTCTCTCCTAAAGTGTTCTAGTTCTAGGGTTTGGGTGTGAGCCATTAGGGGCATCATCCTTTCGGTGCTAGCTTTCCAAGCTCTTCAAAGGAATGATTGAAGTAACTTGTTTGCTATAACAAGTTTGAGGTATGTAAACCCTTAACCTTAATTTCTATATTTCGAAATTCCTACGGTTTATGCTAGATTTTTGTTATTCAAAGTATGTTGCCTTAATGTGAAGATCTAGATCCTTATTAGGTTGCATGTGCCCAATCTTATTTTGAAGTGATTTTCCACTTGAGCATTTAAGTTGTAACTTAATAAATCCGTCAGTCACGTTGTGACAGCCATCCGAATACGCGTTCACATATTTGGTAAGTCACGTCGTGACAGCCTTCTTGTCACGACATATGGTTTTCCTTAAAAACCATGTCTTTGACTCCTTTATGCTATAAACTGATCTATTATGGGTGACTGGTGTTACAGAAATCCATCAACCGGTGCTGCCTACAAGACAGAGTTGGGCATGACTTAACTCAACTTTAAGGACCCATCATTTTCTAGAGCTTCCGACACACACATGATAAATTGAGTCGAGATATATGAAGGATGATCTGTTGCGTTCAGTGACATGGACGAGGTGGGAGGATTGCGAGTCAACGAAGATAGGTTTAACTATGGGATTTCCATTGAAAGAAGAGGCAAAGTAGTTGAAGGAAGAAGCAAAGTAGCCGGTTAGTTGGATTTCAGTAGCGGTGGTATCGATTGGGAGGGAATATAACAAAGTCATACCTTGATCTACCGAGTGTAGTGAAGACAAATTTGGTAGCAAAGTCAGGTACGACCGTCTCGATAATGAAGAAGATGTCGAGGAAAATGATGAGATGCGGGGATTTCATATTTGGAGTCTCTCTCTCTCTCTTGGTGAGATTGAATGAATAGATGTATATGATATGCATTTTGAACTTATAAATGGTTTATAAGAATTAAAAATGGGTATCATGTTGATGGGTTACAAGTGTTTTTTGAATTTGGAAATCATCTTCCAGATTGGGATTCAGAGGAAAAAAACAAGAAGGGATGGGGAAGATGGTGGGTGGAGAGAGAGAGAGAGAGAGAGAGGAAAGTTTTTTATTTTTTAGTTAATAAAATATAAAAAGAAATAGAAAATATAGAAAAAAAGTAAAAGGGCAAAACGGTCTTTTCAAGTTTTCAAGGACCAAAATCATAGTTATTTCCTGATTTTGGACCTTTTATGCAAGTCGAAAATCTTTTGGACCCTATCTACAACTTTTTGCAAACCACAAGGACTAATTTTGCAGTTTTTTCTATATAATCTAGAGAAAATTGAAATTTTGGTCCTCATGGTTTGTTGATTTTTTTGGTTATAGTTCTCTGTGTAACGTCCTGATTTTCAAAGACAAATTTTTTCATTTTTATTTATTGAATAATATCAGAGTACATTTACATTTTCGGAAACATGATTGCAAATGCGTGTGTGTACAGTAGAATGTTTCCCTTCTCACGAACCAATAGAGTGCCTAAAAACATTTGTAACAACTGGGAAAGCGCTAGGCTTAGTGAGTTCCCCCAATATACTATATATCACAATACATACATTGAGTATCTAGGCTCACAATCGCTTAAGTTGCTATTGCTGTTATGAGAATCACAATCACTTAAGTTAATATTGCCGTCACCTTGCCTTTGGCCTTTAGCATAAAGCTAGTCCGCCCACATCTGGGCCTTCCGCATGATACGAGAATGCCTCAGCCCTTAACCGATCACATCCACAATTAATAGTGAAAGCAACAACCTAACAAGTCTACCAATACAGACACATAGTATCTATAATATGGGCTCTACTCTACTGGCTCATATATCCTAACATATATGTATATATACTGGAATATATAATATAGTGAGTTGAACTCACCTTGAAAATGACTCGGAAGATTGACAACTATTTGAGTGATTCTACCGACGATCCAACTGACGGATAGCGCAACGAACAAGTATTAACCTATGATCCCAATGAATACCGTGACTTCTATCAAATAAGGATCAGCCATGCAGGACGGTTGGGAGGCATGACCATTTCAGCATATAGCCTTTTTGAAATCCAACAACCAATCCAACATGGCGATTCTAGACACCTCTCCCGTAAGTAGATCAATCAACATTATAACTGGAATTGTTATTGAATCTAGTATTTATAGGTTCCTAATAACGACTACAATTATGAATATGAGTTATCCTAAAATTCCAGTAAGTGTAGCTTTACTAATAGAGATTCGTAGGTGAAAAGCCGAACAGTCACGGGCAGGACCTCGATATTGAGCATTTCTATTTGCCCGACTTACTGCCTCAGAGCTTCGCTAAAGCATTCCAAAAGCCAAGAAAGGTTGGACTCGAGGGGGAGAGGGTTTCTAGAGAGAGAGAGAGAGATGTGAGAATGGAGGTGAGAAATGAAGGAAGCCGAAGCTATCTATTTATAGTAAGGATACGCATCGTGCATGATACCTATTTATATTCACTACAACGAACGCCGCTTCCCTAATCTCCTGAGTGAGAATCTATAAGTCTGAAACCATTCATTGATGGATGTGTTTAAACCTATACATGTTCTTTCATCCTCCTATGGACCTTTAGTCCTAGCCTTTGATCTATATGATCATACTCCAAATGGATACACATGTTCCTTCCTAACTTCTCCTATAACACGATGTCTACCTTAACTGCAGTAATAGGTTTGGCGGTCCTAACTTGGTGACTTTAGTTATGGAAAGGTCCATAGCATACTGACCCTTTTTTCCTATGAGATGAACACTAATGAGGAAGACGTTCCTCATATTTCTTTCTTCTTGTACCCGATCATTCCTCCTTGATCATGGGAGGTCGAAATATAACTGCATCACAACAGGTATCAAATCTAATCAGCCTTGACGAAGGCTGCAATACTTCCTTTGATCACCTTGATCATCTCCTTCTTAACTTACTTACACAAATCTTAATTATTCGGATTCAATCCTATATGGCCACTCTGGCCCAGACTTAGAGTCACTCTTCTAGACATTACCATATGACAAGTAATGAAAGAAATAATGCAAGATGTCTTACAGGGTTAGCCATACTATTTACCTAACTACTGGCGCCTTACCAACTTTATGACTCTTCCTGATCCAAGTGCGAGTCCTGTGCTTCAGGTAGTATAGGCCTCTACTACCTTTCGCACATACTCATACCTGTCCCAAAAATTGTCCCGTAGTATCCAAGTCACTACACATGATGAGTACATACAAAAGATTACCCAAGACTCTACTAGGACTTTTCGTCTCTACCGATGTCCTTGTTGGGTTTTAGTATACTACAACATCCTATGGTGCACATACAACCCTAAATACCTTGGATCTATGTTTTCTCTATTATACATGCAAATGGTTTCCATGGCATTAAACCTATAACTAGCATGCATTTGACATAAACCATATAATATACTATTTTGGGAAACATACCTTTTATGTGGCTTGAAGTCTTGATGTATTTGGCCTTAAGAGCTTAGCACCAATAGTATGAAATGCCTCAAATGGAATCACAACACACCTAGGACAAAGGTGGATCTTGAGAGAGAATTCCATGCACCAAAACACCTCCATATTTCTCTAAGAAAAGAAGAAGTGGTGATTTTGGCTATGGAGTAACCTATTTATATGTAGGATTCCAAGGGTCATGGGTATAACCCATAATCCATACCCATGGGTTTTATGATCCATGGTTCATGTGGCCCAACTCTTTATGTATCCATACATAAACTTGATCCAACATGGATCATAAGCCCAACACATATAAATATAACTAATTATCATAATTAGTCCCCATAGATTTAATTAGTCTCTTTTGATCACTAAATTAATTCCAAATTAATTCTTGATCGATACTAATTAAAACATATGATTTCATATTAATATATTATAACTTATAATATATTAATAAACCATAAATAACCTTCTCTCAAAAGTCCATCCTAACAAATTGTCCTGATGATATGCAACCCAAATGGACCATGCTACTCTCGGGTCAAGTACATACCAATAATAGTTATGGGCTTAGACATCTAATCCAACAGTCTCCCACTTGGATAAGTCTAAAACTATTATTGAGTATGAATTCAAAACCTAACTGGCAATCGTAGCTCTTAAAGCCGCTGTCGAACTCTGACCTTGTCAATGACTTGTCCATTAGATAAGGGATCATTTATTCCTCCATTCTAGATATCATATGGACTGAGACATGGATTATAATCATTCTCTCTGTCCATTTGTTGTTTCCCGATTTTCGATTTATGATGACTGACTGATTGAACAAATCAAATCAGTCCTGGCTTGGCCAAGCACTCACATGTGTCATCGCTAAATCATCGAGGGGCCCACATATATCGCTTTTATCCCGAAGGTAAAAGGAATGGATAAACTTCGACTCATATGGCTTGTTCTACTACTTGTTGAATCGTACACAAAGGCACATTTTATAACATCGAGTTACCAAATGCGTTTTCGTGCAATCAATGTATAACCAACTCATAGTAACAACTCATATCTCTAGGTTTGAAGAATATAAGATATTATCGTCTCATGATCACTCGTGATAAAATCCATGAAGTGATTCTAATGAGCGCGGGTTGAATCCAATACTCAGAAATTATGAGCACTCATGAGTGTTGTAGCACCACTTTGTCCACCAACTTGGACCTCTACAAACCAACCCATGACAGTCTTGATTCATATCTACTTCCAACATATGACCGACTATGGATGGTTTGAATAACTTAATCATTCAAGAAGAGCGACTTAGTTATTCTGGAAGTCAAAACATGCAAAGTGAAACACAAGAATAAATGAATCAAATATGGTATCAAACCCTATGAATATAAATAAACACTTTTATTTATCACCATACTGATTACTCATTATTCCTTGTTTCGGTTTTATCAACTTTATACTTGAATTAAAAACACTAGTTGTCCCATGCTCCAAGCATGTACACTATGTTTTTCTTAAACAATAGCTTTGCCATACACCAAGTATGCACTCTTTGTTTGTCTATGATCCTTACTTTGTGAAATAAACCAATTGAACATAATTTCAATGATTCTAATTTCACACTCCCAAATCCTTATCAAAAAATGTGAGAATTTCAAATTCCTATCATTTATCGAAATCTGTTTAGATTTTAAACTTATATGCACTGACCCTCCTGTAATGAATATGTACAAAGTCACAAAGACTTGTCAACAGTCATTATAAGGTATTCCAATGGAGATCAACTCCATGGAAACTAAGTCTCATATTCAAAGTACATTGCTTTGGACATGCTTCTTGCATTAAGTTTTCTAATCTTACACAGATAACTTCCACCTATGGAGACAACTCCATATTCTCATTTTGACTATCACTTCTGAATAAGAGATGCCTCTTTTCAGAATATGTCAATATGGTCCTTCCAAAATTAGCACTATACTTCCAACTGTCCCTGAGCAACCAATCTTTGGTAAACCTCAGATTGTCCTCGACAATTGCTTAATCATTTTAGTCATATCCAATTCTAGACCTTTTCCCTTCTTAATGCCTCTGGGAATTTGGAAACATTTAGAAATGACAAATATTATAGCACATGCAATCGATCCTGTACCCAAAGCAAATGGTACACGATTCATGATGTCTCACATAAAGACATGATTCTAGACCAGTCTTTTGCTACAATATTTGTATTTGCCATGTTTTCAAAATTTGACTATGAAGAGGGATGCCGTAATCATAATTGAATTTTGAGAACGCAATATATAGAATTTCCTTAAGTTGAACCAATCCAACATGAAATTTATATATATATTCTTGACTAAAGATGATTAAGGTCTCAATCTAAGCCTTTAGAACTGCAATGAAGTATATCCTCTCCCTTAATTATAGCAAAACAACTTTTTCAATCCCTGCAGCCTCACGAATTGAAACTTTTGTTTTCTATAATTAACATTGCTAACTTGCAACACTAACAATAATTATCATGCTCCCACTAACATGATGATTATTAGCATAACACTTATGCCCCCACTAGCTTTGACATGTACTCAGAAATCAGCTGGACTTCTAGAAATCAATACTTAATTGACTTTCTTACCAAAGTTCAGATTTCTGATACGAGATGCTTTGATAAAACTTTATCAAAATCATACACCTTTCCTTAGATGGCATGCATGTGTGTCTAAACAATTTCAGAACTATGAAAAGGGATGCCGTAATCATAGTCTCAATTGTTTAGACCTTTTGCCATCTGCTTCAAATCTACTTGGTGGAAGTGTTTCCTCACCTTCATTTTCATGAATCGGAGAGAAACCTTATGACCCTTAGATTTTATGGTGTATGTGTTCTTATCCATGTGAATCGTCAAAACCATAGTCACAAGACAAGGATAATGACAAATCCAAACTCATATGGACTGAACTTATGCAATCTTAACTTCTTGCCACCTGGCAGTACAGGGCCTGCCATTGCTTCCAAGTTGTTATGCAACCAATTGAGAACTTTCAGAACTCCTATGCAAAGCCAACTTTAACTGGAATGGGCACATAATATGTCAACACGATAGGTTATAAACCTCTAGTCGTGTGCTAGTGAAGAACCTCAGGTTTTATTCTTGATTAGTTCTTGAAATTCTTTTTAGGATCTTTAAGACTCCCACTATCCTCTTGACATATAAGACTATCTTGCCAAATATTAAAGAGATAGTGCGGATTCTTTATCAAGACAAACACTTCACACAATTGGCCTTAGTTGGTCTTTGTTTTATCCAAAACATCACAACTTACCAATTTCAAATGTACAAGAGTAGGACACTTTTACTCTTACATTTGACAAGTGTTTTAAACCTTTCTTTAAGATATGTCACTCAAGTTACAATCTTGGAGTATGACTCTAAGAATTGTTTTGGAACGAAGTATGACTCATCTTCCTGATCTAACCATTTCACAATTCATGACTCCTCTTCTTAGTCATAAGAATGCACTAAGATGACCTTTAGAAAACTAATTGTGATATGATTTCTAAATCATTAAGATGATCACAAACATGATACTAAAGTACTCTCCCATCTTTTCAGATTTGAGAAACTTTTATTTTTCTGCCTAATTTGATTCTTCCCATTCGTTCTGCCATACATTGAGACTTTTCCAATGTTTCAGAATTATACTTAAACTTGTAAGTATAACCATATTTACTAAACTTTAGTAAATCAAATAGTCTTAACGAGCTTTGTGGTGGACATGACCAGTGCACAAGAATGTGTACTCGATCCCTTTAGTCCTTCACTTGACTCACACATCCATGTGAATAAGTAATTAGTCTTGATTTTCCAATGCTTGAAAGTTCTCATTCATCATACTATTCAACTTGCATGATTCCAAGTTTCGGTCCAATTGAAACTTGGGTGATGAGGAACTTTCCTGATTTGGTAAATTTAGACACTACCACAAATGAAAGAATCAAATCCATTTTCCAATATTGCTGTCAGTGGAATCATATAAGCAACAATTTTCCACAAATGCCATTGTAAGGATACTTCAAATAAATAAAATTAAACAATTTTCTTTTATTTTAAAACTTTGCGGAAAAACTTATCCTTACAATCCACATGGAAAATTGTTGTTATATATTCCTTAGCAATATATCATAACTTCTTAAGCAACTGCTCAAAATTCTGATGCGATCGAAATCCACCTTCGCGATCAGAATCAGCATATACTTCCTTTAAGATTTCTCTCTATTCTTTGATTCTTAAAACATCAACATGTGACCCAGTCACATCATGTAATGAGGATCTCAGAATAGAACTTAACAGAGTTAGATAATGGGCTCTACCTGATGTAGAGTCAAACTTATTGACTTTAACATCCTTAGGTAAATTTGGCAGCTTTGCAATCAACGCCCCTTCCTTTGGCAAAATAAACATATGGACCCTTTGGTAATGGGATTATCTCAGACTTAGCCTTTCTCTGTACCATTTGGTCAACCGGGTTGACTATGGCCAATCCCTTTCCATTGGGAAGAGAATGCTTTTTCTGGATTTCCAGTGTCACCATTGTCACTGTCCATAAAGTTTTTGGGAAGTTGATCTTCTAATCAAATTTGCTTTACTATCGTTACAAATCATTGCTGATTCAGCAGCACCAAGCAAATAGATATGATCATTAAGGTTCATGTCATAGTCTGTTTCATAGTAGTCCCAAAGGAACTCACTATGTGACTTAGAAAGTGATTGAACATCCAACTTTCTCAAGACTTTGACACCCAACTCTCCCGGCTTGTCAATATGTGACTTCATCTCTAAGATGTGATCACACATAGACCTTGCTTGCCATTAGGGCTTGAGTGACCTTGAACTTGGGGGTTAGGGAGAATAATTAGAGGAGGTGGAGGAAGAGAAGTATGACTTCCATGAGCCAAACTCGGGAAGTCATATTCATTAGGAATGCTTTGTTTGGGAAGATCATTGTTGTCTAAACCAGACATCAACAATGGGAGAAATTCACGTAAAGTTCATTTAAGTCCTTAATATAACACCCAATATGATATATTAAGGCTAGGACCCAACAAACTATTTTATAACTTGGAAGAGGGATGCCGTAATCCAAGCTATAAAATATTTGAAGGTAGGTGAATGACGATCCACCAATTTCCACCAAGATAAACGAAATGTATTATTAGGTTTTAATTGGTTTTGAAACTCCTAGATTCTTTTGAGATTCATTGAACTTTTCAATGGCATGTTTCAATCTCGAGTGTGCCCTTCAGGTTTTGTGACTGGGATGCCGAGGATCACAAAACAAGGTGTGAAGTAACCATGCAAATATACTTGGTACCCTTAATATTTACCCCTCAATCGATGTGCCGGTTAACCACACACGCTCCAACGATACTATGATAAACATTAAGTTACCCTTTGCCTACCTTGTTAAGTCCAGGTTAGTGTGCCGGTTAACCACACACGCTCCACTAACAGCTTAAACAAAGTGCAAAGTGTAATTTCATGGATTAGCACCTTATTCACATTTTCCTAAGTAACTAAGATTGGGAATTTATAAGTGTTTAGTTACTTAGTATTTATCATTATACTTATAATGAAGGGAGAATTATAGTCCTTGTCCTACCTGTTCGGCTAACGACCCTCCACCGGTCAAGGAAGCGGTGAGTGAGAGTGGACACCCATTAAACTGCCATTTTATAGGCAGTAACCTTATACCCCCCTTATAGACCGGCTTCGTGAATGAGGCATACTAATGGTAAGACGACTTGCTCTTATACATATAATATATTAAACTTTTAATATTATAATAGTATACTGGTGTATTTTAGACATTTAAAATACTTGGTGGTTTAATCTATTAATTAAACTAGACTTTTAATTTAATTAAACTCAAACCATATATTTATGGATTTAATAATACTCTTTTAATTAAACGCTTTAATTAACTATTAATAAAGTCCATAAGAGTTAATTTGAACTATTCAACAAAACATCATAATTCCAATTATTAAACTCAAAATTAAAACCATTTAATTAATTGTTTAAGTTATGAACCCAAGAGTTTTAGAATTCAATTCTTTTTTTCATAAAAAACTTTTCTCAAATTTCAAAACTTGAGGGCAAGTTTTGTAATTCTTGAAAACCTTTGGATTCAATAACTTATGGAATTAATGGTATTTTATGATGAAACTTTCCATGTTCCATAACTTAAGAACAAGTTATGGAATTCTTTAAAACATTAACACAAAATTTTGTAACTCCATAAAAACTTTGAATCAATTTTTTTTTAAAAAAAAACTTTCATATCCATAACTTATGGAAGTTTCAAAAACCCTTAAGATCACAACTTTAAAAAAAACTTTTGAGCTCCAAAATTTTATGACAAAATATGTAACTCCTTAAAACATTTAGATCAAACTTTTAAAACTAATAAAATAATCATATCATTTTATCTTTTACTAAATTTGACCTAATTGAACTCATATAACAAATGATTCAAATTTTACAAATAATTCGTTTTTCACAAAACAAGTAATTATCTTAAAATTTGACAAACGTCATGTTTTTTTTTTCCTTTTTTTTTCAACTTGAAAATAAAACATTTGCATCAATATAACAGAAAACAACCAATGGCTCTGATACCACTGTTAGGTTTTAGTATACTACAACATCCTATGGTGCACATACAACCCTAAATACTTTGGATCTATGTTTTCTCTATTATACATGCAAATGGTTTCCAATGCATTAAACCTATAACTAGCATGCATTTGACATAAACCATATAATATACTAGTTAGGGAAACATACCTTTTATGTGGCTTGAAGTTTTGATGTATTTGGCCTTAAGAGCTTAGCACCAATAGTATGAAATGCCTCAAATGGAATCACAACACACCTAGGACAAAGGTGGCTCTTGAGAGAGAATTCCATGCACCAAAACACCTCAATATTTCTCTAAGAAAAGAAGAAGTGGTGATTTTGGCTATGGAGTAACCTATTTATATGTAGGATTCCAAGGGTCATGGGTATAACCCATAATCCATACCCATGGGTTTTATGATCCATGGTTCATGTGGCCCAACTCTTTATGTATCCATACATAAACTTGGTCCAACATGGATCATAAGCTCAACACATATAAATATAACTAATTATCATAATTAGTCCCCATAGATTTAATTAGTCTCTTTTGATCACTAAATTAATTCCAAATTAATTCTTGATCGATACTAATTAAAACATATGATTTCATATTAATATATTATAACTTATAATATATTAATAAACCATAAATAACCTTCTCTCAAAAGTCCATCATAACAAATTGTCCTGATGATATGCAACCCAAATGGACCATGCTACTCTCGGGTCAAGTACATACCAATAATAGTTATGGGCTTAGACATCTAATTCAACAGTCCTACCTTACGAATACTTTTCCTATCGAGCATACATTATATTCCCTAGACCCTCCTTCTAGGAATACTTCTACTCTACCCTACTACTTGCCGAGGAAGAACTTCTACCAATACTAACTAATTATCTGATGAATAAGATTGCATGACTCTAGAATCAAACAGTCTGTTGACTGAATGATCCGACACTACAACGGTTGACTCAAGTGAGAGCTACACAGTAACGCCAAATCAGGTAATCTAAAACTACTTAATTCTAGGAGTATGGAACCTAATGTATTTTTCAAATAACTAACTAATATCAGTATAGGTTCTAAGTAGCAAATAACAAGAAAATCCATAGCCTATAGAGCATCTGATTTACCAGGAAGTTCTAATCTACGATTCCTGAAAAGACCCCTAGCCTACATACTAGCATGCATTTCTACTTGTTCATATATCAACATATATAACCAATATGGATATTCCGGGAACTACTTTCCTTTATGAGGTTTGGATGACTGTACGCATCACATTCTTTACTTTTTATATTATTCTTTTTATGAAAAGTTTTATTAAGATATTCAGATCCTCGGTTTGTGTCTAGAATCACACGAGTATTCATCCAGTTCACTCAAACTAGGGGTCTGATACCGACTTGTAACGTCCCGATTTTAAAAGTCCATTTTTTCATTTTTATTTATTTAATTATATCATAGTACATTTATATTTGCGGAAACATGATTCCGAATGTGCGTGTGTACAATCGAACCTTGCCCTTCTCACAATTGAGTGCCTGAAAAACATTTGCAACAATTGGGTAAGTGCTAGGCTTAGTGAGTTCCCCTAATATACCATATGTCACAATACAAATATCGAGTATCTAGGATCATAATCGCTTAAGTTGCTATTGCCGTCACCTCGCCTTTGGCCTTTAGAATAAAGCTAGTCCACCCACATCTTGGCCTTTCCGCATGAAGTGGGAATGCCTCAACCCTTAACCGATCACATACACAATTAACATTAAAAGCAACAACCTAACAAGTCTACCAATACACGAACATAGAATCTATAGTATGGGCTCTACTCTACTAGCTCCTATATCCTAACATACATGGATATATACTGGAATACATAATATAGTGAGATGAACTCACATTGATAATGACTCGGAATATTGATAGATAGTTGAGTGATTTTACTGATGATCCAACTGACAGATAGCGCACTGAACAAGTATTAACCTATAATACTTTAATCTATTAATTCCTATGACAATCTGGGAATGAAACTAGATCTTTCACTAATCCCAATGAATACCGAGAGTTCTATCAAATAAGGATCAGCCATGTAGGACAGTTGGGAGGCAGGACCATTTTAGCATATAACCTTTATGAAATCCAACAACCAAGCCAACATGATCATTCTAGACACCACTCTCCTAAGTAGATCAATCAGCATTATAACTGGAATTATTAATGAATATAGTATTTATAGGTTCCAAAAAACGACTATAATTATGAATATGAGTTATCCAAAAATTCTAGTAAGCGTAGCTTCACTTACAGAGATTCCTAGGTGAAAAACCGAAAAGTCGTGGGGAGGACATCGATACTCAACACTTCTATTTGCATGACTTACTACCTTAGAGCTTCGCTAAAGCATTCCAAAAGCCTAGAAAGGTCGGACTCGAGGGGGAGGGGGTTTCTAGACAAAGAGATGTGAGAATGGAGGTGTGAAATGAAGGAAACCAGAGCTATCTATTTATAGCAAGGATGCACGCCGTGCATCAAAAGTGTGCGCTACACATTAAAGTAACGTTGATCCGTCTGCTTCCTGTCACATGTCAAAATCCTTGTGATCCACACTGCACCTTCTAGAAGGTGTGCGCCGTGTGCTTTGTGCATGCCGTGCAAAACATGGATTTTGTAAATTACACATCTTCTTCATATGAGCTCCGTTTTCGATGTTCTTTATATCCACACGTAGCTATCGACGAGATCTACAACTTTCGTTTAGATTCCATCGGATATTTCTTACTTTAATTTTAAAGCTATATTTTCAATAGGCTTAGACTGTTAAAGCCCATATAAAAATCATAACTCCCTCATATGAATTCCGTTCTCGACTGTCTTTATATCGATAGAATCATATGGACGAGATCTTCGACTCTTGTTTAGATTGTTTTTCCTAACAACCGAACGTTTTGTATTTTGATTTCTGTGTCGTACAATGTTGCGCTGAAACTTCTAAAAATCATAACTTCCTCATATGAAGTCATATTTGGACGTTCTTTATACACATGATATCGGTTTTGCTATTACTACGACTTTCGTCAAGACTAGTAATGCTAAATATTCTTCTATCAAAAACGTCTATTTCTGTGATTGATCGATTATACTGTAAGCCAAAATTGGGGTGTTACTCTCTGACTTTTAAAATTATGAATATTGTCCTTTTGACCTACTTTCATTGTGTATTTGGTCATTTTATCAAATCTTTAATTCTAGTAAGTTAAAACTCTATAATGTGACCACTTTGCCTTTAATTTATATTTTTGTTTATTTGTTCATCATCGTCAAACCGCTTCCACCCTTGTATCTTTCACCACCGCTCAATAACACCATATTTTCTTAATTAATTAATAATATATTTACAATGTTATTGTATATTTTCTAATTAGAGTAAATTACATAAATCGTCCCTCATGCAACTCAGACTTTCTGTTCAAAAATTAATTCAGACCTCTCTTAAATTACAAAAGTTGCACGTTTAGTCCGTAACAACATAAAATGACTATATTTCCATTTTCAAATTCTTTTTCAAATATTTTAACGTTTCTTATTATTTTAAATTATTAAGAAATATTTTAATTAATATATTTTTGTTTATCGTTAAGTAAAGTTTTTAGAAAATGTAATGCCCCCCTCCCCAATACACCCCAATCCTTGAATGAATACTCTTTCATATCAAAACCCTAAAACCTAAAGACCCTTTGTATATTCTCTCCATCAAAAAATCATCGCCTCTCTACATGAAGTCACTATCCACCGCCAATGACTATAACTGCCTACCGTCGACTACCACCGGGAACCACAACTTCTCTCTCACCACTCTTTCTCTAAGACAACCAACACCATCATCAGATCTATTGAAACCACTGCCGACTACCACTAGAAATGACGTCATCTCTAGAGATGTGTACCACCAGAAACTAGCATATGTATTCTCTCCATTTCTTCACGTGATTTCTGTCCCTTGCTTCATTAGATCTACACAACCACCACCTCATATCTAGGGTTTCAAATAAAGGAGATTGATTTTTTATAGTCGATGCTAGGGTTTCAACAAAGATCGATGGTAGGGATGACGACTCACAAGTAGTTTAAGGAGGCGTGGTTAAGCGTGGATCTACACAACTGCTATTGTTTTAACACACATGTGGCGATGATGGATCACGTGTGGTGATAATTGAACGAAGTACAAATCTGCTAGGTCACCTTATCCCGTGAGATGGCGGCTTTACATGTCGATGGTTGGGATGTGAGTAGGGGTGAGGGAGTTGGCTAGAGACAATGTTGGATAGAGGAAAAAGGTTCGCTGGAGGGTGGAGATGGTGATGGGAATAACCTCCGATGGTGGTTTAAATAGGTATGATTCATGGTTTCTTCAAAGATTTTATGGAAGAAGGACGAAGAGAGAGATATCAGTAAAGGGAAGGTTGAGGTGGGAGGGAAGGAGAGGTTAGGTTTGAAGTGGGGCCTTATTATTATTTTTTAAAAATTAATACTACTAAAGTAACATTAAATTAATTGGAAAATAAAGACACAAAAGGCATTATGGTCATTCAGATCTGACATGGACTGAAACCGCAAAAAAACATTTGTTAGGGACGAAACTTACAAAAATTAATGATATAAGGGACGGTCTTTCCTTACCCTTATAGTTATTAGAGTAAATCATACAAATGCTCATTGTGGTTTGTCGTAATTTGCACGTTTGATCCTTAACTTAATTTTTTAACTCGTAAAGTCTCTCAAACTTTATTTTGGTTCGTCTTTGGTCCCTACTAGACTGAAAAAGACTAATTTCCCTTATATATATATATATATATATATATATATATATATATATATATATATTATTTTCTATTATTTATTTCATTTTTAAATTTAAAAAACCATCACCCACCCTTATGCTCCTTTACCCAACATATCGCTTCTCTCCTATTTTTTTTCTCTCTCTCTATCATTCTCTTTCTTTCTCTCTCTCTCTCTCTCTCTCATATTCGTTCATCTCCTCTCGACACCCCTCTGCTGGTCCGATTATCTTCTCCGACCACCGGTCGTCACTTCCCTGATAGATGTCATTTTATGCATCTTTTAGGGTAGTTTTTATTATCATTTTGCATCATATTTTGTGTTATTTCATGTGTATTAGCTTAAATAATGTTCAACTGATGTCATTCGTTAGAATTCCCGTACTGCTCATGTTTTGATATCATTTTCAGATAATTCGAGTGGAGTGGTACTGTGGGAGCAGCTTGGGATGCATTTAATGGAACATTGGAGTTAAATGGAGCTTGGAACATATGAAGGATGCTGAGGAATGATTTGAAGCTATTTTGGTCAATAAAAAAACGGCGATTCATGCAAAAAACCACAAATTCGATCGAATTGATCATACGAAGATAAATTGCGACATTTTAAAGCCTAAAGGATGTTGCTGGCAGTTTGACCCCTTGTCGGTATTTTGACGATATCTCATGAATTGTAACTCCAATTGACGAGATTCAAGATGTTTTGGTAACTAAACAAACTTTCGGACCACTTTCGTGTTAGTGAAAAAGTAGAAAAGCACAAAAATGCGATCGAATTTTCCTCCAAATTCGATCGGGTAAACAGTTTGCAGTTTAAAATTCATCACAAATCAGTTTTTATCCAAATTCAATCGAAGCCCAAAATTCTACCGTTCTTCTCAAAAAATCGATCAAATTTATCACTTTCTTGTTCCGGTAGTAACTAGCTTGCATAGATGCTCACAGACGACGAAAAACCCTTTTGAAGGCAATTTTCTCCTACTTTTCATCACTTTCTGAAGATTTGAAGACTGTGGATCATCTCCTATGTTTAAATTAGTAAGATTAGTTACTTAGTTTCTCTTTTAATTATATTAGATTAAATTTTAGCCATGTCCGACTAAAACCCTAGTTTTCAGTTTTGCAAAAGACTAGTACTTTTCATGTAATCAAACATCAGATTTGGTTTTCATTGTATCATTCTATTTAGCAATTTCAGTTTTGTGCTTAATGAATGTTTGATTTTGATTCTTGTTAGTCTGATCATCTAGCTAGGGTTTAATCATTTCAGTTAATCAGTTGTTGAAATCTGTAATTGTTTTGACAATCTGGTAATAGGTAACACATAATAAATCAGTTATATGTTTGGATTTGAATTTATTATAAACTGAAATTTCATATCTTTAAGCTTCTAAGCTTGTGAGAAGTATTGGATATCGATGAGAAATTTACACAAATCTTAATGCAACTTTTCTGAATTTAATTAAGAGCTTGTTTAATTAGATTAGTAAAAAGTTAAGGTTAATTGAAGAGATTGTTATGTTTAAGTAGTTAGGTAAAAGAGAATTTATTAGAGCCTGTTAGTTTTTATCAGTACCAGCTTAAGTAGAACACATTATGAATAACCGATTCTGGACTGATTGCATAATTAGAAAAGTCGCAGCAAAACTAAATTTGTTTTTATTGTTAAATTTGCTTTAGCTATTTTCATTGCTATTTTAGTTTTACTTAATAATAAAAAATCTCCCCTTTTCATATTTTCTATTTTATGACTAGTATATGCGTTACGCAAAGAGGCATTGACCATTAGGTTGTGCCCCTGAGAATTCGACCCTGCTTCCGTGTGCTGTATCTTTAGTGCATTCGAGCAGTGAAATATTATTTGGTTAAATCGTGCGTGACAGCGGTTTAACAAATTGTCGCCATTGTTGGGGACAAATTATTGCTAATAGTTTGTATGCCAAGATCTTCATGTACCAGTACACCAGTAGAGTTTGATCCAGAAATTGAGAGAACTGGAGGAAAATTGAAGAAAGAACCGGCAAAACAAAATCAATCAATTGGTTTCTTTGGTTCATCATCTTCTCTAGCACCAGAAATCACCACACCACAAGGCAGCCCCTTTTGGAATGAACCTGAACCCAATTTTTCACTATTTCAAAAAGCACCCCTATCCTTACCTTCTCACAGCCCATATGAAGAATACTTACCCAATTTTTCACTATTTCAAAAAGCACCCCTATCACTTTTCTAGAAGCTCAGAACTTTAAATTAAAGTATGGTTTAATCCATATGCTCCCTACTTTTCGATGCCTTGAGAACGAAGACCAACATAAATTTCTCAAGGAGTTCCACATTGTCTGTTCTGGCATGAAGCCACATCCTATTACAGAAGACCATATCAAGTTAAGGGCATTCCCCTTTTCAGTCCAAGATGCAGAAAAAGAGTGGCTTTACGATCTTCCTTGTGGATCTATTACCACATGGAACGAGCTGGCAAAACTTTTTCTGGAAAAATATTTCCCAGAGCCAAAAGTTTCAATTCTTCACAGGGAAATACTCGAAATAAAGCAAGGAAAAGAGAAGCGCTTCACACTTATTGGGAGCGCTTCAAGAAGTTACTGGTCCGATTCTCGCAACACATGATAAGTGAGTATCAGTTCTACCAATGCTTCTATGAAGGCTTAACACCTATGGATAGGCGACTGATTGATTCGTCGAGTGAAGTTTCACTCTCAGATATGACACCAACTGAAATCTGGTCGTTAATAGAAAAGTTGGCGATCGTATCAAAACATCCTGCAACTGATTAAGTGTGGTACCTTGATGATCCAAGAAGAGTAAAAAAGATAAGCAATTCCCATCTCAAATCTTAGATTTCAAAATTGACGAAAGCAGTGTTGTTGTTGTTAAAAGAAAAAACAGTTGCGAAGAAATGATGTGGAAGCTGCCTGAATACCGAACATCCAACTGATGTGTGTCCACTGCTGCAAGAGGATGTTGTTCCAGTAAAAGCTGTCAGAGGATACCAACAATAGAAAATTTTTAATTAACCTCTAACTTACTATCATAACAATAATTATTAGCAAAAAAAAAAAAACAATTTCAACATCCTCTTGGTTTCTAGTAACATAATTATTTGCAAAATCAACATCAGAATTACCATAATCTACAGCAACAAAATTATCTAAATCAAATTTTCCAGCAACCTTCAAATCAGCAATCTGGCTGCTCCAGCATGGCCTTAGAAGATATTGTTAAAAGCCTAGCCACCAGCACCCACACGTTCCAGAACGAAACCAGAGCGAGCATCAAAAATCTGGAACAACAGGTGTCTCACCTTGCTATTTTTGTAGGTCGACTGGGATCTCCAAGAAAGTTACCGGAGCAAACTGAAAAACAATCCAAAGAACAATGTGAGTGCAATTTCCTTCAGAAGTGGGAAGAGTTATGAAAGCCCAAGCAGACCTGAACCAGAAAAGGAGATTGAGAAAGAGTCTGAAGAAGTTTTGGGTGAAAAAAGAGCTGAAAAGAAGGAAGAAAAAGAGACTCCAAGACCAACCAAGCCAAATCTGAAAGAGTACAAGCCATTACCGCCATTCCCATTACGACCGAAGAGAACAAAATACGAGTGAGAGGACGAAGAGATCATGGACACCTTTCTTAAGGTGAAGGAAAATATCTCACATTTATATGTTATTAAACAAGTTCCTCGTTACACTAAAATTTTAAAAGATTTATGTGTTTCTAAGAAAAAGCTAAAAATAAACGAAACCACAAAAGTTGGCAAAAACATTTATGCGATTTTGCAAAAAGGTTTGCTCCCAAAGTGCAAGGATTTGAGAATTTTCTCGATTCCTTGTAAGTTGGGAAACCTTAATTTTCCAAAATCCATGCTAGACTTAGGTGCTTCAGTAAATGTCTTCTTACTTTTTGTTTTTGAAAAATTAAAATTTAGATCTTTACAAAAGATCGAGACAATCATTCAGTTGACAGATCACTCAATAGTACACCCAAAATGCGTAGTAGAGGATGTCTTGTCCAAGTGAATGCATTAATTTTTCCCACTAATTTTACATACTAGACATGGACATTATAGATGTATCAGATAAAAAATCATTCATTTTGGGAAGCCCTTTTCTAAAATTCAGATTTTTCGCCAACATTTTCGTCAAAATTAGCAATTTCTGCAAACTTATTAGGTACATTCTTTCTTAGCTGAAACTTTTTAGCTTTTATATGATTTATTGAGTTATTCATACCTCTCTGAGTATTGAGGACAATGCATCATTTTAAGCTTGAGGAGGGGTTAATGTCAAATTGTGCATTTTTTGTTAGAAATTTAAAAAATTTCAGTTTGTCGGTTAAAATTTTCAAAATTTTCAATTTTATTTAATGTATTATATTGGCATATAAAAAATTAAGAAAAGTCCAAAAATATTTTATGTTTTTATTTTTCTGCATCATTATAAAAAACCCCAAAATATTTTTATTTTTAGTGTTTATTTCTGCACATATATAAAAAAATTAAAAAATGAAATATTACATGAGATGAGGAAATTCTTTACATTCAATAGCTCTTTAAAGATGGAAAATGAAAGACCGAAGCGACTGGATCAATAATGGTAAGTTCAACAATAGTTCACATAACTAGGGGTTGTAAAACACCATGAGCCGAGACGTTGGTTGTATAAAATAAAAAGAGTTGTATACAGAAACACTGCGTGAGCTGGGATAAAACAAGTTCAGAACTAATTGCTTTTGAATGTTTAACAAGAACCTTGCTTGACAAGTCTGGACCCATAGAATGTGGACCTATTTGTTGACACGCTTTACCTTTACGATAACAGAGAGCCTTATATCAGATCCACATAGTCAAAAAGAAAATAAGGGTAGTAACTGTCATATCTGATATCCAAGTCAAAGTTCAAGCACTTAATTGAAGAAATCTCAAGAAATTCAGAAAGACGATTGAAGAATTTAAAGCCGCAAGCAAAAGATACAAATACTCAAGTTCAATCAATTTAGAGGTCATCTCAAAGTCAAATATGGCATTAATGAAGAACCGTGTGATATGATATTTGTCATTCTCAGAAAAGTGAAAACATAGGAGATGGGCCCCTACGAGTGGGGTCACTACTTCATCGATAGTTGACTTGACGTGACGAGTTCTTAAGGATAAGTCGAGCCTGGTTGTTAATTATTTAGTCTTAAGGACATAAAATTATGAAACATGCTATCAATGCAAGCAAATCTAATTAAGGTTTAAAGTTTAAATAAAAGTTACAATTGGTTTATTGGTATGCATCGTCGAGCTTCTTCCTGAAATTGGGAGTCTGTGAAAGATGGAAGGTATTGCGATGGTTGTCTAGGTAGTGATTTCATTGGAGCTTCCCTCAGTGTGAAGTCTGATCATGTAAATAAAAGAGTGAAGTGTTTTTAGTTTCAACTTATTTAGTTTTTATTCTAAGTTCTCTTTATGTCAACTACATCTTCAATTTTGTTCATAATATTTAGTCTTTTTATTACTAGAGGGCAAGTAAGGTTAAAGCTTGGGAAGATTTGATAGGTGCCATTTTATGCATATTTTAGGGTAGTTTTTATTATCATTTTGCATCATATTTTATGTTATTTCATATGCATTAGCTTAAATAATGTTCAGCTCATGTCATTCGTCAGAATTCTCGTACTACTCATGTTTTATGTCATTTTCAGATAATTTGAGTGGAGCGGTACTATGGGAGCATCTTTGGATGCGTTTGATGGAGCATTGGAGTGAAAACCACAAATTCGATCGAATTGATCCTACGAAGATAAATTGCTACATTTTAAAGCCTAAAGGATGTTGCTGTCAGCTTTACCCCTTGTCAGTATTTTGAACATATCTCATGCCTCATAACTCCGATTGATGAGATTCAAGATGTTCTGGAAATAGAAATTTTTTTTGGATGACTTTCGCGTTTGTGAAAAAGTAGAAAATGTGACAATTGCGACAATTGTCACTGGTCACCAATTGTAAAGGACTCGGAAAATCATAAGTATCTAAACACTAGGCTTAGAACCTCAGTATATAAGAAGAGATAGTCCAAAATAGACGTAAAAAGCATGATTAAGTGCTCAAAAAGTTACGTTAACTAGTATAAAGGATAAAGCATTAGGAAAGTACATTACGAGGAAATTTCAAGGATATAAACTTCATAAGAATTGAACTTCGATTGGCGGAGGTATGATTCTGTAGAAAGTAAAATCAGCCACGTCAACAAATTTACAACGTCAAAATAGTACTAAGAGATTGGTTGAATTTTGGCTAGTGTCACCAAAAGGAAAGACATAGTATTTATAGAGGTGAGAACAATAAGACAAAGAACACCGAAAACAGAGGTTGTATGAATAAGACCACCCCGTTAGGCTAAAAGGTGAAAGTTAAAACTAGCCAAAACAACCTAAAGGAAAGTTGTAGTACTGGTTAAGACCACCCCATAGATATAAAGAGGGTAAATATTGGAGCTCGTACACAAGAGATAAGATTTTTCAAAAAATATTAATCGTACGCACGTAAGGCACGCCGCGCACGTCTGACCACCCGATTCGTCGAGATGTGAGAGATGTGGACCACCAGGAAGGTGACACATGCCAAGTTTTGGATAAAGCACGAGGCTCGTTCATGACGCATACGTATTGCGCTGCACGCACCAACCCTATAAATAGAAGCCCTCATTTCGTTCAAATCCACACCTCAAACTCTTTTTCTTTCTCTCTGAATCGATCTGAAATCCTCTCCAAGTCCCGAGATGGCTGGAGGTTCCCAATGCGATACCCTGAGCCATTCAAATCACTTTGATAAGGTGAGTTTCACGACCCAATTTTACCATTTTCAAATGTTTTATGGGGGAGGAATACATGTTATAAAATTATTTCAATGATTTTTTACAAAAGATTATTACTTGTAATATATCAATAATTTTAAAACTGTATGCGAACGTCGAGAAAATATTATACCCGATAGTTACCTTACCTAAGCTTTAAGAATGATATTATGCCTAGTCGTTATAATGCCTAAGATTATACTCGAGTATTATACCTACTTGTTATGATGATCTATTCCTTAGAATAACATAGTTTCTAGTCGTTATGCTAGCAAAATTTTAGGATAAGCATTGTACCTAATTGTTACTCTCTCCTAATATCCTACGTATATAAAATAATTATTTTATAGACATGGTGTAATATATATATATATATATATATATATATATATATATATATATATATATCATAATAATTATGGAATAAACTATATCAAAAGGAAACGTAAGGATAAACAATGTACTTAACTGTACCATAACCTTTCAAAGATATCAAAGTAAAGATATATATATATATATATATATATATATATATATATATATATATATATATATATATATATATATATATATATAGAGAGAGAGAGAGAGAGAGAGAGTGAGTGAGAGAGAGTGAGAGAGTCAGGTTCTTTTGAGAACCAAAAGATTTGTGAGAACTTGCGAACTTATAATCAACTCAACATTTTTCAACAGCAAACACACCAATCTTCTCCAAATGGTGCATCTAAGCCACATCTTGGCTAAAAAAAGATTTGACCATTTTTTGTTTTGTTTTTTGTATGACTATTGACGAGCACAATCATCAGTTATACGGACTGTTGATGAGCACTATCAGCAGTCATATGGACTGCTATTGAGCACAATTAGCAGCCATATGGACTGATGATTGCTCATCAGTAGTCCATATGGCTGCTGATTGTGCACATCCACAATCCATATGACTGTTGATTGTGCTCATCCGTAGTCTGTACAACTGCTGATTTTGTATACAAGTAAATTTCGAAAATAAATCAAAAATTGTCAATTTTCTTTTGAGCCTAGATATGGCTTAGACGCACCATTTGGAAAAGATTTGTGTTTTTGGTGTTGAAAAATGATGAGTTGATTATGAGTTCGCAAGTTCACACACTTTTTTTAGTTCTCATAATAACTCAGCCATATATATATATATATATATATATATATATATATATATATATATATATATATATATATATATATATATATAGCGTTAGTTATATATATGAATAATTATGTAAAGAAAAATATATTAAAGGAAAAACTAAAGAACGAAGAAAAAGAATAAATAATCATACTAAAAAGGTTAAACAAAGTATATGTTAAATGAGGCGTATTATTCATCCATAGCTGATTGATATTCGGCTACCCCGAACCTAAAATCGTTAATCTTAAGTGACCATTAAAGGTTTGTAGAGATCTATACGAGATTGAGATTCCTACAACCCCGACAGGCATAACTTTATAGTCTTTTTTCACGATGTCCGGTGAAGCGTCGTGGTGGGGAAATTTCAAGTCATATAGCTCAATTAGATGGACTCATTGTTACACTATCCGTCAACCTTTTAAAATTAAACTACCTAGACGAAAATGCCTAGGTAGTTCCTAAAGTATGAGAAAATAAGGAAAAAAGAAATATAAAGTTACTACCTAGAGGAGAATACCTAAGAGATAATTAATGTACAAAAAGATAAGAAATAGAAGTTATGAAAGAAAAGTTTATAATATAAGTACAAATGAAATGATTTATCCCAGGAAAATAAAATATAAGGTATATGATCAAATATAAAGATATATTTTTATAAAGAAAGGAAATACTCCGTAGAAACCTATTTTATCCGAAAAGGATTTGAAAGTCTATATTTTTATAAACAAAGATTTATTAAAGAATACCTTTAAAAGCTTCAAAACCTGTGAGCTCACCAACATCATGTTGACCGTTTTCAAAACCCATGTATTCCTTGGAAGCCGAAGTGAAGAGAAGATCGTTGGAAAAGAAGATAAGAAGAATGTATTTGGTTAGATCTTACTATGTAAGGATAAATTATATTGCTCGTTTTATGCTCTGTGATTTGAGAAATCAAACATTCCACTGTTACGACTCGGCGTTTCCGCCATTGGCCGATGGTGTGACAGAGAATGGTATCAGAGCCGAAGATTATGACGAACTAGTGATTCCTTAGGAAATTAGGACTATAGCCTAGGGCATATACTTTGATTAGGTTTGTCCTCAAACCTATAAATAAAAGTATTATTATTATCATTAAATACATTATTGATAGACTAATTTCGGGAGATGTTACTAGTTTGAATTGTTGCTTGAGTTGCTGGATTTCAGAAAGGCTATACGCTAAAATGGTCCTACCCTCCGACACTTCTCATCTGACCCATCCTTATTTGATAGTTTAGAAGTACAAGACAAACATAATAATCGCCAATCCAGAACATTTAAGTACACGAATCTAAAGCATCAAATATAATAATCAATTATCCTAACCAAATCAGTGTACATATGTTAAATCACAACTAAACAAAGACTGATCACCTACGTTTAATTTTGGCTGGAGCAATGTACCAACTGAAATTTAGATTCGGTAGCTGATAAACAAAGATAAACACACACACACACACACATACACACACACACACACACACATATATATATATATATATATATATATATATATATATATATATATATATATATATACATATATATCGTACAATCGAAAATAAAAATATAACCCACAACATATCAAGACAATATCAGATCCATAGAACAAGTATCGAGAATAAAAACAAACTGTCAAATCAAACCCTCTTCACCATCACCATCGCCATCGTCACTCGCGAACTCGTCCTCCTGTTCCTCATCGTCGCCGCTGTCATTGTCAGTATCACCCTACTATGTGCCTCGGACGGTACCGTGGTCTGATCGTGGAAGAGGTAGATAAGCAATCCCAAAATGATTCATCACACTGGTAAGAGATGCCTGGATCCATTTCTGAGCCCGTATGATGCTTGAGGCTCCTGTGAAGAACGTACATGCATCAAGAGAAGTGGTGTAAGTCGGCCTTAGGTACACACCTAGGTCTCTATCGCATCACGAAAGAAGTCTTAGGGACATGCTCTGGCTCCACCTATCTCAAAGGCAAAACAATGTCATCATCAGGGATCCTCAATACCTGATTAGCTCCCTGTACCACCGCACATATCTTCTTAAGAGTTGATACCCCTAACTTCCTGGTAGAACACGGAACCATCCCGATGATATCGAGCCCATAGAAACGTGCCAAATGAGTAACCCAATGGCCTCCACGAATCCGACTCTTCGCCATAGTACCTGCAACCAAGGAAGATAGGTACAAAGAAAGAGAGTAAGGGAGGTTGAGGTGAAACTCATGAGGAATCAAGCACCACATGTAGAATAAGTCACTAGAAGGAACCTTGTCACACTGCTCATGGTGAATGATGGTGGAAGAAACCAGGAGATGGAGCATACTGAAGATAGGAGACCTAAAAGAACTCTCCTTAGCCACCCTAGAGACATAGATGCCCTAGCATGAGCCCGGACCTGCAGCTGGTCATACTCCTGATGTGGAGAAATGACGCAACTAGATAGATAGTAGAGAAATTCAAGACTAGCAACCTCCTCCTCAGTATAAATCCCCGGTCGCCATCCTAGCTCTGCAATATTGCAGGTGCGAGACACCACTACTAAACGAAAAGTAAAAACAGACTAATCTATCAAGACCGTCAGCAACCTAACAAAGCGAACAGTGGCAAAGAATTCCCAACAGTGTTCATGATAAATGACCTCCTCCTGAAGATCTGACGCCACCCCTGGCAGGTAAAAATCTCTAGACCGTTATCATCACGTAGGACCAGAGTGAGATACGACTCCAAATGCACTGATAACCCATGATCATCAGTGATTCGCCATACAAGGGCCTGAGGAATATTAAACTGCTTGGACAACAAACAGTCAACCGGGAAATAAAGAAGCTCTGGTCCTCAGAAGGAATATCATCAGGGAAATGTAAAAATGGATGAGATGGACAGTTATGCAGTAACTAACCAGCCCTCTGGCGACCCGATCGAGACATAACATGAGAAAAATAAAGAAAAATAGTTAGAATTAAGATAAGGAAAGTAAAAAAGTTTCAAAAAGAAAAGAAAAGGAGTTCTCATGCATCAAGAAATGCGCCACGTGCATGATGGAGATGTCTGACGCGCCTCAAGAACACGACGAATAGTTGGTTCCAAAAGCCATGAATTCGTCTAATTTTCAACCTAAAAACTATAGGGGAATGTTAGGTGAAGCTTATACAAGTGAAATACACCATCAATTTGGTCAAAAACATCACGAATCGTCATATTGAACTAAACCCTAAGTTTTACCCCAAAACCGAAAATCAATAATCCTAAATTGGAGTTAGATTAATGGATCAAACTAGAAATTAAGTAATAGGGTTTATTAATCGGTAGTTAAACTATATATTTAGCCCATCAATTTCGAAATATTAAACCAAAAATCTTAAGGGCTCAAAAACCCAAAAAACTGAGAATCTAAGGAACAAGATGCTCAAAATGGATGATAAGGTTTAATGTAATAAGTACCTTAGAAGTAGAGAGACGAGAAACCGAAGAATCGAAGCTCGAAAATGAAAAATGCACGACATGCTTGTCGTGTGTGGGGTCCAGTTGGGTGTAGGGACTAACCAAACTTTTCGGGAATAAATGCTGAATAAATCCAAAATTCGACATTAAATATTGATCTGATGTCGGTGCGCAAGGCACATACGACATGCTCGACAAGTAGAACCCAAAATTTGAAAAATCGACACTTTCTACCCAAATATTTATTTTGCTATTACCTTTACGCCCTAAGAATTAAATAGAACCCTGAGCTTAGAAACCTTGCCTTTCCAAAGTCACGAAGCGCGAAAGGAATAAAATGCCATTACCCCCCCCCCCCCCCCCTTAAATGACAAGGAATGTCATTTAAAAATAGCTAAGCTATCTAGGAAAAGCATAAGCGGATAAGTAGACAAGTTTCTATGAAATTAATTAGTAATATGTGTTAAAAACACAAGTAGGAAGAATAGTGTATTCCTAAAGACACATAAAACATTTTGAAATTAAACCAGTCAAATCTATATGGAAAAAATAACGAGTAACCCCATTATAGGACAAAAAAACGACAATGTTAGCCTTAGTAAATCCAACCACCATCAAGTCAATGATTGAACGTCAAGTCTCAGACGCTTTAGGAAGTTTTGGAGCTTCTAGGAAAGAAGAAAATATTGACCAAAGGAATAGAGAAGGTAGACATATAACATGCACTTATGAGGAGTTCTTCAAATGCCAACCAAGAACCTTCTATGGAGATGAAGGAGTAAATGGCTTGATCTAATGGATAAAGGAAGTGGAGAGAAAATGTGCCTAGGACTGTTGGGTAAATTTTACAACATGCACATTTGTGGGTAGGAATCTTATTTGGTGGAATATACAGGTCAAAATCTTAGGCGTAGACGTAGCCTAAGCAACCTCATGGGAGGAACTGAAGAAGCTGATGATAAGGGAATTCTATTCTCGGGAAGACATGTGTAACACCCTGTTTCGAATCGTTTCATAATTCGGGTATGTGACCCGAAGACCAGTTATCATAAGGCTTCAGGCCTTGGGCGAAAGAGAGATTTAGACCCCTTTGGATGTGGGTAATGTAGATTAGGTGATCTGAGAGTTCGGTTGGTGCTTTGGAGCCTAAGGGTATAACCGTAAAGTGATAGTTCGGCCTATTTATGAATTTTGGATTTACGTTCGGAAAGTTTTAAGGAAAATGAGAGTTTATAGGGATGTAGGGCTTCTCATTACCTTTCCATGGATATAAAGATCGTCGAAATTGAAGTTGAAACGAAGAAGTTACGACCGTTTGAAGTTAGGCGATTTCTGGGTCAGCCGTGTATGCGGGGCGTACGGGGAGTACGCAGGGCGTACAAGGGCATCCCTAGTATCCTTGGTGTACACAAAATGTACGTTGGGCATACTAGGGTATCCCTAGTACGTTGGGCGTAAATTGAGTACGCAGGGCGTACACGATCAATGCCCAAACCGTATTTTCGTGGTTTGAGCCCTATTTAAGCTCCTTAACTTCCCCACACTCACTACATTCTTAGGCTCCACCTCTCCAAAACCCTCTCTTTAAACCCTAACCCTATATTGAGCCTTGTGAGCAAAAAGAAGGTGTTTTGAGTGCTTTGGAGTGTTCTTGGTGCACCTTGGAGAAGAAGGAACTCATGGAAGAAGTGTTGGTTGCATTGGAGCTTGTGGATCTAGACTTTGTTCACCTTGATATTTCTTCTAGAGGTATAAATTTTGAATCTTGATGATGATATTGTTAGATCTAGGTAGTTTTGAGTGTTATGAGCTTTTGGTCACTTTAAGTGCATAAAGTTTAGATCTTGAAAGTTTGTGACCTTGTTATGGATAAAGTTAGAAACTTTATCCATCTAAACATCATTTTGATTCAGATATGAAGGTTGGAGACTTGGACTTAATGGATTAACTTGAAAAATATGCACTTTTGGGTCTCTTTGAGACTTAAAGACTAGATCTTGTTTATTGGGACCATTCTAATGGATAAAGCTGGAAACTTTATCCATTATGAAGCTATTATGAATCATAAAAAATGTTTGCTTGATTGTTTCCTTAGAACCATGCAAGAGTTAAGTGGTTTCGAGTGTTGTGAAAGTAAGGATTTTGGAGATTTAGCCCTCTTTAGCCATGTAGAGGCTTAAAGGTTTCAACTTTTTGGTTTAAGACAACATTTAGGTGTTAAGATAAGAGTTTGGACAAGTTAACTTAACCCAATAAGAGCTTAACGGTGAGTTTTGGCCTCTGATGAGTACGCTGGGCGTACGTAGGAGTACGCTCAGCATAATGCTTGGACAGTACATTGAGAACTTGTACATTGTGCTTCGTGGTTGAGTACACGGGATGTACGTATCTGGTACACAGGGCGTACTCCCCAGGATGGACATTTTGGGCTTTTTGGAGCAAATAGGTTGGGCCCAGGTATTGGGCCAAATAAGGAAAGGGTAAAATGGTCTTTTACCTTTGTTATGGATTAAATCGCTTTGATTCTTGTTTTGGGTCAAGATCAAATTGTTTATTGGATAATTATTTGATGGTACTAGCACGCAGGGATTTCCGGATCAGCAGACTAAGAATTTATTGAGAGATTCAACGGATTGAAGTGAGTTTCCTCACTGTGTTTATCGGGTCGAAGACACCAATGCTGGCCTATGGTTTATTATGATTAGGATGCTAGTTGTATGTGTGACTCTTGCATGTATGATATCTGTTACGCTAGTTGTCTGTGTGACTGATGCCAGGCGGGGCCCGATAAATGCATTGTATGCTATTTATCTTTGTGATACTTGCATGTTCTTATATGATTGTATGTATGTTGGGCGGGGCCCGTTACTAGGCGGGGCCCAATGACTGACATATATGTTCCTGGTGGGGCCCGATGCTTGGTGGGGCCCGATGTTGGGCGGGGCCCGTTATGCGAGTTAAGACGAGGCTTGTTATACTCATTGGACGGGGCCCGTTATGCGAGTTAGGGCGAGGCCCTTCGTGCTTATGGTTTTTAGTTTTTGGTTTCTGGTATTTCCGGTTCAATAGGGAAGGGCACGGCTTGATCGCAGCGCATCCACCCATGTTTCGGCAACATGTCGATTTTGGGATTTTACTTTGATAACTATGTTACTTTGAATGTTTTTGTAAGATAACTCGTGTTAGGGACTTGGTTTGAGGGATTCAGGCATCTTAGGCGTGTTTGAACTCAAACTGCGGGTTTGGTAAATTTTAATAAAATAAAAAGTTTTATTAAAAGATTTTCTAATAAAAGAATAGGGGTGTGGTGCGTGCAATTCGCGGAGCTCAAGTAAGTGATTCCCAGAATACCCATAGATGTTGATATGTTCTATGATATGAATGTTTGCATGCTAGGATAAGGCTATGTATACTTTCAGGAATTGCATGATAGATTGGGCTGATATGTGATGCTTTGTAGCCTAGGAAGCATTAAATGTTATGCTATATTGGGAATATGTATTGGTATCAGTAATTGCTAAGTGTATGCTTTAAAAGTTGTATACAGTTAGGATCATATAACCCTAGAATGATTGATTTGGCCTTATTTCCTATTCCTCATTATGTTGTGGTCCTAGGGTACAGTCTTTTATTCGACAGTCTATTTAATCTTGTATTGTGTATAATTTGCATGTATAAGGCAACTGGTAGTGAGAGTGGAAGTTCCTAGCATGGGTTGTAGTAAGTGAGATTTGGAGGTTCTTTGTTTGTTCTATGGCTTTGACTGTTACTGTACGAATGCTACTTGTTTTGTGCTTTGTTGAACACTTAGTGATGTTAGTTAGCTATTGAGTGAATATGTTATTCACCTGTTACAAAGGTTAAATAATCTCAGAGTGATGGGCTTGACTCTATTGCACAGCTCTCGTTTGAGTCTAACTGTTGTCGGGATGAGTCTTTTACTTGAAGGATTATCTAAGCTTTGTGGCATGTGATTATATTCATGAAGTAGTTAGTTGACATTAGTGATAGTTCTTCAGCAGCTGATGCAGGGTGAGGTTGGGAACCTAGGAGAGCTTAGGAAGTTCTTTTAGTAGGATGGTTGCATTGTGTAGCGAGTATTTGGAGTATCAGTTTGAGAAGGTGACTTAGAGGATTCAGGATGATTCTTGAGGAAAGTATGGGTAGGTGTGGAAGGTAGTATTGGGCCCGTACTACTGAAAGCACAGGATCCATACTCGAATCGAGGAGAGCCACGAAGAATCTAGGAAGCTTGTGGAAGGAGGATTCTTGGTTATGTTCCGGTCATTGCTATGATTGATTTTTAGAATGGTGACGAGCACACGTGGAGGAGTTTCAGGTTCGGGTGCAGGCTCAGGTGCAAGTGCTGAGCCGATTGATGAGCGGATGCGGGAGTGTAACTTGTTGGAGATCACCCGTGGTATTTTGGAGCAGACTCATACGCCCTTCGGTATGGTTAAGGAGGGGATTATGGAGATTTTGGATGAGTGTCTGGGCGTATTCCATACTGAGATTTTTGGCTAGGGTTGGAGCTCACACTCTTTCTTTTAGTGGGTTCCGTGTTTGTAGAGTTCCCGAGTTCTTTGTGGAGATGGACCCCATGATAGTAGGAGATGGTTAGCGGGTATGGTGAATGCTTTCCAGATGAGGTTCTGCTCGAGGAGTCAAAGGCCATATTTGCTTTCTGTCTTCTGAAGAACAGAGCTCAAGGACTGGTGGAAGGAGGTAGACTTCGCTTTGGGAGGCAAAGCCCTGGAGACGGTGATTTGAGATGAGTTATTACCCGGTTTAGGGTAGAGTTTTCACCAGTGATTAAGGTGTAGCAGTTGGCGAGGGAGTTTCAGGACCTTCGCCAGACGACTGAGACTATGACAGAGATCAGTGCCAAGTTCCGAAAAAAGGCTTTGTTGATTCCGCTGTATGTAGTAGGTGAGGAGATGAAGAAGGTAAGGTTCATGATATGCTGAGAGATGACATCTGGGAGTTTGTGAGTTTGTCAGGGTGCGAGACCCTAAATGATATGATTCCTAGAACCCAAGAACAGGAGATCGATTCAGAGCACCTCGAGAAAAGGAATTCGGAGCATATTCAGACCGCAGTGGGCTAGGCGAAGAGGCCCAAGACTCAGGATTCATGTTTGGGAGGCCATCAGGGCCGGAGCCATTGTGCCAAGTGTAGGAGGACCCGTGAGGGAAGATGTCGGGTGATAGGTCGGGATGTTTCAGTTGTGGCCAGATGTATCATTTTAGTGGGGATTGCCCTTGTGGATCAGTTCTTATGTGTTTTCACTGCAACCAAGTGGGCCACAAGAGGGTCCGGTATCCGATGTTGAGGGGTGGATCAGTGAGTGTAATGACTCCAGTTATTTTTAGGAACACTGAAGGTCGTGAGGGTAGGACAGGAGCCCCGATAGCGAGGAGTGGAGCATTGCAGTGTCATTCAGGGTAGGCCAGAGATTCATGAGATGATATTGCGGGTATATTACCTTTGTTTTCTTGATGTCTCACTATCCGTGTAAATATGCTACTGAATCATGTGCGTGTATGTGTAAATAGTATCTTGGGTGTAGATCTTTGTTATGGCCTGGATTATATTATCAAGGATTGTCATATGCCATTTTGCATAGCAAGAGTTATTAGTGGGAGGTTGGAGTGATGATTCGCCAGTTCCGGTCAAGGGTTATAGTTCTATGTCCCGAGCAGAAAGGACGTAAACATTTGGAGTTGTATCATGGGAAGTGCATATTATTATTGAATTACTAAGATTTCAGGAAATATTCATCTGGATTTGGAATGTGTGTGTGATCGATAAGGTTGGATAGTAATTGAACGCTAGTCTTTGTAAGCTCATGTTGTCAATGGTCGAACTGTAAGGATGCGAGATGGGTTGGAAGCCCAACAAATTGTGGATTGGAGGAGCACAGTCAAATCCAAGTGGGGGAGAACTGTTTGAATTATTCGGGATAACATCATGTGCGAACTACAAAAGTCCCATATCCTAGTCGAGAAGAAAGTCAAATGCGGGTGCGACTCATCATGATTACGATCGGTATGGTAGATGAATGTATGGGGCGGGGCCCGATGCCAGGCGGGGACTGATAAATGTATCGGGAAGGGCCCAATGTATGTATGTATGCATGATGTGTTTAGTATGAGGATCTTTGTATCCGAGGCGAGGTTAGGCCTGTATAACACTCAACTAGTTGAGACCCGTGGGCGAGGCGCGTATGGTTACGATAGTGTATGTGAGACCCGGTGGAATAGTTGGAGTGTGGTTTTGGATCACGTTAGAGTGGGCTAACTCTGTGGTCAGTGGTCGGACCAGATGTGAGACTGCCAATATCGGCGGTCGATTGAGGAGTATATATCTCAGTTCGGTGGGAGGTCACTATGGATGTAGGAGAACTTGGACAGATCGGAATTTTGATTTTTTGGTTATCAAGATGTGAGTTTTTAGATTGGTTTGGTACTTAGGGGTGATGATTGCATTAAGAGTCACCCTTGATCTCAATTGAAGGATTTGATTAGGATTAATGGTTGGTTATGTTATCCTTGGTTGGACTAGAAGGTCTGTTGGAGCCATTGTGGCAAGCAAGGTAGGATAGCTCTTGTCAAATAGACCCTTGTTTAGAAGTCGCGTGGTGCGGATGGGTGAGGTTATCGGCCTTATCAACCGGTTGGAAATCCGGTATATCGGTAAATTGGTAGATAAGTATGAAACCAGGGAGCTCTCGGCTGCATCAGGACTCGTGTTGGTAGTCGCCTCTGTTTGTACGAAAAATCTTTTCAACAACAAGGTATGGTTAGGATTCTGTCTGCCAGGAAGTGTCAGTTAGATGATTTAGGACCGGATGGATTCTTTCAGTTATGATCGCCGAGACAGGTCTTATTGATAGTATTTCAGAATGGTTTTGCATGTCGGGTAGTCAGATAAGGTATTGGATTCCTGGATCTAAGCTGGGTAGTGATGATTGCCCTTCATTGATTAAGGCTAGTGGGAGCAGGCATTCGTTTGTCGTAATCATGCGAGTACTGATAAGAATGGGTTCGAATATTGGAAGGTAATCGTATGTTTGGTTCGACTTTCATCAGGGATCTGGAAGAGTTGGCCGGATCATCTATTTTCATGGAGAGTAGCAAGGAGACATTTCGAGGATGAAATCTAATTTAAGTGGGGGAGGGTTGTAACACCCTGTTTCAAATCGTTTCATAATTTGGGCCCGTGACTCGAAAACCTTTTATCATAAGGCTTCACTCCTTGGGGGAAAGAGAGATTTAGACCCCTTTGGATGTGGGTAATGTAGATTAGGTAATCCGAGAGTTCGGTTGGTGCTTTGGAGCCCAAGGGTATAATCGTAAAGTGATAGTTTGGGCCTTTTATGAATTTTGGATTTACGTTCGGAAAGTTTTAAGGAAAAGCAGAGTTTATAGGGTTGTAGAGCTTCTCATTACCTTTCCATGGATATAAAGACCGTCAAAATCGGAGTTGAAACGAAGATGTTACGACCGCTTGAAGTTAGGCAATTTCTGGGTCAGCCGCGTACGCGGGGAATACAGGGAGTATGCAGGGCGTACTAGGGCATCCCTAGTACGATAGGCGTACTCAACATGTATGTTGGGCATACTAGGGCATCCCTAGTACGCTGGGCGTACACGATCATTGCCAAACCCTATTTTCGTGGTTAGAGCCCTATTTAAACTCCTTAACTTCCCCAACCCCACTCCATTCTCAGCCTCCACCTCTCCAACACCCTCTCTTAAAACCGTAACCCTAGATTGATCCTTGTGAGCAAAACAAAGGTGCTTTTAAGTGATTTGGAGTGTTCTTGGTGCACCTTGGAGAAGAAGGAACTCATGGAAGAAGTGTCGGTTGCATTGGAGCTTGTAGATCCAGACTTTGTTCACCTTGATCTTTCATCTAGAGGTATAAAGGTTGAATCTTGATGATGATATTGTTAGATATAGATAGTTTTAAGTGTTATGAGCTTTTGGTCACTTTAACTGCATAAAGTTTAGATCTTGAAAGTTTGTGACCTTGTTTTGGATAAAGTTGGAAACTTTATCCATCTAAACATCATTTTGATTCATATATGAAGGTTGGAGACTTATACTTAATGGATTAAGTTAAAAAAAGATGCACTTTTGGGTCCCTTTGAGACTTAAAGACTAGATCTTGTTTATTGGGACCATTCTAATGGATAAAGTTGGAAACTTTATCCATTATGGAGCTATTATGAATCATAAAAATGTTTGTTTGATTGTTTCCTTAGAACCATGCAAGAGTTAAGTGGTTTCGAGTGTTGTGAAAGTAAGGATTTTGTAGATTTACCCCTATTTAGCCATGCAAAGGCTTAAAGGTTTCGACTTTATGGTTTAAGACATCATTTAGGGTTAAGATAAGAGTTTGGACAACTTAACTTAACCCAATAAGAGCTTAATGGTGAGTTTTGGCCTCTGATGAGTACGGTGGGCGTACGTAGGAGTATGCTTAGCGTAGTGCTTGGACAGTGCATCGAGAACTTGTACATTGTGCTTTGTGGCTGAGTACGCGAGACGTACGTCTCTGGTACGCAGTGAGTACTCCCCAGGATGGACATTTTGGGCTTTTTGGAGCTAATGGGTTGGGCATAGGTTTTAGGCCAAGTAAGGAAAGGGCAAAATGGCCTTTTACCCTGGTTATGGATTAAGTGGCTTTGATTCTTGTTTTGGGTCGAGATCCAATTATTAATTGGATAATTATTTGATGGTGCTAGCGCGTAGGGATTTCCAGATCAGTAGGCCAAGAATTTATTGAGATATTCAACGGATTGAGGTGAGTTTCCTCACTGTGTTTGGCGGGTCCAAGGCACCAATGCCGGCCGATGGTTTATTATGAATAGGATGCTAATTGTCTGTGTGACTCTTGAATGTATGATATTTGTTATGTGTCTGTATTTCTGCCGTGCAGCGCCCGATGAATGTATTGTATGCTATTTATCTTTGTGATACTTGCATGTTCTTATATGATTGTATGTATGTTGGGTGGGGCCCGTTACTGGGCGCGGCCCGATGACTGACAGATCTGTTCCGGGCGGGGCCCATTATGTGAGTTAGGGCACGTTACTTGTATGGTATGTGGTGTTTTGGGGAACTCACAAAGTTTCGTGCTTATGGTTTTCAGTTTTTTGTTTCAAGTATTTCCGGTTCAAAAGGGAAGGGTCCGACTTGATCGCAACGCATCCACCCATGTTTCCGCAACATGTCGATTTTGGGATTATACTCTGATAACTCTGTTACTTTGAATGTTTTGTATGATAACTAGTGTTTTGATTATGTTAAAATTGAAATTTTACCTCTTGATTTTTGGGATGTTACAACATGACTCGAGTAGAATAGGAATTCCACTACCTAACTACAAGGAACACAAGTTTGGCAACCTATACCAAGCGCTTTGAGGACTTAGCCACAGTGTGCCTGAAATTAATCGGCTTGGAAGGCAAGAAAATCGGAGCATACATCAAAGGGATAGCTCTGCATATTCAAAGGATGATATGCATGGTAGAACCCAATATTTACCAAGAAGTTAGACGATTATGCTTTAATCTAGAAGAACCGGTGATCAGAAAGAAATCCTTTAGTTCACGAAAGAATAAGAAAGGAGTCAAGGATTTCAGAATGAAGTGGGGAGAAGGTCCCAAAGGAGAATCCAATCGAACTTCATGGAAGAGAAACAATAGGAAGTCTCGAGAAAGATCACCGATTCGACTAAGAGAGTATTTGGGAAGCTTTCCCAAGTGTAACAATTACAAGTATCACCATCAGGGCAATTGTAGAGAACTAGCTTGTAACAGGTATGGAAGAAAAGGGCACACTCCAAAATCCTGCAGAAAGAACAAAGCCAATAGAGAAATACTTGAAGAAAATTATCCAGGGGGAATAATGTAATATTAGGATTACCTTGTAAGGATATGCTTAGTATATTGAATGGAATGGATTAGATATCCTTGAAATATATACCCTGAAAAGAATAAAATATATACATCACTCTATAATTAAGTGTGAGATATTCCTAAGAATAGTAAAAATTATTACTTACACATGGAGATTAAGACGTAGAAATCCCTCCAGAAATCAATAATAGAGAAATGAGGAAATAAAACCTGAATCTAGATTTCCTCTTGGTGTAATATAAGAATAAATAAACACCAAAAACTGAAGTCGAAGAACTAGAAGTAGAAATAATGTAAACCCAAAGCAGAATGATTATAGGAGAATAAGATATCCCAATGGAAAGGAAGGATCAAACAAGGATTAAGAAACCGGTCATTCCAAATAAGAAAAACTCTACGGTCTAAATTTCAGGACAAAAATCTTTAAACGAGGGAGAATGTGACAATTGCGACAATTGTCACTGGTCACCAATTGTAAAGGACTCGGAAAATGATAAGTATCTAAACAAAAGGCTTAGAACCTTGGTATATAAGAAGAGATAGTCCAAAATAGACGTAAACCCCATGATTAGGTGCACAAAAAGTTACGTTAACTAGTATAAAAGGATAACACATTAGGAAAGTACGTTACAAGGCAGTTTCAAGGATATAAACTTCATAAGAATCTAACTTCGATTAGAGGAGCTATGATTATGTAGAAAGTAAAATCAGTCGTGTTAATAAATTTACAACGTCAAAATAGTACTAACAGGTTGGTTGAGTTTTGGCTATTGTCATGAAAAGGAAAGTCATAGTATTTCTCGAGGTGAGAACAATAGGACAAAGCACGTCGAAACGGAGGTCATATGAAGAAGATATGATTTTTATAAAATCACTAAATTTTACCTCGTTAGGCTAAAAGATGAAGGTCAAAACTAGCCAAAATAACCTAAAGGAAAGTTGTAGTACTATTTAAGACCATCCCATACATATAAAAAGGGTAAAGATTGGAGATCGTACGCACGAGATAAGAATTTTTGAAAAATATTAATCGTGCATGCATAAGGCACACCCCGCACGACCCGCACGTCTGACACCCAGATTCGTCGAGATGTGAGAGACGTAGACCACCAGGAAGGTGACACGTGGCAAGTTTTGGATGGACCACGAGGCTCGTTCATGACGTGAACGTATTGCCCTGCGTACACCAACTCTATATATAGAAGCCCTCATTTCGTCCAAATCCACACCACAAACTTTTTTCCTTTCACTCTGAGTCGATCCAGAATCATCTCCAACTCCCAAGATGGTTGGATGTTCTCGATGCGATACCCTAAGCCTTTCAAATCATGTTGTTAAGGTGAGTTTCATGGCCCCACTTTTACCGTTTTCAAATGTTTATGGGGTAGGAATACATGCTATAAAACTATTTCAATGATTTTTCAAAAGATTATTACTTGTAATATATAAATAGTTCTTTAACCGCATGCGAACATTAGCACAATATTATGCCCCGTAGTTACCCTACCCAAACTTTAAGAATGATATTATACCTATTCGTTATAATGCCTAAGATTATACTTGAGGATTATACCTAGTTGTTATGCCGGCCGATTCTCTAGAATAACCTAGTTTCTAGTCGTTATGTTGGCAAAATTTTAGGATAAACATTGTACGTAGTTGGTACTCTCCCTTAATATCCTAAGAATATCAAATAATTATTTTATTGATATGGTAATATATATATATATATATATATATATATATATATATATATATATATATATATATATATATATATATATATATATATATATATATATATCAAGGTTGCAGAAAACGCTTGACGTAGGCTCGACGGTGGACTGAGGTCAAGGGATTAATCGGCTAGACGGGGATTAATCGGGAACCATTAAATATTAAAAAATTAATAAATACAATATTAACACTGATAATATAACATTAAATTTTCATACTAGTAAGAGATACTACAATTGAAAACAAAAGAAGTACAAAACTTGATGGTTAAATACAGTCATGAGTTAGAATGTTCATAATCAGTCAACAAGATTCAATCCGGTAAGAAATTGTTGGTTAAATGAATAACCCAGTACAATTCTCATATCAACATCCATGTTCAATAAACTCTAGCAAAAAATATGGTTCAAACAACCCTTGTTCTTAAGCCAAGAACAACAATGAACTCTTTGATGATTTTTATCATACAGCTTGTGTGCGTCCTTCATGCTTCTTCTTCATTTTCATTACAACCAACATCACCACCACTTCTGCCCTACCTGTTACAACCAAGACACAAATCTAAACTTCGAACCAGAAAAAGATGAATAAATAACAAACGAGGAAGGATATTTGATCTCATTTCTTTATGAGGTTGTCGATTAAAGGAAACAAAAAGAAAGAAATTAGATTCCTTGTTTTTCGGCTACCCAAGAAAAGAAGAGGCTGTCGCTACCTTTCCCTTCGCAGACCCCTCCACCTGTGCAACCTGATTCAACCGAGCTTACAACCTACTGCCACTATTCATCATCTTCAAAAAGGAAACCTGCAACAACAAGGATCATGCTGATGGATTTCCCGTCCTCCTGCTGCAACAAAGAGAACAACCTAACATCCTTATTCCTTTTTCTTCTTATTTCTTGGTTCGTGTGGTTTTAAGGAGGCTGGTCCTATGGAAGTGGTAAGGCGATGGCTTTCCAGTTGTTCTGAGGTGGTTCGGTGGTACTATGGTGAGGATGGTCTACGGTGGTGATGACGGATGAAGGTGGTGGCATTGATTCCTCTATTGTGAAGGTGAACCAGTGATGATGGCTGGCAATTGGTGATAACCGACTAAGTATGTGGTGGTTCTTAGTTGTAGTGTAACAACGTGAATTTCCAACACAATTTTTTTCATTTTTAAAACATAATTTCATTCATAATAATCATCAAGATCCAATGTAACACATGTCCTCCAAATAAAATAATCCCAAGATCTCAAATACATAAAACTCCATCAATGTGTACGGATCATGCCAGCGCCTTCCCGCGATCCTCGCTGGTACCTGAAACACATATCACATAAAAAGTAAGCATAAATGCTTAGTGAGTTCCCCAAAATACCACATACATACATACGCCACTCAAGGCTATAGCTCTACAAGACCTTCCGGTCCTTGTGTCTCAGGGGACTTCCGTCCCATAATACTGATAGACCTTCTGGTCCCACTTCTCTGACCTTCCGGTCCGTATCATCTTGACCTTCCGGTCCATATCATAATACTCATAACATAAAATAGCACATACATATCATATAACTGTTGGGTTTTGAGCATTCTAACACTCCTATGGTGTACATGCAACCCTATAAACCTTGGATCTATGTTTTCTCTATTATACATGCAAATATTAACTATTCCAAGGTTTCATCCTAACTAGCATATTATGAAGCACCTATACTACAAAGTTCTAGTTAGATGACATACCTTTTGATGTAGCTTGATGTCTTCAAGCTTTAAGAGCTTAGCCCCAATAGTGTGGAAGCCTCAAATGGAATCACAAATCACCAAAACACCTTGGAAGAACTTGAGAGAATATGTATGCACACTAAAATCGGCCCACTCTTATTTTCACACACTTGTTCCAATTTTGTGAGCCAAGGACCCCTTTATATATTATGGAGGATTTGGGTTACATCCATGTAAACCCTAATACCCATGACCTTTCATTTACATAGGATCCATGGGTTAAAAGCTCCATGGACCATCCATGAAAGCTTAGCCCAACCTAAATGAACTTGGCCCATTCCATATATATAAGAGTCCATATTTAATTAGTTCTTTTTGATCACTTAATTAATTCTAAATTAATTCTTGATCAATACTAATTAAATAATATGATTCCATATTAATATATTAGAACTTATTATATATTAATATAAATCATAAATATACTATTCTCAAAAGACTATCCATATAAATTGTGCCGGTGAAGTGCAACCCAAACGGACCATGCCGGGTCGGGTCAAGTACATACCAAATATAGTTATGGACTTAGACATTAATCCAACAGTCTCCCACTTGGATAAGTCTAAAACTATTATTGAGTATGACTTCAAAACCTAACTGGCAATCGTAGCTCTTAAAGCCGCTGTCGAACTCTGACCTTGTCAATGACTTGTCCATTAGATAAGGGATCATATATTCCTCCATTCTAGATATCATATGGACTGAGACATGGATTATAATCATTCTCTCTGTCCATTTGTTGTTTCCCGATTTTCGATTTATGATGACTGACTGATTGAACAAATCAAATCAGTCCTGGCTTGGCCAAGTACTCACATGTGTCATCTCTAAATCATCGAGGGGCCCACATATATCGCTTTTATCCCGAAGGTAAAAGGAATGGATAAACTTCGACTCATATGGCTTGTTCTACTACTTGTTGAATCATACAAAAAGGCACGTTTTATAACATCGAGTTACCAAATGCGTTTTCGTGCAATCAATGTATAACCAACTCATAGTAACAACTCATATCTCTAGGTTTGAAGAATATAAGATATTATCGTCTCATGATCACTCGTGATAAAATCCATGAAGTGATTCAAATGAGCGCGGGTTGAATCCAATACTCAGAACTTATGAGCACTCATGAGTGTTGTAGCACCACTTTGTCCACCAACTTGGACCTCTACAAACCAACCCATGACAGTCTTGATTCATATATACTTCCAACATATGACCGACTGTGGATGGTTTGAATAACTTAATCATTCAGGAAGAGCGACTTAGTTATTCTGGAAGTGAAAACATGCAAAGTGAAACACAAGAATAAATGAATCAAATATGGTATCAAACCCTATGAATATAAATAAACACTTTTATTTATCACCATACTGATTACTCATTATTCATTGTTTCGTTTTTATCAACTTTATACTTGAATTAAAAACACTAGTTGTCCCATGCTCCAAGCATGTACACTATGTTTTTCTTAAACAATAGCTTTGCCATACACCAAGTATGCACTCTATGTTTGTCTATGATCCTTACTTTGTGAAATAAACCAATTGAACATAATTTCAATGATTCTAATTTCACACTCCCAAATCCTTATCGAAAAATGTGAGAATTTCAAATTCCTATCATTTATCGAAATCTGTTTAGATTTTAAACTTATATGTACTGACCCTCCTGTAATGAATATGTACAAAGTCACAAAGACTTGTCAACAGTCATTATAAGGTATTCCAATGGAGATCAACTCCATGGAAACTAAGTCTCATATTCAAAGTACATTGCTTTGGACATGCTTCTTGCATTAAGTTTTCTAATCTTACACCGATAACTTCCACCTATGGAGACAACTCCATATTCTCATTTTGACTATCACTTCTGAATAAGAGATGCCTCTTTTCAGAATATGTCAATATGGTCCTTCCAAAATTAGCACTATACTTCCAACTGTCCCTGAGCAACCAATCTTTGGTAAACCTCAGATTGTCCTCGACAATTGCTTAATCATTTTAGTCATATCCAATTCTAGACCTTTTCCCTTCTTAATGCCTCTGGGCATTTGGAAAAATTTAGAAATGTCAAATATTATAGCACATGCAATCGATCCTGTACCCAAAGCAAATGGTACACGATTCATGATGTCTCACATAAAGACATGATTCTAGACCAGTCTTTTGCTACAATATTTTTATTTGCCATGTTTTCAAAATTTGACTATGAAGAGGGATGTCGTAATCATAATCAAATTTTGAGAACGCAATATATAGAATTTCCTTAAGTTGAACCAATCCAACATGAAATTCATATATATATTCTTGACTAAAGATGATTAAGGTCTCAATCTAAGCCTTTAGAACTGAAATGAAGTATATCCTCTCCCTTAATTATAGCAAAACAACTTTTTCAATCCCTGCAGCCTCACGAATTGAAACTTTTGTTTTCTATAATTAACATTGCTAACTTGCAACACTAACAATAATTATCATGCTCCCACTAACATGATGATTATTAGCATAACACTTATGCTCCCACTAGCTTTGACATGTACTCAGAAATCAGCTGGACTTCTAGAAATCAATACTTTATTGACTTTCTTACCAAAGTTCAGATTTCTGATACGAGATGCTTTGATAAAACTTTATCAAAATCATACACCTTTCCTTAGATAGCATGCATGTGTGTCTAAACAGTTTCAGAACTATGAAAAGGGATGCCGTAATCATAGTCTCAATTGTTTAGACCTTTTGCCATCTGCTTCAAATCTACTTGGTGGAAGTGTTTCCTCACCATCATTTTCATGAATCGGAGAGAAACCTTATGACCCTTAGATTTTATGGTGTATGTGTTTTTATCCATGTGAATCGTCAAAACCATAGTCACAAGACAAGGATAATGACAAATCCAAACTCATATGGACTGAACTTATGTAATCTTAACTTCTTGCCACCTGGCAATACAGGGCCTGCCATTGCTTCCAAGTTGTTATGCAACCAATTGAGAACTTTCAGAACTCCTATGCAAAGCCAACTTTAACTGGAATGGGCACAAAATATGTCAACACGATAGGTTATAAACCTCAAGTCGTGTGCTAGTGAAGAACCTCAGGTTTTATTCTTGATTAGTTCTTGAAATTCTTTTTAGGATCTTTAAGACTCCCACTATCCTCTTGACATATAAGACTATCTTGCCAAATATTCAAGAGATAGTGCGGATTCTTTATCAAGACAAACACTTCACACAATTGGCCTTAGTTGGTCTTTGTTTTATCCAAAACATCACAACTTACCAATTTCAAATGTACAAGAGTAGGACACTTTTACTCTTATATTTGGCAAGTGTTTTAAACCTTTCTTTAAGATATGTCACTCAAGTTACAATCTTGGAGTATGACTCTAAGAATTGTTTTGGAACGAAGTATGACTCATCTTCCTGATCTAACCATTTCAACAATTCATGACTCCTCTTCTTAGTCATAAGAATGCACTAAGATGACCTTTAGAGGACTAATTGTGATATGATTTCTAAATCATTAAGATGATCACAAACATGATACTAAAGTACTCTCCCATCTTTTCAGATTTGAGAAACTTTTATCTTTCTGCCTAATTTGATTCTTCCCATTCGTTCTGCCATACATTGAGACTTTTCCAATGTTTCAGAATTATACTTAAACTTGTAAGTATAACCATATTTACTAGACTTTAGTAAATCAAATAGTCTTAACGAGCTTTGTGGTGGACATGACCAGTGCACAAGAATGTGTACTCGGTCCCTTTAGTCCTTCACTTGACTCACACATCCATGTGAACAAGTAATTAGTCTTGATTTTCCAATGCTTGAAAGTTCTCATTCATCATACTATTCAACTTGCATGATTCCAAGTTTCGGTCCAATTGAAACTTGGGTGATGAGGAACTTTCCTGATTTGGTAAATTTAGACACTACCACAAATGAAAGAATCAAATCCATTTTCCAATATTGCTGTCAGTGGAATCATATAAGCAACAATTTTCCACAAATGCCATTGTAAGGATACTTCAAATAAATAAAATTAAACAATTTTCTTTTATTTTAAAACTTTGCGGAAAAACTTATCCTTACAATCCACATGGAAAATTGTTGTTATCTATTCCTTAGCAATATATCATAACTTCTTAAGCAACTGCTCAAAATTCTGATGCGATCGAAATCCACCTTCGCGATCAGAATCAGCATATACTTCCTTTAAGATTTCTCTCTATTCTTTGATTCTTAAAACATCAACATATGACCCAGTCACATCATGTAATGAGGATCTCAGAATAGAACTTAACAGAGTTAGATAATGGGCTCTACCTGATGTAGAGTCAAACTTATTGACTTTAACATCCTTAGGTAAATTTGGCAGCTTTGCAATCAACGCCCCTTCCTTTGGCAAAATAAACATATGGACCCTTTGGTAATTGGACTATCTCAGACTTAGCCTTTCTCTTTACCATTTGGTCAACCGGGTTGACTATGGCCAATCCCTTTCCATTGGGAAGAGAATGTTTTTTCTGGATTTCCAGTGTCACCATTGTCACTGTCCATAAAGTTTTTGGGAAGTTGATCTTCTAATCAAATTTGCTTTACTATCGTTCCAAATCATTGCTGATTCAGCAGCACCAAGCAAATAGATATGATCATTAAGGTTCATGTCATAGTCTGTTTCATAGTAGTCCCAAAGGAACTCACTATGTGACTTAGAAAGTGATTGAACATCCAACTTTCTCAAGACTTTGACACCCAACTCTCCCGGCTTGTCAATATGTGACTTCATCTCTAAGATGTGATCACACATAGACCTTGCTTGCCATTAGGGCTTGAGTGACCTTGAACTTGTGGGTTAGGGAGAATAATTTGAGGAGGTGGAGGCAGAGAAGTATGACTTCCATGAGCCAAACTCGGGAAGTCATATTCATTAGGAAAGCTTGGTTTGGGAAGATCATTGTTGTCTAAACCAGACATCAACAATGGGAGAAATTCACGTAAAGTTCATTTAAGTCCTTAATATAACACCCAATATGATATATTAAGGCTAGGACCCAACAAACTATTTTATAACTTCGAAGAGGGATGCCGTAATCCAAGATATAAAATATTTGAAGGTAGGTGAATGACGATCCACCAATTTCCACCAAGATAAACGAAATGTATTATTAGGTTTTAATTGGTTTTGAAACTCCTAGATTCTTTTGAGATTCATTGAACTTTTCAATGGCATGTTTCAATCTCGAGTGTGCCCTTCAGGTTTTGTGACTGGGATGCCGAGGATCACAAAACAAGGTGTGAAGTAACCATGCAAATATACTTGGTACCCTTAATATTTACCCCTCAATCGATGTGCCGGTTAACCACACACGCTCCAACGATACTCTGATAAACATTAAGTTACCCTTTGCCTACCTTGTTAAGTCTAGGTTAGTGTGCCGGTTAACCACACATGCTCCACTAACAGCTTAAACAAAGTGCAAAGTGTAATTTCATGGATTAGCACCTTATTCACATTTTCCTAAGTAACTAAGATTGGGAATTTATAAGTGTTTAGTTACTTAGTATTTATCATTATACTTATAATGAAGGGAGAATTATAGTCCTTGTCCTACCTGTTCGGCTAACGACCCTCCACCGGTCAAGGAAGCGGTGAGTGAGAGTGGACACCCATTAAACTGCCATTTTATAGGCAGTAACCTTATACCCCCCTTATAGACCGGCTTCGTGAATGAGGCCTACTAATGGTAAGACGACTTGCTCTTATACATATAATATATTAAACTTTTAATATTATAATAGTATAATGGTGTATTTTAGACATTTAAAATACTTGGTGGTTTAATCTATTAATTAAACTAGACTTTTAATTTAATTAAACTCAAACCATATATTTATGGATTTAATAATACTCTTTTAATTAAACGCTTTAATTAACTATTAATAAAGTCCATAAGAGTTAATTTGAACTATTCAACAAAACATCATAATTCCAATTATTAAACTCAAAATTAAAACCATTTAATTAATTGTTTAAGTTATGAACCCAAGAGTTTTAGAATTCAATTATTTTTTTCATAAAAAACTTTTCTCAAATTCCAAAACTTGAGGGCAAGTTTTGTAATTCTTGAAAACCTTTGGATTCCATAACTTATGGAATTAATGGTGTTTTATGATGAAACTTTCCATGTTCCATAACTTAAGAACAAGTTATGGAATTCTTTAAAACATTAACACCAAATTTTGTAACTCCATAAAAACTTTGAATCAAATTTTTTTTTTTAAAAAAACTTTCATATCCATAACTTATGGAAGTTTCAAAAACCCTTAAGATCACAAATTTAAAAAAAACTTTTGAGCTCCAAAATTTTATGACAAAATATGTAACTCCTTAAAACATTTAGATCAAACTTTTAAAACTAATAAAATAATCATATCATTTTATCTTTTACTAAATTTGACCTAATTCAACTCATATAACAAATGATTCAAATTTTACAAATAATTCGTTTTCACAAAACAAGTAATTATCTTAAAATTTGACAAACGTCATGTAAACCCTAATACCCATGACCTTTCATTTACATAGGATCCACGGGTTAAAAGCTCCATGGACCATCCATGAAAGCTTAGCCCAACCTAAATGAACATGGCCCATTCCATATATATAAGAGTCCATATTTAATTAGTTCTTTTTGATCACTTAATTAATTCTAAATTAATTCTTGATCAATACTAATTAAATAATATGATTCCATATTAATATATTAGAACTTATAATATTAATATAAATCATAAATATACTATTCTCAAAAGACTATCCATATAAATTGTGCCGGTGAAGTGCAACCCAAATGGACCATGCCGGGTCGGGTCAAGTACATACCAAATATTGTTATGGACTTAGACATTAATCCAACAATAACGGCATACATCACATACTCATCATAGCACATAAGACCTTCCGGTCACACATAATTACCACTCTAGGTAAAGTATAGTGAGAAGACTCACCTCACATGATGTATAGTAAACCTTCTGGCTTGATAACCTCGATCGAGCCCCCGCCTAACACATAAGGCAAACATTTCTAATTAATACTTCCTTTTGTCATCATCTCTAACGACTGGGTAGAAGACAATTCTACCCCTTCTCGACCTCTCTTGATTCAGCATGACCAACACCCTAAGGTCAACTGAAGTCAACCCTGGTCAATGGTCAAATTTTGACCAGACTCGTCGAGTGAACTCACGTGACTCGGCAAGTCCATGTGTGTCCTCTGAATCCTCATAAAGCCTCACTCAACTCGCCGAGTTAACCTTTCACTCGACGGGTTACCACTAGACACGAATCAGAGCAACCCGACTCGACTCGTCGAGTCCCCTTATGAACTCGGCGAGTTCCTTCCATGGCAATATTCATATGACCTTCTGAGGTCAGATATGTTTCTCTAACCTATAGATCTGACTTCCCAATGCTCAATAATCACGAAAAGGTCCAATCTTTACACTCATGCAACACACATAAAGCTTCTTTTGGTGAAATAGCTTCTAACATGGCAACCTAGGCTCAGATCTCCAAAGGAACGGCATAAAGCAGAATGGTTGGGACTCTCTGGACTTCTTAAGGTCTAGATCTAAGACTTTTCCACATTGGGACCTCATATGCATCATATACTATCCAAGAAAGGGTAAAAAAACCCTAGATTCAAGGATTCTACACAAAACAGAAGGAAGGGCGAAATACTACCTCAGAATGGAGATCCTTGCTTGGATGTCTCAGAATAACAACCTCATTTGGTCCTTCAAGCTGAATCCCTTCACTTCCTTTGCAAAATCACACCAAAATTACTTGATTTCATCACAAGAACTCTCTCATGGCTCCAATGGTGATTTAGGGTTTCTCACAGGGGATATGAGGCACATCCAAGGTCATAAGTTCCTTTAAATAGGCTCCAACCCCGAAACTTAGGGTTTTCTATGCCCAGTACCTACTCGGCGAGTCCATACTTGGACTCGTCGAGTCCGCTCATTAAATCCACGTGATCAATTCGACGTGACTCGGCGAGTCAGACCTACGACGCGTCGAGTCCCTCCGAAATCGTCAAAATTGAAACACGAACTATCATACCCAAAATTCCGGATGTTACAAATCTCCCCCACTTAATTTGATTTCGCCATCGAAATCGCTTCTCAAACCATATATAGAAACCAAACACCCGAAAAGCACCACTGAAAGGATCTCACACCAAAACGATATCTTTCTCAATGAATACCTGAACCCGACCTGGAACTCCTGAATTAGAAACAAACCCATCCCCTCTGCCACTAAGATATCCCTTCTGACTTCCAATATAAACCCAACAATCGGTTACCGATCACCCATGCCATACGTACCCAACAATCTCGAATACACTTCCATAGACGAAAAGGGCACATTATACCAGAGATTCGTCTCTTGCCTTCAGATATAAGAAGGTGATCATGCTCCCTCACAATGTCTTCTAACATCTATAATCATAAACCCCCAACTTACTCCACACTGGGTACTAGGTCATCTCTCAACCAGCCATTACTTCCAAAGGTTACTCATAACATATTCCAAGAGTCTCACTGACTTCCTTCTCACATCAACTATCTCGGCCCAGTGACACATAGGTCACAAAGCTCTCTTTACCCCAACGAATATTATACTCCCAACTGAAATCGTCTCATCCTCGACCTCAGCCGAAATAATAATCATTTGCCTCATGCACCTCATGGTATCTCCCGTACTAACGAACTGTCCTCACTCGGGTCTAAGATATCGGGTGACAACAATACCCCTCAACCAATAATCCACCTCAGAATCCAGAATCTTCTCTCGCCTACCCAACGTACTACCAAAGCCAAACTCAAACTCGAGAGTGTGGTCCGACCCAACGTTGGAACCACTTGTCCCAATGAAACAATCATCTCATGACTCAACATGCAATCCGTGCGAATACCACCTTTTTTTTCAATTCCCTCATGATGCGACAACCACCACTCAAGTCAGAAGTTAACGATTCCCGACAAATATGGCGACCCCGGTCTCTTTCCTGGTTCGACCGCCAGGCTCCCAAAAACTCAACTATTAGGGCTACCCTCGCCCAAAACCCTCTGCGTTGTGCTTTGGTCAAAGAGTACTTCCTCATAACCACCTCTTGCTGACTCAAGAGTATTACAGCTCCCCGTGGCATCGCAACAACCTCCCTCTGACTAGTGAGTACTACGGTTCCCCGTAGCAATCACGACAACCTCTGACTAGTGAGTACTACAGCTCCCCGTAGCATCACAACAACCTCTGACTAGTGAGTACTACGGCTTCCCGTAGCATCACAACAACTTCTTACTAGTGAGCACTACGACTTCCCGTAGCATCACAACAACTTCTGACTAGTGAGTACTACGGCTTCCCGTAGCATCACAACAAGTTCTGACTAGTGAGCACTACGGATTCACGTAGCATCACAACAACTTCTGACTAGTGAGTACTACGGCTTCCCGTAGCAACACAACAACCTCTCTCTACTGAAATCCTCATTCTTAAATAATCCCTCCGGATGTCAATACCCAAGGGCTCCCACTGGTACCGCAGATACACAATACGCCACTTGCAGTCTCAACCCAAGACTCAAAACTAATCCGAACTTCAGGTCATCATACTCGGATATCTCGGCAATTACCACAGAACCTCATGATGTACTGCCTCAACCCCTGATCTCCTTCATCATTCACAGATACACCCACGCATTCCCTTAAAATCTCACAACAAATTTTCCTTTCATCTCACGCCACTATGGAGTATCCCAACTCTCAATTGAAACATGAAGGAATCGCCAATGACCCAGAACATGTTGACGACAATCTGAAACTTCCTTCTATATAGCTCAAAACTCATGCAAGAACACTCGTAATGACCTCGAAGTTGTTGCTTAATCAGTTCCTGCCGTTTCCCGAACCGCATAACAGCCCATACAATGAACCAGAATTCTCCCCACTGCCGGACAAATCTTATGAGCCAACCATCTCGAGTTCACCATAGAATCTCGCAGAATTTCCTAACCACCTCAAGGTCTCCGACCAACGGCTACTTGCCATGGGGACACTCATCCGTTCTCAACATGCACTACATGCATCATCTCGCTCTACGTCTCGCCTCGACCACCAATACCCATGATCTCATGAACCTGAACCGCAGATCTCTATATCCAGATTTCTAACCGCTTTTGAACAAATCTCAGATCCCCTCAAAGAAGTACCCGGTTCTCCCCCCACTCAGGGTTCGGACCATCACCAATTGGCGTACTAACAATCTATCTCACAGACCGTTTCCGCCGGAAACATCATAATTACTCTTGTAAGGTGCTGTGTGATAATCTCCCCGATGGAGATTAAGCAACTCCAATATCCCGGATTTCTGATGAAATCCTCAGAAACTTCTCATCATGACTGCCTTTAATCATTCCGAATCTCATACCAATTCATTTCCAGACATCTCGACTGTCCAGTAAAAACCGTGACTCTTAGTTCGGGAATAATGAATCATCATACCCTAATCATCGACTCCCAAACCATCGTTGCATCCCATATGCTACAAACCCTTTACATCCCTGCTGTAAACTCTATCTCGCTCTGGCAGCCGAGCAAAATGCTAACCCACATCGGGTACCCTTGCCATATACTGTCAGTACTCCCCCACTAGGGTCTCGTATCGTCACCATCTGACGCTCGCAATCTATAACAGCTCCAAATCGGCTCAACCAATCCATGCCCATAATGACACAAACGTCCCCTATCGCAATCGGGACCAGATCTATCAGGAACTCAGCACCGAAGATCTCGAGTACACATCCTCGAATCACCTCAGTAGCATACACCGCTCGCTCTTCGGCTATTGAAACTCGTAGAGGTCGACTCATCGCTTCTCGTCGGATACTGATGTGCTGGCTAAATGCTAACGACACGAAAGATCGACTCGCACCCGAGCCTAATAACACCAAAACAGGTACATAATTCACAAGAAAAGTACCAGCCACAACATTAGGTGCTGTGCGGACCTCCTCCGCTGTCATCTGGAAGGCTCTCCCTTGTGCCTTCGGTGCCTCGACCTTCGCTGGCCGACCCTCAGTAGCTCGCGTAGCAGCAGGGGTAGATCCCTGTAACAGCTGCGGACACTCGGCCCTCCGGTGGCCAGTCTGGTTGCAATGAAAGCAAACCATGAATCCCTTGGGGCAATCCTTGGCTATATGCCCCTCCTTGCCACATTTGTAGCAAGCACCTGCTCGACAAACTCCATCATGTCCCTTACCGCACTTCCCACAAGTGCGGCCCTTCTGGCCTCCAGATCTCGTATCAGCTGGCTTAGCCCGCTTGGCTGCCGGCTGTACCTGTACCGGTCGCCTGTCCCTCCTCTGAGACTCGGCCTCCTCCCTGGCCTGAGTCTCTAGCTCAATCTCCCTCTTCTAGGAATTTGCCTGGAGTTCAGCAAATGTACGGTTAGTCGAGTTCGCCACGAACTCCTGAATGTCCCTCCTCAGAATGCTCAAATACCGACTCATGCGTGCCTGCTCAGGCGACACGTGCTCAGGGCAAAACAACGCCCTCTCGTGGAACATCCGTGTAATCACAGTCACGGACTCCGTCCCCTGCTTGAGGGACAAGAACTCCTGTGCCAACCATTCCCTCTCCACCGGGGGAACATACTCGTCTCTGAACATGGTGGTGAAATTTCTCCCCGGTCACCTCTGAGATCTCTGCAAGAGTGAAGTTTGCCGTCACAAACTTCCACCAATACTTCGCTCCCAAGCGGAGCTGGTTCAGCGTGAACCGTACCCTCAGATGCTCCGGACACGAACAGGTGTAGAAGCATCCCTCAATATCAGAAATCCATCTCATCGCAACAATCGGGTCCTGAGTCCCATCAAACTCTGGTGGCTTCGTGTTGCTGAACTCCCGGAACAGCAATGAGTCACCCCCCCCCCCCGCTGAGGTCTAGCAGCAACAACAGCTGTCGTAGCTGCAACGGCTGCAACCTCAGTAACTGCGGCGTATCGCTCATCGAATGTCTCAATCCACGTTGTCTTAATAGACCCAAACATCTCCGGTATCTCTTCTCGGATAGCCTCAGCTACCTCATCATGAATCATCCTGCGAATCTCATAATTGCTGACTGCGCTGCTCTCTGGTGTGTGACGTGTACCCACCATGATGTCTCACAACATAAACGAAAACAGAGACTCGTTCGAGTATACTTGTACTCGATCACCCAATCCTACTTGTTCCTGGGAATCCTAAGGATTCTTACTTGGACTGTGCACTGATCCGGTGTTTTCAGTAGTACGGGCCCTATACTACCTTCCACAGCGCATCGGCGTTCATTCCAAGTCCTCCTCCTAGGATCCCAGATCACAAGTACACTACATCTCGCTAAGCATAGGCTACCCTTCGGTAGACTTCTCATAAGCTCCTCACTGCTACCTACTCACTCTCGAAGCATCTCATAGCAGCAATAATTCCTAGGCTAAGGCATCACAAATCAGGCCACTCTAGTCCTAATAGGAATACCTAGCCTACTCCAGCATGCATAACATATCATATCATATCTCATAACACATAATGTAAGGGTATTTTGGGAAATCACCATTCGGGCGCTGGCTGATCGTACACATTGCTTCTTTCCGCTTTCCTCACATTCCTTTACCTTTTAGAAAAATTATTCCTTTTATGAAAAACTTTCTCAAATCCTCAGTTTCAGTTCAAATACACCCGAAGGTGCATCCGAATCCCTCAAACCAAGGCTCTGATGCCAACTTGTAACAACGTGAATTTCCAACACAATTTTTTTCATTTTTAAAACATAATTTCATTCATAATAATCATCAAGATCCAATGTAACACATGTCCTCCAAATAAAACAATCCCAAGATCTCAAATACATAAAACTCCATCAATGTGTACGGATCATGCCGGTGCCTTCCCGCGATCCTCGTTGGTACCTGAAACACATATCACATAAACAGTAAGCATAAATGCTTAGTGAGTTTCCGAAACTACCACATACGCACATACGCCACTCAAGGCTATAGCTCTACAAGACCTTCCGGTCCTTGTGTCTCAGGGGACTTCCGTCCCATAATCCTGATAGACCTTCCGGTCCCACTTCTCTGACCTTCCGGTCCGTATCATCTTGACCTTCCGGTCCATACACCGTTGACCTTCCGGTCCATATCATAATACTCATAACATAACATAGCACATACATATCATATAACGACATACATCACATACTCATCATAACACATAAGACCTTCCAGACACACATAATTACCACTCTAGGTAAAGTATAGTGAGAAAACTCACCTCACATGATGTCTAGTAAACCTTCTGGCTTGATAACCTCGATCGAGCCCCCGCCTAACACATAAGGCAAACATTTCTAAATAATACTTCCTCTTGTCCTCATCTCTAATGAATGGGTAGAAGACCATTCTACCCCTTCTCGACCTTTCTTGATTCAGCATGACCAACACCCTAAGGTCAACTGAAGTCAACCCTGGTCAATGGTCAAATTTTGACCAGACTCGTCGAGTGCACTCGTGTGACTCGGCGAGTCCACGTGTGTCCTCTGAATCCTCATAAAGCCTCACTCAACTCGCCGAGTTAACCTTTCACTCGACGGGTTACCACTGGACACGAATCGGGGCAACCCGACTCGACTCGTCGAGTCCCCTTATGGACTCGGCGAGTTCCTTCCATGACAATATTCATATGACCTTCTGAGGTCAGATCTGTTTCTCTAACCTATAGATTTGACTTCCCAATGCTCAATAATCACGAAAAGGTCCAATCTTTACACTCATGCAACACACATAAAGCTTCTTTTGGTGAAATAACTTCTAACATGGCAACCTAGGCTCATATCTCCAAAGGAACGGCATAAAGCAGAATGGTTGGGACTCTCTGGACCTCTTAAGGTCCAGATCTAAGACTTTTCCACATTGGGACCTCATATGCATCATATACTATCCAAGAAAGGGTAAAGAAAACCCTAGATTCAAGGATTCTACACAAAACAGAAGGAAGGGGCGAAATACTACGTCAGAATGGAGATCCTTGCTTGGATGTCTCAGAATAACAACCTCCTTTGGTCCTTCAAGCTGAATCCCTTCACTTCCTTTGCAAAATCACACCAAAATTACTTGATTTCATCACAAGAACTCTCCCATGGCTCCAATGGCGATTTAGGGTTTCTCACAGGGGATATGAGGCGCATCCAATGTCATAAGTTCCTTTAAATAGGCTCCAACCCCGAAACTTAGGGTTTTCTCTGCCCAGTACCTACTCGGCGAGTCCATACTTGGACTCGTCGAGTCCGCTCATTAAATCCACGTGATCAATTCGACGTGACTCGGCGAGTCAGACCTACGACTCGTCGAGTCCCTCCTAAATCCTGAAAATTGAAACACGAACTATCATACCCGAAATTCCGGATGTTACATGTAGCAGGGGAAGTTTACACAAAAAAAAATTGTATTGCACATATCCCACATCGAAGGTGGGAAAATAAAGGAAGGCATAAATATCTTATAAAAGGGTCATCTCCTTTAAAAAATAAAATCAACTGAGGTTCAGGCTAGTTGGCTCCATTGGGCCGACGAGCTCTCTAGTGTGGGCCGGAGTGTTTTGGACCGATTTGATGTCCGAGTTTGCCGATTATGTCTGATTTGGACCGATTTGGTCGGACTTTGATTGATATTGACCAAAAGCGCCTAGCCAACCCTCAAGCACTTATTCGTAGGCGGTTGGGCACCGCCAAGCGTGTAGGCGCTGATTAATCGGCCGCCTAGACCGGTTTTTACAACACTGATATATATATATATATATATATATATATATATATATATATATATATATATACACGTATCATAATAATTATGGAATAAATTGTATCAAAAGGAAATGTAAGGACATACAATGTAGTTAATGGTACCATAACTTATCAAAGATATCAAAGTAAAGATAATTATTATATGTATAGGTTTATATATATATATATATATATATATATATATATATATGAATAATTATGTAAACAAAAGTATATTAAAGGAAAAAATAAAGAAAGAAGAACAAAGATAAATAATCATACTAAAAAGGTTAAACAAAGTATGTGTTAAATGAGGCATATTATCCATCCATAACTGATCGGTATTCGGCTACCACGGACCTATAATCGCTAATCTTAAGTGAACGTTAAAGGTATGTATAGATCTATACAAGATTGAGATTACCACCTGTGGTTGATAGCTACAACCCCGACATGCATAACTTAAAAGTCTTTTTTCATGATGTCCGATGAAACATCGTGGTGGGGAAATTTCAAGTCATATAGCTAGGTTATAGAGACTCAATTTAATGCTACCCATCAACCTTTTTAAATTAAACTATCTAGAGGAAAATTCCTAAGGAGTTATTAAAGAATGAGAAAATAAGGAAAAAGGAAATATAGACTTACTACCTAGAGGAGAATACTTAGGAGATAATTAAAGTACGAAAAGATAAGAAATAGAAGCTATGAAAGAAAAGGTTATAAGATAAGTACGAACGAAATGATTTAGCCTAGGAAAATAAAACATAAAGTATATGATCAAATATAAAGATAGATACTTTCTAAGTATCTTATCTAATGAGCTCCTCAAACCAATCGAGTGTGTGAACCATATCTCTTCCCAAAAGCTGGAAGAAGCAAATCAAAGAAAATGTGGTAAGTCACGAATTAGAAATAGAGAAAGGAAATACTCCCTAGAAACTTATTTTATCAGAAGAATATTTAAAAGTATATATTTTCATAAACAAAGATTTTATATCAAATAATACCTTTAAAAGCTTTAAAACCTGTAAGCTCACCAACATCATGTTGACCGTTTTCAAAACTCATGTATTCCTAGGAAGCCGAAGTGAAGAGAAGATTGTTGAAAAGGAAGATAAGAAGCATAAATTTGGTTAGATCTTACTATGTAAGGATAAATTATATTGTTTGTTTTATGCTCTGTGATTTGGGTAATCAAACGTGCCACTGTCATGGCTCGGCGTTTCCATCACCGACCAAGGGTGTGACAAAAGTAAACAAAAAATCGATCGAATTTTCCTTAAAAATTTGATTGTGTAAAAGTTCGTAGTTCAAAATTCGTCAGGAATCAGTTTTTAGCCAAATTTGATCAAAGCCCAAAAATTCGATCGTGCTTCTCAAAAATTCCATCGAATTTATCTTTTTCTTGCTCCAGAAGTAACTAGCTTGCACATATATAATTATATATATATATATCTATATATATATATATATATATATATATATATATATATATATATTCGACCTATCTTGTCAGTTAGAAGTAGGGACGATCAGAGACGACGAAAAACAATTTTGAAGGCGATTTTCTGCTACTTTTCATCACTTTCTGAAGATCAGAAGACCGTAGATCATCTCCTACATTTAGTTTAATAGATTAGTTATTTAGTTTCTCTTGTCATTAGTTTTGATTAGATTTTATCCATGTCCGGTTAAAACCCTAGTTTTCATTTATGCAAAACACTAGTACTTTTCATGTGATCAAACATCATATTTGGTTTTCATTGTGTCATTCTATTTAGTAATTTCAGTTTTTTGCTTAATGAATGTTTGATTTTGATTCTTGTTAGTCTGATCATCTTGCTAGGGTTTAATCATTCCAGTTAATTAGTTGTTGAAATCCATAATTGTTTTGACAATCTGGTAATAAGTAACAAGTAATAAATCAGTTATATGTTTGGATTTGACTTTACTATAAAGAGAAATTTTATATCTTGATGTTTTCGAGCTTGTGAGAAATATTGGATATTTTTGAGAATTTTACATAAAATTTAATGCAAATTTTTTGAATTTAATTAAGAGCTTGTCTAATTAGATCAGTAAAAAGTTAGGGTTAATTGAGGAGCTTGTTTTGGTTAACTAATTAGGTAAAAGAGAATTTAGTAGAGCTTGTTTGTTTTTCTTAGTACTAGCTTAAATAGAACACATTATGAATAATCGAGTTTGGACTGATTGCATGATTAGGAAAGTTACAATAGAACTGAATTCGTTTTTAGTTATTTTCACTGCTATTTTACTGTTAGTTAATAATCAAAACTCCATATTTTTCATATTTTCTGTTTTGTGACTAGTATGTACCTTACGCAAAGAGACATTGACCATTAGGTTGGTTCCCTGAGGATTCGACCTTGCTTCCATGTTCTATATCTTTAGTATATTCGAGCAGTGAAATTTTATTTACTTAAATCGTGCACGACAACGGTTTAACATTCCCCGTGGATGTTTTCCCTTGCCATCGATACTAATATCACACCAATGGAGATTTCGTCTTCTCCGAGAGTTTCATTATCCCTTTTCTCTGTCTCCTGTCAACCCTAATCATCGCCGAGATCCTTTGTTCTGACATATCATTGAAAATTTTCCGATCTACACCGGCTGGTGTTGGATATGCACCAAAGGGGAGTCGACCTCCATCGATCTTTTCTCTTCCACTCTTCCTGCTGCAAGACCATCTTCAATATTTCCTACTGCTTCATCGATCTTTTTAACCTTTGCGTTTCAAAAATCAAAGATTGTAAATGTTTTGAATCTATTGTCCTATACCAATTTTTGATATTGGTTTTGGTTTTGAGGTTTATCAAGGTATGATCTCAGATTTGATGCTAAAGTTTGTACTGATTTTGATCTTGAGGATTATGAATGTATTATTTTAGAATATACCTATAATGTATGATTTCAATTTTTTGGCTTAATTCTGAGAATGGTTTTGATCGTAAGGTTTATCAATGTATGATTTTGTTTTTCAGGTTTAATTATAATAATGATTTTGATTTTTTTAGTGGTTGTTGGTAGAGGTGACCAGGGATGTCAGGTGGTTGTCGGAGGTAAACCGGAGTGCCGGTGGTAATCGATGGTTGCCAGTTCTTTGAATAAGAAACATGGGGGAGGGTGGGGTAGGAATTGGTAGGGCCTGATTTTTTAAATACATAATAGAAAATTTTATTTTAAATCAAACAAATCAAAAAAATAAGATAAGGGTAAAATGGTCTTTTTACACCTGTTAGGGACGAAATACGCAACTAAATAAAATTTGAGGGACCTTCCAATTCCAATTCCACACCTCTCCTTATTATTACCCCTAAATAATAAACCTCCCTCTCATTCCCAATTCCACACCTCTCCTTCATCAACATCCAAACGCAAACCTAACAAGAATAATTTACAAGTAATATCAAACCTAACTTGATTGATGCATTAGGTTTTATCCCTACGTGGGACATAGGATTGTGAGTTCGATTCCCTTAAACTACCTCTTGTGGTGCCACATGTGGGGAATTTTTCCCTGAAAATCCATGTGGGGGTTGGGTTTGCCGTATAAAGGAGCTCGAACCCGAGGTGCTCGCTAAAATATTGCGAGTAGGCTTCCGCTTAATTCGTTTGTCGTTTAAAAAAAAAGAATAATCCATAAAGAAATTGGGACCCATGAAATGAAACTCATAAATCGTTTCTACTAGAAAATGCTCACATTGGATGCAAATTGAACACTTATGAAAGCCAAAAACAAAAGCATGTACTACAAAAGAGCAGTGAAATATGCGTTAATGGACGGTAAACCTTAAAGAAATTAGTGGTTTACACTACTACAAAAAGCGTAATAAGAGTCCCCAATTGAGAAAAGGGATGCAAGGGACTGATAAAAAAAAGAGGAAAAAACATGAAAACGAAACTATTGATAAACTGCAGGCAACAATAGATCTGATGGGCTCCCAATTGGCAAAGCTACAAGCACTCTTTGACTTACAGCAGGGGTCTAGGAACCATGCCCCAGATGATGTAAGCTTAGGGGTTCAACAAAATAATTGTGGCTCGACTCCAACATTAAATGCTCTGGATGCGATAAAGGTAAATGAGTGTATTTATTTTCCATTAACATCTAGAAACAATAAAAACTAAACCTGTTAACCTGTTAGTAGAGAAATTATGCTCAGGACTAGGGATGAGCAACAAAACTAAGTACTAATGTTTTTCTAATTATTTTTTTAGTGATAATATACTTGTTTAACTGATTTAACTAATATTTTTGTTTTCTTGGATGTTAAATATTGTTTGATTCCATATCATCAGAAGTGGTACTGTATGGATTGTGTTTGACTTTACCTTAATATCATCATTTTGGTTACATAATTGAGACAAAAGACTCTAGTTTTTTAATTAAAATGTTTTCTTAGAAGGGTTTGAACTATAATAGATATACTTAGAATGGTTAAAAATTCAAATATAGTTATTACATTATTATGCACTTTTTTTGTTTATTATCCTTCAAAGATCTTTTATTTTTATTTTTGTTTTACTATATGTGTACAGATGCCTACCCCTTGTGAATTGGTGTTACCCTATGGGGAGTTGGACAAAAAATGTGCCAAGGGATTGGTCTTTCCATATGGGAATGGGTTAATACACACATTGCCTTTACGAGAAAATCACCTGAAGGTTATGATAAACGACATCGATAGTAGATATGAAAATTTTCCTCTTCTTGTGATGACAAAAGAAGTTGCTAACCTACAAGGGGCGGTTGGCACTGTAATTCAATGGCCCCGGATTGCAATTATTCTTGCAAAGGTACATATGCATTATCCTTTACTTTTTAAGCTACTATATAAACAACAAATTATAATTGTATGTGATATTCAAATGAATTAAAATGTAGGAACAAAGAGCGAAGAAACAAATTCCAACCACAAGTTTGGTGCCAACAATTGCAAGGGCTGGTACAAACAAGAACATATCCAACCAAACATCCAGTAAGGCGAGGCCGATTGATTATCTTCGTGATTGCTTGAAGACCAACCAAGTGGTTAACATTGTAGCCGATTCTGGGATTTTGGAAGTCGGGACATATGATTTTTCGGTTACATGTGAAGAATATTTTCGACTGCTGAGAAAACAAACAACTGATGCTTCCATCATAACTGCTTGGCAACTGTAAGTCCATAAAAGTTTTACTATTATTAGTTGACCATAACATTTTTTGTTTTCTTGTTTGTAGGATTCTTCATTCAATGGTTCGGACACGTATGAACAAATGTGCTTTCTTGAACCCTTATAATACTCTAGGGGAGGCATGCCAGAAAAACCCAAAGGGTGTCGTTAGTTATCTTGTTAATTCCATTCGTCTGCACCACGGAAAATTGTTTCTCATTGCACCATATTTGCAAAAGTACAATAATTTCTTATCTTTTTTATTATTATTTTGTTTGTTTTCTTATTATTTTTACTAAATGTTTAAACATTTCTAGTAAGCATTGGGTGCTCTTGGTGATTTCCCTTCGCAATCGCATTGTCTATATTTTGGATTCTCTTAAGGATCGTATAGAAAAGTCTGCCGACTACCATTACCTGCTCAAAAAACATGTGGACATGTAAGAAATTACTTACATCATAGCAAGATATAAATCTTTTTATTATTTTGAACACAACACTTATTTATTTCTTTTAAGGGCTTTCATGAGGTATGAAAAAGACACTTCAACTCCAATTGGATGGATTTTTGCTGAGGTAATTCATCTTGTTATATACCAAAACAAATAATTGTTGTAGTTTCATTTGTTTGATTAATGTTTACTTTTTGCTACACTTTTTAGTGCAACCAACAACTTGGTGGTTTAGAGAGCAGGCATTATGTAATGCGATGGATGTTTGATTTCTTGACGAAAAGACAACATGGATTTCCTAGTAAAGTAAGTACCTTTTTAATATTTGTTCATTTTGTTTATTGCAACAAAATATTTGGTTTGTTAATGAATATGTTTAATTTTACATTTAATATAGTCCGGTAGCATTTGGGATGACAAAAGTCCCTTTAAGGAAAAGGTGTTGCTTGCAACTGTTGCTGCCTGGTCTAGAGAGTTTTTGAATAACTATATGAATGATGTGGTCCTCTAAAAAAAGCATATATGGTTAGTTATTGAATTCTAAAACTTCCTAACTTTGGTTTAATTATCTTTTGTTGGAGTTCTTACATTTTTAGTTTCATTTGTTTGTTTTCCAGGGAGGTTAGAAGAAAGAGCCATTACAATTGATTTTTTGGACAATTCCTATGCCAAGTCAAGACAAATGTGCTTTTTTTTTTGTGTGTGTGTGTGTAAGTTTTCATGCAAGTTGTATGATGTTTGAAATTACCAAATCCATGATTTCTTTTGCTACTTAGACAATTGTCTTTGATTATATTTTTATCAAGGATTATTATGGTTTATTTAACATTTCCACATAAAAAACATTTTTTATCTGTATAATCTGTGTTATAAATTGATAGTCTATAACTATTTACTGTTATTTTTATAAAATGATATTAAAAAAAATATAAGAGTGTTAAAAGGAACCGGTTGCTTATCTAGAAACCAGGTTCTAAGCCTATTGTGGAAAAAAAGGTAAAAGTCTATTACGGCCCGGTTGTTTGTATGAACCGGTATATATTTTGTTTTCATATGCCTCAGTTATATTGAAGGGAACCAGTTCTAATATGGCAGTTGGGACGGAAAGTGTTATATGACCCGGTTATATAAATGCAAATCGAACTCTATTTTTAATAAAAAGACCCGGTTTAGAACCGGGTTTTATTACGGATTCCACATAGGACTCGCCAGCATCAAATCCGGTTGCAAAACCGGCTTCTTTAAGCTATTTAACCGGGTCTTTTAACGCTTTTTGTAGTGGTGTTGTTGCTTGATTTACAATGAAGTTCACGAGGGTGGAAAACCTTTTGTGTTAAGCACTCAGATTTCAATCCTAATTAATTTAGCTTGTAATGGCAAAGACACACTCAAAACGAACATCTACCATAATAAACTAGTAACTTCACCGAACCTGCAAATTTTGTATGAATCAAGATTGGTGCATAAAACAATACCAAAATCTCATATTTCAGTAATTTTTCATGTTTTCGAATACATAACTAAGGCTTATAGCTTTAGAATTTTACTCTTCATGTTTGGTTTGTCTAAACAAAATCATGAGAAAAGAAAATTGATAATTTACCATAAAGCCTCCTGATCATTCTAATCCAAATCTATCGACATTTGATAATTTTACTCTTCATGTTTGTTTCATGTAAAAGATTTTGAGAACATAATTTTATTGGTTATCTTCCTTTATTTCACAATCTTTCTCTTTGGCTTCATATTGTATACCAGCAAAACACAAGGTAAAAAAAATCAATATATGTTCAAATATGACGACATGCCCCACACGTTCATAGAATGGGCCTTCAATTCAAAGTGTTCATCAATAACCAATGTAACATGCCATTATACTACATAAAAGAGGGCAATACATATCGACGGAAGGCAACCGGTCTTTCTAACCAATTCCTTTGAATACAACATCTACGGCAAAACCAATCAGTTTCTTCTCAATCTCAGTCACTGCTCTAGCTTCGGCTTTTTAGGGAGCTCAAGATCCCTATACAAACGTGGTAATCTAATGTGATTGTACTATTGTCCAGTGGACCCACCGATGACGATTAAGTTTGTAAAGAAAGAAAAGGAAGTAAAAGTTTAATTGTAAAGCATCTGCGGTTTCATTTGTTATGAATGGACTCCACTACTTTAAACTCAAGGACTGAGTCTTTGATGTAATTTGTCGCTCTTTTCTTTAAAATAAGTCATGGATCCATGTGTTTTCTTGGTTTTATTTGCTCATGTTGAAAATAGGGTTTCTTTCTCTATCACAAAGAAAGTATCCTAAGTTAAAGCGACTGAAATAGTAACTTTTTTCATATAAAAAGCCTTTTTTCGTTAATTCCCAAGGTACGGTAACTAGGGTTCACTTTGAATTAATTTGAAATAAAATCAAAGCATGAATAATGTAGATGAGACAAGCTTGGCTTAAAGGAACGATAAAGAGAAGCCCATTCATCATGTGACAGCTTCAACTGCTTTTTCTATTTTGGTGTTAGTTTTTTCATAGGAATTTGTGAAAGAAAATGAAGAAATTGTCTCCCACACCCATACCCATGCTCCTGCTCATATGCTCGTATGCTTCCTCTTATTAGTGAGACAATAATATCCATTATTATTGCTTGTTTCTATTTCAAACATATTTAATGGTACATTTAGATAAATAAAATACATGATGATCACCAAAACCAAATTGACCAAACACTTCATTTTAGGATAGAACAACATAACCCATCTTTTTCTAAAATACCTAAAATAACCATGGAGTTATACATTTCATTTTAGTATATAAGAAAATAACACACATAAGGTGGAGGGAGTGGTTTAGAGTCTTGGCACCTTCCGATGGTGTTCTCGCCCATCGTGTCTGTAACATCTCCAAATTAGGGCTAAAAGTTTTGAGAATAATAATAAATAAAAATAAAGCATAAATAAAGAAATTAGAAAAAATATTTAAACAACAATATATATATATATATATATATATATATATATATATATATATATATATATTTATAAAGTAAAATGTTTTAGAAGTTTAGAATGATGACTTCTCAATATCTAAGTATTTGAAGACTAAAAATGACAAACTACCGAAAGTATGAATTGACTAGTCTTTGGCCAATATAAATACTTGGGACTAGTTTAATTATGCTTTGGATGGAGAGGGACTTTGGATGTACTCTAGCAAAGTTACATCCCACTTGATAGGACTTTAGGTTGATTTTTGCCAATAACGCGAAGTTGGAGGATGGAAAGTGTAAAATTCAGAAATAAGATTCTCAAACACTTCATTTCAGCATGGAGAGCATGATTGAGAGGAGCCAGGGTTGTGAAAATGGCGATTTTACCATAAGAAAACCCTAGGATTTGATCTCAAACTTTGTTGGTTCAGTAAGTGCAAGTTATAGAGTAATCAAGTGGTTAAAGGTATACTTTCTTCCTCCATTTGTGTAAAATCCGAATTTCATATTTTGATCGGGAGTTGAATATGAATTTCAACTCAATTGAGGACTAGGGTTAAGCAAGTTATGTTGATTATGTTGGTTTCTAGCTTAAATCCATCATCCCATGGTAGATTTGATCTTGGGATGACTAAATCTCCACAAATCCTGGATTTTTCCAATGATAATGATCATGTGATACTCGAGCCTTTATATGATTCCATGACCATTGAATAGGTTTTATTGCAAATACTTCATGGAAGGGCACAAGTCAAAGCAATAGTAGAATAAGTTGTTTAGAATATGTAATTTCGGACATGTATGAGTTTATGAACCTTAATGGTGATTAATGGTGTCATAAGGGGGTTCTATGTTTTGGTTTATGAATTGAAGGTCAACATGAAGAATCATCATAAACTAGTATGGCTCTAATGAATGTTGGGACAAAAGGGAAAAATAGGAATGGAATAGAGAAATCATGTCCTTGAGTTTAATCGTATAATTTTGATAGTTGAGAAGCTCATCATACTCATTTATGGTGTTGTATTAGAATCGGTGTTCATGGAAGAAGTTCTTGGTAAATCTATTACATGATTTAGCCAATTGAGTTTTTATCCATAAAATGGAGCCTAATGACCAATTGATGCAAAAAATCATAGGGAAAGTTTTATGGATTAAGTCAAATTAATGGATGTGGCTTAATGATTTCATAATGGTATTGATATTTTCTTGAGGAAATAATTAAGTACTTAAAGGAATTGGAATTGACATAAGGAATGCAACAAATTAAGAAGTTTGGAATATGCCTGTTGTACAGAAGCGTGTTGCCTCTACCTTGGTGCGGCGTTCCCTTCCTAACAAAATCCGTTTTTGTTGCTAATTAGTTTCTAAAGTGAACTTAATTCCCAGTTTTAGACTTTCCTTATGTGTGGTGAATTACAATCTGAATTGTTGACAGATACTTCTAAGCCTCAGGGTATTTTGATCAAAATAGTAATGTACTTTCAATTTATATAGGTATTGATTGAGGGTGGTTGCTCATGGAAGAAAATGGTGTAAGAAGACAAGAGCTAAGGCGAGTTACTGATAACACAAATCACCTAGTTACTTATTTTATTTGTTGGGTGTGACATTGTGATCCCGGGTTCGCAAATGGACATTTGTTTATTATTGTTATTGTAACTATATTTCTATATTATCCCCACATGCATGAGTTGAGGTTTGCTACGCCTCGTGTGGTCTAGGTAGGATAACCCCTAGTGCCTTATTTGTAGATGTAAGGGTAAAATTGACAATTTCGTCTATCATGTATTCTTCACATCCGACCATCAACTTGTGATTTGGACTTTGAGATTGACATGGGGTTTAAGAATATATGCACGCATAGCATTTCATTCATCATGAAAATCTTATTCACTTCTTAACATTGTTTAAACGAAATATTTCTGCATTTTGCAACTAATATATTATTTATAAGTTTTTTGGATGATCAATTCAAGTGTTGGCATTGCTATTCCTTACTCAAAATGAGTTGATCCTCGAGTAACTCGCTAGACATTCCATTATCTAACTAATTTTGGATGTATGTTCAAATTGAAAGGCGTGGTGCTTAGGAGATAACATGGATTTTAGAAGACCCCGACATGTGGGGTACTTGAACCTGTATTAAGATACTGAATGAATAACCTCACTCCTTGAAACTTTTGTTTTCTTTTGGGACCATTAAACTTTTGGACTTGTGAACTTTAGTGGTTCGATATTATATATATATATATATATATATATATATATATATATATATATATATATATATATGGTCGTTACAAATGAGCCCAAGAGAGGGGTGTTACATATTGGTATCAGATCAATGATTTAAATGAACTAGGTGCTAGGATTAGTACTTATGCTTAAAATGAGTTGCTCATGGAAGAGGTTTAGGTATCATGATTGTATAAAATATGGTATGTGATAAATTTATGTGTCTGTGACAATAGATGCTTAATTTTTATTTTATGAGCTAACATGTTAATGTTTCAGCAATGGTGAACATAAGAAGTCGAGCACCCCCTGTGGAACCTTAACCAACTACCTTCGGATAACTTCAAGCATATTGATATGATGGAAAATTAGGAAGAGAAAGTACTTGGAAAAGTACAAGTGTGAGAACAATAAATAAGATCGAAAGATTCAATAATAATGATGTGAATTAAAGACAAGAACAATGAAGATCAAAAGTGTGTCGAATGCTTTAGTTAATCGACTCTAGAAGAGTTCTTTGAGAACTTCTCTGTAAGAGCATAAATATGACAATTAGGGTTTCAAGCGTTAACGCTAATATTACATACATGAAAAATATATATAGTCTAAACTAGTAAATCAGATCTGAGAACGGACAGGACCAAACCGGAATAGGGCTCGTGTTTGGATCTGCCTTGTTTTTGGATGGAGGGTTAAACATCAGAGAATGGTTAGGAGTCATGAATCCCTAGTGGATTCAGCATGGTAAGTCAGGGCCGGAAGGCTTCCGTATGGTTCAGATTGTGAGGGATATCGTATCATCTGGGTTTCAAGATGGTTGTGCTTGCTTAAGAATCATTTGAGGTAGTGGATGTCCAAATTGTAAGAAGGTGGTGATGGCTTCTCCAGTAATGAAAGTTAGCAAGTTAAGGATGGTATTTGTAGGCAACCGCCTGAATGAGCCGACTTTTAGTTCAGATCGGGTCCTGGGGAAGGACCATCTGAGTGATCCGAGGAGGAGATGTGGAAACACTACCTTAAGCTAGTTACTGCAGCAGACTTCTAGGACGAAGTCTAACTCAAGTGGGGGAGAATTGTAACATCTGGTTTTAAAGAACTTCCATTGTTGACCCTTGTTTTGAGATTTGGTGCATTTTGGTCCTTAAGTTGAGAAATTGTGAAAAGGGGACCAAAGTGGCTTTTGGTGGAAATTGGGTTGGATGAGTACGCCATGCGTACCTATGTGTATGCTAAGCGTAGTAAGGCGCACCTTAGTACAATGGGCGTACACTTCGTACGCTGCGCGTACGAGGGTGGCATGCAAACCCTAATTTTTGGGTCTTGACTCATATTTAAGCATCTTTATGGACATAAACCCTATTCTTATCCTGTCTCTTTCAGAGATTTCGACCCTCAAGCAGCTCTAGAGCAAAAGGAAGCCAATTTTTTAGCCTTAAGAGAGTTTAGTGTGGTTTTGAAGAAAGTAGAAGTTGGTGTGAAGACCTTGGAGTGTAGTGCAATATAGATCTGGGATTTCTAGCTTCTTTACAACCTCAAAAAGGTATAAAGGTTGCATCTTTTCCACTCCATCGTGTAGATCTAGTTTATTGCTCTTCAAAGTCTCTTTTTGGTCCCAAAATGATGATTCTTGAACAAAGAATGTTCTTGACCCATTAAGTTGTCCTTTCAGACCCTTAGAAGGGTCTTGAGTCATAAAAATGGGTTCCAAGTGATTAGTTTTGCCCCCATGCATTATTTATAAGGTCTTAATGGATTAATACCTTGAGTTGAGCACTTATTGGACATGCTAAGTCATAAAGTCGGAGACTTTATGACTCCTAAGAGTATTTTAACCATGGATCTTGGCTATAGACGTAAAAGCTTTAGCCATTAAGCTCTCAATGGAAGTTTTGGGCTTTTGGGAGTACGCCATGTGTACTCAGAGTACGCCCTGCGTACGAGGTCAACCACCCCGATGGTGCTCAACTTGCGAAGATGCGAGTACGCCCAGCGTACCTTCGATATACTCCCTGCGTACTCACTCTGAGTTGATTCGGTTGAGTTGACTCGGCTGGGTCTACTCAGTTGATTTAGTTAGTTTGACCAGTTTGATTTTGACCAAGTTTGACCTTAAGGGTATTTTGGGATTTTGATGGATATTTGTCATTAGGTTGGAGTATGTGTTGGTCTGAGAGCTAAAATTTGAAGACGGAACCTCATCAGCTATTGATCAGATCGAGATGTGAGTTTTCCTCACTGTACTTACGAGTCAAAGGCACCAAGGCCGGCCCATTAGTTTGATATCCTGCTATTTCACTGATATGCTGAGTAAGGAATAGATATGCATGATTATGCTTGTTCTGGTAGATCTATAGGACTACCTGTGATTTTGTCTGCATGATTATCTGTATATGTTTAGATATTGTGTTGGGTTGAGGTTGTACTGCATCGTGTCGTAGCCAACAAACCCAGGAGCATTCCAGATATGAGATGAGGGTAGGGTAAGGCAAACAGACTCCTACTAAGGGCTCAGTAGCATTCCATATATGTCCTGAGGGTCGGGTGGGGCATGCCAGACTCATTCTGAGGGCTCAATAGCATTCCAGATATGAGCTGAGGTTTGGGTAAGGCATGCCAGACTCATACTAAGGGCTCAGTAGCATTCCAGATACAATCTGACGACCGATTGGTATTCCAAACTCGGACTGAGGGCTGAACATTGGCATTCCATTCTAGTGACTGATTAGGTCAGGGAGCAAGTCAGACATAAGCTGTAGGCCCGAGGGCAAGCCAAATTTATGTTGTGGGCTCAATGGCAAGCCAGATATAAGCTATGGGCTTGATAGGCTAGCCAGACTCGTAATGTGGGCCCAGGGGTAATCCAGTCCTTTAGTTGTAGACCCAGTATATATTGTTATTGATATATGTGATTTGTTTGTGTGCTGGTATTTGGGGGAGCTCACTAAGCTTCATGCTTACCGTTTTGGTTTATGGTTTTAGGTACTTCAGTGGACCGTGGCAAGGCGAAGGCGTGACCATACATATCCTTGGTTTTACAACTGAAAGGATCTTGGGAGACTCTGATTTTAAATAATGTTTTGGAAATAATAGTTTGTAAACGCTTTCATTAATAAATTGGTTGCTTTTGAAAGGTTTAAATTTATTGAAATTCTTTGGATGTTACATATATATATATATATATATATATATATATATATATATATATATATATATATATATATATATATATATATATATATATATAATCCAAGACTTCCTGGAAATCTGGGATAACTTGTTTCTAGTATGATGTTAGAAGTATCTTCAACATCACAGTGATGCCTTTACTAGGTATCATGTTCAGGTCTATTGCTCATAGCATGTTGTTTAGGACTAGGACCTTTAAGTGTATACAATTTCACATCTCTCACAAAATTGTCTCTCGAGACATGAACCCATTCATTGAAGTTGTATTTATTCGATGTTTTTGTTTTATTAAGTCATTACAGAAAATAACAATTCATGGTTATGAGAGTGGAATATATATATATATATATATATATATATATATATATATATATATATATATATATACAAAATTCATTTAGTATTTTCAATATTAGTACCTTTTTAGTTTCCAAAAACATTAATTATCAAAGTCTAGGATCTAAGTTACAAAACAATTAATTGGTTATGTATCCTTTATCTCATTCACTAGGCGAATACTCGGGCGTTGCACAAAATACAACGATATATTTGAAATATGTACAAATATATGTTATTTAAATATATTAATGATGTTGTTGTTAGCTCTTATATAATAATTCTTATAATAAGTTGGTATAAACATTTTTTGTTTTGAATTATATGATAAAATTAAATATAATATATGTTTTATTGATATTTATAGTTGTTGTTATGATTAATTAATTTTAAAAAGTTTATTTGCTTAAGATTTTAATTTCTATCATTATAATTATCTAAAACATCAAATATTAATTTTTTCTTTTAAAGATAACAATATACTATATGGTTTAATGTTATTTATAGTTGTTATTGTTAATTATTTTTTAAAATTAATTTTCTTAATGTTTTAATTTTTATTATTATAATTATTTAAAACATCAAACATTGTTTTTTGATTTTAAAGGTAAGAATATAATCATTTATATAAAGTTATTTTTAACTATTGTTATTGTAAGTTATTTTAAACTACTTCTTCGAAAAGTTTTAACGATTATAAAAATATATTTATGAAATATTTTTGTTAAATTGAGATTACAATTTAGTTTTTGCATTTATCACTACAATTTATCACTTTTAATTATTTACATAATATTCTTTGGTTTTTTAAGTGGAACTGAAATTTATATTTAAGTTGATATTGTAATGTTATATTTAAAATAACAATTTAAGTATTTTCTCAAATTTGTTCAAAAGTTGTAGCTTTAAACAGATAATAGTTTACATACAACAACATATTAAATCTAATAAAATAAGTATAATATGTTAAAAGTTAAAGACATAACTTTATAAGTAGAAGTAAATATACTATTTTAAAATTGAAAATTTAGTATATTTATGATTACACTTTAGGTTTGATATTTATTTAACCTTATTAACCAATTTATAATCATTATTAGAAAAACACTACAATTAATCACTTTTAACTATTACAAAATATTCTTTGGGTTTTTTAAGTTAAACTAAGATTTATATTTAAGTTGACCCTGTAATGTTATATTCAAATTAATAACTTAAGTATTTTATACAGATTGTTCCAAAATTGTATCTTTAAAATGATAATGGTTTACATCCAACAATATATTAAAAATAATAAATTAAGTATAATATGTTAAAAGTTAAAAAAAAATCACTTAATAAGTAAAAGTAAAGATATTATTTTAATTTTGAAATTTAGTTTATATATGATTACACTTTAGGTTTGATATTTATTTAACCTTATTAACCAACTTATAATTATTATTAGGAAGAAATTGAAAAGTCATGGGAGTTTCAAATGAATGTGGTGAAAGAAAAAATAAATGAGAGTTTCAAAGGAATGTGGTGAAAGGAAAAATGATTCCTTTATAATATAGTATGATATGATATGATATGATATGATATGATATGATAAAGATATAAATATAGATATAGATATAGATATAGATATAGATACATATTTGACTCCAACCCGGTAGAAATCGATTTTCAGTTATATTCTATTATATAATTTCTAGATTGATGGGAATGTTAATAACAAATTTAATTATACATGTTTGATCTCGTCTATGCGTCAGAACTCTCTTGCTTAGGTATCATTTATCACAAAAGATTTCCTATCAAATAAACCAATTTGAAAAACTTATGTAATCGGCTTATAACTTGGTTATAGAAATCGCGAATACACCCCAACCATCTAAAGATAACACTAAGCGATTAGGTATCCTTTATCCTACTAGTGTATACAAGATATGTGCGAATGTTCTTCAAAATGGATTGCATAGATTTGAGGTTCGTAAAGAGTCTTCGATGTTTTTATAATTCTATTTTTAAAAAACATATTATATCATGGTTATTGCACACATCCAATAATTCATGATATACTTTAAAAATCTTATTTTATGTAAAATTACATTTTAACAATGTTCTTTTTTAAAACCCGGTTTTATATAAATGACACGATCAAATTTTAATAGCAAGTATTAAGTTCTACATTTGAGCGCTTTAGAACATTTGTAAACCTTTTAATAAAACTTCATTTTATAAAATAAGGTTTGAAGTTTGATAAGTTTATAAATCTTAATTTTAAACTTATATAATTTTATCCCGAAATTTTCCAGTTATTAGTTTTAATAAACGAAACTTGTTTTATTTTAAAACTATTTTTACCATCTTATGATAAAAGGTAAATTTCAATAAAACCAAACTCCTTTGTGATGTTTATTTATATTCAAATATTATTTTGCATTTAAAAAACTAATTTATCAATCATAACATAATAATAATAACATATATATATATATATATATATATATATATATATATATATATATATATATATATATATATATATATAACAACACAAACATGCAAAAATATATGTGCATAAACCAACCATTTAATGACATTTTGTAAGCCATTACAAAATGTCAAATCCATTCCTAAATGGACATTGAATGGGGCCAAAAATCTTATAGTAATGTTGTTGTAAAAACTCTGACTTGAGAAAACACTCATTGGTTGCAAAATATTGAAAAGCTTCTTGAAGGTAATAATTCAACAACATGCAACACTTTTTAGAAAATGTTAGAGAAAGTGTTACATTATGACCATAGCTCCAAAGGAAACTGCCAAAAAAACACCTTTAGCAACAGTTTATAGAAAAGTTGTTTTTGCCCCTGCACACTAAAAGTTGCAATAAATCACCTTTTGATCTTTAAAAAATGGCTCCGTGTTCATTTCTTGTTACATTTTTGTACAAAATAAATGATTCCTAAAACTGATATATTACTTAAAAAATAAACAAAGAAAACTAATCTATTTAAATATTACATACCATATGAATAAATAAATATTACAACTATTTTTCAACAAATCAACACTCAACATTATATAAAATAACTCTTTGTTTTTCTAAAACAACTTATGTGACAAAAAATGCATGTAAACTTTTCTCACCAAAAAATAACAATTATAAAGTTGTTAAAGAAAATATGTATGGATTGTTTTGCAAAGAGAAAATCATCAATGTTTTCCAAAAAACAAAGATTCATCAACTTAACAAATAATCTAACTAATCTTTCAAAAATGGATCTGATACCAATTGTTGGGTTTTTATTCAAAAATAGTCTAAATAAATAGTCAAAACTACGACTTTAGCAACAGAATCATTTTTATTTGAATAAAACTGAAGCCATTTTAACCCACCAATGATCATTTTGCAAGAACTTAGAAAGATTAAAAATAACCAAAGAATAAGAAAGTATAACAACCTTAGAAGACTTTGGTTCCTTTTGTCAATTAGAAAGTTAATGAAGATGACAACTAGCTTCAAGGAAGGAGCTTTCTAGAGATATCCACCAATAATAAATCAACTTGATAAGATGCTAGTCTTCTTCTTGTAATAATAACAACGTTCTTATGCTTTAAGTTAAAACCCAAGTAATAACTTAAAGAGAGTTTGTAACTATCATCTTCCATATCATAAGAACTTAAATTTTATGAAAACTAGAGAGGAGATAGAAGAGGGAGATTAAATTCGTGAATTCCTAGCTAACAAAAGGAGATAAAAGTTATCTCTTAAACACTTTCAAAAAGACGCATTATCTATTGTGTTTTTAACTTTTGACACCATGTCCCTTGTTAACAAAAGGATAGTGATTTAAAGCAGTATGGATTTTTAATAAAAAAAAGAAGCATCCCATGCCGCATGACTTCTTGAATTCACGTCAAGTGTAGGAAAAGAAGGAATAATTTGGCAGCCCTTAGCATGTAAGAAAGAAGTCTTCATATCCCATTAAAAGATTGATTTTATTACATGTATTATCCTTTCCATGCTCATACTTAATCTACTCTAATAAATGAAGATTCATTTTGACACATGTCAATCTCTCATAAGTTTTGACACTTGTCATTTTGTGATATTTTTGAAATAAATAATATCCACATGTCAGTTTCTACGTTTTTTTAATTTTTAAAATTAAAAAGCCACATAATACATATAACTATATAAATAAAGTATTAAATGTAATAAATATGATTTTAAATTGCAATAAATATGTTTTTTCCTCCGTTATTTTAAAATTTAATTTTACAAAATAATTAATGTTTACATTTTGATATTTAGTTTTTTTTTAATTAACCCATGTAACACATGAGTTTCACACCTAGTCCTACCTAATAAATGAAAGTTTTTTGCTATATGTCATCACCTAATTCAATTTGCCACATGACATTTTTTTTAATTTTTTCAATTTCATTTAAATCCACTCGGTAAATTATGGTTTTTTTGGCTTTGTTATTAAATTATAAAAAAATCTAACCTAAAAATATACTAATAAAGGAAATAAGGAAACTTAAATGTCTCCATAAATTCTCACATAATTTGTCAATTAATGTATTGAATTCAATTTAAATTCAAATCAACTTTCTTAATTGAAAAACATAATTTTCGGCCAATCTATTTTAAATTCACGATAATTTGCAGAAACCTTGCAAAAATTGGTTTATTCACGGCTAATATTGATAATCTTTCCAAATTCAGTTTTGTAAATTATTAAACATGTAATGTTTAACAAAATATATTAACTTTTTTTTTTAAAAAAAATCGTGTATTACACGGGTCTCACACCTAATCATAAATAAAGTATACATGTTTTCTAAAGTATGTAGAACTCATTATAATAAGTATTTAAAGACAAAGTGAGCTAGCCTAGCTAGTTTATTTTTTTAACTTCTTAATGATTATGAAAGAATAGCTTTTAACTTACTTTCTTATCTACAAAATACATACATTTTATTTATATATTCAATACGCGTCCTTATTATATAAAAGATTGTACACTACATATATAAATCACACTTTATGATCTTATTTAATATTTGTTATTGAAATTTATTATTTTCATAAAATAAATAATTTACAATTATATATATATATATATATATATATATATATATATATATATATATATATATATATATATATATATATATATATATATATATATATATCAAGGTTGTAAAAATCGTTCGGCGGTAGCTCGACGGTCGACTGACGATAAACGATTAATTAGACTCGGCGGGGATTAATCGGCGATTAATCGGGGACCCTAAATTATTAATAAAATTATTTAAAAAATTAATATTTTCTAAAAAAATTTAGTATTTGGAAATTTTAAATTTTAAAATTTTGAAAATTTAAAAATTTTAGTATAATATTTTAAAATTTGAAAGCTTAAAAATTTTAAATTTTAAAATTTTGGTGTAATATTTGAAAAATATTTTTTTTTGAATCTTTTAAATATTTCCCGCCTATAACCGTCGAGGACCGCCAAGGCCGCCAAGGACCGCCAAGCCCGAGTTTGACCGATTTTGACCAATTTCCGCCAAGCACCCTAATCATAATCCACGATTAATCGGCCGCCAAGGCCGATTTCTGCAACACTGATATATATATATATATATATATATATATATATATATATATATATATATATATATATATATATATATATATATATATATATGAAGAATCAATTTCTTATAAATAATATATTTCCATCAAGTTGTTGTTAGTGTGACCCTAGAATATCATACGTTATTAGCAATATCATTCTATAATGACCCTTGGGTATATAAGATCTTTCACATGCATATATAAACAGATTTGTTGGACAGCATATGTGATGCCTGGTCTCATGAAGGTGAGATATTTAAGAGCACCCTGCGAGGTTGTTGTTGGATTACGTGTCTAAACCCATAACTATAATTGGGACGTACTTGACCCAATAGTAGCATGGTCCATTTCGGGTTGCCTTCACCAGAACAATTTGATAGATGGATATTTGAGTAAGAGGTTATTTATGATTTATTAGTATATTATAAGTATAATATATTAATTGAGGAATCATATTATTTAATTAGTATATTGATCAAGAATTAATTTAGAATTAATTTAGTGATCAAAATAGACTAATTAAATTGATCCATATTTGATTTGTGATGGGTTAAGCTTATGGATAGTCCATGAAGTGTTGGTCCAAATCAAATGGATGGATCATAAGCCGATAAGTGTGGATTAGGGTTACACATGACTCTTGGATTTCTACACATATAAATTTGTTATCCTAAGCCCTTAAAATGACCACTACTTGCATTCCAAGAATAGAAGTCGATTTTGATTCTCCTTAGCCTCTCTCATATCCATTTAGTTGTTTATTGGTGTTTGTGACTTGTTTGAGGCACAACACTGTGGGTGCTAAGTTCTCACAAGGTCAAAGTATTACTAGCTACATCAAGAGGTAACCTTTTAACTAATTTTATAATTCATATGTTAAATTTTTTATGCTAGTTTAGGCTTCATGCTTTGGATATCAATGTTGCATGTATAATTAGAGAAAACTTAGTTCCAAAGCATTAGGGTTGTATGTGCACCATAGGAATGTTAGAGTACATAAAACCCAATAGTGGTATCAGAGGGTGTTTTCTATTATATTGATGCAATTGTGTGATTTCAAAAGCTGAAAAATGACAATTCTGGATTCTGCCAGGGCATACTCGACGAGTCCATCTAAGAACTCGACGAGTAGGTGCCTTATGGAGATGAACTCGTCGAGTTCATAAGTCCACTCGATGAGTTGAATCTTCAGATGGTAGAATTCTCGAGTTTTTGGCCTGTTTTGGATTAAGATCATTACCGCAAACTGTTTTGGTTCATAAAATTTGATTTTAATGATATGGTAATGTTTATCCCCATCCAATAACATGATGCTTGTCAAATTTTAAGATGATTACTTGATTTTTTGAAAAACTAGTTATTTGTAAAATTTGAAGTTATCATGTGGTATGAATCAAATTAGGTCAAATTGGTAAATGATTAATTATATGATAATTGGATTAGTTAATTTGATCTTTATGTGGTTCTTTAAAAGTTCCATAACTTGTCCTCAAGTTATGGAATATGAAAAGTCATTATTTATGAAACTATTAACTCATGTAAGTTATAGAATTCAAGAGTCTTGAAAGGTTTCATAACTTGTCCTCAAGTTTGGAATTTGCAAGGTCTCTTTCATGGAACTTGAAAATCCATCAGTAGACCTGTCAATGGGGCAGGTTTTGACCCTGATTCGCTCCAAACCCGTAAGAATTTTACGGGTTTGGATTGTAATTTTCGATTCGTTTACCCGTTTATGATACATACCCGTTTACCCATTTAATAAATGGGTCGGGTATGGATCATTATTGTCACAACCAGGAATTCTGATACCTTGTAAAACCCTTAACAAAGATAACATTGTAGTTAAAGCTTGGAAAACATGTATTATGCTTGTTCAATGATCACAAAAATTCTATCAAATACTCTACAGAAACATTCAAGTAGTCAAGAAAAGGTTGGAAACCCTAAAAATCCCGGTTCAAGGCTATTTTGGACTAGGATTTTCTTATTGGGCCTAATGGACCAATAAACTTCCAATTTGACTATTTTGGGTTTAGAACTCTTATAGGGGCTCTAATTGGACCCATTAGCATGAAACTTAACATTTTGGGCCTCATAAGCCTAAATGGATTAGTTTATCTTAAATGGGCCTTATTGGGTCATAACAAATCTAGTTAGCCCTAATGGGCCATAAAGCTCATACTTTGATGAATATTGGGCCGTGAATTACTCTAAAAGGGCCAATGGGCCAAAAACCATCCAATTGGGCCCATATTATGGACTTAAGCACAAAAGGCCCAAAAATCTTCTTTCTCTTCTCTCTTTCTCGGCCCAAGGGGAAAACAAAAAAAATAGAAACTAGTGGAATAAGGAGGGTTAGCCACCTCCTTATTACATTTTGGTCTTCCATGCAAAACCTCACATGTCTCCATGCACCATCCTATCACCTCTCTTCCTTCTCTTTCTCTCCCTCTCTTCTTATTTTCGACCGAAGACACACACCCACACACACATTACATCCATCTTTTTTTTAAAACAAACTCTCTCAAGAATACCTTCACTTCTCCTTCAAAATTTTCGAGATTAAGAGATTTTCAAGGAGGTTATTTCTACAAAAATCATCATCTTAGGTAAGTTGATGCTTGGATCCATGATCTAGATTCTTTGTTTTTATCAAAAATCTCTTCTTAACTCATATAAACTCATGATCATCATCCTAGAAACCTCTAAGATCGAGATCCACCCAAGAAGGCTTGCTAGGACCAAATTTTCTTCATTTCTTCCTTCAAAATCAAAAACAACAAGCAAAGGTGAGTTCATACCCCTCTATTTTCGGTTTGATGGACCATCAATTATGGAAATCAAAAGGTCTTGACAAGTTACAAAACTTGCCCTCAAGTTTTGGAACTTGAAAAGTCTCATTAATGAAACTTTAATTCCAAACCCTAGAATTTTAAAATTTTAAAATTCAACCCTATACTATTATAATATTAAAGTTTAATATATATATATATATATATATATATATATATATATATGTATAAGACAAGTCAGTATTACCGTTAGCAGGCCTCATTCACGAAGCCGGTCTATAAAGGGGTATAAGGTTCTGCCTATAAAATGGTGGTTTAATGGGTGTCCACTCTCACCCACCGCTTCCTTGACTGGTGGAGGGTCGTTAGCCAAACGGGTAGGATAGGACATTAATCCTCATTAATAAGTATAATGAAATTATAAAGTAACTAAACTTTTATAAATTCCCAATCTTAGTTACTTTAGGAAAAATGTGAAAAATGGTGTCATTCCATGAAATTGCACTTTGCACCTTGTTAAGTCGTTAGTGGAGAGTGTGTGGTTAACCGACACACTAATTTGGGACTAACAATGTGTTGCAAATGGTAGCTTGATGTTAATCATGGATCAATGGAGCATGTGTGGTTAACCGGCACATTGATTAGGTGATTTGTAACATTAACTGTACCAAGCTAATTTGCATGGTTATTCACACCTTGTTTGTGATCCTCGCTATCCCAGTCACAAACTTGAAGGGCACAATCGAGATTTAAACATGCCATTGAAAAGTTCAATGAATCGCAAAAGAATCTAGGAATTTTAATTCATTTAAAACTTAATAATTTATTTCGTTTTTCATGGTGGAAATTGGTAAATCGCCATTTACCTACCTTCAAATATTTTGCAATTGGATTACGACATCCCTCTTCCGAATTGTAAAATATTATGTTGGGTCCTAGCCTTAATATTTTATTTTGGGTGTTATATTAAGGATCCTTATCTAATCTAAACTTTGTCCTTCTTTTCAGATGTCTACTTCAAACACTGCTTCAAACGCAACTGCTTCTGGCTCTTTCTCCCTCATGAACCTATGTGGGAGGGTCATATTTGATGGATCGAACTTCAATGATTGGATTCGAAACATCTGCATGGCCATTCGCTACGAGGACAAAGAATATGTCCTTGATAAAGAGCTAAAGGAGATTGATGAATCTACCGCTACTCCCGAACAAATTGTTGAATACAAGGCCCATGAGAGGGACGCGACCAAAATGTAGTGTATTATGATTGCTACCATGACTGTTGAGCTTCAGAAGTCCTATGAGGACTTTTGGCCTTATGAAATGCACCAACACTTGATGGAAAGGTACCATCAAAGTGAAAGGCAGGAAAGGTATGAAATCATATCCTCCATGATTACTACCAAAATTAAGGATGAAGAGTCCATCACGGCCCACTTGCAGAAGATGCAAAGATTTGTGGACCGTTTGCTGAAGCTGAATGTCCACTTCGATGAAGAGTTGTCCATAGATATTATTCTACACTCTTTGCCTCCATGTTATGATCAGTTTCGTATGACCTATAATATGAACAAGGAGGAGGTCACTCTAAGTAAGCTTCAAGGCCTTTTAAGGACTGGTGAAAGTAGTCATAAAGGAAAATCTGTTGTTTCTACTCCTACTGTTACTGTCCCTGTCTTGGAAATTGGAAATAGGAAGGGAAAGAAGGGAAAGAAGAGGAAATAGGAAGGGAAATTGGAAATTGGAAATTGGAAATTGCAAAGACCCGCAAGGGAAAGTCCCATGTTGGATCCTCTTCTAGTGGGTCCAAAGGTGGTCCTGCTACACCCTCCTCAAACCCAAAGGAAGCAGAGTGTTTCCATTGTCATGAAAAAGGGCATTGGAAGCGAAGCTGCCCAAAATACTTGCAGGACATAAAGGATGGAAAGATCAAACCCTCCTTCGCAGGTATTTACATTATTCTGTCTAATAACTCATCACATGCTAATTCTTGGGTCCTTGATACAGGATGTGGTTGTCACATTTGTTCTGATTTGCAGGGACTAAAAAGAAGTAGGGATGTGGAGCACGAGAAGATAAACTTGATCATGGGGAATAGGAAAAAGTCGTATGTCGCCAAGATTGGAGTTTATACTTTATTGCTTAGTAGTGGGTTAAAATTAGAATTGAATAATTGTTGCTACTCGTCTGATATGGCGAGAAATATTATTTCCTTTCATAGTTTGTATAAACAAGGTTTTACCTTTTCTTTTAATAATGAAATTGGTAGTATTAATGCTTATTATAATGGAACATCTTATTTTGAAGCATTACCTTGTAATGGTATATATGAAACTGTGATGGTTGTAGATAACTTAGGAAATAATGTGTTGCACATCGATTCGTCCAATAGTTTGGATAAAGCATGCTTATGGCGTTGTCATCTTGAACATGTTAACAAGAAGCGTATAGACCAACTTCAAAAGGATGGAGTCTTGGAGTCATTTGACTTAAAGTCGGATGACACTTGTGAATCTTGTTTGCTTGGAAAGATGACCAAGTCACCCTTCACTGGTTCATGTGAAAGGGGTGAGGGTTTGTTGGATCTCATACACATAGATGTGTGTGGACCCTTCAGATCCGCCACAAGGGATGCTAACCGATTCTATGTGACTTTTACTGATGATTATAGTAGATATGGGTATGTCTACTTAATCAAGCATAAGTCAGAAACCTTTGAAAAGTTCAAAGAGTTTAAACAAGAAGTAGAGAATCAGTTGGGCAGGAAGATAAAGATGCTCCGATCCGATTGAGGAGTAGAGTATCTTAGTATCGAGTTCCACGACTATCTTAAGGAATGTGGAATTGTTTCACAATTGACGCCACCTAGGACACCAAAGATTAATGGTGTGGCTGAGAGGCGCAATCGAACCTTGTTGTACTTGGTTCGTTCTATGATGAGTCAAGCTTCGTTACCTATCTCATTCTGGGGGTATGCTTTAGAGACTGCTGCCCATATCCATAATCTAGTCCCAATTTAAAAGGTTTCCAAAACACTTCACGAGATGTGGACAGGGAAGGTTCCCTCGTTAGCACACATCAAGGTTTGGGCTTGTGAGGCTTTTGTGAGAAAAAAACTCACGACAAGCTCGAACCTCGTAGTGAGCGATTTATTTTCATCAGCTACCCACATAAATCCTTTGGATATCTCTTCTATAGACCGAGTGACAATGTTTTCTTCGTTGCAAGGAGATGAGTCTTTCGCGAGAGAGAACTCATATGCCAAGAGGACAGTGGGAGGAAAATTGACCTTGAAGAACTTCAAGAGTTAAGTAATGAAGGAACCTCAAACACTAGCGCTCAACTTGAGGAGGAAACTCCTGTTGAACCGATTGACGAGTCCTTACCTCTGAGGCATTCCAGTAGAGTTAGACTGGCACCTGAGTTTTATGGTTTCCATATTACTTCTGAAGGTGATACATTTATCAGTGATAGTACACTGGTAAATTTGGATGAACTTAAAAACTACAAGGAAGCCATGGCAAGCCCTGAGTCTGCTAAATGGAAAGAGGCAATGGACAACGAGATTCAGTCCATGTATGACAATCAAGTTTGGAACTTGGTTGACAATGTACCAGGCCGTAAGACAGTCGGGTGCAAATGGATCTTCAAGAAGAAGACCGACATTGATGGGAAAGTACACACTTATAAGGCGCGATTGGTTGCGAAGGGCTTTACTCAAACTCCTGGAGTTTACTACGATGAGACCTTCTCACCAGTGGCTAAGATTAAATCTATAAGGCTTATGCTAGCCATAGCTACATTTCATGATTATAAAATATGGCAAATGGATGTCAAAACTGCTTTCCTTAATAGGAAGTTGGCTGAAGATGTTTACATGAATCAGCCTGAGGGTTTTGTCAATGCAAAGTACCCTAATAGAGTGTGTAAGCTTGAGAAATCCATATATGGGTTGAATCAAGCATCTCGCAGATGGAATCTTTGTTTAGATGAGAAAGTCAAAGAGTTTGGTTTTTCGGGAAGCGAGGATCAGTCATGTGTATATGTCAAAGCTAGTGGGAGTATAGTTAGCTTTCTTGTGTTGTATGTGGATGACATACTGCTCATAGGAAACGACATTCCAACCTTGCAGGAGGTTAAGTCCTGGCTTGGGAAGTGTTTCGCTATGAAGGACCTCGGAGAAGCTGCTTACATTCTAGGGATAAGGATATTGAGAAACAAGAGTAAGAGACTAATAGGACTTAGTCAAAGTACCTACGTGGACAAAGTGTTGAATCGTTTCAGCATGGAGGAATCCAAGAAAGGAGAATTACCTATCCAGAGCAATACCAAACTGAGTAAGACTCAAAGTCTGAGTACAGAGGCTGAGATAGCAGAAATGAGTCGAATATCATATGCTTCTGCTGTTGGTTCGATCATATATGCTATGACATGTACTCGCCCTGATGTAGCCTTTTCTTTGAGCATGAATAGCAGATATCAAGGGAATCCTAGTAAAGCACACTGGACTGCAGTAAAGTACATTCTTAAGTACTTGCGGAGGACTAAGGACTGGGTCCTTACCCTCGGTGGGAGTGACGAGTTGAGAGTGACAGGGTATAGTAACGCCAACTTTCAGACCAACAGAGATAATTTACGCTCTCAGTCGGGCTGGATATTTACCCTTAATGGAGGAGCACTAACATGGAAAAATTCCAAACAGGAAACTGTGGCTGATTCAACGTGCGAATCAGAGTACATAGTAGTAAGCGAAGCAGCAAAGGAGGCAATATGGCTGAAGAACTTCATTGGAGACCTTGGAGTTGTACCAGCTGTAAAGGAGCCTGTGGAGATTTTCTATGACAACGAGGGTGCGGTAGCCTTAGCCAAGGAACCAAGGGATCATGGCAGATCCAGGCACATCAACAAAAAATATCACTTCATAAGACATCGAATAGAAGAAGGACTCCTCGTGATGAAGGGGGTATCGTCAGAAGAGAACCCAGCAGATCCCCTTACAAAGGGACTGAGTAGGGTTAAGCACTTGCAGCACGCTAGGAGAATCGGGCTGAAGGACGATATTAGTTTTAATGATTAGATAGTTTTTAGAAACTTGTAATAGCTAAAATGTAATTGACATTTGATAATTGAATAAAAGGAGTTTTATTTATAAGTAAAGTTACTATCTTGTGTCAATTATTTACTATTGTTTCATTTTTGCATGTTTTGACTTCCAGAATAATATAATTATTCAAACTATCCACAGTCGATCATACTTTGGAAGTAGGCTATGAAAGTAGACTGTCATGAATGGGTTTTTGTAAGATTGTCTAAGGTGTTAGACATAGCAAAGTTTGCTACAAACATTCATGAGTGTTCTTGAAATAAGATTTGAGTATTGGGTTAAACCCACACTCATATGAATCACTTCATGGAATTTATCACGAGTGATTGTAAGATGATAATATCATATAGTCTTCAAACTAATATATATGAGTTGTTGATTAGGAGTTTGTTGTACATTGATAGTGCGAAAACACATCGGTAACTCGATGTTATTAAACGTGTTGTTGTGTATGATTTAACGAGTAATTAGTACAAGCATATTAGTCGAGTTTTATTTTTTCCTTTTATCCTAAGAGGACTAAAAGCGATATCGTGGGCCCCTCGATGATTTGTTTTAACTTATGTGTCGGGCCCGGTCATGATTCAATTGATGTGTTCAATTAAGTTCTATGTCAAACATATCAGAAATCGGTAAACAAACTGTTGGACAATGAGTATGACTTTATTTCATGTCTTTGTCCACACGATATCTTGAAGAACAGAGGATTATATGATCACTTATCTAATGGACACATCAGAGTATGACAACGGCTTTTTGAGAGCTACAATTGCTAATCGGATTTTAAGTTACATTGGAAATTATAGTTATTAGACTTATCCAAGTGGAAGACTGTTGGATTAGGTGTCTAAGCCCATAACTATAATTGGGATGTACTTGACCCGATAGTAGCATGGTCCTTTTCGGGTTGCCTTCACCAGAACAATTTGATAGATGGATATTTGAGTAAGAGGTTATTTATGATTTATTAATATATTATAAGTATAATATATTAATTGAGGAATCATATTATTTAATTAGTATTGATCAAGAATTAATTTAGAATTAATTTAGTCATCAAAAGAGACTTATTAAATTGATACATATGGATTGGGCTAATGATCCATAATTGATTTGTGATGGGTTAAGCTTATGGATAGTCCATGAAGTGTTGGTCCAAATCAAATGGATGGATCATAAGCCTATATGTGTGGATTAGGGTTACACATGACTCTTGGATTTCTACACATATAAATATGTTATCCTAAGCCCTAAAATTGACCACTACTTGCATTCCAAGAAGAGAAGTCGATTTTGAGTCTCCTTAGCCTCTCTCATATCCATTTAGTTGTTTATTGTTGTTTGTGACTTGTTTGAGGCACAACACTTGGGGTGCTAAGTTCTCACAAGGCCAAAGTCTTACTAGTTAAATCAAGAGGTAACCTTCTAACTAATTTTATAATTCATATGTTAAATTTTGTATATGCACCATAGGAATGTTAAAGTACATAAAACCCAACAGTTGCGATAAAGAGTAGGATCCTAAACCGAGGTGTCAGGGCAGTCAAACTTGTCTTACAAATTAGCAGGAGTACGAGCAGGTTTACAGTTGAGAATATTGGCCCATGCAAGGATCTCATTGCCATATTTTTGCTAAGACAGAAAGAGGCCAACACAAGTCAGAGTAGCTAAAATGCCAAGAAAGTAGTGTATATATCCAAGGCCAGACATAGAAAACTCAACACACAATAAAGAAATAATATGTGTCAACAGCTCTGTAGATGTTCTAGGGAGAATAATGTCATCTATGTACAGTAGAAGGTATACCATATGAGATATGTGGTTGTATATAAAAAGGGACGAATCACACTTGATATGCATAAAAACAATACAAGAGATAAACATGTAAAAGCGTTGAAACCACATGTGTGGAACTTGCTTGAGACCATAGATAGATTTCTAAAGCAAACAGACATGGTCCGGTCTTGAAGGATCACGAAAACCTGGTGATTGCCTCATATACACAGGCTCTTGCAAATGTCCATGAAGAAAGGCATTCTTCACATCCAGGTGACGAATAGCCTATTTATGAGTGATAGTTATGTTGAGTACAGTCTGAATAGTGTTCAGCTTAATAACCGGACTAAATGTTTCATCACAATCTATTCCCAGTCTAAGACTACGTCCATTTGCAACAAGAGGTGATTTGTATTGAGATAAGGAACCATCTACATTTAATTTGTTCTTAAACATCTAAATGTAGTTAATAATATTAGCAGTAGGCGGGCGTGGGACAAGAACCCAAGTTTTGTTAGAGATATGAGCAGTATTTTTATCTGTCATCACATTGAGCCAGTTAGGATCTTTAAATGCCTGTAAATAATATTTAAGGACAGGAGAAGCTGAATCTATTTGGAAATTAAATTTGTGAATGGGTTTAAATATACCTTTTTTTAGCTCGAGTGAGCATCGGATGTTGAGAAGAGCAGAGCTATCATCGATATATGGAGAAGATACAATAGCCATATGAGAGATATCGCTATTTGAAGGTTTGATTAGAGAGATGGCGGAGGCGTATGGGTTGATGGGGTCAGTCGGACTTGTGTCCGAGGGAGTTGGGGGTCCTCGATGATGAATGAGCTAAAGACTGAAGATGATCAGAACAGGTGGGATCATTGGAAGAGGGAGATGAGCAGGTGGAATCAGAAGAAGGGGACTCGTGAGGATGTTCACCCTCGGGTTGTTGACTATCGATTTTTGAAAAAGAATGAGCCATATCGACATGGTCAAGAAAGGAGTACGAGGGGCCATGTTGGGTGTCATTGAACTAAAGGGAAAAATAATCGCGTCAAACACAACCGATGAGAAATAATGATTTGGCTGGTGTCAAGATTAAGGCACGGGTAACCTTTATGGTTTGTAGGGTAACCAAGAAAGATGCAATGAGTAGATCGGGGTGAAAGTTTATTAGGAACAACAAGATTTGAAAAACATAGACATCCAAAAACATGTAAATGAGAATATGTATGTTGTTGTTTATATCGTTTGTGATAGGGTATGTCATTATTAAGCGTGGTAGTAAGAAGAATGTTTAGAAGGTGGGACGTCATATGGAGAGCTTCAACCCAATAGTCGGGAGGAAGATGAGCATGAAAAGAATAGTACAAATGACATTATTTAGATTTATAAGCATGCATTCAGCTTTACCATTTTGTTGGTATGTATATGGACACGAAAAATGCATAATATTGCCATTTTGATCAAAACGTTTTTGAAATTTATGGTTATTTTAACCCCCATTATCGCATTGAAAAGCTTTAATATCCATTTGGAATTGATTTTTGACAAATGAACGAAAATGCACAAATTTGTCAAACACGTCTGATTTAGAGTGAAGTGGATATACCCACCCAAAATGTGTAAAGTTATCAAGAAATATAACATAATATTTGATACCACTGATGCTAGTAATAGGTGATGTCCAAACATCAAAATGAACAAATTCAAATGGAAAAGTGGTAATAGAGTTCGAAGACTTAAAAGGCAACTTAACATGTTTTCCAGTTTGACATGCATGACATAAAGGAGTGTCTTGATATAAAGGACATGAAATGAAACAAATAGAAACTAGGTGCTTAAAAACTTGATTCTCTAGGTGACCAAGACGTTGATGCCAAAGAGATGGACCAACAGTGACGAGAGCTTGAGGAGAAGAGTTCCTGACGGGATAAAGATCTTTGGTACTATTACATCACATGAGAAGTTGGAGCGTAAAAAAAATCCTTCATAGAAAAATCAAGAGGGTCAAATTCAATGGTGCACTTATTTTGACTTACAAAACGATGAACATAAATAAGATTTTTAATAATTGAGGGAGTAATCAAGACATTATTTAGTTTTATGGTATTAGGGATTTGAAGTGGGGAGAGAGGTGTATCCCATTTTTATTACATGAATATAAGATCCATCACCAACTAAAATGGATGAAGATAAATTACTATTATTATCAAAAACAACCTTGAGTATACCTACATTGGACTGAAGATGTGATGTGGGTCTGGTATCCATGTACCACTCGGCTTCCCTAGATCATTTAATGTCATTGCATTGAACATTTGAGGGAGGGAATGTAACATCCTCTCTCGATAAGGATTGTGTATAGTTAATGGATCAACAGAGGCCTTGGGCTTCAATGGAATGAAGTTTAGACTCAATTGGAGGTGTATGTTATTGGATAAGTGATTTAAACCTTGGATTGTTCGATGGAAGCTGAGGGGTAAAATGGGAAGGGTTATGTTTCGGGCATCTTTCATAAATTAAGGATTTTAGTTTGAGATGTTTTTATTCATAAATATCAAGATAGAATTGTAGAGCTTGTCGATACCTTTCCGTGGATATAAAGATCGTCGAAAATGGAGTTGGAACGACGAAGTTATTTGTGTTTGAAGCTAAGCTGGAAGAAGAGAGTCTGGCAGTACATTGGGCGTACACCAGGAGTACACTAGGCGAACTGGCTAGAAAAGTCACGTTTTTAGGGTGTTACGTTGGGCGTAACTTAAGGTACGATGAGCATACCGCCACATTGCAAAAAAACCCTATTTTCGTGGTTTTGAGCCCTATTTCAGGACGCTAACCCCATGGGGTCCTTCCTAACATCAGCCTCCACCGTATTGAGCCTCCAAATTGAAACCCTATCCCCCTAAAGCAAATCTTGAGTCTTTTTATGTGTTTTGGGTGCATTTTTGATGAAAGAGAAGTTCAATCTTGTTGATTGTTGAAGCTCAAGCTTGTGGATCCAGCGCCTACATTGCTTTTCTCAACTCCAAAAGGTATAAAGCTTGAACCTTGATGATGCATTCGTTTGATCTAGCTAGTTTTTGGTTTTATGAGCTTTTGGTCCCATAATCTTGGTATCCATGAGTATGGATTATTCTAATCCACATGAGTTGTCCTTTTAGATGTTTTTGGGTGTTTTGAGTCATAAAAATGTGATCTTGATCCCTTTCTTCCCTCCACGTAATAGTTATGATGCTTTGGGTTGTGTATTAAGTTAGGGTTTTGGTGTATGGACTCCTTCTAGCCATGGAAAATCATAAAGGTGGAAACTTTGGGACTTAGAATGATATTTTGGGTCTAGATCTGAGTTGTGTATGTGAGTATGTATGGAATAAGCAATTAATGAGGAGGTGAAAACTCATGCAAAGTACATTGGGCGTACCAAGTGGTACGATGTGCATACTGGGCAGAAGCCCTGATATTTAAATAGAACAATACTACGCTCAGCGAAGTGACTAGGTACGTAGGGTGTACTCAGACAGTGTTGACCTTCTTTGACTCTTTGATTTTCTAACTTTTGAACTTGACAAAAGTTTGACTTAGGGGTATTTTGAGTAGTAGATTGAGTTTAGGTCACTGTTTATTGTATAGGTGACCGGTAGAGGCAACAGTTGGAGCAGTGACTTGTTCAGCTACATTTGGAGACTATGAGATGAGTTTTCCTCACTGTCCCTGTGGGTTGAAGGAACCAGTGCCGACCTACGGGATTATGTATCCTAGATATTGGATTGATGTTATGTTGGTTATACGATAAAATGGTAGATCTGTTTGATTTACCTGTTGTCACACCCCCAAACCGGAATGGCGGAAACGTTCGGGGGTGGTTGACGTCATGTGTAGTATCACAACAATTGTATCATAGCAAGCATAGTAAACACAACCAAACATTGAATACATATATGAAAAAGGTTTACATCAGTTTGAAATCTTGTTTTAGATACATCAAAAGTATGTAAAATAATAACATAAGACTCTTATTGCTCCAACCTCTCAAAATCCAGCAGGTACCTGTCTACTGATTTCCTGAGAATACAAGCAGTTTTGAAAGAATATCAGCATAAAGCTGGTGAGTTCATAAGCATTTAGTTTTTGTGGAAAATGTTTCTTTGCTCATTTTTAGTGTTCCTCAAGAAAATCCTATATTTTCTTATGAAAAGCCGTGTTGAAAGAGTATCCAATAGTAGAAGATAAATCATCAGTTTTAGAAATGCCAGTGTTATCCTGGGAAAATCCCATATTTTCCCTAAAAACAAGTTATCCGTCCTAGTGGTAGAGATGTAAGTTTAGAAATCCCTGATTACCATCAATGTATATATGAAGGTAGTTTTATTACTAAAAATAAAACAATTGAAGGGTAGAGTCCGTAAACCAAAGTTAGTTTATACTTATTTGTGAGTCGTATAACCATACTTGATATGACCTAGAGACCTTTATAACGTTCTTCAGGCGTTAAGCTAAATGACATTTGTTCACCCGAGGCGTGCCCGCCTAACTGTAGCTAGCAGTTCAGGTGTGGGATTGTCAGTCCCGAATAGATCTATTCACAAATCTCACGCTCTCCCTCCAGGAGACTCTGGTTATACTAAAAGGATTTATCTGTACACCTAAGAGTACAGTATTGAAGTAGAGCCTCACAATTATGTATAATCTTGTTTACAAGCTAGAAACAGTATAAAACATTAATTATTCTTGAATAAATGTACTTTATACTTCTGAAAAAACATATAACATAAACTAAATCGGCCATAGTTTGTATATATTCATCCATGAAATCCGATTTGGTAGAAACTGCCAAGAGGGTTATCCCAAACTATACCCATTATAGTTTACTAGTGTTGTTATGGAAAATGTTTTGTAAAACCTTTCTGAAAGCTATGAAGTGAGATTTCCAAAATAACAATTTCCCTTATGCTCAACATATTACAAAAGGGATAAAATATCCGAGTAAGTTTTTAAACATGGAAATCGTTGAGTTGTATTAATAAGTTTAAAACTTAATAAAATACTTTGAGTTTGGCTTGTATTCCCCCCCTGAAAACATTCTAAAACCAGTAAAAGTGTAGGGGTATGAACTCACCTGTAGTGTGTGGTTCTGACGTGTGGTTGGAAGAGGAGTGCAGAGTGTCAGGTGTAACCTTGAGCACACAATGATCCTATAGACACATATAGACATGTATGTGTATGAATTTAGTGTATAGACGACTAAACTGGGTAAGGATAACGGAAAAAGTTTCAGGTTGTCACATCATCCCCCCGTTAGAGAGAATTTCGTCCCGAAATTCGAACATAGAATACAAATCATGAATTAGGAAAGAGATGCGGATAATTCTGTTTCATCTGATCTTCGCGCTCCCAAGTGAATTCAGGTCCCCGCTTGGCATTCCAGCGAACCTTCACTATCGGGATGTGACTTTGTTTTGTTCGTTTGATTTCTCTATCCATGATTTCGACCGGTTCTTCCACAAAGTTTAGGTTCTCGTTGATCTCAATCTCATCGAGAGGGACCACAAGGGTTTCGTCGGATAAGCATTTCTTAAGATTCGAAACGTGGAAGACAGGATGAATGTTGTTAAGTTCGCGGGGTAGATGAAGTTTGTAGGCTACGGGATCGATCCTAGCGAGGATCTCGAAGGGTCCTATGTATCTTGGATTTAGCTTTCCACGCTTTCCAAAGCGTATCATGCCCCTCCAGGGTTTTCGTCGTTTATCGGCGAAGCTCTTTTGTCTATCTCGTGAGGCCTTCAGTCGTTCTCGGATTTGTACGATCTTTTCGTTGGTTTCACGGATGATTTCTGGGCCTGTGAGAGTGCTGTCAGGGACTTGTCCCTTGCCTAGCTGCGTGTCGCCCACCTCAGCCCAGCACAGAGGGGATCTGCACTTGCGGCCATAGAGGGCTTCGAAAGGCGCAACCTTGATGCTGGTATGGTAACTGTTGTTGTAGGAAAATTCGACCAAGGGCAAATGGGTGTCCCACGACTTACCAAAGTCAATGACACATGCTCTCAACATGTCCTCCAAGGTCTGGATGGTTCTCTCACTCTGCCCATCTGTCTGAGGATGCTAAGCTGTGCTCATATCCAGCTTAGTTCCAAGAGCTTTCTGCAGGGACTGCCAAAATCTCGAGGTGAACCGGCTATCTCGATCGGAGATAATGGACACAGGCACACCGTGCAGTCGGACTATCTCTTGGATGTAGATTCGCGTGAGTCTCTCCATTTTGAAAGTTTCTTTGATTGGTAGGAAGTGAGCGGATTTTGTCAATCGATCGACTATTACCCAGATGGCGTCGTACCCACTCGGAGATTTGGGTAATTTGGTGATAAAATCCATAGTAATCCTTTCCCACTTCCACTCAGGTATATCCGGCTGGTGGAGTAGACCTGAGGGCTTCTGATATTTGTCCTTCACCTTGGCGCAAGTCAGGCACTTGCCCACGAAGGTAGCGATCTCCGCTTTCATGTTCGGCCACCAATATAGCTTCTTGAGATCAAGGTACATCTTGTCCGATCCTGGGTGAACGGAGTATCTAGTCTTGTGAGCTTCGTTCATGACAACCTCTCTGTAACCACCGAACTTTGGGGTCCAGATCCGGTCCATGAAATAATAGACTCCTTCTCCCTTGACATCTAGGTTCTTTTCCATTCCTCTCAAGGCTTCACCCGCCATATTCTCTGGTTTTAAGGCTTCCAGCTGAGCCTCTCTGATTTGTGCGGATAAGTGGGAATGGACAGTCATAGTTAGTGCTTTCGCACTGCGACCTGTGTACTCTTTTCGACTAAGAGCATCCGCCACCACATTGGCCTTGCCGGGATGGTAGCATATTTCGCACTCGTAATATCTGAGTAGCTCAACCCATCGCCGTTGTCTCATGTTCAACTCCTTCTGGTCGAAAATATGTTGCAGGCTTTTATGATCAGTGAAGATAGTGCACTTGGTTTCGTAGAGATAATGTCTCCATATCTTCAATGCGAACACCACTGCTCCCAATTCCAGGTCGTGCGTTGTGTAGTTTACTTCGTGTGCTTTCAGCTGTCTCGAGGCATAAGCAATAACTTTTCCTCGCTGCATGAGCACACAACCCAAGCCCTGATTGGATGCATCACAGTAGACAACAAAGTCCTCCGTCCCTTCGGGCAGAGACAAGATAGGTGCGCTGCATAGGGCCTGCTTCAACGTTTGGAACGCAGTGTCTTGCTTTTCACTCCAACAAAAGGGTACGCCTTTCTGAGTTAGAGTGGTTAAGGGTTTGGCAATTTTGGAAAAATTCTGGATGAATCTGCGATAATAGCCAGCGAGACCCAAGAATTGACGAATTTCTGTGGGCATCTTCGGTGCTGACCAGTTCTCTATCCCTTTGATTTTTTAGGGATCCACGTGTATGCCTTCCTCGCTTACCACGTGACCTAGGATGGTTACTTTTCGAATCCAGAATTTGCACTTGGAGAATTTCGCGTAAAGCTTCTCCGCCCTTAGAGTTTCCAGCACTAATCTCAAGTGCTGTTTGTGATCTTCCTCACTTCTGGAATAGACAAGTATATCGTCGATGAACACGATGACGAACTTGTCCAGGAAAGGACGGCACACTCGATTCATCAGGTCCATGAATACTGCCGGTGCGTTGGTTAGACCGAAGGGCATTACTACAAATTCGTAGTGACCATACCGAGTCCGAAATGTTGTCTTAGGAACATCACTCTCATGGACTCACAGCTGATGGTACCCTGATCTTAGGTCTATTTTGGAGAAGTAGCTGGCTCCTTGAAGTTGGTCGAAGAGATCATCGATTCGAGGAAGAGGGTAACGGTTTTTGACAGTGAGCTTGTTCAGTTCGCGGTAATCAATACACATCCGAAAGGATCCATCCTTCTTTTTCACGAACAAGATTGGGGCTCCCCAGGGTGAGGAACTCGGTCTGATGAATCCTTTGCTGAGCAGCTCATTGAGCTGACTGGATAACTCCTGCATTTCTGTTGGCGCTAGGCGGTATGGGAATTTAGCTACGGGGGTAGCTCCGGGGATTAAGTCGATGCGAAACTCGACTTGACGCTCGGGAGGAATTCCCGGAAGCTCTTCGGGGAAGACGTCAGGAAAGTTACAGACTTCGGGTATGCTCTCGAGGTCTTTAACTTTTTGCCTCTTATCGACAACATGAGTTAGGAATGCATGGCACTCCTTCCGCAGATACTTCTGGGCCTTGATGCATGAAATGATACGAAGGCTCGAACTGAGTTTATCATCGAAAATAGTGAGGGCTTCGCCAGAGGGAAGATTGAGACGGATAGCCTTCTCGTAGCAAAGGATATCAGCACGATTGGGGCTTAACCAATCCATGCCGATAATGACATCGAAACTCTTAATGGATACATGCATAAGGTTGATGGAAAAGGAATGAACATCTAGAGTAAGAGTACAGCATATGAATATATCGTTAGTGCTCTCCTCCTTTCCGTTAGCCATCTCGACGGTAAATGTTTCGGTTAGAGGTTGGGATTTACACTTGATTAGATGTTTGAATGCATGACTAAAAAAACTTCTCTCCGCACCAGAATCGAAAAGAATGCATGCATAAGAGTTGTCAAGGAGCAACGTACCCGTAACAACGGTAGGATTAGCGACCGCTTCCTCCTGGCCCATCGCCAGCACTCTTCCTGTATTACCGCCCGTTGTCTCCTTGGGGCAGTTTCTTTTGAAATGCCCAACTTCTCCATAGCCATAGCAGGCTTGACCAGCACCTGCCCCAGGAGCCTGGTTGGTTGGTTGAACAGGTGTCTTGCAGAATCGAGCTGTGTGTCCCTTCTTTCCACAGTTGTTGCATTTCAATTCACGGCAGGGTCCGTGATGATGAAAGTTACACTTGTTGCACAGAGGTAGGTTTCCAGCATAGCCACCGGTAGAAGCTTGGATGGTTGGAACAGCAGTGGGAGCAGCAGTAGGAGTAGTAGCAGCGTGGACTGCCACTATTTGCTGCTTCTTGGAGGGTTCCTGAGGAGACTGGCCCTTGCGTTTTTTCCAAAATTTCTTCTTCTTCTCGCCACTCTCCTTCTGTGGCTCGGCGACCGGTGATACCTCATCCAGATCGATCCCATGATCGATCAGAGTCTGTGCCAGATCCTTGGCGCTCTCAAACGTGGCCGGTCTAGCAGCCAAGACATTTCCTTTGGTTGGTTGTGTCAGTCCCCAGATGTACCTCTCAATTTTCTTGCTTTCCGGTGTGACCATTCCCAGACAGAGGAGAGCCAGATCATAGAATCTAGCGGTGTAGGCAGCGATGTCGGAACCCTTCATCTTCAAGTTCCAGAGTTCGTGTTCCAACTTTTGCACTTCGCCCCTCGGGCAGTATTCCGCAAGCATGAGCTCCTTCAGTCTTTCCCAACCCATGGCATTAGCCACTGGCAGGGTTAGGGTTTTGACTCGACCATTCCACCAGGTCAAGGCTCTGTCGGTGAAGGTGCAGGCGGCGAACTTCACCTTGTTGGCTTCGGAACAGGCGCAAATTTCGAAGATGGATTCAATCTTCTCGAACCATCGAGTTAGAGCGATAACACCTCCATTTTCGTCGAAGGGCTTGGTTTTTGCGGTCATGAAGTCCTTGTAGGAACACTCCTTTTGATGTCCCTGACTTCCGTCTTGCCGCTGGGGGTCGGTTCCACCTCCATCCCCACCAGAGTTCACTTGTGCCATTGTTGCGGTTACAGCAGCGGTAACTGCTGCCTGAAACATGACGGGGTCGAACTGAGGGGGTGGTGGTGGTGGTGGAGTGTCGTCGTTTCTTCTGATGGGTCTTGGTCGGGGAGGCATCTTGTTCTAGAAACAATCAGGAAGAAGAGGATGGTAAGTCCTCGAGATATATAAAACAAGATATATCTCATCCTGATAATAAAAGTATACTACCGAGCGATAAGCACACAAAAGTTACTAACGCAAGTAAGTTATCGCTTAAGAAGAAAGTGGTATCAACACTTGGAGTGAATCTGTATACTGAATTTGGCTCTAGCTAAAATACTCCTATAGTATTTTATGTCAGATGCTTTTGTTCTTGGCAAGTTTTAGGCTTGTTGTAACACCAAAGTCACTCCCAAGCACATGTTGGTCATGTCTCGAATGAATATAGTTGATCAGGCTATATTGACCCTAGACATGATTACATAACTGCCCAGGTTTAACCGTAGTGTCCCAACATCCAAATACTTTTGTTTCGTTCTATCTATGACTCTGGTTCTGTTATGTATGCATACTAGTATACTTGTTACAATTTACTTTATATTTCGAAAATATATTTTTAGTTTAGAGCACTTAGGCCCCCTTAGTGTTTATAGTTGTATACCATGTAAGGTTCGGTATACTTAGTTCGCTATAAACAAGGGCTCTGATACCAATCTGTCACACCCCCGAACCGTCAGAATGGAAGGCGGAAACGTCTGGGGGCGGGTGACGTCATACGTAGTATCACAACAATTGTATCATAGCAAGCATAGTAAACACAACCAAACATTGAATACATATATGAAAAAGGTTTACATCAGTTTGAAATCTTGTTTTAGGTACATCAAAAGTATGTAAAATAATAACATAAGACTCTTATTGCTCCAACCTCTCAAAATCCAGCAGGTACCTGTCTACTGATTTCCTGAGAATACAAGCAGTTTTGAAAGAATATCAGCATAAAGCTGGTGAGTTCATAAGCATTTAGTTTTTGTGGAAAATGTTTCTTTGCTCCTTTTTGAAAAGTGTTCCTCAAGAAAATCCTATATTTTCTTATGAAAAGTCGTGTTGAAAGAGTATCCTATAGTAGAAGATAAATCATCAGTTTTAGAAATGCCAGTGTTATCCTGGGAAAATCCCATATTTTCCCTAAAAACAAGTTATCCGTCCTAGTGGTAGAGATGTAAGTTTAGAAATCCCTGATTACCATCAGTGTATATATGAAGGTAGTTTTATTACTAAAAATAAAACAAATGAAGGGTAGAGTCCGTAAACCAAAGTTAGTTTATACTTATTTGCGAGTCGTATAACCATACTTGATATGACCTAGAGACCTTTATAACGTTCTTCAGGCGTTAAGCTAAATGACATTTGTTCACCCGAGGCGTGCCCGCCTAACTGTAGCTAGCAGTTCAGGGTGGGATTGTCAGTCCCGAATAGATATATTCACAAATCTCACGCTCTCCCTCCAGGAGACTCTGGTTATACTAAAAGGATTTATCACTGTACACCTAAGAGTACAGTATTGAAGTAGAGCCTCACAATTCTGTATAATCTTGTTTACAAGCTAGAAACAGTATAAAACATTAATTATTCTTGAATAAATGTACTTTATACTTCTAAAAAAACATATAACATAAACTAAATCGGCCATAGTTTGTATATATTCATCCATGAAATCCGATTTGGTAGAAACTGCCTAGAGGGTTATCCCAAACTATACCCATTATAGTTTACTAGTGTTGTTATGGAAAATGTTTTGTAAAACCTTTCTGAAAGCTATGAAGTGAGATTTCCAAAATAACAATTTCCCTTATGCTCAACATATTACAAAAGGGATAAAATATCCGAGTAAGTTTTTAAACATGGAAATCGTTGAGTTGTATTAATAAGTTTAAAACTTAATAAAATACTTTGAGTTTGGCTTGTATTCCCCCCCCCCCCCTGAAAACATTCTAAAACCAGTAAAAGTGTAGGGGTATGAACTCACCTGTAGTGTGTGGTTCTGACGTGTGGTTGGAAGAGGAGTGCAGAGTGTCAGGTGTAACCTTGAGCACACAATGATCCTAATAGACACATATAGACATGTATGTGTATGAATTTAGTGTATAGACGACTAAATAAGAAGGATAACACCCTTATTGGCTAGGAAACTCTAAGATTTATGGAATACAATCACATATGATTTCATAACTAGGGTATATGGCCACCCTATAGAGTTTATGGTCAAAGAGGTATGACCATTGGAGTTCACGGTCCAAGTGTTCACGGTCTTGGAGTTTACGGTTTTAGTGTTTACGGTCCAATGACCTTACGGTCATGGAGTTAACGGTCTAATGACCTTACGGTCATAAGGTTTACGGTCCATGGGTTGACGGTTCCATGGGTTTACGGCCCATGAATATACGGTCATTGAAGGGTGTACGGTCTAAGGAGATACACTAGACCGTAAACTCATCAATCTTGCACAAATGATGGTTTTCAAGGGTTTCATTCAAAGGCATCGGATTCTAGGGACCATGCTTAGCCTTAGGAAGGGTAAAGGCTATAAGAACACCCTTTACAAGGGTTTACGGTCTATGAAGATTCATAGGATCGTAAACTCTTTTGTTCAAGCAAGAGTGATGATCTTAAGTCCAAAATGAAGGATTTTAATTAGATATATGTAAAGGAGGATGGTACTTACGGTTTGGAAGCAAATGGGGGTGTTTTTGGTCCAAAATACAACCGTGTTCTTGAGGATTCTCGATGAAAGTAGAGAAGGAGTAGAGAGAGAAAGCCTTTGAAGTGTTTTAAAGTGTGAAATGAAGGCTAAATACTCTAGATATAGGGTAGAGTTATCGGTCAAAAGGGGCCACCTGACCGTAAACGGGTTTACGGTCTACACGAGTTTACGATCGAAAACTCGTCCTGACCGTGAACTCGGTGATTTTTGAGTGAGGGTTTGAGTTTTTCACGATTCAGGTTCAATCCAACTAGTATAAAATAAATATTATTTATTTAAAACGTAAAGTGTTTCTCAAACTAAGAAATTTGACGGAATTTAATAAAAACCCAAATTTTATTAACGGAAACTGGGTAAGGATGTTGTTATCTATATGGTCAAGCTGAAGGGGCATATTTGCATGTTGTTATCTATATGGTTGTGTGCAGTACTTTGGGGGAACTCAATATGCTTTGGCTTATATTTTGATTGTTATGGTTTCAGGTACATCGGAGGATAAGGGCAAGGCAAAGGCTTGATCGTGCACATCCTTCAGATTTTATGAGATTGTATTTTGGGAAACTCTTATTTATGATTCTGACATTTGGGGAAACTACGTTTTGTAAACATTTATGGTTTTGGATTGGTTTTTAAATTGAAAGTTTTACCTTGATTTTTGGGATGTTACAAGTGATGGGTTTTGAGCATTCTAACACTCCTATTGTGTACATGCAACCCTATAAACCTTGGATCTATGTTTTCTCTATTATACATGCAAATATTCAATATTCCAAGGTTTCATCCTAACTAGCATAGTATGAAGCAACTATACTACAAGAATCTAGTAGAATGACATACCTCTTGATGTTGTAGCTTGATTCCATGGAGCTTAAGAGCCTAGTGCCTCAAGTGTGACACCTCAAATGGTTCACACAACACCAACAACAACTTGGAATAACTTGAGAGAGAAGCTCTTATGCTCAAATCGGCTAGCCCTCATGTGTACACACCTTAGTGCCAATTTCTTGAGCCATGGGGTCCTTATATATTGTGGCTATTAGGGTTACACCATGTAACTCATGTATTTCCATATTCTTCATGCTCCGTGGGTTAAAACCTCCATTGAGTATCCATGGGTTTAGCCCAACACGAAGAACTATGGATCATAAGCCCACATATATAAGAATGAATGATTTACACAATCAATCCCCATATATTTAATTAGTCTCCTTTTGATCACAAAATTAATTCCAAATTAATTCTTGATCAATACCAATTAAATAATATGATTTCATATTAATATATTAGAACTTATAATATATTAACAAATCATAAATATCCTTTTCTCACAAAATTCTATCCAAATTGTTCCGATGCCATGCAACCCAAATGGACCATGCCAAATCGGGTCAAGTACATACCAATTATAGTTATGGGCTTAGACACTAATCCAACAGTCTCCCACTTGGAGAAGTCTAAAACTATTATTGCGTATGACTCCAAAACCCGACTAGCAATCGTAGCTCTTGAAAGCTGCTATCGAACTCTGAACAAATCAATGACGCGTCCATTAGATAAGGGATCATATATTCCTCCATTCTAGATATCATATGGACTGAGACATGGATTATAATCATTCTCTCTGTCCATTTGTTGTTGCCCGATTTCCGATTTATGACGACCGACTAATTGAACAAATCAAATCAGTCCAGGCTTAGCCAAGCACTTCGGGGTGTCATCACTAAATCATCGAGGGGCCCACGGATATCGCTTTTATCCCTTCAAGGATAAAAGGAATGGATAAACTTCGACTCATATTCTTGTCCTACTACTTGTTGAATCATACACAAAGGCACGTTTTATAACATCGAGTTACCAATGCATTTTCGTACAATCAATGTATAACCAACTCATAGGCAACAACTCATATCTCTAGGTTTGAAGAATATAAGATATTATCGTCTCATGATCACTCGTGATAAAATCCATGAAGTGAGTCAAATGAGTGTTGGTTTAATCCAATACTCAGAACTTATGAGCACTCATGAGTGTTGTAGTAACTCTTGTTATGTCCAACACCTTAGACATCTACAAGCCAACTTCATGACAGTCTTGATTCATATTTACTTCCAACATATGACTGACTGTGAATGGTTTGAATAACTTAGTCATTCGGGAAGAATGACCTAGTTGTTCTGAAAGTCAAAAATGCAAAGTGAAACACATGAATAATCGAATCCAATATGGTCTCAGAACTTATGAATATAAATAGAACACCTTTTATTTATCACCATATTGATTACACATTATTCATTGTATAATGTTTCAACTAATCAACTTTATACTTGAATCAAAACAATAGTCATGCCATGCTCCAAGCATGCACACTATGTTTATCCAAATAATAGTCATGCCATACATCATGTGTGCACACTATGTTTGTCCAAACATTAGTTATGCCATACACCAAGTATGCACACTAAGTTTGTCTATGATCTTTTACTTTGTGAAATAGATCGATTGAACATAATTCCAATGATTCTCATTTCACAATCCCAAATCCTTACCACAAATGCAATAATTCCAAATTCCTGCAATTTACCGAAATCTGTTAGATTCTAAACTTATATGCATTGATCCTCTCGTAATGACTATGCACAAAGTCACAAAGACTTGTCAACATACATTACAAATTATTCCAATGGAGATCATTCCATGGAAACGAAGTCTCAAATTCAAAGTACAATGCTTTGAACATCCTTCTTGCATTAAGTTTCCTACTCTTACACAGATCTAATGAATAACTTCCACCTATGGGAACATTTCCACATTCCCATTTTGACTATCACTTATGAACAAGAGTTGCCTCTCTTCATAATATGTCAATATGGTCCTCTCCAAAAATTCACACCATACTTTCAACTGTCCCTGAGCAACCAATCTTTGGTAAACCTTAGATTGTCCTCGATAATTGCTTAATCAAATTAGTCATATCTAGTTCTAGTACTTTTTCCCTCTTAATGCTATAGGCATTTGGAAAAATTTAGAACAGATGAATATTATAGCACATGCAATCGACCCTATATCCGAAGCATATGGGACACGATTCATGATGTCTCACATAAAGACATGATACTAGACCAGTCTTTTGCTATAATATTTCTATTTCTATTTGCCATGTTCTCATAATTCAGATTATGAAAAGGGATGTCGTAATCATAATCGAATTTTAGAACGCAAATAATGTTCCCATATATAGAATTTCCTTATGTTGAACCATTCCAACATAACATTCATATATATATACTTGACTAAATTTGATTAAAATCTCACGATCTAAGCTTTTAGATTTGAAATGAAGTATAATTTCCTCTCCCTTAATTATAGAAAAACAACTTTTCTGTCACACCCAAAAATTTCAAACCAATTTAAGCTTTCAAAAGCAACCCAAGTTCCATTAGTTATTACAAAAAGGTTTCCAAATAGTTTATTATCAGAGTATCCCAGAAACAACATCATAAAAGTGAGGAGCGGTACGATCATGCCTTTGCCTTGCCACGATCTCCTGATGTACCTGAAACAATTAACTGAAACTGTAAGCCCGAAAGCTTAGTGAGTTACCCCCAAAATACCCATACACATACAACCATACATATGCAGAAATGAACAACATACTATGGGTCCAGTCAACCATCGGGTTGGAATACCCCTGGCCCTCAACCATCGGGTTGGAATGCCAACATACTACGAGTCCAATCATCCTCGCGATGGAATACTCCCGGCCCACAACCATCGGGTTGGAATGCCCACACTCCTACACATACAATAACTACTATGGGTCCAATCATCCATCAGGATGGAATACCCCAGGCCCTCAACCATCGGGTTGGAATGCCAGCATACTACGAGTCCAATCATCCTCGGGATGGAATACTCTCGGCCCACAACCATCGGGTTAGAATGCCCACCTATTATGAGTCCAATCATCCTCGGGATGGAATACTCTCGGCCCACAACCATTGGGTTGGATTGCCCACATACTATCAAATAAACATGTGCACCTATATCAGATAATCATATAACAGTCTACCAGACAACATACTAGGGCCCTATCATCCTCGGGATGGAATACACTCAACTACCATAACAAGCATGTGCACATATAATAGGTAATCTCCTACCAGCATACAGACAGTCAGACCTAACTATAGATCACTAATCATACCCACATCTGATCTACCAGGATACTGATCTAACCGATCGTACTAACACGTAACCATCCTATCTACCAGGATACCGAGCTATCATATTACAATAGTAACTATCTCAAATAACAAATCAAAGGGTCGGCCTTGGTGCCTTAGACCCTTGAGTATAGTGAGGATAACTCACCTTGAAATGCTGAACTGAAGAGGTAAGATCAAATCCTCTGCTCACGACCACGAACTCCACCACTTAACACTTGATGAAACCATAACTATAAGTGCCCAATTTACCAGAATACCCTTGGAAGTCAAACTGGTAAACTCTTGGTCCAAGTCAAAGTCCTGGTCAAAGTCAACCTTCCTGGTTGACCCTACTCGCTGAGTCAACCTAGTGACTCGCCGAGTTCATGAACTCAGAAACCCCACAATTTGTGACTCAACTCGCCGAGTCACCCCAAGACTCGGCGAGCCCTTCAATCCGAGTCCTAGCTTGTCCAACTCACTGAGTCCACTCAACTCATGGATTCGCATTATAACCAGATGAGATAGGGTTTGCGACCCAACTCGTCGAGTGCAAGAACAGACTCGCCGAGTTTACTTAAGTCATCCCCAAACAGACGATTTCAGTCCATTCCACTGCTTCCAACTCATAGATCTGGACTCCTAAGGCTAGTTTTACACGTAAAGTTTCCAACTTTACGTGCATGCAAGGTGGTATTTGCTCAACTCAAGCTATAGAGAAGGTCCAAGACAAGAATACTCACATACATGCCAAAGGGCTAATACTTTATGCTCCCATGGACTCAAACAAGTCTAGATCTGAAGATGCAACCCCATATCTAGACCCAAAATCCGGAATGGGTCCTAATTATGCTAAATAGCCCCAAATCATCAACCATGAATAGATCTAGAAGGGGAAAGCTCATGGTAACGACTTGTTACCTCAGAAATGTGCCCAAGATGAAGTAGATTCTGGATCTACACGAGCTCCTTGATGCTAGCCTCTTGATCTACAAGTTTCCTTCACTATAATCCTCTTCCAAAGCTTCAAATCACTCAACAATGGTGGTTTACACGATTTAGGGTTTACTGACTCTCAAGGGGGAGTAACAAAGAGGCTGAGGTGAGGACATAAGGTCCTTTAAATAGGGTGAAAACCCTAAAATTTAGGGTTTTCTCTTCCCAACACTAACTCGTCGAGTCCCGCCGCCGACTCGGCGAGTCGGATCACTTAACACATGTCCAACACCCGCTCCGACTCGACGAGTTAAGACACCTTCTCGTCGAGTCTACTCCCTTATTTACACAAAGCACCCCGAACTTATATTCCTGAACTTGGGATGTTACATTTTCCCAATTGAAACTTTTGTTTTCTATAATTAACATTGCTAACTTGCAACACTTATTATAATTATTATACTCCCACTTGCATGATGATTATTAACATAACACTTATGCTCCCACTAGCTTTAACATGTACTCAGAAATCAGCTGGACTTCTAGAAATCAATACTTTATTGACTTTCTTACCAAAGTTCATATTTCTGATACGAGATGCTTTGATAAAACTTTATCAAAATCATACACTTTTCCTTAGATAGCTCACATGTGTGTCTAAACAATTTCCAGAACTATGAAAAGGAATGTCGTAATCATAGTCTCAATTGTATAAACCTTTGCCATTTCTCACAAGTCCATGTTAGTGTGCCGGTTAACCACACACGCTCCACTAACGACTTTGAGAATGCAAATATCACAATTGCTATCTACTTAAAATCTACTTAGTGAAAGCGTTTCCTCACCATCATTTTCATGAATAGGAGAGAAACCTTAGGACACTTCGATTTTATGGTGTATGTGTTCCTATCCATGTGAATTTGTCAAAACCATAATCACAAGACAAGGTTAGTGACAAATCTAAACTCATATGGACTGTACTTGTGCAGCCTTAACTTCTTGCCACCTGGCAGCACAAGGTCCTGCCATGGCTTCCAATTTGTTATGCAACCAATTGAGAACTCTCAGAACTCATATGCAAAGCCAACTTTAACTAGAATGGGCACAGAAATAGGAATATGTCAACACGATAGGTTACAAACCTCAAGTCGTGTGCTAGTGATAAACTACAGGTTTTATCCTTGATTAGTTCTTGAAACTCTTTCAGGATCTTTAAGACTCCCACTGTCCTCTTGACATATAACACTCTCTTGCCAAATATTCAAGAGATAGTGCAAATTCTTTATCAAGACAAACACTTCACACAATTGGCCTTAGTTGGTCTTTGTTTTATCCAAAACATCACAACTTACCAATTTCAAATGTACAAGGGTAGAACACATTTTACTCTTAAATTTGACAAGTGTTATAAACCTTCTTTAAGATATGTCACTCAAGTTACAATCTTGGAGTATGACTCTAAGAATTGTTTTGGAACGAAGTATGACTCATCTTCTTGATTTAACCACTTCAACACTTCATGACTCCTCTTCTTAGCCATAAGAATGCACTAAGATGTCCTTAGAGGACCAATTGTGATATGGTTTCTTAATCATTAAGATGGTCAAAAAAACATGATACTAAAGTACTATCCCATCTTTTCATATTTGAGAAACTTTTATCTTTCTGCCAAATTTGATTCTACTCATTCGTTCTGCCATACATCGTAACTTTTCCAATGTTTCAGAATTATACTTAAACTTGTAAGTATAAACATGTTTACTAGACTTTAGTAAACCATGACGAATAGTATTATCGATCTTTGTGGTGGACTTGACCAGTGCACAAGAATGCATACTTGTTCCCTTAGTCCTTCACTTGACTCACATATATATGTGAACAAGGAATTAGTCTTAATTTTCCAAAGGTGAAGATTTTCATTCATCATACTATACAACTTGCATGATTCCAAGTTTTGGTCTAATTGAAAACTTGGGTGATGAGAATCTTTCCTTATTTGGTAAATTTAGACACTACCACAAAAGAAAGAATCAAATTCATATTTCCGTTATTGCTAGAAACATACAAACATTAATTTTTCATAAATGTCATTGCAAGGAGATATAATAAAATAAAACAAAATTTTATTTCTTTATAAAATGCGGAAAAACTTTTTCCTTACAATGCAACTTTAAATGAAAAACTATGCTATTACATATTTTCTAGCAATCTATCATAACTCCTAAGTAGTAGCTCAAGAATCCGATCTTCGAACCATGCGATTGAAATCCATCTTCGCGATCAGATTCAGTATACTCTTTCTTTAAGTTTCATTCCCTTTGCTTGATCCTGCAAAACATCAAAATGTAACCGAGTCACATTTTGTATTAAGAATCATCAATAAGGAACTTAACAGAGTTAGATAGTGGACTTACCCGAAGCAGAGTCAAACTTTTTGACTTGACCTTCTCTCAGATCTTTCAGGTAGTTAGGGCAGCTTCGCAACCAATGCCCCTTCCTTTGGAAATATAAACATATGGACACTTTGGTAATGGTACATGGGACTATCTCAGTCTTAGCCTTTCTCTTTACCATTTGGTCAACCGAGTTGACTATGGCTGATCCCTTTCCATTGGGAAGAGAAAGCTTTTCTGGATACCCAATGTTACCATTGTCAATGTCCATGGAAGTTTGGGAAGTTGATCTTCTAATCAAATTTGCTTTATCAGTGCTCCAAATCATAGCTGATTCAGCAGCACCAAACAAATAGATAAGATTATTAAGGGTCATGTCATAGTCTGTTACATAGTAGTCCCAAAGGAAACTCACTATGAGACTTAGAAAGTGATTGAAGAACCAACTTTCTCAAGACTTTGACACCTAACACTCATGGCTTGTCAGTATGTGACTTCATCTCCAAGACATAAGCACACATATACCTTTCTTGCCAATAGGGCTTGAGTGACCTTGAACTTGTGGGTTAGGGAGAATAATTGGAGGAGGTGGAGGAAGTGAAATATGATTTCCATGAGCCAACCACGGGACATCATCTTCATTAGGAAAGCTTGTTCCAAGAGACTTGGGAAGATCATAGTTGTCTGAACCAGACATCTAAAATGGGAGATATTCAAGTTAGTTGATTTAAGTCCTTAATATAACACCCAATATGAAATATTAAGGCTAGGACCCAACACAATATTTTATAACTTGGAAGAGGGATGCCTTAATCCAAGCTATAAAATATTTGAAGGTAGGCGAATGACGATTCACCAATTTCCACCATGAAAAACGAAATAATTTATTAGGTTTTAATTGGATTTGAAACTCCTAGATCTTTTGAGATTCATTGAACTTTTCAATGGCATGTTTCAATCTCGATTGTGCCCTCTCAAGTTTTATGACTGGGATGCCGAGGATCACAAAACAAGGTATGAATAACCATGCAAATATACTTGGTACCCTTAATATTTATCACTTAATCGATGTGTCGGTTAACCACACGCGCTCCACTGATTCTATGATAAACATTAAGTTACCCTTTGCCTACCTTGTTAAATCAAGTTAGTGTGCCAGTTAACCACATGCGCTCCACTAATCGACTTAAGCAAAGTGCAAAGTGTAATTTCATGGGTTAGCACCAAATTCACATTTTCCTAAGTAACTAAGATTGGGAATTCATAAGTGTTTAGTTACTTAGTATTTATCATTAATAATTTTAATGAAGGGAGAATTATAGTTCTGTCAAACCCGTTCGGCTAACGACCCTGCACCAGTCAAAGAAGCGGTGGGTGAGAGTGGACACCCATTAAACTGCCATTTTATAAGCAGTAACCTTATACCTCCCTTATAGACCGGCTTCGTGAATGAGGCCTACTAACGGTAAGACTGACTTTGTTCTTATACATATATATAACTATTAACTATTAATATTATAATAGTATAAGGGTTGAATTTTAACTTTTAAAATTCTAAGGGTTTAACTTGGAATTAAAGTATTCATGGGGGGAAACTTTATAAATTCCAAAACTTGAGGGCAAGTTTTGAACAATTCAAAAACTTTTGGTTTCCATAACTTATGAGTTTAATATGGTTTTTATGAAAAACTTTTCAAGTTCCATAACTAGAGGACAAGTTATGGAAGACATATAAAAACATTTTATGATGACATTGAAATTAGAGACTCTTCCATTTTCATAACCTATGACTTTTAATGACACTTTAAAAGAAAAAACTCTTCATTTTCCATAACTTGAGGACAAGTTTTGGAGTTCATAAAAAACCATTAAGATCAAATTACCAATTAACACAATAATCAAGTAATTATTCTATGAACAAGATCAAACTCATAAGTGAAGATAATTCATATCAACAATTTTCAAGAACTTAGCTAATCACATAAACTAAAACAAGTCTTGAAACTTTGACAATTATCATTTATTTGGATGAGAATAAACATCACCATAACATCAAAATCAAGTTTTATGAACAAAAACACTTTGTGGTAATGATTCTAATCCAAAACAGGCCAAAAAACTAAAAAAAAAATTCATTGAACAGTCACCACCTCGTGGTAAATTTTACCACCTCGTAGTGAACTGGCAGATTCCAAAAAAACGATTTTTCTTGCAAATAGCATCAAGTATAATTGAAAACAAACCTGGATCTGATACCACTGATGGGTTTTGAGCATTCTAACACTCCTATGGTGTACATGCAACCCTATAAACCTTGGATCTATGTTTTCTCTATTATACATGCAAATATCCATTATTCCAAGGTTTCATCCTAACTAGCATAATATGAAGCAACTATACTACAAGAATCTAGTAGAATGACATACCTCTTGATGCTGTAGCTTGATTCCATGGAGCTTAAGAGCCTAGTGCCTCAAGTGTGACACCTCAAATGGTTCACACAACATCACCAACAACTTGGAATAACTAGAGAAAGAAGTTATTATGCTCAAATCGGCTAGCCCTCATGTGTACACACCTTAGTGCCAATTTCTTGAGCCATGGGGTCCTTATATATTGTGGCTATTAGGGTTACACCATGTAACTCATGTCTTTCCATATTCTTCATGCTCCATGGGTTAAAACCTCCATGGAGTATACATGGGTTACTCCATGGGTTTAGCCCAACATGAAGAACTATGGATCATAAGCCCACATATATAAGAATGAATGATTTACACAATCAATCCCCATATATTTATTTAGTCTCCTTTTGATCACAAAATTAATTCCAAATTAATTCTTGATCAATACTAATTAAATAATATGATTTCATATTAATATATTAGAACTTATAATATATTAACAAATCATAAATATCCTTTTCTCATAAAAGTCTATCCAAATTGTTCCGATGCCATGCATTCCAAATGGACCATGCCAAATCGGGTCAAGTACATACCAATTATAGTTATGGGCTTAGACACTAATCTAACAACAAGTTGGTATTAGAGCCCTGGTTTGAGCGAATTGGATGACCATTCGTGTGAATCTAGACTCAAACTAAGGATCTGTAAAAGTTTTCAAAATTATTTTCAAAATTGTTTTAAAAAAGAAACTGTGCCCCAAGATACCCACACTGATATTTGCTTATGATGAATATGATAGAACTGCATGCTAGTTGTAAGTTAGGGATCTTGAGTAATTACATGATAGATTTGCCTGAATTATGATGCCTTATTTGCTATAGGGTTTTCTAAGCGAATGTTGCTTGCTTGATTTTTACTAGGAATCTTTTGGGTGTGAATTAACTACTAAATGAATACGTTAAGTCACATGCTGAAAAGATTAAATAATCTTAGAGTGAAGGATTTAGCTCTATTGCGCACCTGTTGTCTGAGTCTAACCATTGTAGGGTTGAGTCTTTTAATATAATATTATTTGAGTTGTGTTGCATGTGATTGTATTCATGAAGTAGTTAACTGGCACTAATGGGGGGTCTTTCGGCCACTGATGGCAGGGTGAGGTGGGGATCATAGGATAGCCTAGGAAGTGTTGTAGTATGCATGGTGCACTATTTAGCGGATTTTGGTAGTATCATTATGAGGAGGTAACTTAGAAGCTTCGGGATGATTCTTGAGGAAAGTATGGATAGGTGTGGAAGGTAGTATTGGGCTCGTATTACTAGAAGCACAGGAACCATACTCGAATCAAGGAAAGTCATGAGGATTCTAAGAAGCCAGTAGAGGATGGTGTGCAGGTTTCTGTTTAGTGGGTAAAGCGTGATGGAGTAATTATGACGGTTTGGTCTTTTTTTTAATAGGATGATGATGCCTTGACGAGAAGTAGAGCCCTATGAGATTGGTGCAGACTTAAGGCTACATGGTTGGATTGCCATTGAGGTTTCACAGATATTGCAGGAAGAGTCGCCTGGTATCGTGCGTCGGATCAATTAGCAGGTTAATCGCCAAGTTTGAGGAGATCTTGATGTGGGCAAACGACTTGGAAAGAGAAAAGGGGATTAGGATTTAGTGGTGTAAACCATAATCCCTTTTCTAGGGATTAGGGTTTCCGAGAGTTGTGTTTAAACAGTGTATCGATGAACCAGTTTTAGGCTTCGACATGGAAGACATTGGACAATGAGGGAGTGAGCCCAGCGTGGGGAAGGACTGAGTGTTTTGTTTGAAGGATCAGCAGCTATTTTGATTTTAATTGGTTCCAACACAATAAGTAGGAGAAAGTTGCAGTGTAAGTTCATTGGGTTTCCGGAATTCGAGATTATTGAGATCTTTTATGGTGAAGAGGATTAAGCGGTTGATCAGAAGTGGGTGCATGGTGAGTTGCTGATAGATTCATGATTTCAAGGTTGTGTGCGTAGTCCTTGCATCAGAAGCTTCTAGGAAAAGGATCTCGTTGTAGCTGGTTGTCCCTTCTGGGACAATGAAATATAGTTAAGGGGAGTGTGTGATTATCAGATTGGATATCAATTGAAGGGTTGGTTGGCTCGTTAAACTGATTGCTATCATTAGTAAGGGTAGAGCTATGGTTGATTATCAATCTACTTCAGGGTGTTATGGATGCACTTTTGCACGAGCTTGGGTTTAGTGGATGAGACTGCTTAAGAAATTATCAAGTAGTATAATTGAAGGTGCTATGTGTGCAACGAGCTTTCTTCAAGTGTCAAGAAATGGATATTTTGGACCCATGAATAGAGCGTCAGAGTAGATTTGACCAGTTTTCTAGAAGGACTCGGATCTACGTGAAATCCCATTTCGGCTGGTCGTGCCGATAAGTTTAGAAAGGAGTCAGTCTGATCTCGGTTTTCATAGCATTCAAGAAGTTTGGTTCAATTAGTGGAGCAATTGTAGAATCGAGTTGATTATTTAAATTGGAAAGATTTCTTGGAAAAGGTTTATGGTTGAGATGTTTATTGATATGGATGGCGATCAAACTAGAAAAGCTTAGGGTTTGGATACTATGGATGATAGACGTGTAGTGAATTCTTGAAGTCTTTAAGGAGGGTCTGATTCCAAGTGGGGGGGGAACCACTTGAGGGTATCAAAAATATTTTCAAGTGCGGAATAACTTGGAGTTTCGTATCTAAGGACAAGTGGATAGTTGCAGCAAATGAATACGTAAGGAATAGTGTTCGTTAGTTTGTTGTAATCAGGGAATCAAAGGTTGAGGATTCAGGTTATCTCGTTCGGGGACGTGAAGCAAAGTTAGGGGCGTCTTTTGGATCTACGACTAGGCTCAAGTCGGGGGTCTTGACTGTAACACCCTATTCCGAATCGTTTCCTAATTCGGGGTTGTGACCCAAAGATCGATTATCATAAGGCTTAGGGCCCTTGGGGATGAGATTCTTAGACCCCCCCCCCCTCTCTTTGGGTGTGTAAATGTTGATTAGATGACCACTGGAGCTCGGTTTGTGTTTTGAAGCCCAAGGGTATATCAGTAAAGTGATAGTTTGGACCTTTTATGAATTTTGGGTTTATGTTCGGGAAGTTTTATGGAAAGGAGAGTTTGTAGAAGTGTAGAGCTTCTCGTTACCTTTCCGGGGATATAAGGATCGTCGAAAACGGACTTAGAACAAAGAAGTTACGGCCTTCGGGATCTTGGTGGTTTAGCGCTAAGCCTAGTACGCGGGGCGTACTAGGCAGGATGATCGCGGATGCCCTCTTCAGTACGTTGGGCGTACCAGGAGTACGCAGGGCGTACTCCAGTCAGATCCAAACCCTAATTTAGGGTCTTGGACCCTATTTAATGGCCTTAACTCAACTCCAATCATTCCTACCTTCAGCCTCCACCCCATGAAACCCTAGATACGAAACCCTAGCCCCCATTTTGAGTGGTTCTTAAGTTCTTGGGGTGATTTCTTGTGTTTTGGTGCTTATTCAAGAAGAATGAGTTTTTTCAAGGAGTGTTGGATTGCTTGAAGCTTTTGGATCCTGACTTTGTGCATCTTGATCTATCTTCTGGAGGTACAAAGTCTTAATCTTAGCAACTTATTTGTATAGATCTAGCTTTGAGTGGTACTTTATCATGTTTTGTTCCCATGGTTGTGGTTCTTGTGAGTAGAAGTTACTCTAAAACCTTTTGAGCCCTATATTTGGCCTTTGTTGAGGTTATTAAGTCATAAAAATGTCATCTTGAGGGTTTTTGTTGATGCATGCTAAAGTTGGTTATTCTTAGTTTGGATAAAAACAAGTTTGGGTCCCATTAAGGCATGCAAAGGAGTAAAGTTGCCAACTTTATGTGTTAAGACTTTGATTAGGATCAGATCTGAGAAATGGACTTAGTGGCTTAACCATTTAAGCACTTAATAAGGAAAGTAGGTTTCTGGGGAGTACGTTGGGTGTACCTAACTTTTACGCAGCGCGTACTGGCCAAGGGTGGTGTACGTTGGGCAGAGACTGAGTACGCAGGGCGTACTCAGTCATTTGACTTTCGTTGACTTTCGCGTATCCGGCTATATTTTTGGACTTTTAGGGTTTGGGCCTTGTTGGGCCAATAGTCTTTTGCTATTAGCACATTTTAAGGCTTTGGGCCTTCTTGGATTAGGCCCATGATGGGTTTTGGGCCCAATTAGGAGGTTAGGCCTTGATGTGCTTTTGGGGCTATTGGATTGGGCCTTGGATTTTGGGCCAAGTGAGGAGAGGGTAAAATGGACTTTTTCCCTGAGGGCTGGACATCGGACCAGGATTTTAGTTATGGGTTGTGGACCAATTATTAATTGGATATTATTTGATGGTGTTAGCGTGGGGTTTTTCCGGATATGCAGACGAGATTTTATCCGAGAGATTCAGCAGCTTGAGGTGAGTTTTCCTTACTGTACTCGTGGGTCGAAGGCACCAATGTCGGCCCACTAGATCGTGTATCCTGGTATATAGGATGTTGTTAGGCGGTAGTGATCTGTAGATTTGTCTGCTAGTTTGTTAACTGGTTATATTATCTGTTGCTGGATATATGTTATTTGTTATGTATATGTCGACATGGTATGGTGGGGTTGAGACTGTACTGCTTTGTGCTATCAGTCAACAGACCGGGGCATTCCAACCAAAAGGGTGTGGGCCAGGGGATTCCAACCGAAAGATTATGGGCCGGGGGTAATCCAACCAGGAGATTGTAGACCCGTTATGTATGGGGCAAGCCAACTGAAAGGTTGTGGGCCAGCAATAATCCAAGCAGGGGGTTGTGGACTCATTATGAATGGGGCAAGCAAACCGAAAGGTTGTGGGTCGGGGCATTCCAATCAAAAGGTTGTGGGCGGGGGATAATCCAACCAAGAGGTTATGGACCCGTTATCTATTTGACTATATGTTTGTGTGGTGGTACTTTGGGGGAAACTCATTAAGCTTTGGCTTACAGTTTTAGTTTATGGTTTCAGGTATTTTAGAGGATCATAGGAAAGCGATGGTGTGATTGTGCACAGCTTCCTGTTTTATGTCACCGGGTCTTGGGAAAACTTCGATTTTGAATAATATTTTTGAAACAATGACTTCTTTTGTAAACAATGTTGTTAAATGGTTTATTTTGAAAATTTGAAATTTTGAAATTTCTTAGATTTTTGGAGTGTTACATTGACTCTTAACGATCTTTGATTATGAATTCTTATAGATTCTTGGCAAAACCATGGACTGGACCCATAGCAGTTGTGGAAGTGTTGTGAGATTGTGCGGTAACCATAGCGTCCACTAGGTGGTAGACTGGCGTGGAAGTGTGGTAACTCTACGACTTGGCCCGAAGTATTCTATGGGATGAGTTAGGTCATACTAGGTATGGTTGTGATAATTTGGAAGGACCATGTATTGTAGTATGGTACAGATCCTTTGGTTTTGGTAAGTGGTAAGCGAGATGTTTTTGGATTCCTACAGGTCGGTGGGATGATGGTCGTATGTCTATAGGCCCACCGGACGCTGGTCGGGAATCTTCATGGCTGAGAACGAGATTTGGCATGAACGGTAAGGAACTGTGAGCTTCTCATCTCGATGGTTGGGTGGTGTCACGATGTTTCATGGACCAGTGGCAGAATGATTCACTTGGGTGAAACCTGGTAGTCAATTGGGAGTCGGGTGAGTCCGTTACCAACCAACTTGGATCAAGTGGACAGTAAGAGTTTGTTGGAGTGTTATTTGTGCATCAAAAGTCTTTTGTTGAATGTTTGCTTCTTGAACCCAGTTTGCTTGCGAACCGCCTATTTGAAGCTTGGATACTAATGTCGAGTATAAATTCTGAGGTCTCGAGTCATGAAGTTCGTCGGAAATTTCTCGAGTGTTTTGTCAGGTGGGGATACACCTGTTATGATGAGGGATTTGGATACAACATGAGAATTCTTGGATTGACCATCTTTATACTCGTGGGAGTAGCAGGTTGGTGATAACTTGTCCAGGAGTCAAGAGTGTATACAAGGATTTCGGGCATAATTTCCGAAATTTGGAATATGGTGAAATTCACGATCAGGATGTTTTAAGTATTCTCTCTACTTGTTTGGGTAGTGTTCCAAGTCAAGGGATTGGGGGTAGGTGCGACGGTTGGATGATCATCGGCCCTAGGGTATGATTTCTGAAGTTTAGAATGATTGGTACCTAGTTTCGGTGAATATATTATAGGATTTGGTTTATAGTTGTAGTTCTGAGAGTTCATGGTTTGAGTGGTTCTCTCTAGAAGTGGGGTCATGCAGTTAGGGAGAGAATGAAATTTTATGGTTGAGCATTTTCAAGTTATTGGGTCGTTGGTTGACAAATGTGGGTTCCTGAGTGGTCTCTCAAGTTTCTTTATAATATTCCTTGGTGTCGAGATGGTTAGAGAGAGCTTACGAAAAATGTCGACGTTGCTTCAAAGATCATAACCAAGATGGATTTTGAGGACGAAATACAGTTTAAGTGGGGAGAATTGTAACATCTGTTTCGAGAAGTTCTTATTTCAGGGTTGTGGACAATTAATGGATCAACAGAGGCCTTGGGCTTCAGTGGAATGGAGTTTAGACTCTATCAGAGGTGTATGATGTTGGATAAGTGATTTAAACCTTGGATTGTTCGATGGAAATTGAGGGGTAAAGTGAGAAGGGTTATGTTTCGGGCTTCTTACATAAATTAAGGATTTTAGTTTGAGATGTTATTAGTCATAAGTATCAAGATAGAATTGTATAGCTCATCAATACCTTTCTATTGATATAAAGATCGTCGAAAACGGAGTTGGAACGAAGAAGTTATGGTTGTTTGAAGTTAAGCTAGAAGAAGAGAGTCTGGCAGTACGCTCGACATACACCAGGGTACTAGGCGTACTGGCTAGAAGAAGTTGCATTTTTAGGGTGTTACGCTGTGTGTAACGTAAGGTATGTTGGGCATACCGCCACAGTGCAAAAACCCTATTTTCGTGGTTTTGACCCCTATTTAAGGACTCTAACCCCTTGGGGTCCTTCCTAACATCAGCCTCCACTCTCTTGAGCCTCCAACTCAAAACCTTAGCCCCCTAGAGCAAATATTGAGCCTTTTTATGTGGTTTGGGTGCATTTTGGATGAAATACAAGTTCAATCTTGTTGATTGTTGAAGCTCAAGCTTGTGGATCCAGAGCCTACATTGCTTTTCTCAACTCTAGAAGGTATAAAGCTTAAACCTTGATGATGCATTTTTTTAGATCTAGCGAGTTTTGGGTTTTATGAGCTTTTGGTCCCATAATCTTGGTATCCATGAGTATGGCTTATTCTAATCCAAATGAGTTGTCATTTTAGACGTTTTTCGGTGTTTTTAGTCATAAAAATGTGATCTTGGTCCCTTTCTTCCCTCCATGCAAGAGTTATGATGCTTGGGGTTATGTATTAAGTTAGGATTTTGGTGTATGGACTCCTTTTAGCCATGGAAAGTTATAAAGGTGGGAACTTTATGACTTAGAATGATATTTCAAGTCTAGATCTGAGTTATAGATGTGAGGTCCGTATGGAATAAGCACTTAATGAGGAGGTGAGGACTCACACGAAGTACGTTGGGCATACCAAGTGGTACGATGCACGTACTAGGAAAAAGCCCCGATATTTGCATGGAACACGACTACGCTCAGCGTAGTGATTGAGTACGTGGGGGGTACTCTGCCAATGTTGACCTTCTTTAACTCTTTGACTTTCTGACTTTTGACCTTGAGCAGGGGTTTGACCAAAGTTTGAATTAGGGGTATTTTGAGCAGTAGCTTGAGTTTAGGTTACTTTTTGTTTTATAGGTGACCATTAGAGGTGAGTTTTCCTCACTGTACTTGTGGGTGGAAGGCACCAATGTCAACCTATTGTATTATGTATCCTGATATATTGCATTGATGTGATGTTGGTTATACGATAGACTAGTAGATATGTATGATTACATGTGTTAACTGAGTATGTGTTAGATTGGTAGATCAGTATGATTATCTGTACTTGCTGGTTATTGATTGTTATTGTAGATGTCGACATGCTATGGGGTGTTGGGTTGCGGTGGTCCTGCTTTGTGCTGAAGGCCAAGATACCCGAGGCGGTACAGATAGAATAAATGCCCGAGAGGCGGTCCAGTCAGGCCGAAAGCCCGGAGAGCAGTCTAGGTAAGTCGTAGGCACTGTGAGGTGGTCCAGCCAGGCTGAAGGGTCATATTTTCATGTTGTTATCTGTATGGTTGTATGCGGTACTTTGGGGGGAACTCACTAAGCTTTGGCTTACAGTTTCATTGTTATGGTTTCAGGTAGTTCATAGGATAGGGACAAGGCGAAGGCTTGATTGTGCACATCCAATAGATTTTTATGAGATTAGATTTTAGGAAACTCTGATTTATGATTTTGACATTTGGGGAAACTACTTTTTGTAAACATGTATGGTTTTGGATTGGTTTTTAAATTGAAAATTTTACCTTGGTTTTTGGGATTTTACGGGGCGGTGGGCTCATTATTGTTTTGTTGGGCCTGATGAGATGAGTGGAAAACTTGAGGAGGAGTAAACAAGTTGTTGGGTTGCATAAGAGTAAAAAATTATTGTTGTTGGGCTGACTTAGATAGACCTGTTTGTTGACAAGGCCCGGAAAGCACATTTATGGGTTATTATTATTAAATAATCGGGCTTGGCAGAAGGCCTGGTTGAGAGGATGAAATAATTGGATTTTGAAATTGAAACCAACCATAAGTAGCAACGACTCCTCATTCGCGTTGTTGTTGTTGTGCACCATGAAGATCTCCACCACTGCCATTGAATTGTTGACGTCCCCCATTCCGACCGCCACCATGATCGCTTATGCCATGTCGACCACCACGTCGTCCCCGGTAATTGCCACGGTGGTTGTGGTTACTATTGTCGTTATAATCAACTTTGACGACTGATTGAAAAGATGGGTGATCAGAGTGAGTAAACGAGACATCATGTGTTGGATCAGGCCCTATGAAAACACACACAATCACACACACTTAGACTAACGTAATGTAGATTTGTGTTTACTACCTGAACACTTTTTATTGATCTCACAGTTAACGTTTAAATAAGAAACAAACAAACTTAATCCTAAAGAAAAGGTAGCTAACCTACTTCTACGTGAACTTCCTAAAAGCCAGGAGAAATAAGCCCATGACTTTTGACCTGGTAGACTCTAATAAAACTTCTAATATACAAGAATAAACAACTCAGTTACAATATGCTAAACTATTGTAAACCCATGAACTGATCCACAACTTCGACCCATGACCCGGATGATCCATGAACACACCGATTAACCCAACAATCACCCCCTTAATCGGTTCTTCACACCTTTCACTCACAGCAACGTTTAATCACCTTCCTTTCGAACCATCTCGATTCATGACTTTTCCCGGACACCCGACCTTCACCTCGGTCACGTCCAAAGTCCTTCATACAATCCTGACTTTTCCCGGGCACCCGACCTTCACCTCGGTCACGTCCAAAGTCCTCCATACCCGGCTGTTGTTTGTCACCACACATAATCCGTTTTCCCCTAACACTTCTGTGAAACGAGAGCCTTCTTCCACCGATCAAGAAAACAAAGCAACCCGCTTTTCCCGTCTTCTTTCACCTGCAAAACGAAACAAACCCAAAGCCACCTGCTTTGACGGATCTTTTCTTTTCGTTTTCTCCCGCAACTTCGGTAACTCTCTCCATTTTCCCGTGACATATCCACAACCTACCGCCGGAATCACCACCTTGTCGGACACCACCAAAAACTAAAGACAGCCGGCAAGAAACCCACCGACTGAAACACCTTATCTGCCATTAACCATTGACAAATGCCAGCACCTTCACAACCTCTACTGTCTCGAACCTCCTTGTGCGATAAGACCTTCAGTTTTCTGCTCCCCGCAACAAAAAGGTCACTGCCAACCACCCGACTTCCACTGTGATGGCAGCCCCGCACCCGAAGGCTCGTCCCCTTCGAAAGTCGACTCTCAAAACGGCCTTGTTCTTCTTCACGAGCCCTAAGCTCTGATACCAATTGTTGGATCAGGCCCTTTGAAAACACACACAATCACACACACTTAGACTAACGTAATGTAGATTTGTGTTTACTACCTGAACACTTTTTATTGATCTCACAGTTAACGTTTAAATAAGAAACAAACAAACTTAATCCTAAAGAAAAGGTAGCTAACCTACTTCTACGTGAACTTCCTAAAAGCCAGGAGAAATAAGCCCATGACTTTTGACCTGGTAGACTCTAATAAAACTTCTAATATACAAGAATAAACAACTCAGTTACAATATGCTAAACTATTGTAAACCCATGAACTGATCCACAACTTCGACCCATGACCCGGATGATCCATGAACACACCGATTAACCCAACATCATGTTGATCGTCTTGGAGTATTTGTTGTTCTTCACATATAAGAATTGACCAGGCATCCCAAAAAGAAGGAAGGGGATCCCAATGACGATTGTTTATTGCAATATACCAGGATTTAGAGGATAGACCATTGAGCATATATGCAACAAGATTGCTCTCAGATACCTTCAAATCCATGTGTTCAATACAATTAACAAGAGACTTGATCCAGTTATAGTATTCAGTGACAGAAGAGTTACCGATTGTGATGATGCAAAGCTCTCAATAAAGTTGTATAACCTTGGACGATTTGTTATCACGAAATACTTTTTCAATACAGGTCCATACTTCATACACAGTGGATTGTCTTTTGAAAATCATGTGAATGAGAGGGGTGGCTTATCGGTCACAATAGGAGACGACATATCGATGAGAGAGAGAGCGAGAGAGAGAGAGAGAGAGAGCATAAGATGACATAACAGAGAAGGAAGAATTAGGAGATGGAGAGATATGTCGGCGATAGGGATGCCGACGGCTAGGGTGAGAAAAAAGGGGGAGATAATTATGGCTCGGATATCATGAAACCATTAATATTTCCCATGAACCGATCTCTCATTAATCGATGAAAATATATACAAAATACAATACCAAGGGTCAATACCATTGGGATAGACTACCTATTAACACAATACATGATACATACATCGATATAGACTAGGAAATATAGAAAATATATATTGCTAGGACTACTCTCATCTGGGTTTCTTTTGTACAATAATAATTCTATACTTCCAATCTTCCATTATCATAATGAAGAAGAAGAAGAAGATAGGAATAGAGGGGTAGTCCTTACCTCTGACTTCAAGAAAAAATTGGAGACAAAAATCGAGATAAGAGAGCTAAGGGAAAAAGTTGATCAGTTGCATATACTGGAGGAGCCGATGAGGAAGGCACATGTTAAAAATTTGGGTGTTTCGATTGTTTGGATTCACTGATAGTGGTGATGCACTTTCAAATTCAAATATTTTGATGGTACAATCGAAAATTCAACTGGATAAGACTCGGTATTCTTGAACAGAGAATGTGAAAGTTATGTTCTGTGTACCAAATTCGAAAAATGACAAAAAAAAAATAGGAAGATAACCTAGGGGTTGAAACTGCTGAAAAAATGCCATATACAATTATAAAACCACATATAACTGTTAGAAAATCGGGTCTACAAATAGGGTAAAAACCAGGTTTAAAACCATAAACTCGACCCTAGCCAAGGGCTCTACCCCTTGGACTTCTGCTATCAAGGCGCTGCCCCCGGACCCTCGTGGTTTAGGGGTTTCTCCTAAGTACCAATGTACTTTAAATCATAATAAACTCAAACAAATGTGCACTCGGCACGACACTTACTTGTTCAATATTTATCAAAATTACATCGGCCAACAAGTTTATTCATTACATTTAAATAATATTGGTGATACAAATGTCCAACAGAGGCGTGGAGGAGATGCGCAGAAGGCGGCAGATGCCGATGACACCGAGAGAGTCGAGGATGCCAGATATCGGAAGAAGTAGCGGAGATGACGTGAAATATTAAGGGTGCGTTTGGTTGTGGAAAACTGTTTTCATTTTCTAAGAAAATATTTTCAGAAAATAAAGTTGAGTTTTCGCTTTCAATTTTCAATGAAAATTTTAGAAATGCGTTTGGTTGAAATAAGAGGAGTTTTCATTTTCCATCTTATAAATTTGGAAAACTTTGGAAAACTGTAAAAATCATTTTTTCTAATTTACATACAATTTAGAAAACTGAAAATTTTCATTTTCTTGAAAATTTTTGGAAAACTGAACGAACCAAACGCGTTTTCAAAATTTCTGTTTTTTTTGGAAAATTTTCCTAGAAAACTAAAAATTTTTCCACAACCAAACGCACCCTAAGATTTTCTAATTTTTGTTTTTTAGGCTTTTGCACTCACTCTTCAAAATTTTCATTCACACCACCTAATATTAAGCTTGAAATATCTTAAAATATTTTTTTGTTAACAATCTATTAGTACGGTTAATTTAGTGATCAAAATATTACGGTATGTGATTCAAGCATTTTAATAGGTGTTCATCTAAAAACTTTAAGAATGTCCATACAAAAGTAATTTATATGAAATTACATTATAATGTACCTAAAAAAATTCCAAAATAATGTGTTTTGCATAAACACCCCTAAGGATAACATAGATTCTTCTCTTACCGATTCTTAATTATAAGGCTGGATGGCATGGTAAAGGCTATATCGGCAGTAGGCCTACATGTCCCATTTCACCTGTGATAAACACCGCATCCTACGTTCATTTTCACCGCCAGTATAGTACCGGCGTTAGTATTCCACCGACGACAAAGTCAAATTTGTTTGGGTTTGTGTGGGTTTTGTCGTTGGTAATGCTACTAAATACCACACCATTACCATTTTTAACAATTGCAAAAATTGCATAAATGTCACTTTCATCCTACATGTCTACCGGTGAAAATTTTAGAACACACATCAGCCTAATGTTTATGTTAATTCATATTTGTTTATGTTTTATATTGAAACTAGGCGAATGTCTGCACGTTCTGCAAAAACATCTATATAATTGAAATCTTTTCTTAAATATAAGAATAATGTTGTTAAATTTGATATAATAATTCATATACTAAGTTGATATAATATATTGATTATTTTGAATTATATGATAACATCTATTAAAACTGCATCATCTCAATCGTTTGAATGACCTCTACTCGCGGGTTACTCATGAATGAAAATAAAAAATAATATATGGTTTAATGTTATATAGCTGTTATTATTATTAATTAATTTTTTAAAATTTATTAGCTTAACATTTTAATTTTCTATCATTGTGATTATTTAAAACATTAAACATTGTTTTTTTGTTTTTAAATGTAACAATATAATCATTTATATATAGTTACAATTTAGTTTTTGCATTTAACACTATAATTTATCATTTTAAACTATTCACAATATATACTTTGGGTTTTTAAGTGGAACTAAAATTTATATTTAAGTTAACCATATAATGTTATATTTAAATTAACAATTTAAGTATTTTATCTAACTGTTCAAAAGTTATAGCCTTAAACTGATAAAAGTTTATATACAACGTCATATTAAATTTAATAAATTAAATATAAAATGTTAAAAGTTAATGAAATAAATTTATAAATAAAAATAAAGATATTATTTTAATATTGAAATTTAGTTTATTTATGATCACACTTTAGATTTGATATTTATTTAACATTATTAACTAACTTATAATCATTAATAGAAATACACTAAAATTTATTACTTTTAACTATTTATAAAAAAAATTATTTAAATTGACCTTGGAATGTTTTAAAAGTTTGTAATGTTTTAAAAGTTTTTGTTGCGGATTAGTTACAATTTTACACCATGTCCATCCCACATTTCAGTTCACACCAGGGGTTTTTGACATTAGAAATGTCCAAAAACACCATTACGCAATGCCGCATCACACCCACTTATACAAAATCAATTTAAACTAAATTCCAAACTCCTACAAAATCAATGTAGGGGTTTTGACAATGAAAATGTCCAAAACACCATTTCGCAATGACGCATCACACCCATTTATACAAAATCAATTTAAATAAAATTCCAAACTCCTACTTTAAATTCATTTTGAAGTCCAAAGCCCAACTTTGAAATTTATTTTAAATTCCATACTCCAACTAAGACCTTTAACACCTTATGCTTAAATTCTACCGTATAATATCAATTACTCAAGATTTATTTTAAAATCCACCAATATAACTAAAAGCAAAAATAACCCCTTAACGTTAAACAAATTACAATACTCACCTCGAATAACATCAATACATCATATTCAAGTAGAAATCAAAGGACACCCGTACACGTACACTAACCACATAGGGTTTTAATATAAACTATAGAAATTTCAAACACCTCCCCTTACCTACTACTTATTGTCAAATTTAGTCCTCAATCGTTTCTTTGGCGCATGGAGTTTTGGAAGAAGGCTCAAATGCGAATGGACCCACACTGAACACATCATAGGGAAGTGGGTGAGCATCTGGGCTCGACAATGGTGGCTTCTTGTTAGGGAGCAACAACGAACCCTTGACCCCAGCATGAAGATCTGTTGGCGCATTGCATGTAGCCATGGGTGAGGTTAACAGGCTCACCCTGCACGTGTGGGACCCATACGTGGTCAAGGCCTTCGTTGGCTTGATGAAGAAATACCCGTTCTTATCAGTTGTACCTTTAACCCTCAGTGGGTACTTTGTGTTGTTGCATGTTAGCAGCACCTCAGCTCCTGCCATGGTCAAACAAATTTCAAATCTCATTTCCACGCATTACTGACTTGTACATGGAGTGCTTATATGGTTTTTGTTTTTTAGACACGTTTGCTTCATTGTTGAGTTGTACAGTACAACCCAACCATGCATTGAAGAGTTGTACAAAAACTTACTATCGGCTTATGCTTAAAAAATGAAGATGACAAATCACATATATATCATGTTCATTTAAGAACTCGTGCGCTTTTTAGATGCCTAAGTAGTCCACTAACTCAATATTTGATGCAGAGTTTAGTTGTACCGTACAACAAAATAATGCACGGGATGAAAAAAACAGAAGCATGGTTGATTTGTACAATATAGCCCATCACCTATAATAGCCTATGCTATGCATTTTAGGTCCCAAGTAAAATTATACTCTTCATTGTCTACTTGTACCATGTACATGTAGATATGTGGATGCGTTTTTAGTTGTAATGTACAACCCAACAATGCAGGTTCTTTATGTAAATGCATATATACGTATATACGTATAGAGAGAGAGAGAGAGAGACAATACCCGGAAGAGGAGTGGCACCCAAGAGTGTATCAACGCCCTTGTACTTGCAAGCCTTGCAGTAAACAACACCCTGAACAGCCACCAACTTTCTCGCCGGGATCGGAGCTAGGAACGGTGCCGGTGAGGAACTCGGTGGGTGAACAGGTGCCTTGGTGGGTGCCTGAACAGGTGCTTTAGTGGGTGGCTGAACTGGAGCATGAACAGGAGCTTTCGTCGGCGCGTGAGCCATGGGAGGAGAAGCAAGCTTGTGATGGTGACCAACACCAGGTTTGTGGTGGTGGTGATGGTGGTGAGGTGCCGGAGCTGCCACTGGTTGGTATGACGGAGCGTGGTGTGGCGCTTGTGTCCAGCTGACATTGTCGTCGACACCATCACCAAACACATTCATCATCAAGCATAAGCTCAGCAGCACTGCTGAGAGCAGAACCCTACTCCCCATTCTAGAATGTGTTGTTGGTGTTTGTGTGTGAGAGAGAAGAAGAGAGAGGTGAGAGAACGGTGGAAATGGTGAGAATGGAGTGGTGACATTTATACAGGGTTGGAAGGGTAGCTCTTGACATTTTATGACAAATTTACGTGTTAAAAGCAGAGGTGAATGGGCCCTAGTAAATACGAACTCGAAAAAAGATGCATGATTTGTTTCGATGCGTTTCACAAAAGTGCTTTATTGCGCCATAAATAATTGTTTTTTTATATATAAAATAACTTTTACTATGGGTCGACGTGAATTGAAGTCCCTAAAACAACATTTAAGATTTGTTATTGGCCTCTATTATGTTATATTTTTATAAGAATACAAGTGAATCAAGTTATTTGTAATGTTTTTCTGTATGACAAATTTCTTGGGCGGTGATTGTGTAAAGAAAAGGATAACACACCAAGTTTTAAATGCGTAAACTTTGATTGCGGGAGCGTATAGTTTTTTATGGACATGCGGTGAGTTATAATGACATGATGGATGCAATAATGAAATAGGAATTATCGAGTAATTTCACAACAAAAATTAGGAGCTTAATGGTTTTGCTAGGTTAATAAGGAAAAAAAAATAAGGAAGGTTTATTAGAAAAATGACACTAACAGACTCCGTTCACTAGTCACTACTTTAAGAAACATGAAAAATCGTTTTGGACGAGATGCAACTATGCTAGAAAAAGTCCTCCATACGTTTAACAGAAGCATGTTGGCATACGTTTAACATATTGTCTAATGAGCCTTTTGGATTAATATCTTAAATAGGGTTTGGTAATAGCCAATCTTATTAGTCATTTTTTAATTTTAAATTTTAACTAGGAGATGTTGGCAATAATGGTGTCTGTTTGGTTCTTTGGGTTAATAGACCTTAAAGAAAGATTTGGTAATTTCCAAATTCCACGTACAAATGACTTAGAAATCAATATATGTCATTAACATAATATAATATAACATGTTAACTGAGTGACAATTAAATTATAAAATGGATCATTAGAATAATAATTCTAAGTTGAGATAAGAAATGATGCTTTCAAAAAAAAATTACGAATATAAGTAATTATCTGAAATAATAGTTTTTAAAATATTAATACTTGTTGAATATTGTTGTGTTAATGTTTGTTGTTAAAACTTATGTATCTCACATGATGAAAGTGTTACGTGTTTTGTTTTATGACATATACTTTCGGTACTGTATAAAAATAGATTGCTCTAGTATAATATCTAACGTTTTTGAAGATGAAAGTGTTACGTGTTTTGTTTTATGACATATACTTTCGGTATCATATAAAAATAGATTGCTTTAGTATCTAGTGTTTTTGAAAATTACATATGAGACTTTTAGGATTAAAAATGGAAAGTGTCGCTGAACGAGTTTATGGATTTGTTAACATTGTAAAACTTATAATGCTTTGACTTTTTAATATGATATTGTTGTAAACCCCAAATAAAGAATAATATTCCAAACATTTCAAAGTAAATTTTCGTTGGGATCAATTTATAAAGCATTACCTAATGTTTTTTTGAATGACATTTTCTTGATCCGATAAGGTAATGAAAATTTGGGTGTTACAATGTCGAGGTCACTCAACATCACGACTAAGCCCTACATGTTGTCTGACGTTGAATTTGATGTTGAGAGAAATCCATGTGAAATATGAAGATTGCAAGAATCAAAAGTAATTTATAAATATAATATATATCATTTCATTCCATAAAGGATTGGAAAAAAAACACCCCTCTCCTTTAGAACTCGATCATGATCGGAATCTCATTCCTCACACTTCATGCTATTCCTCAATGGCAACCAAAGACGAAGATTTTATGCATAAAATTAATTCTTAAAATAAATTACTGTAACGCTTTGTTCCGAATTGTTTCTCATTTGGAGGCGGGTGATGTAATTTGGATGATCGGGGTGTTAGGTTTGTGTTTTGGAGCCAAGGGGTATTTTCAGTAAAGTGTCAGTTCGGGTTTTATGGAATTGAATCATTATTCGGGAAATTTTATGGCAGGTATGAGTTGATAAAAGCGTAGAGCTTCTTGCTACATTTTCGTGGATATAAGGATCATCAGAGTATTTTAGGGTTTAAGAAGAAACCCTAGTACGCGGGGCGTACATATGGAGTATGTGGGACGTACTGGTGCGAAGTGTAGTACGCGAGGCGTACTTTGGTGTATGCTTAGCGTACTGCGAAGGATGGATCGGGAGTGCGAGGCCACGTAAGCTGGGCGTACGAGGATTACGCGGAGCGTACGAGGAATAGTGGAAACCCTAATTTTAAGTGTGTGTTCCCTATTTAAGCATCTTAAGTCTTTAGGGTTGGCCTCTTTACCATCCCCCAAGCCTCCTAAAACCCTAAATTGACCCTTAGCCTCTATTAATGTGCATTTGAGATCTTGAGGAGAATTTGATGTTATTTTGCTCATTTTTAAAGAGATTGAAAAAGGATGAAGGTTCATAGCTTGGTGGGGAACTTAGAGATCCATAATCATTCATCACATTGCAAGCTCTTGGAAGTATCAAGTTCAAATCTTGACTTGTTAATGCTTGGATCTCTTGTTGTTTTAATTTTCATGCTTTTGGCTCCCTTTTTGGGTTGATTGATGAGTTAAGTTGTTTGAATGACTTATTCTTTTGGATCTGAGTTGTTATGAGGTTCTTATGCATAAAGGTGCAAGCTTTATGAGGTTTAAGATCACATGCATGTGTTAAGTCACCCAATACTCCTTTTGAGCTTTAAGAGGTTCATTTAGTCATGCATGAATGTAAAGTTAGCAACTTTGTGCGATTATCCAACCCAAGGAAGTGAGATCTATGTTTTGGAACAATGTATTAAGGGATTAAGGGTTGAATGTGAAAGGTGGTTGTTCAGGAGGAGTACGTTGGGCGTACAAGCCTGTACGCACAGCATACAAGCCTGTACGCGCAGCGTACAAGCTCTAAAGCATGTACGCTTAACGTACAGCTGAATACGCCCTGCGTACTCAGCAAAGTGGGCCTCAGATCTTTGGTCTTCGGTTTGGGCCATGTTTTGGGATTTGATGTTTAGGGTTTTGTTGGGCCATCTGATTTCTGGTGTTTTGGGCTGGGTATATTATTGGGCCTTGGGTTAAGGCCCATCGAAGGGATTTGGGCCCAATTTGGAAAATTGGGCCATGTTTGGGCCTTGGGTGTTTATTTGAAATTAGGCTTTTGGATTGTTGGATTGGGCCTTGGCCTTGGGCCAAGTTATGGAGAGGGAAAAAAGGTCTTTTACCCTGGTTCAGACATTTTGTATGAGTCGGGATCCCAGTATTTATTTGGATTATGTTTTGTGATTATAACGTGGGGATTTTAGTGGGCCAACAACTAGAGATTTATCTGCGGGATTCAAAAATGCAAGGTGAGTCTCCTCAAGGATGTTTAACGGGTCAAAGGCACCAATGTCGGCCCATGGTTTATATGTTAGGATGTTAGATGTCTGTGTGACTCTTGCACGTGTTATGTGATGGTATGCTTACCGGGCAAGGCCCGATGCCACACGGGGCCTGATAAGTATATTGTATGCTAGTTATCAGTAGGTGTTCTTATGCTTATCGGGCGGGGCTCGATGACTGTATGGTATGCTATAGTCTTTGTGATTATTGCATGTGCTAGTAAGATTATATGTTTATATGATTATATGGTTATATGATTATGTGTGTATCGGGCGGGGCCTGGTGATTGACATATTTGTAATCTAAGCGGGGCTCGATGTCGGTCGGGGCCCAAGGCCGAGTAAGGCTCGATGCCGGACAGGGCCCGAGGCCGAGTGGGACTCGAGACCAGGCGAGGCCAGATGGAGGGCGGGGGCCCAGTATGTGATTTATGTATGTATGGTATGTGGTATATTGGGGATCTCACTAAGCTTTGTGCTTACGGTTTTCAGTTTATGTTTCAGGTGTTCTGGTTTCAACGGTTGGAGCTCGGGATGATTGCAGGGCACACGCCACATTGTTCCATGTTTTGTGATTTACTTTAATTTCATATGTCGATTGATACACTTGTTTTATTGGGATTGTATTGATGATGTTTTTAGAATACTGATTTTATTAAATTAAAAATGAAATTTTTGGGTCTTATGTTTGGGACGTTTCAATTATATTTTTGGTCAATATGGTATACATATTTATGTAGGTTTGGTCGTAGTTTTTAAAATTTGCCATGAGCTGTCCTCATGGTTGGTAAATCCATCAGAAATGTCCTCTCTCTATGTTACTGGCTATATAAATACGTTAAAGAAACATCATGTGCCTCTCACAAGAGGGCCTTTTGCTATTTTCCTCCCTTTTTTCGTCTCTAACGGCTTTATGCCATTAATAAGTTTAATTATTCCTACGATTTTCATAATTTGTCCCTTGGCTAAAGTTTCCATTATTCACCAAAGAAAAACTATCCATATTCTTGATTTTCATCAAATAGTTGCTTCTTTTGTTAGTCTACTGCGACAAAAAAATTTCAAAACATTTTTGAAGGATGAGTATTAAGAGAGATAAAATGATTTGTTAATATATTATATGATTAACATATTAATTAGATTACTCGATAATTAATTAAGAATTAATCATAATTAATTTTGGGTTAATTAGAATTAACTAAAATGTGCAATTGTCCAATAGTTGAACAAGGAAGGAAATTCTAGAACTCTTCTACCTATGTTCGGTTTTGGTGTAGCTTAGGAAAGGTTCTAGAAGCAATCTGATTCCGATAAGGAAACTGCATTTGAATCAGATTAAAATATTATTATTTTAATATTCAAATATAGGGTTTCAGGGTTATCTAGTAGCAATATAAAGGGTCTTAACCGTAAGCAAAACCGATCCCCAACCTCCTCAATAAAGAATTTGAAATTCTCCCTCCCCCTATCTCCTAAATATCGCTCCTAGGATTTCCTACGGTTTTGGGTGCGATGCATTAGTGGCTACCACACTATTGGAGCTAAGTTTTCCAAATGAGATCTACAAGAAGGTTTCTAGCATCAATTGTTTGTTGCTAAACGTATGATTCTAACCTTAAGTAATTTCGATTATAGTAGGTTATAAGTTGTTTCTTAAAGTATGTAGCTATAATAGTGAAAATGCCATAAAAGTTATAGGTCGCATTTTCTCATAAGATTTTATGTGTAAAATCTGTTATGCAGATCTTTTTATTGTAACATAGAAAACCCATCAGCTACAACCAACAATGTGGAACTTATGAGTATCAAAACATGTTATTAATGTTAAAGAATCTTCTAGTAAGTGTTAATGTCCCACCATCGTAGGAATTTGCATAAAATACTCTCCATTTTGTTTGTTATTTTGTAAAGGGTTTTGAACGCTACTTCATGATGCAAATCAACCATGGTGGGTTTTTGTCAAAAGCTCCAATAAGAAAATACAATGGTGATAAGGTTACATACATTGAAAATGTGGAAATTGAAGAGTTTTCTATATATGAATTGAATGTTGTGGTGTAAGAACTAAGGTATCTCAACCATGAGCCTATGTATTATCATTTCTTCATACCTAAAGTTCAGCTTGTTTTTGGTTTTTAACTACTTAGCAATGACCAAATGTGATTAATCTTTCAAGGTGTATAGGGAAATTAAAGAGATAAATATTTGCACTAGACATGGTAAAATCCAGCTACATACCTACTTCATGCCCCATGTTAAAGTTATTATCCAAGAAATTGAAAATTCTACATTCCTTAAATATAATAGGAACAAAAAAATGATAGAAACGGGTTCATATAGTGAGAATCTTAATTTTCACTTTAACATGCCATTGTATTTTTCCCAAGTCATTCACATTAATGCACATGATCAAACATTAAATGGCATAGTTTATTTCTATAGAACCGGTAAAAATTAAATGGAATCCTTAGTTGTTGATGAATATTATGGTACAAGACCTAGGTCATGCTCAAGCTTTGCCACATGAGTTAATTACTGCCCTTATTGTTGAACAAGAATCAGGTCGTGATCAAGTTTCAACATAGGATTTTGTTAATCCCTGTGTTTTTTAACATTAAGTATAGACAAAGTAATGTTAATGATCCCATGTTTGATTAATAAGACTTGACTTGTCGACCCATTCTTTGACTTAAGAGATAATGATATATCATATGAGGATATAATAGAAGAGGATTATGAAGTTGAAAATCAAGTTGAATATGAATCACAAGTTAAAAAGACAATAAGGGCGTTTTTGATGACATGTATCAAGATCATGCATCAAGTGATGAGAGTAATAATGGTGATATCATATTTGATAGTGACTTTTAATTGGAAGATCAAGAATTAATAAAAGATTTAGACATGGACATGGTTGATCTAGTAGTTTAGGGGTTTGGTAGGTAACAAGACAATGATGTGGATACATACTTCGAACCAAACTGATATTGAAGTGATAGATATAACATAGTTCATATTTTACGGTATAAAAGAGTATAGAAGAAATCAGATATCATCAAACCTAAGGCAATCAAGGACATGCTTGGCAACTGAATTGAGTGAGGATAGGTTCTCACTTGGTGAAACGTTTATAAACAAGAAACATATGAAATAGGTAATTACTAATCTTGAAATAGAAAGTATGAGATATTGACATGTTGTCAAAAATAATAAAGTCTAAATAAAGGTTGTTTTTAGAGGCTTGGTGCCAAATTTAAATGAAAGTGGGCCATCTAAAAGCAACAAAGACAAAGGGAAACTTAATTTGGTAAAATCAAATAGTATTTAATTTCCTTTGGTTACTTCATACTTCTATGTTAAAGAAACAAGATGATTCAATGGTTAAAAAGACATTATAATGAGAGATGAAAAGAGAGGAAAAGACAAAAATGTCCATGTATATGGGGCACACGATACCTCTTTAACAGACTTTGTTGGAAAATAACAGAGGGAGAGACCGTTATTGATAGATTTACTAACCATGATGACCACTAGTGTCAAATTTCAAAAACTATGAACAAACCTACATAAAGGTATACCATAAGAACCAAAACTATAATGTACTCTAGACAAAACTGCAAAATTCTTCCTTGTGGTTTACAATAAAACTATGGATAGGGTCTAAAACGTTTTCGAATTGCATAGAATGTCCAAAATCAGGAAATTCCTACGATTTTGGTCCATGGAAAACATGAAATGACAGCTTTTCCATTTTAATTTATGTTTTATGTTTGTTTTATATTTTATTAACTAAAAATAAAAAACATGTTCCCAACCTTTCTCTTTCTCTCTCTCTCTCTCTCTCTCTCTCTACCAAACATCTTCCTTATCCCTTTTCGTTTTTTCTCCCCTTAATCCCAGTCTGGAAGAAGATTCCGGAATTAAAAAACTTGTAAGCCATATGTAACGTAATACCCATTTTTCATTCTTATAACCCATATATAAGTTCAAAATTCATATAATACACATATGTGCATTCAATCGTACCAAGAGAGAAAGAGAGGGGAGAGAGACTCCAAATATGAAATCCTTGATAGTACATGAAAGGTGATCCTTATCCTATCCAAACTGAGTAAATATTCTGAGCTCAAGATTGTCCGAGAATGCAAGCGTTTCCAAGCTACTTAGTGTTTCCAAACTATAGTTGTTTCCGAGTTTATGCCTTAAGAGAGAATGGACTAATTTGTATTTTGTCTTATGTTTGTTTTAGAATAGGGGACAAGATCAACAATTGTAAGACCAACATATTCAGGCTAGTCAATTAAGATATAATAGGCGTTAAAAATAACTTTTTGATAGAGGATTATTTAGGACAAATAATCTTAACAAATGCTATAGTATATGTGGCAAGGATTCCAGAGATATAATGAACGCTTAAACCCGACTTATAACGAATAATTTATGACACATTGAAGTTTTACGATTAAATTGTAAAAAGTGATATTTTGATAAAATACTTTTTAGCCTTAGTGATCTAAACGAAAGTCATAGTATTTGATAAACTGAGAGCGTGCATATAGGGAATGTCCAAATCTAACTCCAGTAGAGGAAGTTATGTCAATTTTTATCCGAATTGATCCAAACGAAAATTGTATATCTCATTAATAGGAGTTCAAGGATAAAAAGACAATCGAAAACGGAGTCTTTATGTAGAAGTTATGAGTTTTACATGGTCATTAGCAATATAATATTCTCATACTGTTAAATTTAAGTTCAGTCTAGAATTAACCAACGGGATCAAAAGAAAAGTTGTAGTATACAGAAATACCTACGTGTGGATATACATAAACGTCAAAAATATGCGAAAGTTATGAATTTTTGAAGATTGGATTTTTACTTGCGTTTTTCTGGCATCTTATAAATAAGTGGCGAAAATCCCTAATTTGCTCACATCTTTCAAATCCACTTGCTCCTATACTTCTTTTTTCTTGACTCCAAGTTCTTCTAGTCCTTAGGGGTGTTTAGCAAGGCTCTAGGCATCAAAGAGCTCGACAAATAGAAGCTTTCGGGTTGAAGTTCTTTTTGCAAACTTTCTGGTTTTTGCTAAAAAAATTGTAACTTAAGTTGCACTTATTACGCTTTAAAGGTAACTTGTATTTTTATTCATAATTGTTATTATGAACCTATAAATAAGATTTATTAGTGATTCCAAGTCATGATACTGATTGATCTACTTATGGGGATGATGTCTATGCAATATTTAGTGAGGTGTTTACAGTGGGATTTCCGAACAATATACTCTTTATACCAAACAGACCCTAACTCTGATATGTTCTTACCTGGTTCCTCCTTACTTGATAGATCTTCATGTAGACTTTGGGATTGTTGATGAATCTAAGTCCTAAGGGTAATAATTTCCATGAAATATGAAATTAGACTAAGACTTAGCGTTATGTATATCTAGGTCTTTTGAAAAAAGGTGTAAGGCAGAGCACTACCCGATTCACTAATCACCAGACATTTTGCCAGGTGAGTGCATAGTTACTTTCATCTTACACATACATATGAAGTATTTAACTATTTAGATGATATGTGTGCCTATTTTCTGAATTTGCAATACTTTTGCTCGATATGATTGCTTGGTTATACTATATTGAACTATTTTATAATACCTAAAGTGTATTGGGTAGTAAAAGGTTATATTAGGTATTATATAATGAGGGATTCGAGCCAACATGGTATTATTGTACAGCCAAGGATTAGTCATCTAGTAGAGTATAGAGGACGGCCACGGACTAGTCTAGACAAGTTTGGTCAACAAGGATAGGTTTGCAACCTGTAGATATTTTATTAAGTCCTCCACGGGTAGGTGCACAACCTGTAGATGTTGCTAAATCGTACACGAGCAGGCTTACAACCTCTAGGTGTTAATTAGTTGTATACGGGCAGGTTTACAACATTTATGTGCTAATCAATCAAGCACGGGCGGGTTTACAACAAGTAGGTGTTAGTAAATTATCTTGTGGGAAGGTCTACAACCTACATGCATAAATGAACCATAAATGAACATGTCTTCGACCTATAGGTGTTACTGAATTATAGATGTGCAAGTCCTCGGCCTATAGATGTTAAGGCACCTCATACGGACAAAACTAAGAACTATAGGTATGAATGAATTATTCATGTGGGTACTCCATTCACTCCATGGCTATCTTATTAGCATGTATTACTAATAGACCTGCGAAGCAATATCGTTCACTTTGAGATCCTTTAGGATAGATCTCTTGAGATTATCGATCTAGGATCAAGGAGTGAGAATAACGGGATGGGTAATTGGGTTAATTGTTTGATATGAATTATATAATTGTAACAAACTTATTACAATATTGTGGGTTGAAAATCATATGTACTCACCAGGTTTCCCAACCTGACCCACTCAATTTATTGTATCACAGGTAGCGATTTAAAATATACATTTTGCTGAGATTCGAGGAGTATTAGGCCGCTAGTTTAATTGTTGTAAGACTTGTAATATTTTATTATGCTTATGTTTCTGTATTAATGATGATATCTAAATGTTTTAATATAAATAAAATACATTTCTTCATAAATGCTTTGATAATATCAATATCATGCTTTTGGGAACAAATTCCGCAATATTATTCCTCAAAAAGGATACTCAAATTTTGAATAAGCATAAACGAATTGTTCTTTTCTGGCCGTGAAATAAGGGATGTCACAGTTGGTATCAGAGCATTAGTTTTAGCGAACTAGGAATTTGTAGGATTTCTAGACTTTAACTTAGAATGCTAAGTGATGATTGTGAGATGAGTGTCTGTTAAATTTAGGAAATATGCCTGAATAGACACGAGCACTATCATATTTTAGGAAATATGCCTAATTTGCTTTTACATACTAAATGATTTATGTTATAGCTATAAGATTCCTTATATGATTTAGGATGCTATTGTCTGATCGGATCTATGGTATATTGCCAACCGGATCTGGAAATTTTATGTGTTCAGATTTCTAAACGCTTAATTACGATTTAGAACTTGTATATAACTTTTCGAAGTTATAAGGAGATTTATATGTCTATTGTAAATAACGCCTTCCATATCTTAATTCTCGTCACTATACATTGAACGTCGGTTTTGGTGTATAGAACGTCATGGTAAGAGCACACAACGGACTTGGAAACGGTAATGGAAACCAACAGCCTAAGCCTCGTGTGATCGAGCGTACACGTGGGGTCATGCCAGTAGTAGAACCTATAACGATGGCAGGAGTCCAAGCAATGATTCTGGCTATGATGGTCGAACAAAGGGATGATATGAGACGAATGTCACGTGATATTAGGGATGAACCCACTGCACCTGTTGTGCAACCTGGGTTGAATAAAGAATGGTTTGGGGAGGGAAACTACAGCTGGACTATTAGCCATGCTGAGACAAGAGTGGTTAGAAGAAACCAACCAAATAGAGGAAACAATGAAGTGGATGCAAGTACAAGGACTTCATGGAATCCAAGTCACCGAGTCTTTCTGGTAGCCCAACACCGGTGGAAGTTATGGATTAGATCTCCGAGATGGAGTTGGTGTTTGAGAGTTTCGACTGCAGAAACAACTAGAAGACCGTTCTCGTGATCAGACAATTGAAGACGGGAGTATTAAGTTGGTGGAAGTTACTGGTTGATACCATGCCCAAGGGAGAAGCTAGTAAGATGTCTTGGGAAGACTTTCTTGTTCAGCTAAAAATGCAGTACTGCTCTGCGCAAGATCTTCTAGAGATTAACAACGAATTTCGGAACTTGAAGAAAGGGAAAGTAAGTGTCAGCGAGTACACTGCTTCTTTCACAGAAAAGATGAAGCTAGTTCCTAACTTGGTTCCTACTGCACTTTCCAAGGTAAACAAGTTTGCTATGGGACTACCAGCGGATTATAGGCCAACGATGAAGCTAGCAACGGTTCTGAAAGCAGCCATGTGGGTAGCTAGGAATGTGGAGACCCAGATAAAGGAGAAAGGTCTGGAGAAAACTGAAACTAGAGAGAAAATGAAGTTTGAGGGATCTTCAAGGTACGATAAAAAGAGCAGATTTTCAAAGTACGGTACCAACGACAAAAGAACCGGGGATATTAATAAGGCAAATTGGTGTGAGAAGTGCAGGAAGAAACACTTCAGAAAATGCACTAATGAAGTGACTTGCTTCAACTGTGGAAAGATTGGTCACTACACCAGTAACTGCACCCAGAGTGTGTGCTACAAACATAAAGAAGCAGGGCATCTCAAGAATGACTGTGTAAAATCCATAAAATTCATGAAAAAATTAAACTTTTCATACAATTCCACAATCCATAATTGTTTACAAAAATAGTTTTCAAAATATGTTTATTATCAGAGTTTTCCCAAAATAATAAAACAAAACATGAGGAGGTTCATGATCACGCCTTTGCCTTCCCGCAATCATCTGAGGTACCTGAAACATATCCGAAAACTGTAAGCCCAAAGCCTAGTGAGTTCCCCCAAAATACCAACACGGTACAAAACCAAAATAATAACAATAAACAACATGCATACAGAGCCTTCAGTCTGACTGGAACGCCCCACCGGCCTACAGTCTACCTGGGCCGCTCACAGAACCTTCAGCATGAATGGTACGCCACATCGGGCCTTCAGCCTATCTGGACCGTTCTCTGGGCCTTCGGCCTGACTGGTACGCTCCCCTGGCCTTCATTCTATCCAGGTCGCCCTGGGTCTGTTGGCCTTCAGCACAAAGTATGACCGCCTCAACCCAACCACACATACACCGTGTCGACACATACATATAACAGAGAAGCAAACAAATAACCAGTCAATAACTAACAAACAGTTCTTACAGATCACTACGCATGGAATCATCCTATCTACCAGGATACAGTTCTAATAGAACACAATAGTACTCGATCATATGATAAACCAGGATAACAATCCAAAGGGCCGGCCTTGGTGCCTTCGACCCATGAGTACAGTGAGGAAACTCACCTCACACTGTCGAATTACACTGAAAGTCTCCGGGTGGTGGCTCACTAAAATCCCCGTGCTATCATAACAAAATAAACATCTAATTAATAATTGGATTACAATCCTTGACTAATAATCGATACTTAGGGTAAATGGCCACTTTACCCTTTCCCTAGTTGGGCTAAGACCCAGGCCCAAATCTCGATCGAAAAGGCCCAAACATAAATAATCACTCAAGGCCCATAATTGGCCCAATTTTCCAAATTGGGCCCAAACTCCTTCTTAGGCCTTATCCTAAGGTCCAACTCTTCACTTATCCCAACACACTCATACTCAGATAGTCCAATAAGGGACCAAGCATTCAAGCCCAAAAGATGGCCCAAAACTCGAAGCCCAAACTCTTACACCCAATAGACTGAGTACGCAGGGCATACCCAGATGTACGTCCAGCATACTCTGCATTGACCCGGAATCACGCCAATGACCACCTACACCTAGCATACACCTTGGTACGCCCATCGTATGCGGTGGCCATACAAGACTTTGATTAAAAGCTTATCCCATTCAGTCCAATGTCCAACTTTCAGATCCAGGTCTAAAGAGGCATTACAAACCATAAAGTTTCCAACTTTATGATTTTGCATGTCTTAATAAGGCCCAACACCAAGATTCTAGTTTGTCTTAACCACTAAAGACATGTACCACTACCATGCATGCACCAAATGAGCCAATATAGCATTTTTATGACTTATTGCACCTTATTTCTTTAGAAAGGACAAATCTTTTGGTCATAGAGCAGCTCATACTCATTAACACCAAGAAAAGGGGACTAAGAAAACATAATTTCCTCATGACAAGATCTAAAAGAAAACAAGGCAAGATTAAAGCTTTATACCTTCTGGAGCTTCTCAAGAAGGTAAGAATCCCAGATCCACAAGTTTCTCCCTCACCAAGGCTTCTCCAAGAATCTTCTTCTTCCTCTAACACACCAAGAACACACCAAAAAGCACACACTTGAGCTCCAAAATACACACTCAAATATTAAGGTTTGCAAAAACGTCCCACGAGAGTGGAGGCTGAAAGGTGGAAAGGAAATGAGCCATAATGATGCTTAATGTAACAAACCATTATTTCAAACCTATGTAATAATGTAGGTCAATGTGAATTTCTTTTTATAATAATAAAGAGAAATTTTAGCATAATGTGTATATTTACATAATTGACCCTCAAAAATAAATTATTTAACAATCTCGATTGGGATGAACCAAGTAATAAAGATTGTAACAAGGTTTCCAAAAACATAAAGAACACTAAAATCCGAGTTATAACGAAGAAGTTATGACCAATCGAAAATCCGCGACAAAACCGGCAAAATAATGTTCTGTGTAAAAACTGAATTTTCAATAAAAGGCTTTTTAGCCTTAACAATCTAAATGAAAGTTGTAGTTTATGTTAAATCGAGAACTTTCATAAAAAGAACGGAAAAATCTGACTTCATATGAGGAAGTTATGATTTTTCTAACTTTCAGTATAGCAGTGTACAGCTAAAAACTCGAAATAAAGATCGAGCGATTTTTAGCCGACACAACCTAAACGAGAATTGAAGATCTCTTCGGTAGTAGTACAACGGTAAAAAGACAGACAAAAACGAACGTCGGATGAAGAAGTTATGAATTTTTAACGGATTCCCGTCCCGGTCTGTTTAAAATAATAATATTAAAAATAAAGTCAAAATTAGCCAACGAAGTCTAAACGATAGTCGTAGAGTATGATTTTACCTACGCGTGCATATAAAGAACGCCAAAAACGGAGCTCGTATGCGAAAGTTATGATTTTCGCAAGTTTTTGGCACAAAAATAAAGAAAAATAGAAATACGGGCAATTTCGCAAGCATGACCTTCGGACACGTCATCCTCGCACGTGTCGGCTGCTGATTGGACCGAAGCCTTGCGTGGCACCTTCTGATTCGACCAACTCCGCGGTCCAGTCATCTTCGGACAACCTCGCATGAGACACACTGGAGACACCCCGGACATCACCCTCGGACACTCCTCGGACACCCCCTTCGCACGTGCCCTCTTCCCACTGGACCGAAGTCCGGTCCAGTCCGAACCTGCCACCTGCGAGCCTGTTGTCCGAAATGAGCCCATTCCTTCGCCACCTTTCCGACACGCGTCAGCCTCGCATGGCCTCGGGTCCGAAGCTGCGACCTATATAAGGCATGCGAGGGCTTCCGATTTTTTTACATTTTTCACCCTAAATTTCACTCTTTCTCATATTTTCCACTTCCACAAACTTATACACAACCCCTAAAGCTCCGGTATCAAGTCTCAAACCCTAAGCAAGCCTTGAAGCCCCGAGATTCCCGAGAAGTTCACCTCTCTCCAGTCAAAACTCTGCCCAATTTGAGCCGGTTTCTCGGCAAATAAACTCCTTTTCGTGAAACGAAACTCTGTCCCATTCACCACCTATCAAGTGAGTTCATACCCCCATATTTTCATAATTTCTACTGTTTTAAGGGGGGGGGGGGGATACAAGCATAACACAAGAACTTTGTGTTATAAAATCATGATTTCAAATCATGATAAAACAACATTAAATCATTAAAAATACTCAAAACATTAAACTCTTTTATAAACTTATATTTTTCCCCAAAATTCATATTTGTATATATATATATATATATATATATATATATATATATATATATATATATGTATATAAATGAGATTTAAAAGACTTAGGACTGATAACTCATTCTGGGTCCTTTTCCTTGTTTGGATGTGGGCTTAAAGTACCGGTTATTTGTCCGAGTGTCGTTTAAATTTTACTTATATATAAAATTGTATATGTATATAAATATAATAATTATTTCATCAGTTTAACTACCTTTGTAACATGCTGAGCAAGGGATTACATGCAAACATAGCTAAATACACATTCAGAAAGTACATATAAATTATAATAGGTATAATTTATACATAGAACTATAATTCATGATTCAAGTATACTAGAATACACTGTCTTACAAGAAACAAGGGTTTTGATTCAGAACAAATCAAGGGTTTACACTTATCAAATACATGTTCAGAATACTAATTCAAGAACATACTGTCAATCATTTATTTCAGAATGATTGGGCTTTGATTCACGAACATACTGTCAATCATTTATTTCAGAATGATTGGGTTTTCATAACTAATATACATGTAATGTTTATATGCTTTTTATGAGACATTCAAGTCAGGTTGTTTAATTCATTTTAGACACACATAGGTAAAGTCCTGACATTATAACCAGAATCTCCAGCCGGGGATCGAAACAAGTTGTGTGTAGATCTATATCGGGATTGACAACCCCGCACTCAGGCTGCTAGCTACAGTCAGGCATACACGCCGATGAGTGGCAATTGTTATCACCAGTTTAAACGCCCACAAAGCGTTTGTTTCAGGCCATCCATCATAGTATGGTTATAATAACTCATTAAAAAGATATTAACAATACTTAGTGTATAAACAACTAAACGAAAGTACACCTTCAAAGTACCAGTTTACAGAATACAAAATACAATCGTTCAATACAGTTTTCAATAACAGCTGGTGGAGCCAGGCACACTCTCAGTTACAAGTTTTTCATAAAGGAATACAAATACAAAACATTAATACAAAGAGAACGGTTTTATGGGAATAAAACTACTTTTCATATACAACATAAAATATAGGATTTTCTGGAACAATTTACATATACAAGATACAGAGACATCCGTTAAACATAAACACTTATGCACTCACTCTACTTTATGTTGATACTCTTTTTTCAAATTACTTGTATTCTCAGGGAAATAATACACAGGTACTCCCCGAGCTTTTTGAGAAGATGGAGCTATGTTGAGTCATATCTTCTTTTGTATAACTATATTTTGGTTCAATATACAATGATTGAACACATGTAAATACTTATACCTTTTAAATACAATGCTTGTTTGTACTTTGATTACTATGATGCATGTGTTGTGATACTACAATTGAAGTCCTCCACCCCCGGATGTTTCCGCCGTCTGGTTTGGGGGTGTGACACTTAAATACCCTTCAAACCCTAAAATTTAGGGTTTCCTCATGACATGAGTACTCCTCCTGCCCATATTACAAAAATGCCACTAGGGCTTCAAGGCATAATTCTTGGTCTTAGGGATCAAATTGACATATAATTTAAAACCAAGGGATGAATTTGAAAAAACATGAAAAATGGGGTGTTGCAGACTGCCCAAAGAGAAATGAAGCAGCAAGGCCGAATGGGCCGCCAAAGCCAAAGACAAGAGCATTCCAGATGATCCATGATGAAGCATGCGACGATGCAAGGGATCGGGAGTATGGATCTATATATCTGAAGATCAAGATATAAAGTATCCATATAGACAATATCATGTGGTGTAGCCTAATATAAGAGGCATAATGTAGGGTGAACTTGAATATCTATGTGATCGTTTCAAGAAATAATATAAATCTTAGTTATGTTATCCGGTGTGTTAAGTTGCTATATGATTTTTCTTGTGTGGTGACTTGGAGAACTGAGAGACAATACTTTGGAAGAGTATAAGTAAGTGTGAAAGGTAGTAGAGGTGTATACTACTGGAAGCACAAGACTCGCACTTGGATCATGGAAAGTCATAAGATTACTCAGGCATTAGTAATTGAGTTTGTTTCCGTCGTTACCATCATTTCGGTAATGATTACGAAGATGATTGTTATTCCAATCCTAATGGTCATATAATATCGAGTCTAAATTGAGAATAAGTCTACTAAATAAGTTAATTGTTTCAGAGAACCATGTTCGATGTAGTATCCGACTCAAGTCAGGAGGTTAAGGGAAGGGATAATCAAAGCAACCAATAGAAGTGTCGCGACCATTATTAAGGCTAAGCAACTTGTAGCTAGAATTGCTACCTGCTTTAATGTGATTATATCACATTACAAAATGATGGAAGGTGCCATCCATGTTGGATTTTGACTCAAAAGACCAGAGTCTAGCCATTGCATCATACGACGAAAGGTCATTAGATGCACAACCCATCGGTCTGTTACGGTAATCGAAGTAAAGACCTTATCGTAAGTTAATTTTGTTTAAGAAGGAGCTGGAGTCTCCAATAAGGATCGATTTTGTAACTCGAAGGTTATGATTGAAAGTCCAACATAGGATAAAGAACGGGTGCAAGATTGAGCACCTCGAGCAGTCAAGAAGTCCTAGAGTTAGATACTCATTTGAAAGGACATAAGAGTTACGGTTATTACCTATGATGAAAAGATAACATGTGGAATCGTTATACAAGCCCTATTTTGTTAATGATTTCGCGACGTAATCATCCTAAGGGGAGATAATTGTAACACCCGCTGATTTGAGCTAGTCAATTAAGATATAATAAGCGTTAAAAATGAACTTTGGATAGAAGATTATTTAGGAAAAATAATCTTAACGAAAGTTATAGTATACGTGACAAGGATTCCATAGATATAAGGAAAACTTAAATCCGACTTATAAAGAAGAAGTTATAACCTGTTGAAGTTTCGCAATTAAACCCACACGACTACATATAGTAAAAGTTGATATTTTGATAAAATACCTTTTAGCCTTAGTGATTTAAAAGAAAGTCATAGTATTTGATAAACCGAGAGCGTGCATATAGAGAACGTCCAAATCTAACTTCAGTAGAGGAAGTTATGTTTTTTCAAAGTTTCAGCGTAGCAGTGCGGGCACATAAATCGAATTTTAGACCGGTCAATTTTTAGCCGAAATGATCTAAATGAGAATTGAATATCTCATTAGTAGGAGTTCAAGTATAAAAAGACAGTCGAAAATGGAGTCTTTATGTAGAAGTTATGAATTTTACATGGTTATTAGCAGTGTAATCTTCTCAGGTTGTTAAACTTAAGATCGATCTATAATTAGCCAACAAGGTCAAAAGGAAAGTTGTAGTACACGGAAATACCTACGTGTGGATATAAAGAACGTCAAAAACGAAGCTCGTATGCGAAAGTTATGATTTTTTAAAGATTGGAGTTTTACCTACGCTTTTGCTTGCGACCCACGTCACTACATTGGGCGTAAAACTAAAGTATGTTGGGCATACACAGTACGCTGGGCGTACACCAAATTACGATGGGCGTAATATTTTATGACATCCTATAAATAAGTGGCAAAAATTCCTCATTTTTGTCATATCTTTCAAATCCAATTGCTCCTAGACTTCTTTCTTCTTGAGTCCAAGTTCTTCTAGTGCTTAAGGGTGTTTAGCAAGGCTCTAGGCATCAAAGAGCCCAAAAAATAGAAGCTTTCGGGTTGAAGTTCTGCTTGCAAACTTTTTGGTTTTCGCTAAAAATTTATGTAAGTTAAGCTGCACTTATTACGATTTAAGTTTAACTTGTATTTATATTCGTAATCGTTATTATGAACCTATAAATAAGATTTTTCAGTGATTACAGGTCATAATATTGATTGATCTACTTACGGGGATGATGTCTAGGCAAGATTTAGTGAGGTGTTTAAATTAAAATTTCCAAACAGTATACTTTGTATACCAAACGGACCCTACCTTCGATCTTATCTTACCTAGTTGCTCCTAACTTGATAGATCTTGATGTAGACTTTGGGATTGTTAAGGAATCTAAGTAGTATGGATAATAAGTTCCATGAAATATGAAATTAGACTAAGAATTAGCGTTATGTACATCTAGGTCTTTTGGAAAAAGGTGTAAGGCGGAGCACTACCCGATTCACCAATCACCGGACATTTTGTCAGGTGAGTGCATAGTTACTTTAATCTTACACATAGATATGAAGTATTTAACTACTTAAATGGCATGTGTGCTTATTGTCTGAATTTGCAATACTTATGCTCGATATGATTACTTGGTTATACTATATTGAACTAGTTTATAATACCTAAAGTATATTGGGTAGTAAAGGGTTATATGAAGTTATATATAATGAGGGATTGTAGCCAACATGGTATTATTGCATTTCTAAGGATTAGTCATCTAGTAGGTAAGGGTATAGAGGACGACCACGGACTAGTCTAAACAAGGCTGGTCAACATGGACAGTTTTGCAACATGTAGATGTTGCTAAATCGTACACGGGCATGATTACAACCTGTAGGTGTTAATCAATTATACACGGGCGGGTTTACAACCTGTAGGTGTTAATCAATCAAGCACGAGCAGTTTTACAACTTGTAGGTGTTAGTAAATTATCTTGTCGGCAGGTCTACGACCTGCAGGCATTAATGAACCATACACGTACATGTCTGCGGCCTATAGGTCTTACTGAATTATAGATGGGCAGGTCCCCGACTTGTAGACTTTAAGGAACCTCATACGGACAGGACTACGAATTGTAGGTATGAATGAATTATTCATGTGGGTACTTCATTCACACCATGACTATCTTATTAGCATGTATTACTAATATCTGTGAAGTAATATTGTTCACTTAAAGATCCTTTAGGATAGATCCCTTGAGATCATCGATCTAGGATCAGGGAGTGAGAATAACGGGATGGGTAATCAGGTTAATTGTTTGATATGAATTATATAATTGTAACAAACTGATTATAATATTGTGGGTTGAAAACCCTATGTACTCACCAGGTTTCCCAACCTGACCCACTCAGTTTATTGTATCACAGGTAGCGATTTAAAAGATACATTATGCTGAGATATTCGAGGAGTATTAGGCCACTAGTTTAATTATTGTAAGGCTTATAATATTTCGTTATGATTATGTTTTTGTATTGACGATGACATCCCAATGTTTTAAAATAAATAAAATACATTTCTTTGAAAATGCTTTGATAATATAATTATCATGTTTTTGGGAACAAATTCTACAATATTATTCCTCAAAAGGATACTTTGATCAACAAATACATCTGTCATTCTCCAAAAACATTCTCCTTCTGCATTTAATTCATTTCATTTACTATTAAATCATTGCACTGAATATTTTGGTTGTTATTCTTCAAGGCTTGACAAGATCTTTATCCAGACTTGACTGGAACTAATTATTCTCCTACATTGCTGTTGTGTACTCAAGGTATAATCTATTATATCTTTTTCGAATCATATATGTGTGGATATCCATGCCTTTTTAATTGGTATCATAGCTTAAGTGGTTGTTTTTTAATCCATTCGATAAGATTATCATTGAGTGAGAATATCTTGGTTTCTCTCTTAATTTTGTATTGAAAGGATAAATTTCTTCAATATACCACTTTTGCTCACTAAACACAACAATGTCTGCTCCTAATTCCAATTAACCATTGTATTCCATGCAAATGGAAAATAGTGCGGGTTGCCTAATGAGAGCCCCATTGCTGGTTATGGAAGAATATGATCATTGGAAAATTAGAATGGAAACCTTCTTGAAAGAAAAATATAAAAGGTGATGAAATCTGGAGGTATGTCATTGAAGGTTTTCATGTTCCAAGCAAATATTTGTTAGAGATGTTGCAGCTCAGTTTATGGGTCAAAATGAAGTTAGAGTTGCTCCTCCAACAACAACTGGTGTTGAGAAGATGCAACATCTCTAAAAAATATTTCTTTTAAATGGTTTTTGATGTTCCTCCATTTCTTTTTGAACATATCAAGCTCTGTAAGTTAACAAAAGAGATGTAGGATGCACTTAAGGACTTGTTTGAGAGTTCTGAGAATGTCAAAGACAAAACATTAACCTCTGTTGTTAACAACCAAGACACTTTCTCTACCTTTCTTGGAGAATCAATGGCAAGTGATGCAAATCGGTACATGATTTTGGTGAAAAATCGCACAGTGCATGGTGTGACAAGAACTCCGATCGAACACAACCTCAAATTCATCAAATGCCTCGGAAAAGGCTAGGCCAATGTGAAGTCTTGTCTGCAAAGAAATGCATCTATGCAAAAGTTGAATCTATTTCAACTTTTTGATAAACTTCAAGGACACGAGTCAAATGTTGCTCGAACTCTTAAAGAAATCTCAGGAAGACCCCTCGCTCTCGTCAGTTCATGTAACATCCAGATCTTGATGTACTTTTATTTATTTAATTTTTTTAGCATTTTTGGGGTTGCCACGATGTTGTGGAGGCACCATCACGACGTGCGCGAGGTCCTTTTGATCGCGGGTTTCATTTAAGCCGCCATGGCGTGGCAGTATATAAGCCACGACGTGGCAGCCGCCTGATGACTTAAACCCTAATTTTCCGGGTTTCACCCTATTTAAAGGAAGTGATGGCTAGGGTTTTCCTCCACTCTCAGACTCTATCACCTCCTAAATCTATGAATAAATCCTTAATCTCTCTCCTCTATTGTGGAGCTTATTTTTAGTGTTCTTGGAAGTTCTTGAACGAAGAAGGAAGAATAAGTGAGTAAAGATCTAGCAAGCAAGTTTCCACGCCTCCATCTGGCACACTTTTGGACCTTTATAAGTATCCAAGACTCAATCTTTATGTTGATAGGTTACTAGATCTTTAGTTTTTTCTCATGTTCTTCATGTCTAGGAATATTGGAGTGGGATTTGAAGGCATGCATGAGGTTTTGGTCATAAACCCTTACTTTTTATCTAATATGAAGTCAAGACATGCATTGGACATGTAGGTCTATAAAGCACCAACTTGTATATTTGTTTTGGTGTTAGAAACTTTTTTGGAAAAGATGGACTAAGGACTTTAAAGAATAAGTGCTCAATGGTTGAGTCAATTTAATGTTTTACCTTTTGGAACATAGGTAAGAGATCTTGATCACTTGAGTGGTCTAAATGGATAAAGTTGGAAACTTTATCCATCTAGACCATAGTATGAACCATATCAGAGCTTTGGAGCCCTTGGGTCGAAGGAAATAGCTTAATCCATTAATCTGTTTAAAACCCAGTTCCCACAACGTGGCATTCAGTCGCCACAACGTGGCATTCATTCGCCACAACGTGGCGACTGGGAGTGGATCGACTGTTTTGTCCTTGTTATGCCATGGTGTGGCCAATGGGAGGCCTGGACGTGCAGATCAGCTAAGGATTGACTTGTCTGATTTGGATTCTGATCGAGTTTAGACCCGTGGGCCATGATGTGGCCAAAGGATGGCCACGACATGGAGATCGACTAATTTTGACTATGACTTTGACCGTTGACTTTTAGGGTTGACTTTCTACTTGTGGAATTTTTGTAAATTTACTAGTTTTAGAAGGGAAAACTAAGGGTTTTCCTTGTGTGGTTATATAGGTGTCGTTTAGCGCTTATGATGAGAGTTTCAGAGCTTGTTGACTATTGAGCTACGTTGTAAGGTGAGTCTTCTCACTGTACTGTAGGATGCTAGACTATTTGTGTAACTCTTGCATGTGTATGTATGTTTTGTATGGGATGGGCCCAATTATATGGTTAAGGCCCAATTATATGGGTTAGGCCCGATTATATGGCTTGGGCCCGATGATATGGGATAGACCCGAATGCGTGGGTTGGGCCTGAAGCATGTATGTTGGGTTGGGCCCATTCTTGTTTGGTATATGGTATTTTAGGGGAAACTCATTAAGCTTTGTGCTTATGGTTTTGTGTTTAAATGTTTCAGGTGCTTCTGGTTCAAAAGGGAAGAGCTCGACATGATCACATTGCACACCCCGAAGTTTTATTCTATACTATCTTTTATTTTATCATTGATGTTTGTGGATACATTATCACACTTTGATTATCTTTTATTTATAATGAATGGATGTTGGTTTTTGGTTATTTTTCAAAACGAAAGTTTTACCTTGAAATTTCAGGACATTACAAGTCGGTATCAGAGCCTTCGTTTGAGGGATTCAGACACACTCTCGGGTGTGTTTGGACTCAAACCGTGGAATTGTTAAAAATATTTTAAATAAAAATGATTTCTCTAAAAAAAGGTTTTATAAAAGGAAATGGATATGATGCATGCGATTAGCCGATCTCAAGTAAATAATTCCCCAAAATACTATATATATATATATATATATATATATATATATATATATATATATATATATGTATTGTGCTTAGTGTGTTATATGTGGATCGTATGCTAGATTAGGGCTAAGAATATGCTCAGGATTACATGATAGAATGCCTGTTTAGGAGAAATGCATTTATGCCTATTATGTGATTCGGTCGTAATGTATGCTATGATTAAAGATCTTTAGGATTTTCTGAGATAGGATTGTCTGATTATGTTGTGTTTGATTGTTTTTGTCAATGCTCGATTGCTGCTTGCTTTGTGCTATGGAAGACCTTTAGGCAACGTTTGGTACGCGGAACAGAACTGGACAGTACTAGATTGAAGTGGACAGGACTGGCCTGGACCGGACTGAACTGATTATTTATATAGTGTTTGACAAAGTTAGAACTGGATGGAGCTAGACTGTAAAATTACCGAATTATCCTTATAATATTATTTTTTTATAAATTTTTACTATTTTGTTTTAAGGTATAATCTGTAGTATTCATGACATATTAAAATTTTTATTATGAAATTATATATATATATATATATATATATATATATATATATATATATATATATAATAAAAGGATGCCACTGTGTTGTAAATTAGATTTGCATATTGGCTTTGACAAATGTTTTGAGATAGAAGTATCCATAACAATTTAATAAAAAAATATATAAAGAAAGAGGTGATAATAATATTTAAGTGCAAGGAAAGGAAGTTTTTCATTAGGAAAATTAAAATAGAAAAGGGAGAAATATGGAGAGATGCATCAACGAAAAAAGAAAATAACAAATGATTTAAAATGACGAATTAATAAATGATAAAAAGAAGGTGTTTTGGCAAATGATTTTTGTGCCATCGCGCTCCACCCTTTTGGGTGGGACTAAAATTTTAGTAATTCGTCCCATTTGACTTGGTCAATAAGTACTTTTGTTCTTGTTCTATCGTTATCAAACAACCTTTAAAAAATTTTATTATGTCCGGTCCAGTACTATTCCTTTCATCAAACGCTACCTTATTGATGTCTATTAGCCATGAAGCGAATACGATATGTTGCATTCTACAAGGATTAAACAATCTTAGGATGTTAGGTTAAGCTCTATTAGGCAACTCTTGTGTTGAGTCCAACCGTTGTAGTGTGAGACGTCACAGTCAAAGGATTGTTTAATATTTGTCGTATGTAATTGTGAGGTAGCTAGGAGGCATAAGTGGAAGTTTCCTTTGCAGCTGATAGCGGAGGCGGGGGAGGTAATCCTAGGAGAGCCTAGGAAAAATATAATAGCTTGTTGAATGCGCTGTTTCGCAGGATTTTCGAGAGTTGTTAAGGAAGTCACTTAGAGGATTCGGGATAATTCTTGAGGAAAGTATGGATAGGTGTGGAAGGTAGTATTGGGCCCGTCCTACTAAAAGCACATGATTTGTACTCGAATCAAGGAAAGTCATGATGATTCTAAGGACCTTATAGAGTGTGAGCTTCCTCGTATGTAATCTGATCGTTTGCATGTTCTATTTCAGTATGGTGGTGACACATAGTGGAGAAGGAGGTTCAGGATTTGGTTCCCGTTCGGGCTCTGGTGTCGAGCAAATTGATAAGGGACTGCATGATTTCATCGTGTCGGAGATTATACACGGTATCCTTGATGCAACCCCTGTGATGTTCGGTACGATCAAGGAAGGGGTTGTTGAGATGGTGGAGGAGCACTTTCAGACCTTTCGAGCAGAGATGTCCTCCGGTCAGTATGGAGAATATGCGCTCACATACAAGGATTTCCTGAGCATGTGGTGCACCAGAGTTCTACGGGGTGAAGGACCCCATTATTTCTAGGCGATGGATAGCTGACATGGAGTACGTTTAGATGACGAGCTTCTTCCATGAGGGGTCGAAGGTGAGGTTCGTTGCGGGATGTTTAAAGAATTGAGCTCATGAATGGTGAGAGGAGGTTGGCCATGATCTGGGAGCACTGGCTATTAAGGCTATCACTTGGCCTGATTTTGTGACCAGATTTCGATCAAAGTATGCACCAGCTGTAGAGGTGCAGCTGCTGGCGACTGAGTTCTAGGACCTGCATTAGACAATTGAGACTATGGCGGAGATCACCACCAAGTTTAGGGAGAAATATTTATTAGTTCCACAGTATGCCACAGACGAGGAGATGAAGAAGACCCAATATCACAACATGTTGAGAGCTAATATTCGGGAGCTTATTAGCTTTTCAGCTTGTCGGACGTTAGAGGATATGATAACTAGAGCCTAGCAGCAGGAGGCTGACTTAGAGCACCTTGGGAAGAAGAATGCAGATCATTTGCATACAACTGGGGGTCCCACAAAGAGACCCAAGACTTCTGATTCACAATCTCGAGGCCAGTCGGGCCATGGCTGATGTGGTAGATATGGGAGAGTTCATGAGGGGACTTATCGAGAGAAGGGTGATGGTTGCTTCAAGTGCGGGAAGATTGGTCATTTTATCAGGGATTGTCCCCAGGGATCAGGTTTGATTTGCTTTCATTACAATTAGACGGTCCATAAGAAGGCCGCTTGTCCAAGGTTGACGAGAGGAGAGGTGGTGGCACCCACTCCAACTACACTGAGGATCACAGATGGTCACGAGGGAAAGGCGGCGGCCCTTGTGGTGAAGAGCATGGCTTTTCAGTTGACAGCCGAGGAGGTGCATGTGACTCCTAATGTGGTCACGGGTACGTTTTCCATTTCTTATTCACTTTCATTATTATCTATGCTTATGTTTCATGTTGTGATGTTTAAGTACATTCGTAGTGAAGGAGTTTCCTGCTTTGGTTCTTTTTGATTCAGGTGCTACCTGATCTTTTGCGTCTCTTGCGCTCAGCAAGAGGTTTGATGACACTCCTAGTGAGCTAGATTACCCAGTGGAGGTTGAGATTGATGATGATCGTCCAGTGAGAGTTTCGAGGGTACATCGGGATTGTATTTTGGAGATTTATAGTGAGCGATACCCAATCTACTTGGTTCCTATTCTATTACATGAGACGAAGATGATTGTGGGTATAGAATGGTTGAGCCCCAATGGGGCTATGATAGATTGAGAGCACTGTTTAGTGAGAGTTCGAACCCCAAGTGGGGGAGAATTGGTTATTCACGACGAATGTGCACAACGTGGGACAGCTCTCTGTTTAGCTGGAGAGTCAGGAGGTATCTTTAGTAGGGATGTTCTGGATTTTTGGCTTACATGTCGGATACTCAGATTGAGAGGAAGACGTCTGTTGTTTATGTTCTCATTGTTTAGGAATATCCCGATGTGTTTCCTGAGGTTTTTCCAGGAGTGCCTCCCAAGAGGCAGGTTGCGTTTTGGATTGACCTGATTCCGAGTACGGCTCTGATAGCCAAGGCACCCTAACGTTTTGCACCACCAGAGATGCAAGAGTTATCCACACCGTTGTAGGAGCTATTATACAACGGATTCATCCGACCGAGTAGTTCACCATGGGGAGCACCGATCATGTTCGTGAAAAAGAAGTATGGTTCACACAGGATATGCATTGACTATCGGGAGTTAAACAAGTTAACGGTGAAGAACCGTTACCTACTGCCAAGGATTGATGATTTATTAGACCAGCTGTAGGGTGCGTCTTGGTTATCCAAGATAGATTTGCATTCAGGCTACCATCAGATGAGTATTCGGGATGAGGATGTGAAGAAGAAAACATTTAGGACTCTTTATGGACATTACGAGTTCGTGTTGATGCCTTTTGCGCTCACCAATGCTCTGACAACATTCATGGATCTCATGAATTACATGTGTAGGTCAATGTTGGATCGGTTTGTGATTGTATTTATCGATGATATATTGGTCTATTCTAATACCAAGGAGCAACATGATGAGCACTTGCAAGATGTTTTGGAGAATCTAAGGAGGGAGAGGCTTTATGCCAAGTTCTCCAAGTGCAAGTTTTGGTTGCGCGAGGTGTGGTTTCTGAGGCACCTTGTCAACCATAAGGGTATGTTCGTCGATTCGGCCAAGATCGAGGTCCTGATGCAGTGGGAGGTTCCAAGGTCTCCATATGAGATTCGAACTTTCCTTGTTTTGGTAGATTATTATTGGAGGTTCATTGAAAATTTATCTTGGATCGCAGTGACATTGACCAAATTGACGAATAAGACCGACACTTTCCGTTGGGGGCCTGAGCAGCATGTGACACTTGAGACCTTGAGGTAGAAGTTATGTGAGGCTTAGATTTTGACTCTACCTGAGGGTGTGGGTGATTTTGCGGTTTATTTTGATGCTTCTATCACGGGTTTGGGTGCAATGCTTATTTAGAGGGGTCACGTCATTGCTTATTCTTCAAGGCAGTTGAAGCCTTATGAGGCGAATTATCCTACGCATGATCTGGAGCTAGGGGATGCCGTTTTTTCCCTCAAGATTTGGTGACATTAACTTTATGGGGTTCATTGTACCATCTATGCAGATCATAAGAGTTTGAAGTATTTGATGGGTCAGGCGAATCCGAACATGAGGCAGCATAGGTGGCTTGATGTGGTGAACGGCTATGATTGTGAGATTTTGTATCACCCAAGGAAGGCCAATGTGGTGGCCAATACGCTGAGTCGCAAAGTGACTGGTGCACCTATTCAAGATCTTTGTTTGAGGATGACGGTCGTTGCCCCACTGTTGGAGCAGATTCACGGGGAACATATCGAGGCTATGAAAGAGGAGCACCGGAAGAGTGAGCGGATTGTGGGTCAGATCACATCTTTTGGTTATGACAGTTGTGGGTTGTTAACCTTGCATATGAGGATATAGGTTCCTTATTTGAGAGGTGTACGACAGGTATTGATGGAGGAAGCTCACAAATTGAAGTTTTCGATTCATCCTGGTGCGACGAATATGTATCAGGATCTTAGACTTGATTATTGGTGGTCCTGCATGAAGCAGGATGTGGGATGGTACGTGGAGAGGTGCTTGACTTGCTGTTAAGTCAAGGTCGAACATTAATGACCTCACATAAAGTTACAACCATTGGATATTCCCATGTATAAATGGGATCAGATTGCCATGAATTTTATCACCAAAGTTACCGAGAACAGCACATGGGGTGGATTCGATTTGGGTCATCGTAGACCTATTGACCAAGAGTGCACATTTTATTCCTATTTAGAAGAGTATCTCTACGGAGAAGTTGGTCGATATCTACATACGTGAGGTGGTTGCACTTCATGGGGTACCGGTTTCAGTAATCTTAAGTCGGGATATTCGTTTCACCTCCAGGTTTTAGAGGAAGTTCCATGAGGATTTGGGTACCCAATTGCACTTTAGTACAACTTAGCATCCCCATACTAACGGACAAAGCGGTCGGACGATTCAGACGCTCCAGGATATGCTTCGGGGATGTCTGTTGGATTTTAGCGGGAGTTGGTATACGTATTTACCCTTTGCCGAGTTTTCCTACAACAACAGTTATCACGACAGTATCGACCGATCTACTTTTGAGATACTTTATGGGAGGAAATGTCGGACCCTGATTTGTTGGAGCGAGGTCGGGCAGCAAGTCATGGGGAGTACCAAGGTGGTACTCAAGACTACTGAACAGATACAGGAGGTGCGTGGTAGGCTTCATACCGCGTGAAGTCATTAGAAGAGCTACGCCGACGGACGTCAGTCGGACCTTGAGTTTCAGGTCGGGGATTACGTACTCCCGAAGGTGTCACCTTGGAAACGTGTCATCCGGTTTAGGAAGTGGGGCAATTTGGGCCTCAGGTTCATTGGTCCTTTTAGGATCATCGACCAGGTAGGCAAGGTCACATACCGGTTGGATCTACCAGCCGAGCTTAGCCCGATTCACAGTATGTTCCATGTCTCTCAGTTGCGGAAGTGTTTAGCCGATAATTATGCAATAGTTCTTTTGGATGATATTCAGGTGGACAAGCACCTGAACTATATGGAGAGACCAATCTTTATTCTTGACAGGAAGACGAAGACCTTGCGCAACAAGGTAGTTGGATTGGTGAAGGTGCAATGAAAGCACTGGAAGGGTTCCTAATGGACATGGGAACCCGAGGATGAGACGAGGGAGCATTATCTCGGGTTATTTTCGACGGTGGACTTCGAGGACGAAGTCTGATTCAATTGGGGGAGAGTTGTAACATCTGGATCTTGAGGTACTTTCATTTATTTAATTTTTTGGCATTTTTTGGGGTTGCCATGACGTGGTGGAGGCACCACCATGATGTGGCGAGGTCTTTTTGGTTGCAGGTTTCATTTAAGCTGCCACGATGTGGCAGTCTACCTGATGACTTAAACCTTAATTTTCTGGGTTTTACCCTATTTAAAGGAAGTGATGGCTAGGGTTTTCCTCCACTCTCAGCCTCTATCACCTCTTAAAGCTCTGAAGAAATCCCTAATCTCTTTCCTCCATTGTTGAGCTCATTTTTAGTGTTCTTGGAATTTCTTGAAGGGAGAAGGAATAAAAAATGACCAAAGATCCAGCAAGCAAGTTTCCACACCTCCTTCCAGCACACTTATTTACCTTATTAAGTGTCCAAGACTCAATCTTTATGTTGATATGTTACTAGATCTTTAGTTTTGTCCCATGTTATTCATGTATACGGAGATTGGGGTGGTGAGATCTCATCAAGGTTGCAACTTTATGAATCTCCGGGACATTTGGGGTGTTTGATGCTTTGGATATGAAGTAAGAGTGGGGTTTGTAACCATGAATGAGGTTTTGGTCATAAACACTTATTTTTGACCTAATATGAAGTCAAGACATGCATTGGACATACATGTCTATAAAGCACCAACTCTTATGTTAGTTATGGTGTTAGAAACTTTTCTGGAGAAGATTGGATAAGGACTTTAAAGAATAAGTGCTTAATGGTTGATTCCATGCCATGTTTGCCTTTTTGGAACCTAGGGTTTGAGATCTTGATCTCTTGAGTGGTCTTAATGGATAAAGTTGGAAACAACTTAATCCATTAAGTTGTTTAAAACCCAGTTTCCACAACGTGGCATTCAGTCACCACGGTGTGGCGACTAGGGGTGGATCGACTATTTTTTCTTTATTATGCCACGGTGTGACCAATGGGAGGTCAGGATGTTGAGATTGACTAAGGCGATCTGGACTGTCTGATTTGGATTTTGATTGGGTTTAGACCTGTGGGCCACGACGTGGAGGTCGACTGATTTTGACTACAACCTTGACCATTGACTTCGAGGTTTGAATTTTGGCTTGTGTACTTTTAGTAAATTTACTAGTCTTAGAAGGGAAAAAAGGGGCTTCCTTGTGTGTTTATATAGGTATCGTTTAGCACCTGTGCTCAGAGTTTGAGAGCATGTGGACTGTTAAGCTGTGTTGTAAGGTGAGTCTTCTCACTGTACTGTAGGATGCTAGACTGTTTGTGTGAATCTTGGATGTGTATGTATGTTTTGTATGGGATGGGCCCGATTATATATCTTAGGTCTGAATACATGGGTTGGGGCCGATGATATGAGTTGGTCCCAAAGCATGTACGTTGGGATGGGTTTGTTCTTGTTTGGTATATGGTATTTTGGTGGAAACTCACTAAAATTTGTGCTTACGGTTTTGTGTTTAAATGTTTCAGGTACTTCCGGTTCAAAAAGTAAGAGCTCGGCATGATCGCATTGCACACCCCAAAGTTTTATTCTGCACTATCTTTTGATTTACCATTGATGTTTGAGGATATATTATCATACTCTGATTATCTTTTATTTGGAATGAATGGATGTTATTTTTTGGTTATTTTTAAAAATGAAATTTTTACCTTGAATTTTTGGGAAGTTACAGTTCAACAAGCTTACCTCCTCCTCAGAACTACGCTGTCTCGGATTCTTATATTCCAACTCCTTCATTTGCTTTTTACGAAGAGAACTTCAATCTAGACGTTGTTGCTGATGACATCAAATTTCAACAAGAGTTTGTTATGTTAACTATAAGTACAACATATGTCAGTGGGTAAACAATCAAAATCCTTTTCTAAACAGATTTTAGTCAAACAATCAATCCTCGTACCAGCTTCCTCAACAAATTAACCAATAGTCTTTCACCAAACCAACTGAAAACCCTCCATCATACCAACAAAACCTTCCGAACAACCCACCTCCAGTTTCCTAACCGAATCCACCTTCTGAAAAACTAAAGATCATTTATCACATGTGTGGCCTCCGAAACCATTTTGCAAGGGATTGTCAATCCGAAAATCCTCCCAAACCAAAGTTCAAGGATTCATCCTACTACACCAGAAGGGCATAAGAGTTATCTAAGAGTGAGAAGGCATTCGTTGCCACTATCTCAAGGAATATGGATTATTACTATTTATCGGTTGATGAGAAAGAAAGTGGTGAAGAAAGAAACTTATGTGTCATGGCACGACATGATGTGGAATGTGACTCGGGTTATTGGTCATCCGGTTCTTATGATGATCACATTGATGTTGCCGAACCAAAATACTCCTACATGGCCACACATGATCCTCCTGGATGAAGCATCATCCAATAGGTACGACACATGATCTCTCAAAATAATTTTATCTTTCTATCTGTGAAACTTATTTAACTAAAATGGAATGAGATATGACAATTGTCCTAAAAGCTTATGAGACAGCCATATATATGAGAGAGAGAGAATATTAACAATGAGTTGACTAGACTTAGATTACGTCATGAAGACCGTAAGATTGAGATTGAATCTTTAGAAAACAAACTTGTAATAGCTAAGGGTGAATGATTTATCTTAAATGAAAAATATGATCTTTCAATTAGCAAACGAAATATTTTAGTTGTTGATAATATTCGTCTTAATGTTGTTATTGACAAATTGCATAATTTCATTGACATAGCTGAGTCTCACGAATATATGACTCACAATTTTCATCATCCTTAGTCCAAAGCACCAGGTCTCAGATGTAAATTTTTGATTCCCATTGCTACTCCCTTGAAAGAACTTCATAACTTGATTCACATGGGTGATGTTATGAATAACACCTATTCGGACACACATGTCTCTTCTCTGTTGTCCTTGCGTGAACCATCTGGAGGTTATCATTTGTTAATTCCTTATTTCAAACCTATCACTTTCTCTTGTCCACATTCCACAAAACTTTTCCCTCTTATATCATTAGACCTGAATCAATCTAAAAAAATCCCTAATGTCACAGGAGCAGCTGGAGTCTTCATTCTGAACTCCATTCCTCAAAACAATTGTGCCATTGAGGAAACCATACTTGAGATTTCCGGACACGGCTCTCATAAGTCCATAGAAGTCACTTGTTCCATATAGGCAACTATTGACAATACTGAAGAAATCATCCTTGAAATCAGAGAATATCATATTTTGGATTCCCCTACTCCGAAATCAAAAGTTGTTTAAAAGTCCACCCATGTTCCAACAAAACCCTAATCCAACAACCCTTCAATCGGAAAAACTTCCAAAACCTCCACTGTCTCAAAGACGAATCATTGGTTGAACAAGAAGGATATTGTTCATCTGAAAGTAGAAGCCAGAAAACCCTTAGATTCCGAAACCAACTCTAGACTTGACTCTAGGTTTGTTGAAAAAACAAAGAAGAGTGTGTCACAAACTGTAGTTTATCTGACCACTAGGAATCACAATACATTTGTTCCTGTTAAGATCCTCAAAAGACCCTCAGTTGTGAGAACTTCTGACACAACTAACCTCTATCCGAACATGATAATCCTAAAGCACCTTCAGTCAGTATCTCCTCTGAAAATGCTTGTTCTCCTCGGAAACTATCCCCTCCAAAATTCACTGCTACGTCTGAAGGCAAGATCTACAAAAACGAACAAACTCCCAAATCCAAAACCTTTGTCGGTAGTATAAGTAAAGGATAGAACGTCAAAACATCGTATAACAAACAGCTTCTGACAAAACCCGTGCTGAAATATGAATGGATAATCAAGAAAATAGGCTTCCCACCTATAATTGAATATGATTTCTGGATAAACGAAACGACCTTGACTTTCTGCATTTTTCCAAAAGGACCTTGGAAAAAGTCTTCCGAAAGTCTCGTTGTTTCGAAATCATCGACCAAGTCAAAAGCCCAAACTAAGGTCCATGTTTCTAACAAGGAGCTTAGAACTCCAAATCTCTCTCATTTTACAAGCTTTATGTGAAGAAGAATAAGGTACAATATGGTATATTGATAGTGTTTGTTTTATGCACATGACTGGTAAGATGGACTTTCTTCGTAAATAATATGGTATATTGATAGTGTTGGTGATCTCAAAGATGTTGACTCTCCAATCACGAAAATTGAGTTGGTATATTGACACAATCCCCCCTCCCTCCTATCATAGTATTGTGGATGTCATCACCAATAATAAGCCATTCCCATATTTTCTTAAGGCCAAAAACATGCTCTCATTGCATGAATCTTGTGAGGCTACTTCTGACTCCATCATGGATCCCTCTATAGTACAAAGTTTGGAACTTTACTCTTCATCTCATCAATCCGAAAAATCAAAAAAATCGATCGACAAAGAACCGGAATAATACCAAAAAAGTTCCAAGAATTCTGTTTCAAGCAACACAATGGATCAACATCAAAACTTTACAGGTATCGTGGGAAACGAACTCAACCCGCAACCATCCAGCTTCCCCAGACCTTCTACCTTCGGTTCCTTACATCAACAGCCGTTGATGCACTCCCTGCTGCCTTTTGCTTCATATTAGCAACATCAGCCCAAGTAGGCTCCTCTTCTGTCCGTGAGTCACCTGCCTCAGCATCTACTGAGCTATCAACAACCATTTTCTCCCTATGCCTCTCATATGCAACCTCAACAACCTTCAGTGCAACATCAAAAGTCATAACAACAATATCCAACTCAACAACTCACATACTTTTCCTCCGTGTTTCAAGCAATGTCGGTTCAACCGCCTCCTGACAACAACTTCTACATGGATTCCAAACTATCTATCACATGTCCTTCAACTCAGGTAACATGCTTTGTCTAACACCATGTAACTCTAAATCTATAATGGTTGGTAATGGTGTTGTACTCTCCTTCACTCACATTGAATAAACTTTTTTCCGCACTGTCATAATTGTTTAGCTTTGAAAAATGTTATTGTCTCAATTAAAATGGTTAAAAATCTTGTCTCTTCTCGTCAATTCATTGTTGATAATTTTTTTTTCTTTACATTTAACTCGTTTGGTTTCATTGTGAAGGATTTTATCACATGTGTTTTTATTTAAATATGTGATAGTGTTAGTGATCTTTATCCCATTGTTTTGTCGTCTACTCGTACCTTATCTGCTACTGTCTGTGTTGCGGTCTCTCTTCCAACTTGACATCGCCGTCTTGGACATCCCGGTGTTTTGTATTGTATTTCTTGCATTCACGTAGGTTTATTTCTAGTTCTACAAATAACCTTCCCACTTGTCATGCTTTTCAACTTGGGAAACATTGTCGTTTACCTTTTTCATCTTCCAAAACTAAAACTTCTCGTATGTTTGAATTGGTTTATTTTGACTCATGGACATCACCTATTACTAGATGAGTGGTTTTAAATATTATATTATTTTTTGGGTGATTTTACTCACTTCGTATGGGTGTTTCCAGTTCATGCTAAATCTGATGTGTTTGATGTTTTCACTAAATTTCATGCTTATGTTAAAACTCAATTTCAAACCAACATTAAATTGTTTCAATGTGACAATGGCTATGAGTTCAATAATCAGAACTTACTCTCTTTCTTTTCCTATAATGGTATTAAAATTAGGTTTTCATGCCCATACACGTCAAAATAAAATGGCAAGGATGAACGTGTTATTCGAGCAATCAACAATATCATTCGCACCTTCTTGTTCCAAACTTCCCTCCCCCCAAGTTATGGGTTGAGGCCCTCCTGATTGGCATTTCATACCCTCAATCTCCTTCCCATAACTACACTTTCATTTCAAACTCCATTTGAGCTTCTCTTTAGGTCCTTTCCTTCCTATGATCATCTATGTGTCTTCAGTTGTCTCTACGATCTGAATCTCTCAGCCACAACCACTTATAAATTGTCTCCAAGGTCTTTTGCTTGCATTTATCTCTGAACCTCTTCTGATTATTGTGCCTCACACTAATCCCCCAATCTCTGATTATGATCACTTTCTCTCAGATGATCCTATTTCTCTTATTCATGTCCCTATCGTGGACCCACCCTCTGTTACTACCTTTAGTGAATCCTTTTCCCTAATCCCTACGATTAATAGCTCTGACACGCCTATTTATTCTCCTTCTATCCCGGTCCCTACCCCTCTATTCCCCCACATACTCATCCTATGGTCAGTTGTATGTTCTAATACCGACTCTTTCAAACCTTGACAAATATTCAGTTTAGTTGCCACATCCGACATCTCTCCTATTCAATGCTCTACTGTTTAAGCTCTATGTGATCCCAATTTGAAATCTGCCATGGAATTTGAAATGTGTTTTAACGTCTAATCACACTTGGGAACTTGTTCCCCCTCCTCCTCATGCTAACATCGTTGGATGTATCTAGTTATAATGTCACAAATTTAACATCAAAGGTAATCTTGACCGCTATAAATGTCTCCCCATTGCCAAAGGGTTCTCTCAGCTTCTTGGCCTCGATTTTGGTGACACATTGACTACTGTTGTCAAACCTGCCACGATTCATATTTTTCTAAGCATTGTGATATCCAAAAACTGGCCTATTCATCAGCTGTATGTCAAAAATGCTTTTCTTCATGGTGACTTATCTGAAGAAGTTTATATGAAACAACTTCTTGGTTATGTTCATCCCACGCTTCCTCATCATGCTTGTGTTCTTCTGAAATCCCTTTTTTGCCTCAAGAAAGCTCCTAGAGCTTGGTACTAGTGATTTGTTGTTTTTATCACCTCTCTTAGATTTTCCAGCAGCCGGTCTCATTGTTCACTTTTTATTTATCACTTTGGCTCTGATCACATCTTCCTTCTCCTCTACGTTGATGATATTATTCTTACAACGTCCTCTTGTACGCTCATCACTTGTCTTTCTTTTAAATTTCTAATGTTTGAATTAGCACCTCTTTCGTTCTTTCTTGGGATTACCGCCTCTTTCTCTGATAATGGCCTATTTCTATCTCAAATATCCTTTGCCAAGGAAATTTTGTCCCATGCAGACATGTACTCGTGTAATCCATGCATCACTCCTTTGGACACTAAATCTAAACTATCTCCTGAGGGTACTCCTATCTCTGACCATACTCTCTATCGGAGCCTTGCCAGTGCTTTGTAATATCTAACTTTCACTCGTCCTGATATTGCTTATCTTGTTCAGAAGATATGCTTATGCATGATCTACGTGAAGCTAAACTCCTTGTTCTTAAACACATCCTTTGTTATCTTCAGGATACATTCTCTTACGACATGTATCTTCGAATACCCTTTATTGATCGTTTGGTTTCTTATTATGATGTTGACTGGGCCGGATGTCCTCACACTTGTCATACCACTTCCGGATTCTATGTTTATCTTGGTGACAATCTCATTTTTTGGTCTTCTAAAAGTTAACATGTAGTTTTGCGATCCTCGACTAAAGCTGAGCATTGCGGGGTGGCCAATGTTGTTGTTGAAGCTGCTTGGCTTTGCAATCTTCTTCTTGAGTTGTACTATCCATTATCTAAAGCTACGATTGTGTTCTAGGATAATGTGAATGCCATGTATTTATCTTCTAACTTTGTACATCATCAACGTACCAAGCATGTGGAAATAGATTTACATTTTTAAGGAACATGTTATTATTGGACGTGTGTGCGTTTTACATTTATCGTCAGCTCACCAATTTGCACACACACACACACACACACACACACACACACACACACATATATATATATATATATATATATATATATATATATATATATATATATATTCAATCTTAAGGAAAAAAATTGTCCTCGTGTTTCCTACCATATTTGAGTTCCTAGTTACCGTATAATTTCAGTTTATTTAAGTAAATCTTCCCAATTATAAATTCGTTATGGAGAAAACCGTTTATTCCAAATACATTTATAAAAATCAGAGTAATATTAAAGCACAAAATCTTCATTGTTGTTGATGAATGTGTACAATCACGCATTCACCTTCCTATGACGACCGATGATACCTGAAACAATAAACAACTGGGTAAGCACAAAGGTTAATGAGTTTACCCCAAAATACCCCATACGATAACATACAAGCATGCATAACGGCCGCTCTTCAGGCCTTCGGCCTGACTGGACCGCCTCGTAGGCCTTAAGTCTATCCGGGCCGGAATACCAGTGTTTGTTGGCCTATCTCCCCAACCCAACCGCTCCTCTCGAGCCTCCGTGCCTTCGGCTTATAGCCGGTCCTCATAGGGTATCTTCGTAAACAACACAAAGCAGGACCACCTCAACCCATCACTACCATATGTCGACATATAAACAATCAGGATCAAGTAGGCACATAATAACAGGAAAGCAACAATCATACAACTCATTACCGCCTACTAGTCCTCACACTGCACATTGTCTCGCTACCAACTATCCTCCATGGAATGCGTAACCATAAGTAACCAGATGTGGGATAGCCACCCGAATAGATGATCCTACTCTAGAGCCACAACCAAACAAGGAATATACAAGAAAGCCTATATCAAAAGTTCCCAGGCTATCCTACATGACCACATACAATCCCTAGGGCACTCCACCAGATAATAACCAGCAAGTACATATAACATGCAGATATACAGATCACTACCGCATAACAACATCCTATATAGCATGATACAGATCTAACATATCACTGCAACATAGCAGCATCCTATATATCAGGATACAGATCTAACAGATAACGAACATAGCAACATCCTATATACCAGGATACAGATGTAACAAATCACTACAACATAGCAACATACTAAATACCAACAATCCAAGGGATGCATAACCATATATACTTAGAGGTGAGATAGTCACCCGGACATGTGATCCTACTTTAGAACCACAACCAAACAAGGAACTAGTAAAAGAGCCTAGATCAAGAGTCCCCAGTCTATCGTACATGACTATATACAGTCCCTAAGGCATGCCCTACTAATAGATAACCAAAACTAGTGGGCCGACATTGGTGCCTTCGACCTACGGGTACAGTGGGGCGAAACTCACCTGAAATGAAGAAACCCGAGAGCACTGTGATACGCTCCCTGCTACACTGCTTGCTCCTCCAAATCCACTAACATCAGAACCCTATAAAATCTTAATCACCAATCAAAACCCTCAAGTTTGACCGAAACTCAAACTTGGTCAAAAATTCAACGGTCAATGGAGTCAACAAAATTCAAAGTCCAAGGTGGCTGATTGATTACGCCCTACATACTCAACTTACGCCCCGCGTACATGGGATGGCTTAGTGCGTGCAGTGTACGAAAATTACACCCAACGTACTCGACTTGGTTCCATTCTTTGACATTAAGCACTTAATCCCTTAAGGACTTTTCACCCAAACTCATATCTAGCCTCACAACATTGTCTTAAGTCATAAAGTTTCCACCTTTATGACTTTCCACGGATAGGGAAGGTCCAAAAGCTAAAACCCTAACTTATGAATCCATTAAGACATTACAACTCTTGCATGGAAGGGATAGAAGGACCAAGATCACTTTTTTAAGGTTCCTAATAGATCCATAATGGATAATGTTTCGAACTTTATCCATCAGAATGGTCCCAACAAACAAGATCTAGTCTTTAATTCATAAAGGGACCAAAAGTGCATCTTTTTCAAATTAATCCATTAAGTCCAAGTCTCCAACCTTCATATCTGAATCAATATGATGTTTAGATGGATAAAGTTTCCAGCTTCATCCATAACAAGGTCACAAACTTTCAAGATCCAAACTTTATGCACTTAAAGTGACCAAAAGCTCATAACACCCAAAACTAGCTAGATCTAACAATTTCATCACCAACATTCAAACTTTATGCCTCCAGAAGAAAGATCAAGGTGAACAAGGTCTGGATCTACAAGCTCCAATGCAACCAACGCTTCTTCAATGAGTTCCTTCTTCTCCAAGGTGCACCAAGAACACTCCAAAGCACTTAAAAACACCTTCTCTTTTGCTCACAAAGCTCAAACTATGGTTAGGGTTTCAAGAGAGGGTGCTGGAGAGGTGCAGGCTGAGAATGGAGCGGGTTTGGGGAAGTTAAGGAGCTTAAATAGGGCTCAAACCTCGAAAAGAGGGTTTGGTCACTAATCACGTACGCCCAGCGTACTAAGGATGCCCTAGTACGCCCAGCGTACGCGGCTAGCCCAAAAATCGCCATAACTTCAAAATTAATATTTCATGTAAGCACCTGGCCTATGACTTTTCCCTTTTTACCCTTTAGCCCAAAACACAATTCAAGGGTTAGATGTCTTGACCATCACTACCTCCTTCCACAAGGTCTCATATTTACCTCCTTAAGGACCAAAGCTTTTACACAATCGACTTCCGACCCACGTCCTTGAAATAAGAAATGACGGAAACAGGATGTTACAATTCTCCCCCACTTGAATTAGATTTCATCCTCGCAATCAACACTCGCTTCCACTTTATGATGCAACCCCCCACATCAACCAAACTAACAGAAAACCCGAAGATTTTATTGGCTTGAAACCTCCTCGCCCAAACGTTGTCATGCTAATACCGCACATAAGTGCACCATCACGACGAGAACCAACTGGTCACATACCAAACTAGGTCATGCTCCTGCTTGGCTCCGACAACCCTACTTAGATATCTACTAACAACACTCAGGCTTAACCTTGATCCACTAACCGACAACGGAAATTGGTCCTACCCCCGATCCACTAACCAACAACAACACTCGGGCCAACAAAAATTAACGGATCCTACCAGGTCTTCGGGTCATGGCCCAGTCCTCCAAGACCCAATAAAACAAGAATAGACAAGGAAGCCCTCATCACATCCCTCAACCTGGGATCCTAACACCATAGAGTCTAAAGCATAAGCATTCCCTACATATGATGCCACCTCTAAAACTAATACATCTTGAAGGGAAATCCAACAGCTGATGATGATCTTGACGCGAAAACGAAAGATTCAGCAGCTGCACGAAAGTCTTGAAAATATGAATGAGAACCGAACCTTGGCACAAGGTCTTCCTGCTACGAGGTTCCACTCTCCCCCAATTGAATTATACTGGAATTTGACAACTTCACAGTCCTTCGATACTCATACTAACTTGAGCTCTACCACTTGAACCCAACCATTGATACACTGACACATAGTAGAATCTGAATCCTCACAACATTCAAAAATTCCATCATGCATACAAACGAGGAAAAGATAATTAATCCATTCATAATAATAATTCATTTAAAATATAGCAAACAAGACAATTTCATTCAATTGATCATCCAAGATTACAACCGAACTTCCAAACATAAACATGAATTACAGATAAATACCAATACAGCAACAATTATTAAATAGAAGAACTGCTAACTCAAATCTCGGTCTCCAGGACTACGACCGTCCCAAGACGACCTTCGGGTAACTGCCAAGCTAGGGGTGAGGGATCCAACACCTCACTAAAAATGAGAAAAGGACAACAAGCTCTGATGTTGCCTTTCTGGCCACAATGGAAACAAACTCACGCATTTCGCCTGCAATCTCTACTAAAATGGCCCTCCTTGCCACATCTATGACATACAACAGATCTATGATCGGTCTATATTTATAAAACAATAAATTTTACTAAATATGTTGAATTGATGTATAATTGTCTGAGAATGGCACTACTTTGATAAAATGTTGAACATTATGTGCAGGCAACTACTTAGTGCTAAAGTGGGCGGAACCCGTAAGAAAAATGAGCAAAAAGAAGCTAACAAGCGTGGGAGACGAATTTCTAAAGGAATGAAGAAAAATGGTGCTGGAAAATTTGACCACTCTTCAATGTTTTGATCATATCTCAAGATCTAGAGCTCCGATTGACATGAATGAAGACGTTCTGGAAACTAGACAAAATTTTCTATAACTTTTATGTTTTGCGTTTTTACTGATTCTACCGTTTTCATCACCAAAAAGGGGCAACAAAGATGAGGGACGTCCTATAACGCATTTACGACGCCTCCTAGGACGCCTACCCGTTTTAGGCCATTTTCAAGTGCAAATCAAGGACGACAGAAGGCATGTAAAACACCACGAAGGACGCCCAGACGTCCTATATGACGTCTAGCATGCCTACTAGGACGCCGACGCGGAAAAAGACCCAAAAAATCAGTTTTTCAGCACCTATTTAAAGGAGATTAAACCCTAATCGACTTGGAACTTCTCCCCTGCGATTTTCCCCAGTTTTGGAGGGTTCCAAACACATTCAAACCTTCTCCAAACACGTTTTTAATCACTCCAATCCGGTTTCAAGACGAGAAATCAGCAAGTTCATAAGGATTCAACATTAGAAGATTGTCCAACCGAGGATGTTCATCATCACCACTACAATTTCAGAATTCCCTTACTTGTCCCTCAAGGTTTTATTGTTTCAAGATTTGATAATCATTAGGTTATAATTGTTTCATGATTTCAAGTTTGTTTTGGATTTTATTATGCATTTTATTCATTTCATTCAAGTTATTTGTTTTATGAACTCAATGGAAGGCTAAACCATTAGGGTTACTTCCGGGGATGTTTAGGACTTTTGGATGAACACACTTGATTCTAGTTAATTTCAATTGTTTCTTTTATGCTTCATGTGATGATCTTTGATAATGATAATTGAAATTGGGTTGTATGAATTGTTTGATGTCATAATTAAGATAGTTTATTGTCAATTCATCATTTGTTCCAAGTTCAATTAGTTTAGGAATAAAGACAAGTGATTGAATCAACATATATTATTCCAACTTATGATATTGAAACTTAATATGGTAATAGGTAGTTGTAAGACACTTTATTGCTAATTCACTAATTGTTCCTAATCCGTTAAGACATAGAGAGTAAGACAACTAGCTGAATGAACATATTATGTACCCAAGATTATGTGTTGCAAGATCATAAACCCCAATTACACCTATGTAATTGAACTAGGATTTTAGGGAAGAAAGTGTGTGAATCTGAATTGTCCGACAACTGAACCGGGAGTACCTTACTTGTCTCAATTAAAATTTGTTTTAACTAATAAAGTTTCAAGTATTTTTTTTATGTTAATCTTTGTTTAAACCTTTTTGTCATGATTACAAGTAATCTATTTTCCATTGACTATTTTGACACATAGTTTGACCACAAACTCCTTGTGGATTCGACCCGACTTACCCTATCTACGTAGGTTAGTTGGTTTATTTTTGATTGATACAACGACATCGATCAAAATTTGGCGCCGTTGCCGGGGAGATTGTGCGCTTAAACTATTGTGTTGAAGTAGTCATTAAATTTTGTTTTTTTAGTTTAATTTTTAGTTCATAATCTTCACTCTTTTACTATTTTTGTGTAGGTGCACTGGTAATGGATGAATATATTTACATGGATCAAGATATGTGGTGGGAGAGAGAAAATGCAGGCCAATATCAATATTATAATGATCTTTACTATGAGTCATATAATGATGATACATGTGATGATCCATACGATGATGCTTGTTGGTGGACTGACGATTTAACTCAAAGCCAACACCATGAATCACCTTGTTTTCTGGAGGACCAAGAATCAGATGAATCTTCATTTAGCAAGAAGTTGGATCAAATTCTTGACATATTGAATGAAACCTTTAACAAAGAAGAAGACAACTCCAAGTCAATTTCAGTTATTGAAAAACAATTAGAACATATAGTCGAGCAACTAAATCAACAACCTTCAGACAATCTTTCAGACACTACTCTGGTGAATGAGGTAACTTTTCCATGTAGTGATAAATTAGTTGATAACAAAGTGCATAAACTTACACCACCCGAATTAGAGCTTGCGATGGAGGATTATGTATCTTTAGATGATCAGGAGATTGAGAGTATTTCTGAAATCAAAGAAGTTGAAATTGAATTGGATAAGTATAATGAAGATTTTCATGAGTTAGAAGAGTCCAAAGTTGGGGAGGGGTTTGTGGAGGCTAATACCACCCCCTACCCAACAATTTTGAAAAAACACGAAATACAACTTCTTGTTGCAATAGATTCTAAAAAAATTTCCAAATACAAACACACAAATGTAATCATTGATCTTCCCTTTTTGGCAACCATCTGTAACAAACCGTTATTTCAAACCTATGTAATAATGTAGGTCAATTTGTAGTTCTTTTTAAAATAATAAAGAGAAATTTTAGCATACTATGTATATTTACATAATTGACCCTCAAAAATAAAGTATCAAAAAATCTCGATTGGGATGAAAAAAGTGGTAGAGATTGTAACAAGGTTTCCAAAAATATAAAGAACACTAAAATCCGAGTTATAACAAAGAAGTTATGACCAATCGAAGATCCGCGACAAAACCGACAAAACACTGTTCAGTGTAAAAAGTGAATTTTCGATAAAAGGCTTTTTAGCCATAACCATCTTAATGAAAGTTGTAGTTTATGTTAAACCGAGAACTATCATAAAAAGAACGTCAAAATCTGACTTCATATGCAGAAGTTATGATTTTTCTAAGTTTTAGTATAGTAGTATACAGCTAAAAACTCAAAATAAAGATCGAGTGATTTTTAGCCGACACAACCTAAACGAGAATTGAAGGTCTCGTCAATAGTAGTACAACGGTAAAAAGACAGACAAAAACGGACGTCGGATGAAGAAGTTATGAATTTTTAACGGATTTCCTGTCCCGGTCTGTTAAAAATAATAATATTAAAAATAAATTCAAAATTAGCCAACGAAGTCTAAACGAAAGTCGTAGAGTATAATTTTATCTACGCGTGCATATAAATAACGTCGAAAACGGAGCTCGTATGCGAAATTTATGAATTTCGCAAGTTTTGGGCACAAAAATCGAGAAATGTTGAAAACCGGGAAAACTCGCAAGGTGTACCTTCGGCCACGTCACCTCGCATGCGAGGCTTTCTCGTGTCCTCCCAGTGTCAGCTTCTGATTGGACCGAAGTCGCGGTCCAGTAGCCATCCGACACGCCCTTCGCACGCTGGAGCTTCCCAACTCGCACCGTGCCTTCTTCCGATTGGACCGAAGTTCGGTCCACTCCTGATCCGACGCGACTCGCTGCTGACTCCTCCTCCCCCTCGCCACCTGTCCGAACATGCGGCAGCTTCCCCTTGCTTCGGATCCGAGGCTTCGGCCTATATAAGAGGTGCGAGACTCTCCGGATTTTTCACATTTTTCACACCAAATTTCACACACTTTCACCCCTTTCACTTCCACAAACTTACATACAACCCCCAAAGCCTCGGTATCAAGTCTAAAAACCCAAGGAAGCCTCGAAGCCCCGAGAATCCCGAGAAAAACAACTTTCTCTAGTCGAAACTCTGCCCGATTAAAGCCGGTGTTTTGTCAAATAAACTCCTTTCCAGGAAACGAAACGCTGTCCAAATCACCACCTATCAAGTGAGTTCATACCCCCGTATTTTCATAATTTTTACAGTTTTAAGGGGGGGAATACAAGTCTAACACAAGAATCTTTGTGTTACATACAAATGATTTCAAATCGTGATAAAATGACATCAAGTCATTAAAAATACTCAATATATTAAACTCCTTAATAAACTTATATTTTTCCCCAAAATTCATATTTGTATATATATATATATTGTTATAAATAAGATTCAAAAGGCTTAGGACTGATAACTCATTATGGGTCCTTTTCCTTGTTTGGATGTGGGCTTATAGTACCGGTTATTTGTCCGAATGTCGTTTAAATTTTACTTATATATAATTGTATATGTATATGAATATAAAAGTTATTTCATCAGTTTAAATACCCTTTGTAACATGTTGAGCAAGGGGTTACATGCAAAAATAGTTAAATACCGATTCAGAAAGTACATATAAATTATAATAGGTATAATTTATGATACATAGAACAATAATTCATGATTCAAGTATACTAGAATACACTGTTTTACAAGAAACAAGGGTTTTGATTCAAAACAAATCAAGGGTTTACAATTGTCAAATACATGTTCGGAATACTAATTCATGAACATACAATCAATCATTATTTCAGGATGATTGGGTTTTCATAACTATTATACATGTAACGTTTATATGATTTTTATGAGACAGTTAAAGTCATGACATTATAACCAGAATCTCCAGCCAGGGGATTGAAACAAGTTGTGTGTAGATCTATGTTGGGATTGACAACCCCACACTCAGACTGCTAGCTACAGTCATGCATACACGCCAATGAGTGACAATTGTTATCAACAGTTTAAACGCCTACAAGCGTTTGTTTCAGGCCATCCAGTCTCAATATGGTTATAAGAACTCATTAAAAAGATATTAAGAATACGTTAGTGTATAATCAACTAAACGTAAGTACATCTTCAAAGTACCAGTTTACAAAATACAAGCTACAGTAGTATATTATAGTTTTCAATAAGAGCTGGTGGAACCAGGCACACTCTCAGTTACAAGTTTTACAAATACAGAACATTGGTTTACAAATGGAACGGTTTTATGGGAATAAAACTACTTTTCATATACAGCAGAAAATATAGGATTTTCTGGAACACTTTACATATTCGAGATACCGAAACATCCTTTTAAACATAAATACATATGCACTCACTCAACTTTATGTTGATACTCTCTTTTCAAATTACTTGTATTCTCAGGGAAACAATAAACAGGTACTCCCTGAGCTTTTTGAGAAGATGGAGCTAATTTGAGTCATATCTTCTTCTTTTGTATAACTATTTTGGGTTCGATATACAATGATTGAACATATGTAAATACTTATACTTTTTTAATACAATGGTTGTTTGTACTTTGATTGCTATGATACATATGTTGTGATACTACAAATGAAGTCCTCCACCCCCGGACGTTTCCGCTGTCTGGTTTGGGGGTGTGACACCATCTATGCTCAGATAAGTTGTCGAGAAGGTACAATTGATATGATATTTGGAAAACATAAATTGAGACTCCTGTTATTTGGACCAACTAATGATCCTCCAATCAGCGGTGAACTATTTGTGATCAATACTATCGATGATTATGTTTATGAGCATACCGCAAATATGCTCTATGACACCACCCACGATTTGGAGAAACCTTTACCTTGTAACAGGTTAATAGAGTTGAATGAGATCGGGTGTCAACAAGTGAAGAAAAAGCTACAGACCACGAAACATGATGTTGCGTTTACCCATAAATCAAATATGAAGGTGTTTCATGATACCAAACATCGAGTCAAGAAGTCCAGTAATAAAAATTGTGTTTGGCTGTTCAAATCAAGGTTTAGGCGTCATCGTGGAAAGATTAAAGGCAACATGGTTTATTTATACAAGGTCAAATATGGCATGCCACATGATCCGGTCATTCAGGTTAAGGTCAACAACAAGACGGTTGACTTTCAAGGAAGTCAACTAACATATGATCCTCCATAGACATCGGTCGAGGTAACATGTCCCGCTAATGACGTTAAACTTGGCAATTTTGGAACTTTGTGGATATGTTCACTGCAACCCCTCACGAGACTTCACTCGTCCACTAGGGGTAACCTAGGGGTTTAAAAGGCTTGTTGCACGTGCCAAGTGCAACCGTGGACCCCTACGAATTGAGGGCTAGTTAGTGTAGTTTATTTTTATTTGATTTGATTTGTGTTCTTGTAGTTTTTTTGTTATTGTTTTAGGAATTTATCTTTTGATGCATCGAGGACGATGCAAGACTTAAGGTTGGGGAGGGGTGTACACAAGAAGAAAATTGAAGAGTGAAGAAAAAGTGACAAATTAAAAAAAAATCACAATTTTCGGTATTTATACGTGCATAACGAAACATTATGAAAATGCCTCAAGTTAGTGAAGCTTTTCAAGAGTCAAAACCTCCTCTACCACCGGTACTATCAGGTGTGTCGTCCTCCTTATTTGTATTATTTTTATTAGTTTTGATGATTTTTATTAGGTAACCATTTTGGAATAAATGAATGTTATCTTAATTTTTCTATTATCTTATTTTCCCGAGTTGGTCACCATGAAATATGTGATGAGTTAGTTGCTTCTCTATATATTGAATGTAACTCATCAAGGTGGAAAATGATAGGAGTTTCGTACATCAAGTCATAATATATATTTAATATTGATTTTGTGGGTTGCTCAGCCGGTTTGGGAATATTTATATTTATTTAAAAAATTGTTATGTGAAATACCTAAGTGTTTGAAAAATGAAGGTTTTTGGCTCGAGCCTACGATCTTTCAATTGAGGACCCAACCGAACAATATGTGTCATCACGCTCTGAGTACTTGGTCTTACTTACTCCTGTGCCTTTGGGGTTGGGAGGGGACTATTATTGTTTTCACACAACCAAAAAGCATCATAAGACATTGAAGAACTTCCAAGTATATATATTCAAGCTCAAGTTAAATACAAAGATGATCAAATCCGATGAAGCCATAAAATAACTTGAAGAATGCACAATAAAGATAAATATGAAGAAAAATTCAAGTTGAAGACATTGTGTGAAACAATATGTGACCCCTCGATAGCGGGAGTGTATGGGTTGGTCCATTAAGTGTTACCGACCGCGCTAACTATGTTAGTGAACCTTGAAAACGGGACTTTGGCAATGAGTTCAACTGATTACTCATGAGGTTGATTATTGGAAAGGGTTCAAAAAGTGGAGGGTTTCAAACAACAAAGTAAAATAAGCATAACATGTATTTTGAGTTTAAAAGTCCGGATGAGCAACTAATAATCCCCAAAATCAATATATTGTGCTATTGAAAATATTATGATAAAATGTACGGAATTCGTGATTCCATTGAGTTTTTCTTAGGATGAGAGAGTAAGACTACACTGATTATTTCAGGCCAACCTCGGGACGAGTTTGGAATAAAGTTGGGGAGCTTTGATCGGTCTATATTTATAAAACAATAAATTGTACTAAATATGTTGAATTGATGTATAATTGTCCAAGAATCGCACTACTTTGATAAAATGTTGAACATTATGTGCAGGCAACTACTTAGTGCTAAAGTGGGCGGAACCCGTAAGAAAAATGAGCAAAAAGAAGCTAGCAAGCGTGGGAGACGAATTGGTAAAAGAATGAAGAAAAATGGTGCTGGAAAATTTGACCACTCTTCAATGTTTTGATCATATCTCAAGATCTAGAGATCCGATTGACATGAATGAAGGAGTTCTGGAAACTAGACAAACTTTCCTACAACTTTCATGTTTTGTGTTTTTACTGATTCTACCGTTCTCATCACCAAAAAGGGGCAACAAAGATGAGGGACGTCCTATAACGCATTTACGACGCCTCCTAGGGCGCCTACCTGTTTTAGGCCATTTTTAAGTGCAAATCAAGGACGACAGAAGGCATGTAAAATGCCACGAAGGACGCCCAGACGTCCTATATGACGTTTAGGACGCCTACTAGGACGCCAACGCGGAAAAAGACCCGAAAATTAGTTTTTCAGCACCTATTTAACCCCTAATTGACTTGGAACTTCTCCCCTGCGATTTCCCCAGTTTTGGAGGGTTCCAAACACATTCAAACCTTCTCCAAACACGTTTTTAATCACTCCAATCCGGTTTCAAGACGAGAAATCATCAAGTTCATAAGGATTCAACATTAGAAGATTGTCTAACCAAGGATGTTCATCATCACCACTACAATTTCAGAATTTCCTTACTTGTCCCTCAAGGTTTTATTGTTTCAAGATTTGATAATCATTAGGTTATAATTGTTTCATGATTTCAAGTTTGTTATTGGATTTTATTATGCATTTTATTCAAGTTATTTGTTTTATGAACTCAATGGAAGGCTAAACCATTAGGGTTACTTCCGGGGATGTTTAGGACTTTTGGATGAACACACTTGATTCTAGTTAATTTCAATTGTTTCTTTTATGCTTCATGTGATGATCATTGATAATGATAATTGAAATTGGGTTGTATGAATTGTTTGATGTCATAATTAAGATAGTTTATTGTCAATTCATCATTTGTTCCAAGTTCAATTAGTTTAGGAATAAAGACAAGTGATTGAATCAACATATATTATTCCAACTTATGATATTGAAACTTAATATGGTAATAGGTAGTTGTAAGACACTTTATTGCTAATTCACTAATTGTTCCTAATCCGTTTAGACATAGAGAGTAAGACAACTAGTTGAATGAACATATTATGTACCGAAGATTATGTGTTGCAAGATCATAAACCCCAATTACACCTATGTAATTGAACTAGGATTTTAGGGAAGAAAGTGTGTGAATCTGAATTGTCCGACAACTGAACCGGGAGTACCTTACTTGTCTCATTTAAAATCTGTTTTAACTAATAAAGTTTCAAGTATTTTTTTTATGTTAATCTTTGTTTAAACCTTTTTGTCACGATTACAAGTAATCTATTTTCCATTGACTATTTTGACACATAGTTTGACCACGAACTCCTTGTGGATTCGACCCGACTTACCCTATCTACGTAGGTTAGTTGATTATTTTTGATTGATACAACGACATCGATCAATCTACACCTCCCTTCAGTTGATCATGGACTTCGGCCGACGGACTTGAACCGCTTTGTTGTAGGCTGGGACTGAACCGGAACCTGACGCTGCTCCCTTGCATGGGTCTCTATCTTAATCTCTCGCCTCCTTGCGGCATGCTGAAGCTCGACGAGGGTACTGTATCGTTGGGTAGATACAAACTGACGAATATCCATCTTGAGCATACTCAAGTACCGTGTCATATGAGCCTGCTTAGAGGAAGCACACTCAAGGCAGAAGAGAGCCCTCTCTGTAAACATCTTGGTGATCATCGTCACCGTCTCGGTAGTCTACCTCAAATCCAAATACTCCTGAATCAACCTATCCCTATCCACCAAGGGAACATACCTCACACAGAACATATCCGAGAACTACTCCCAGGTAACAACATCCCTCTGCTCAGAAGTGTAAGCACTAGTCACCAATCTTGACCAATCCTTCGCCCCCAACCTGAGAAGGTTCGGGTGCACTTGACCTTCTATTCAGAAGGGCAAGAGCATGTGAAGAAACAACCCTCCACATCAGATAGCCATATCATCACTACAATCGGGTCCCCGACCCCATCAAACTTCGGGGGCTTCATATTGTCGAAGTCCCGGCACTGGAAAGATCTCTCCCCTCGAATCCCTGTCGTAGAAACCGCCGCGGTGGCTACAGCAACAACAACATCCGAAAGAGCAGCGTATCGATAATACAAATTCTCAATCATAGCGGTCTTGATAGATCCAAACATCTCCGACATAGACCTCTGAACAGCAGCAGCCACCTCAGTAGTGATGATCTCCCAAATTTGATCATCAGTCAATCCTGGCCTATCCTGGCCACTCGCTCTAGACCCGGAACCAGATCCTCTCGTAAACACCATACTGAAGATAAACCAGAATATATCAGAATTCCACATTACACATTGCTACAATCACAAGACTAGACTCGATTCCTCGGGGTTTGTGACTTCCTTGCTACGCGTACGAGTCCTGTGCTTTCAGTAGTACGGGCCCATACTACCTTCCACACTTACCCGTATTTGTCTCAAGGATCATCACAACCTCCCAATACAAATATACTTATCCATGAAACTTCCACCAACCCTGCAGCACCCGTGTATGCTAATCATACATAACATTGGATCCTATAGACAGTTGAATACTTAATTCTACCCTAAACCCACAACCAAACATGAAACAAGAAATAGGACAAAACCAAACAGTCTCAGGCTATAAAATCTTAGTTATGTATGACTATGATGCATACACTAAGCAACTACAGTAATGATGTCAATTTCATACAAGAGGCACTCCTAGGCTATCACACATCATACATCAGACAATTCTATCATGTGCATTCTTGAAGATCCCTAGCCTATCACCAGCATGTCGTTCTATCATAAACATCATACCAACAAAATCAAGAACTCAGCTCAGATAACAAGTATGGGTATTTTGGGAACCACTCTCTTCTGTAGGCTCTGGCTGACTATAAATACCGCATCTTCCTGTAAAACCAAAGTTAGATCAAGGTCCACGTTCCCGATCCCAAGCCAACAATGAAAAAAGAACATGAAAAGATACCAAGCCCATGTCCTTAATCCAACCCTTTTATTACAAATTATTTATCAAAAACCTTTTCCAAAAACTCTCGGATCCTAGTTTGAGACTAGTGTTCCTCCAATTCGCTCAAACTAGGGCTATGATACCAACTTGTAACGTCCCATTTTCACAACCAAAGATTTTCATTTTATTTAAGTAAATCTTCCTAATTATAAATCCGTTATGGAGAAAATCGTTTATTCCAAATACGTTTATAAAAATCAGAGTAAAATTAAAGCACAAAATCTTCATTGTTGTTGATAAATGTGTACAGTCACTCCTTCACCTTCCCATGATGACCGATTATACAAGAAATAATAAACAACTAGGTAAGCACAAAGCTTAGTGAGTTTCCCCTAAAATACCCCATACGATAACATACAACCATACATACTGGCCGATCTTCGGTCCTTCGGCCTGATCGGACCGCCTCGCAGACCTTCAATCTATTCGGGACAGAATACCAGGGTTTGTTGGCTTACCGCCTCAACCCAACCGCTCCTCATAAGCCTATGTGCCTTTGGCTTATATCTGACCCGCACCGGGTATCTTGTCCTACAACACAAAGAAGGACTACCTCAACCCATCACTACCATATGTCGACATATAAACAATCAGAATCAAGTAGGCACATAATAACAGGAAAGCAACAATCATACAGCTCACTACCGTCTACTAGTCCTCACACCACACAGTGTCTCGCTACCAACTATCCTCCATGAAATGCGTAACCATAAGTAACCAGATGTGGGATAGCCACCCGAACAGATGATCCTACTCTAGAGCCACAACCAAATAAGGAATATGCAAGAAAGCCTATATCAAAAGTTCCTAGGCTATCCTACATGACCACATACAGTCCCTAGGGCACTCCACCAGATAATCACCAACAAGTACATATAACATGTAGATATACAGATCACTACCGCATAGCAACATCCTATATACCATGATACATATCTAACATATCACTAAAACATAGCAACATCCTATATACCAGGATACCGATCTAACAGATAACTACAACATAGCAACATCCTATATACCAGGATACAGATCTAACAAATCACTACAACATAGCAGCATACTAAATACCAACAATCCAAGGGATGCATAACCATATATACTCATAGGTGAGATAGACACCCGGACAGGTGATCCTACTCTAGAACCACAACCAAACAAGGAACTGGTAAAAGAGCCTAGATCAAGAGTCCTCAGTCTATCGTACATGACTATATACAGTCCCTAAGGCATCCCCTACTAACAGATAACCAAAATTAGTGGGCCGACATTGGTGCCTTAGACCTACGGGTACAGTGGGGGGAAACTCACCTGAAATGAAGAAACCCGAGAACACTGTGATACGCTCCCTGCTACACTGCTTGCTCCTCCAAATCCACTAACATCAGAACCGTATAAAATCTTAATCACCAATCAAAACCCTCTAGTTTGACCTAAAGTCAAAATTAGTCAAAAAGACAACGATCAATGGAGTCAACAAAAGTCAAAGTCCATCGTTGGTTGAGTACGCCCTGCATACTCAACTTATGCCCCGCGTACATGGGATGGCTTACTACGCCTAATATACGAAAATTACGCCCAACTTACTCGAGGTGGTTCCATCCTTTTCCATTAACCACTTAATCCCTTAAGGATTTTTCACCCAAACTCAGATCTAGCCTCCAAACATTGTCTTAAGTCATAAAGTTTCCACCATTATGACTCTCCATTGACAGGGAAGGTCCAGAAGCTAAAACCCTAACTTATTAATCCATTAAAACATTACAACTCTTGCATGGAAGGAATAGAAGGACCAAGATCACATTTTTATGGTTCCTAATAGCTCCATAATGGATAAAGTTTCCAACTTTATCCATTAGAATGGTCACAACAAACAACATCTAGTCTTTAAGTCATAAAGGGACTAAAAGTGTATCTTTTTCAACTTAATCCATTAAGTCCAAGTCTCCAACCTTCAGATCTGAATTAATATGATGTTTAGATGGATAAAGTTTCCAAATTTATTCATAACAATGTCACATACTTTAAAGATCTAAACTTTATGCACTTAAAGTGACCAAAAGCTCATAACACCCAAAACTAGCTAGATCTAACAATTTCACCATCAAGATTCAAACTTTATACCTCCAGAAGAAAAATCAAGGTGAACAAGGTCTGGATCTACAAGCTCCAATGCAACCAATGCTTCTTCAATGAGTTCATTCTTCTCCAAGATGCACCAAGAACACTCCAAATCACTTAAAAACACCTTCTTTTTGCTCACAAGGCTCAATCTACGGTTAGGGTTTCAAGAGAGGGCGTTGGAGAGGTGGAGGGTGAGAATGGAGTGGGTTTGGAGAAGTTAAGGAGCTTAAATAGGGCTCAAACCACGTAAATAGGGTTTGGGCATTGATCGCGTACGCCCAACGTACTAGGGATTCCGTAGTACGCCCAACGTACACGACTAGCCCAAAAATCGCCATAATTTTAAACGGTCGTAACTTCTTCGCTCCAACTCCGTTTTCAACGTTCTTTATATCCACAGAAAGGTGTTGAAGAGCTCTACAATATTATATAAATATCTTGGGCTAAAAACTTCTCGAACAAAAGTCCATATTTCATGCAAGAACCCGACCTATGAGTTTTTCCTTTTTACCCTTCGACCTAAAACACAGTTCAAGGGTTAGATCTCTCGACCATAATTATCTCCTTCCACAATGTCTAATATTTGCCTCCTTAAGGCCCAAATCTTTTACACAATCAGCTTCCAGCCCGCGACCCTGAAATAATAAATGACAGAAAACAGGATGTTACACTACTAAGTTATTTTTGAATTTTCGATACAGTTTAAACATTTATAAAATCATTCTCAAATCGAGGGGTGTGTTAATTTATAGCTGCTTTTATTCTTTTGTATAATAAAGGGACCCTATTGTAACATTGGTTGATATATATATATATATATATATATATATATATATATATATATATATATATATATAATACAGACACCCGTAATTAAGATGATTTTTCGACATTTAACACTTTTTTTCATATCTACTCTTGTTTACTATATTTCTTTAGACGGGTGGGAGCGGGCAACGCACAAACGCATTTTTCCGACCTGGCAAGCAACACACGACATTATAACGCCTACTACACCGCCCCGGGGTGACGTTTTTAGGTGTTACGTTATGGGTTGTTATGGTGGTAAGGGGAGGAAACGACTGAATTTGGTTGGGAACGGTCACAGTTTTGACCGTTTGCAAACGGTCACAAACATAAAAAATAATAAAAAATAATAAAAAATTCTTAGTTATATGTAATATAATTACACAATATTTATCTCAATTTTACCTATAAAACTCAACAAATTCATTCAACAATTCACATTTCTTTCAATTTCATTTTCTTTTCTAGTACTCTATTTAATTAAAAAATACATCATTTTGATATGTTTCATCCATACAATCATGACATCGACGAGGATGATATGTTTATGGGTATGATGTACCGATATGCTACAGACATGCTATCGTCAGAGCCAGCTCCACTACTGACCTGACGTGCACTGTTAAACAGAGATCGTGAAGAAGGACATAGATGTCTAGTACACGATTATTTCGCGGATAATTGTGTCTACCAACATAGCGATTTTAAAAGAATGTTTCGTTTGCGGAAAAATGTGTTTCAACGGATAGCCAATGCAACAGAAAGCAGATACCATAATTATACTTGTTTTAAAAATTAAATATATGTTCTTTAGATTATTAAATAATTGTTTTAAAAAATAAATATACGTTTAGGTATGAATATTTCCAAATGAGGTATGATGCGAGAGGTAAACGCAGTTTTACAGGATTGCAAAAATGTGTTGCTGCAATCAAGCTTATCGGTTTGGGGGAGTCGCCCGATTCTATTGATGACTATATGAGAATTTCAGAGCGAACTACACAAGAAAGTTTGTATAATTTGACGAGAGTTGTTATCGAAACCTTCGGTGATAAATACTTGAGCAAACCTTCATTGAATGACATGCAACAATTATATGCCGCGCATGAAGAACGACATGGTTTTCCGGGTATGCTTTGAAGCATTGATTGCACAAAATGGATATGGAGAAATTATCATGTGGCGTGGAAAAGTCGATACACAAGTGGTCATCTTGGATCGTCTTCGTTAGTATTAGAGGTTGTTGCGTGACAAGACTTATGGTTTTGACATGCTTTTTTCGGAGTTGTGGGTTCTAACAACGACATAAACGTTCTTGATCAGTTACTAATATTTCAGGACCTTTTGACAGGAAAGGCATCGGATGCTCCTTTCACAGTAAATGGCCATGAGTATAAGTTCGGGTATTACCTCACGGATGGAATATATCCTCCATATTCTACGTTTGTGAAGGCGTTAAGACAAGAAGGAGCACGTAAGGACGTGGAACGTGCTTTCGGAGTTCTGAAAACAAAATGACACATAGTTGAACATACGGCACGACCATACGAGTTGGACACTCTACGAGATATTATGTATGCATGTATCATAATGCATAACATGGTGATTGAAGATAAATGACAAAAATTGCGAAGTATTCACCTACGAAACCTAGACACATTCAATTTCAACCAAGGACAACAGAATACTTACATAGAGTCATTGACATTCAAGACCAACGAAAACACAAGCAACTTCAAGAAGACTTGACAGATAATATCTATGATGGTACCGATGATGAATAATTTAGGTAAAAAAATGTAATTTTTCTCGTCTTTTTTTTGGTTTTTAGGTTTTTAAATGTTTTTATCCTTTGTTGTAATTTTTTTATGTTGTTTTTAATTTAGGATTTATTAAAATTTTATTTTTACTTTTTAAATGTAATTTTTAATTTATGATTTAGTTTATATGATAATTATAAACATTATGAGATAAATAAAAAATAACAAATTGGAAATATAGAAATTAAAAACATCAAAAAAAAAAATTAAAAAGTAGTTTATGCGACATTATTTTGCATGTGATAACATGCAATAACATGTTGACCATACCCAGTAACTTTTACTTTTTCACATAATTCAATAAAAACATTAAGCAATATTTTGAAATTTCATAATTACTAATCATATTTTAGGTTTGGTATTTAAATTTCGAATAGAAAATATTTATGGAAATCCAAAATTCCACTTACAAAATGTTTATTTTTATAGAAAAAAAGCTATTTAAAATATAAAGTAAAATTAGTCTGGAACGAATGAAAAATTTATTTCTTGGTTATTATGATTATTTTTAGAGAAATTAAATATTATCCTACTTTTCTTCCTACAATTCCTCTTACCCAACTAAATGATGACATGTGTCATATTAGTATATTAAAATATCATTAAATGAGCATTAAATATTACACATGTTATTATTTCATTGGGTAGGAGGATTTGTAGGAATAAAAATTAGGAGGATATTTAATTTCTCTTATTTTTATTAATGTTGTCAGTGTCCCTTTATTCTTTTTGTGTATTATTGGTCAAATGGTTTTCAACCCAACCACATCTAATAAAACTTATAGTAAATTATACGAATTGTCCTTGTAGTTGGGTAATCTATACCTTTGGTTCTTAAGTTCTTTTTTACCTTGGAAAATCCCTCAAACATTATTTTGTTGCATCTTTAGTCTCTATAATACATAAAAAAACTATTTTGCCCTTAATCTATATATATTTTTTGATTTTATATTATTTATTTATAGTTTTTAAATTAAAAAAAAACAATTGGCCACCATTAATTAAACCCAACATCCCACCCACACGTTATGTGTTCAAAGATCCAGCCACCACACCAAAATTATAACTGTTCAACAATCACCATCAATCACCACTAGTCACCGCCTCCAAATCATATTCAAAGCTGAAATAACCTTAAACCTAAAACCAAAATGCATATATGAAAAATCTGAAATCAAACCTCAAAGTTGAAATCAAAACCAAATGTGAAATCAAACATCAAAAACATATATAAAATCAAACCTCATATTCAAAACCTGAAGAAACTTAAAAAAACAAACCTAGATTCTAAACCCACATGTGAATCCCCTACTGAAATCAAATCCAGATGTTTATGCCTAATTGAATTCGTGATTAGAAATCCAAAAACATCAGGTGAAGAAATCAGGTGAAGATTTACTTCCGATGAACCTCATATTAAACTTGAAAAACATCAGGTGAAGAAATCGAAATCAAAATCCAGTCATCCCAGGTTGATCTTCTGCGAAGAAATCGAAACACGGTTTCTGAATGATCAACGATTTCTGGATTACACCGATTTCTGAATAATGTTTGAATAATTAGGGGAATGCATCGATGGTGGTGTGGTGGCTCCGATTCACATCATCGACAGTGGTGTTGCTCCAATTCATGATTTTTTTGCAAAGGTTGTTGTGCTCGAGTGGGTTGATGTGTCGCTGGTGGTAAATGAACGAGGTTTTCGTTCAGTGTGGTGGAGATTTCTCTCGCCGACGATGTTGTGCTAAGTAGCGGTGATACAGGGTTTGATCGATCTACCATTTTTTTTCTTCCTACTTCCCGTTTACTTCTTGTAGCCACCATAATCACCAGTTACCACCCCTTTCTCTGAACTGAACGGAGAAGAGAGAAGTGAGGAAGAGAGGAAGAAACCTTACATGGTCGTCGGTGGGGTGGGTCGCTCGCCGGGAAGTAGCATCGGTCATTAGAGAAGTGATAAGTTTTAGGAATGTGATAATGTAAATAAGAGGGTGGATGAGGATGAAATGGGGATTGGTGGTGGTGGTGGTGGTAGTGGTGGTGGTGATGATGATGATGATGATGGGGGGAAGATTTTTGTTTGTTCTTTTAATTAAAAATAATAAATAAATAATCAAAAATCAACAAAAAAAACTTATTAAGGGTAAAATAGACATTTTATGTTTGGTAGGGATCAAATGTGTAACAAAAATATATTTTAGGGACCATTCATGTAATTTACCCTAAAACTTACAATGATTATGTGACAAGTTCAAATTAAAATCGAAAATGTATGTGTTTGTCATCTTCAATAGAAAATATATTTAATATATTTTTCAATGGCCAATTAATTCATAAAGTCCATGATGAATGCTCCTATTTATTCATATTTTTTTATTTTTTCAAAATAATGAAAGAGATTCTCTCTTTAACCGACAAAAACATAACATTAATTGCACCTCATATATTTCGAATTTACTTATGATGATTGTCGTAAAATTCGGCCTAGGCGATGTCTATTTGGAACTCGTTAGTTTACTAAGACGATTTATGGAAATTTGGTAAAATACGGACCAATTCGGTTAAATTCAAATCAACTCGATTAAACATTCAAACTGAGATCTCGGATAACTTGGTGAAATTTTGATCGACTCAAGAACTTAGTCAAAGGATGAAAATTGATTTGTATTTGCTTCCAAATTTGATGAGACTGTTGTGGTGAGACCGAGATTTGTCAACAATACATTTAAAAAGATCTCGAATTGGGATAGGGGAGAGTTGGAAAATATGTTTTCTATGGAGGAGATCAAGAATGCTATTTGGAGTCGTGGCGACGATAAAACACCGGACCAGATGGTTTTATCTTTAAAATTTTTAAAGTTTTTTTGGGAGGTAATTAAAGTTGTGCTTTTAGATATGTGAAAGATTTCAAAGTTTTGCTGAAGATTATTAAAGGTTGCAACATTTCATTTATTTCTTTAATTCATAAAAAGTCTGATCCATTATATTTAAAAGATTATAGGCCGTTTAATCTCATTGATTGTATGTATAAGATTCTCTCCAAGATGCTTGTTTTGCGTCGCAAAAAGTGTTGGGTAAGGTGATTAGTCAAGAGCAATCGACTTATGTGGAAGAAATGAGTATTCTTGACGGTCTACTTGTAATTAATGAAATTTTTTCATGGGCCAAGAAAGTTAAAAAAAATAAGTTCTTATTTTCAAAGTTTATTTTGACAAAGCGTTTGACTCTTTCAATTGAAAGTATTTGGACTCTATTATGGATCAAATGGACCTTGGTAGCAAGTGGAGAAATCGGATAAAAGGGTGTCTTTCATCCGGTCGGGCATCCATCTTAGTCAATGGCTCTCCGACTTACGAGTTTATGATCAAATGGAGGGGGGGGGGGGGGGGGGGGAGGCAAGGAGATTCCCTATCTCCTTTTCTTTTTATCATTGTGATGGAAGGGCTTAGTGTCTCTGAAAGAAGCTTGTGATCGACATATATTTCAAGGTATTTTCTTACCTTATAACATGCCTTATTTATCACATCTCATGTATGTGGATGATGTCACGTTTGTAGGAGAATGGTCCGAAGTCAACTTTATTAACTTGAGTAGGATTCTTAGTTGTTTTTATCTTGCTTCCATCTTGAGAGTTAATCTTAGAAAGAGTAAAGTTTTTGGTATTGGAGTTGATAAATTGACGATCAGTCGGCTTGCGGGTATTGGAGGCAAGGAGATCCCCTATCTCCTTTTCTTTTTATCATTGTGATGTAGGGTCATTGTGATGGAAGGGCTTAGTGTCTCTGAAAGAAGCTTGTGATCGACATATATTTCAAGGTATTTTCTTACCTTATAACATGCCTTATTTATCACATCTCATGTATGTGGATGATGTCACGTTTGTAGGAGAATGGTCCGAAGTCAACTTTATTAACTTGAGTAGGATTCTTAGTTGTTTTTATCTTGCTTCCATCTTGAGAGTTAATCTTAGAAAGAGTAAAGTTTTTGGTATTGGAGTTGATAAATTGACGATCAGTCGGCTTGCGGGTATCTTGCATTGTGATCCCGCAGAGTTCCTTTTCACTTATCTTGGTCTTCCTATTGGTGCGAACATGAAACTTGAAAAAAAATGGAATCCGGTTGTTGAAAATTTCAAGTCTAAGTTGTCCGTGTGGAAATTAAAGAACCTTTCTTTTTGGAGGTAGACTTACTCTCGTTAAAGCTGTTTTAGGTAGTCTTCCTCTTTATTATTTTGCACAATACAAGGCTTCCAAGAAAATTATTAATTTATTGGAAAGTATAAGAAGAAAGTTTCTTTGGGGTGGTGTGGAAAACCAAAGGAAAATTCATTGGGTTGCATGAGACGTTGTGACTAAGCCTAAGCAAAAAAGTGGTCTTGGGGTCGGGAGTCTTAGATCGTTAAATATTGCACTCCTTGCAAAATGGTGGTGGCGGTTAAAAGTGGATACAAACTCTCTTTGGTCTTGGTGTATTAAAGCTTTTCATAATGTTAGTTGTATAGATGGGAAGCCTTTTGCTAAGTGTAACATTCCGGGTACATGGCTGTCAATTTATCAAATTAATCAAGAGCTTGACGATTGGGGCATTTTCTCTGGATGATTTATTTTTTAGAAAAGCGGGGGCTGGAAATAATATTAATTTTTGGAAAGATATATGGTGCGGAGATCGCACATTAAAGGATTCCTTTATGGCTTGTAACTTAAACATAGATCTTCGTTTAATTATGTTTTGTGGTTTTATTGGTGTAGTTCCCCCTTTATGGCTTGTAACTTATAATGTCTTGCCTTTGTACTCATTTTTTCTAGAGCCTTGGTAGTTGTTTTAATACATTGCCATTAAAAAAAAGTAAGAATCTTAAGATTGATATGTTAATTATTTTACTTTATCTAACATTCTAACCATAAAATTAATAGAAATATGTCAGATAAGCGTTCGATATATACTCCCCTCCTCTCCCTCCTCCTTCTCCTCCTCCTCCTCCTCCTCCTCCTCCTCCTCCCCCCCCCCCCCATTCCGCAACCAACATTTCAATATTTTCAAGAGTAAATTGTTTATTATTTAAAAGGTTTTGAAAATTTTGACAACCAAACTCTCGATTTTGTATCGATTTAGTCACTTAACTTTTGATGATACTCAATCAGCCATTGAGTCTCATTTTTTTTATTTGCACCTTGTGACCCCCTACTTCAAGTGATTAAAACAAAGACTAAGCGATGTGATTTTGTGTACTACAATCTTCTCGGTGAAACATTAATGCATGGCTTAATTATACATAGATATATGGTTGTACAACTAGTGGTCATTTGCAAATTTACATTGATCAGTTTAATGAACCACTGTTTGACTATATAAGGGACAAAGCTTTACCAGAAGTAGAAGAAATCTCAATATCATCTAATGAAGAATATCAGGAGAAAATTGATGAATCTCAACAACACTCTAAATGATAAATTTTTAAATAAACTGATTCTTAGTAACGAGCCAAAGGAGGAACTTGATGAATCCCAAAATGCAAGTCCCCTTAAACCTACCGAGAAGCCTTATTTTCGTATCCATGGTCCTACCCAACATGGGCTTCAGATTAGCAAAGGAACCCGGCTAACAAGGAGATGATGGTTGTAAGGTCAATTCGAACAAAAATTGAGAGTTCAATGACATTTAACATCATCATAGCTTAAGTGACTAAAACGATAAACAATTAAGATTTTGATGGTCATTTATGCAAAAACTCCTATTTGTTTATGAACTTAATCTCTTTATGATATTTTCGTATATAAAATTTTCTGAAATTTTTTTGCTTTACAATTTACCTTAGATGAGTACTATCTGTCTAGGTCGAGTACTCGTTCATCCCTAATCGATCAACCTAGTAAAACATATCTAGTTTTGCACAGAAAATATATTTTAGTATTTCATTTTTTTTTTCTATTGGTCGAACTAATTCATAGTATCGACGATGAATGATCCTAATTACTCATATTTTATATTTTTAATATAAAGAAATAGATTATTTTTATAACAGACAACAATAAAGCTAGGAACACTAATTATACATGGTTCAAATCTTACTTATAGTATTAACAAAATTACACGATTCATCCTTATAGTTGCCAAAACTCGTTTGGTAAGGATAACTATAAGAACATCTACGAGCTTGGTACCAATGGTTTGTAAACATTGTCCGTCTAAAATTACTATTTTACCCATAGTTTATTGTTTTTTATTAATTTTTATTTCTATTTTCATATTTAATATACATTTTTGAACTAATTTAAATTAAAGACGATAAATAAATAAACCTTACCCCCTCCAACGTAACCATAAAATTCATTCTATTTCTCTCTAAAGAAGCGACCAAGCCACCGCTACCACCTTCAGCTCCATGGTGTCACTAGCACCACCTTCACTCATTGCTTAAAAAACCAGCCACAACCACCATCATTGCCGTAAAACTTAAAAGCTCGATGAAGGGATTTATCGATGTCCAAAATGAAAACCTTATCCAAAGATCTTGAGTTGTTGATTGTGTTTGTCCCTAGAAACGAAAACCCTTAAGGAACACATACACACAAAATCAGAAATAAATGTTTAGATGAAGATTGAAAATTTGAAATTAACTTTTTGATTCAGACCTAGAAATAAAAAAACCTTGATATTTAGATTCGAAATCTAAAATTGATTTCTAGAGTCAGATTCTAGGGTTCTATAAATGAAAACCACTCACTAAAATTGATTTCAGATTTAGATTCAGACCCCAAAAAATACCTTGATTGTATGTGTGTGTGTTGAGGAATTAACCCAAAACTAGAGAGAAAGTCTAACACCTATACTTTTTAAAATCTTTTAAAATACCATGGTTATATATTTATCATGAATTAAGCTATGATCTGTAACGTCCATGTTTTCATAGGAAGTACACCCAAAAATTTTCATTTCTCTTTTAAAATTTACAACAATTTTTGGTGTACATTGGTACTCTAGAATACAAGTAGTTATCACTAAGGATTGTACTGGCCTCTAGTACAGGATCGAGATGGAGGTCACAATAATCTACCTGCAAAATAAATCATCACAACAAATAAGTCTCACGACTTAGTGAATAACAACTACAATAACATAATCATATAGATCATATAAATCACGTAAATCATAAATATACAAAGTAATTCATTATCTCACAAATGTAGCAATTAATTTATATCAATTAGTGGTATTCTCACAACGAACTTCTAATTAATAATCTATCACTCAATCATAATCTACCTCTCAATCGATGATCTATCTCTCAAACAATAATATGTCTCTTAGTCAATAATCTATGTCTCAATCAATAATCTATCTCTCTCAATCAATAATCTATCTCTTTTAATGTTAATGTAACATTCCGAAATAAGGTACATTTTATCATTTCTTGAATCTTTATCTAAAGTGTCATATTTGGTCCCTCATAGAAAAAGGCTTGCAAAAGTGGTTGTACGCGGGGCGTACATATGAGTACGCGCAGTGTACTCATGCAGCATACATAGACGCGGATGGCCGGCTAGTACGATGGGCGTACATGTGGTACGTTGGACGTATTAGCCCAGATGTTATGCCCTAATATTAAGGGTTTCCCCTATTTAAAGAACATCATGACTTCATTTCTGGCCACCCTTATCAACCTCCAACCCTCCCATAAACCATAATCTCGTGTGAGTTGCTTATGTATGTGTGTTATTGCAAGTTTTGAGTGTTCTTGGCTCTTGTAGTAGAAGAAGGAGGTTAGAAAAGAAGAAGAAGGTGCTAGCAAGCTTGAAGATCCAGCAACTTCCCACCTTTGTGCATCATTTTCAGTTATAAAGTCTATACCTTGACAAGTGTTCTTCTAGATCTCTTTGGTTTAAGATTTATGAGCTAAAAGTCCCCAAGTTTGGACCTTTATGAGTTTAGGACTCTCCAGAGGGTTTAAGTTCTCTTTTCATGCATATTAGAACATTAAGATTCATAAAAATGGTTGCTTGATCTTCCCCCTTGGCTCATGCATGAGTAAAGTAGGTTAGAATTGATGAAGTGATGCTTGGAGCCTTTCCTTGCCATGAAATGGCTTAAATCCAATGACTTTATGGATTAAGAGGTCTTAAATTAGTTAGATTTGTGGTTGGGGTGCTTGTCTTAAAGGATTAATACACCAACTTAGTGGAATTAGAGCCTGATGGAGTACGTCGGGCGTACTCCTGGCTACATGCAGTGTAGCCTGATCCTTCCCCGATGAGTGTTGACCCTGTTGTACGCCTAACGTAAGGAGTTGTACGCTCAGCGTACGCACTGAGTGTTGACTTTTGTGGACTTTGACCCTTGGTCAAGTTTTAGGGTTTTCGGACCATGAGAAGGGAAAAATGGTCCTTTTGCCCTTGGAAGGTTTAGCTGTGGGATTTGGACTCGCAAGTGAGGTTTTTTTACCTTAATTATTAATTAGGGTTAATTATTTTGGTGACTAGGCGGAGTCTAGATCCGGCAGTTCGGGTGCTAGGTTTTCGTGTCGTCAGTATCAGGTGAGTCTCCTCACTTACTCTTACCTGTATGGTAGGATTGTTGTATTTATGATGACCAGCCTGGTCTAGCTGTTATGACTATGTTATGCTATTTATATGTGATTGGGGATGCTGATAGCCAACCGGGGTTACTGATAACCCACTGGGTGTGATGTTAGCTCATCGGGACTGCTGATAGTCATCAGGGTTGCTGATAACCCATAGTTGTTTTTGTATGTTGTGTTGTATGTGGTATCTTGGGGAATTACTAAGCTTTGTGCTTACAGTTGTTGATTTATATGTGGCTGGTAGTTCTCAAGACCGTAGGAAGGCAAAGGTCTGATTGTACACACACGCACTGGGGGATTTACTACTGGGACATGTTTATGAACTCTGATAATTATGATACTGGTTGTTTTGGGATAATTATGTATTTGATAACCTAGTTGTGAAACTCTGATTTTGGTAATTTAAAAATTAAAAATTTGGTCTAAAATTTGAGGTGTTAAAGTTAATAAATCTCTCTATCCAGAATTATCCATCTTAATCATAATCAATATCTCAGTAATGATCTATCTCTCTCCTAATCATAATCGATCTCTCAATCATGATCTATCTCAATTATAATCTATATACCAATCGTGATCGATCTATCAATTATAATATGTCTACCAATATGATCAATTTCTCACTCGTGATCTCGATAAAATCTATCCCTTAGTAAAATATGTTTCTCAATAATAATCAAACTCCCAATCAAGATCTATTCTCAATTCTAATCTGTTTCTTGATAATGATCTAATTTGTTGTAAAGAATAGTTTTTCAATACTAATAAATTATTTAGATCTCTATATAATTCATATATCATATATCACAAATATCATAAATATCACATACATCACAAATCTAATACAAACAACTAATAAAAAATGATCATTTATCAATGTGATCTATCTATCGGTTATAATCTATCATAATCAAAAGCTATCTCATCAAGGATCTATCTCATTTATAAATTATCTTCCAATTGATAATCCATCTCTCAATTTAGATTAATCTTTCAATCAAATATTAATATCTCAGAATAATTAATCTTTCAAATATCATTCAGTTACTTAATAACAATCAAGGATATAAATCATGTAATGTGTATAACATATAGCATATCAATAGGTGTGAGAGTAGTGTTACTCACCTGGTCGGGTCAGCCAACAAGAAAATTTCCAGTCTCGATTCCCATCACTTGTTGCCTATCAGCTTATCGCATTATAACACATATTCATCAAATAACAAGTTCCTTAGAACATGTCTCAACTCAATACTAGCTATACTCTATGACCTCTTTTCACAATAATAATCAAATATCGTAGATATGATTTAACGGGTAAAAGATACCTCAATGTATCTCCTAACTCGTCCCTGTATCACCCGTGCAACAGTATATCTCCACCATAATAATTCCCCGAGAACGTCTCCCGAGCAACATCTTCGATCGAACATGTCAAAATCTCTTAATCGACACTAGAACTCATATATATATATATATATATATATATATATATATATATATATATATAATCTAGACGTGCCGTGCCACGCTAATGTATGCGACGCGACATGGTGATAGTGTGTTGCCCGATTTCGCCACATGCCACTCTCTTCTGTCACGTGTATCAGTGACTTGTCTTAGTTTCGAGGCATTGTGAACACTATGCAAAGACGCGGTAGCCAAAATTTGACCGCTGACTTTGAGTTCCATTGAATTTCTCGAAATAGCAACGTACTTTCATCTCAAATTCAAACGGTCATAACTCTCTCATACGAACCCCATTTTCGACGATCTTTATATCAACACATTCGTCTTTAAAGGATATATCACTTTCTCAACTCCATTTTGCTAAATAACACTTATCCAATTTAAAGTAACTCTATGCTTTATCTCACTTACTCGTCTCACATCAATTTACATCTTTCGTAATAATACCTATTATGAAAAACTAGGTGTTACAAATCTTCCCTCCTTCAAAAGATTTCGTCCTCGGAATTTGTTGAAGTCTTGTATCTCTGATCTAAAGTATGGAATCTCTTTTCATATTGTATATTTCGTCATACTCTCTTACTCTACTCTCATCTTATCTAATCTTATGCTCTTATTCCCATCTCATCTAACACTCGTTTTATCTTCTATTTTCATCTCTTCTCATATGTTCTCATATCATTTCTCTATTCTTTCTCAAAAAAATTTCTCTATTACTCTTCTCTTAAAAGAATTATCATATAACTCAGTATGCTCGATGTTATCTTGTAACATTCGACTTTATGGGTATGTTCCTTTTAACAACTATGTGTAAAATTCCTTTCATTATTGGTCCCTAGCTAAGTATGTTGGGCGTAATCTATGAGTACGTTGGGCGTACTGGATCGAAGAATGGACGCGGAGGAACCGACGTACGTTGGGCGTACATGAGAGTATGCAAGGCATACGCTAAGCAAGCGCAAACCCTAATTTTTAGGGTTTGTGCCATATTTAAACAACTTATGTTTCCATGGTTGCATCTTATGGTCAGCCTCCATTCCTCCAAACCCTAAGAATGAAACCCCAATCTTCATTGAGTGTTTGTGTCATCTTTTATGGTGTTTTTGTGCCCATTGAAGGAAGTGAAGCTTGGTGGTGAGGCTTTGGTGGACTTGGAGCTTGAAGATCCAGGATCTTCATCAAATTTGCAAGCGATTTGAGGTATAAAGCTCCTAACTTGATGGTTTCTTATGCTAGATCTATTTTAGGGCTTTGTTTGTGCATTTTTGGGTCCTTTAAGCCTTGTTTAGGAGTATGGGATACTCCAACAACTTGGGATGATATATCTAGGCTTTTCTGAGGTCCCATTGTACATAAAAATGATAACTTGATGGGTTTAGTTCAACCATGCAAGGTTTATGTTCTTCTTAATGGAGTTAAGATGCTAGAATTGGACTTTGGGGTGTTTTTAGCCATGAAAAGGCTTAAAGACTTCGAATTTATGTGTCAGGACCTTAATATGATGTTAGTTTGTGGGTTGGAGGATAAGTTCTTAAGTGGTTAAGACGTTTGACCATGGAAATGAAATCAGGTCAGTACGCGAGGTGTACTCCTGGGTAAGCTGAGTGTACTCGGTGCGAGCCCCATCTCCGGAATCGATCGTGTACGCAGGGCGGACGAGCCTGATATGTCGAGAGTATGCTAGTCAGTGGGCCGAAGGAGTTTAGGCTTGGTTTATTTTGGGCTATGTTTTGATTAGGCTTGGACCCTTAACTTCTATGGATCATTTCTGGACTTTGGGTTATTGTTGTACATTGGGCCTTCTTGGATTGGGCCATCATGGGATTTGGGTACCATTTAGGATTTTGGGGTATATTGGGCTTTGGAGTTTTTGGGTTGGGCCTTGGTTATTGGGCCAAGTGAGGAACGAGTAAAATGGTTTTTTTACCCTGGGAGTTGGAGTGATGAATGAGATTCATAGCTTTGGTTTATGGCCCAACTTATTAATTTTGTTTTATTTGATTGGTTAGCGCGGGGATTTTCCAGATTAGCGGTCGGAGCTTTTATCTGAGATATTCAGCAGCTTGAGGTGAGTTTCCTCACTGTGTTTGGCGGGTCGAAGGCACCAATCATGACCCATGGTTTATTATTATTAGGATGCTAGTTGTCTGCGTGACTCTGCATGTGTAATGCCCGTAGATCCGGGCTAGTCATTATAGAGACAATAAGTGATGAAAACGACTTTTTGGTAGAGGATTATTTAGAATGAATAATCATAATAAAAGTTGTAGTGTATGTTACAAGGATTCTGTACATATATAGAACGCCGAAATCCGAGTTATAACGAAGAAGTTATGACCCGTCGAAGTTTTACGGCAAAACCGGCACGACAACGGGAGACGTAAATAGTGAGTTTACGATAGAGGAGTTTTTAGCCTTAGTAATCTAAACAAAAGTTGTAGTATACGTTAAACCGAGAACATACAAAAAAAGAACGCCCAAATCTGACTTCGTATGTGGAAGTTATGAATTTTCTAAGATTTGGCTTAGTAGTGCACGACCCGAAACTCGAATTTTAGATCGAGCGGTTTTTGGCCAATGCGACCTAAATGAGAATTGAATATCTCATTAATAGGAACTCAACGACAAAAAGACAGACGAAAACGGAGTCAGTATGTAGAAGTTATGAATTTTACGCGGACATTTAACAGTGTAATCTCCTTGTACTGTTAAATTTAAAATCGGTCGAGAACTAGCCGATGGTGTCAGAAGGAAAGTTGTAGATCTTGTTTTTACCTACGCGTGGATATAAAGAACGTCGAAAACGGAGCTCGTATGCGAAAGTTACAGGGTTTAGAAGTCGGCAGGGTGCTGCTGCAAAAGGGGTGACGTGGCACAATATAGGCCACCCACGTTTTGCCACCAGAATGGTGACACCTAGCATGGACTCGACGAGTTGGAGGCCAAATCGACGAGTTGAGCAGGAATCCAGCCTATAAATAGAGGTGTCGGGTGAAACTCTTTTCTCACACCTTCAAACCCTTCTTTCTCTCTCTAGAAACTCTCTCTAAGCCCCCCCAAACCCCCCAAAGCCTACGGTAACTCCCTAGTACGAGGCGGAAGCCCGGGAGTGCCTGACGGCTCTAAAAAGAAGAGCCTTCGGCTCAGAAACTCTGCTTCAACGGGGCCAGGTTTTTGAGAAAACCCGCTGTAAGTGAGCTACGTCTAACCTATCTTTAGTATAGCTTATGTTTCAACATAGTAATGTTATTAGGAGCTTATAATGAGTATTTGGGCTATTATTATGTCTTATATAAGTGTCGTTATAATATCTTTTTCACTACTTGCGGTACGGGGAATCTGGTTTAAAGGACCGCATAGGGTTGTTGGATTTCAGAAGTGCTATATGCCAAAATGGTCCTGCCCTCCGGTGTTTTATGTCTGCCCCTGTCTGTATGGTTGAAAAATATTTTTTAAACTCTTATATAATAATAATAATGCTAAGACTACTAATTAGTCACGGTAAATATTAGACTAAAGTTTAGTGGTAATAATACTAGGTTTCGTCGGAGGAAAATAGAATCGTTAGAAGCGAAGCGCTGCCCGAGTTTGGAATCATCACTTTAACAAGTGAGTGCATAATTACTTTCATATTACACACAGATATGAAGTATTTTATATAAATTACGTGCTATGTGTGCATATTATCTGTATACTTGCTATCTATGCTGGATGAATGATTTTATACATGTTTTAAATGATTTAAACTATATATGTATTTTATATCTACAAAATGTGTTGGGTAAAACATGGGTAGATGTAATAGTTGTTGTGTGACAAAAAAAAATGATGAGAGGTGATATAGACCATGAGATAAGGGTGAGAGGTGAACCATGAGAGAAGCCTTTTACCCAAGTGTTGGCCCCGTCATCTAGCACAGTATGAATGACAACCATAGACTATTCTAGACAATCCAATTGAACACTAGCAGGCTCGCAACCTGTAGGTGTTATTTGAATACTAGCCAAAAAATTTCGTCTTCAAAATCATTTAACAAACATAAATATCATCGCCAAGGTATATAATCATAAAACATGTATCTCAAATCTCATAAAAGCTGTTATCATATCACAATCTCATATAAAATATCAGAGTAAACTCCCAGGCTAATAAAAAATGTGGTGTGTGCCATGCCGTCATCCCGAGCCCTTTCCCTTGTTAGCTGAAGTACTTGAAACTATAAGCACGAAGCTTAGTGAGCTCCCCCAAACTACCACATACCATACAAAGCACATATAACAAATAACATAACTCTGGGACTACTCCCAACTGCATCGGAACGAATCCCGACATCGGCTTACCCGGCATCGGACTCCTGTCCGGCATCTGACCGCATCGGGCATCGGGCTCACCCCGGCAGCGGGCTTGCCCCGGAATCGGGCTTACCCGGGCACATACACAGCATAACATATATAATAAACATATAATCTGCATCCGGAATGCCCCGGCATCGGACCGAAGCCCGGAACACATAATTATAACATATAAACTAGCATACATCGTGCTTTCCCCGAAACATATAACTCATGGCATAATAATTAACATACATCGGGCGTGCCCCGGCATCAGGCTTACCCCGGAACACATAACACATAACACATAAACATGCATGAATCACAAAGACATCAGGCATACATAAGTACTTCTCGGGACCGCCCCGACATCGGACCGAGGTCCGGAATCATATAAACTGCATCGGGCTAACCCCGACATACTCTACAACTTAAACGGGTCGGCATTGTGGCCGTAGACCCGTTCCTACCGGAAGGAAACTCACCTCGTAAGGCTGACTGTGAAATCTTGTGGTGAGGAATCCCTGACTGTTGATCCGGCTGCTCTCCGAGTATCATGACCAAATAAGCACTTAGTTAGAAATGAGGATTCTACTGTGGGTTAAATGACTATTTTACCCCTCTTTAATCTAATTTGGGCCATGACCTAGGCCCACTCCTTTCTAATCCTCACTAGGCCCAATAAGTCCCCAAATGGCCCAAGTTTTCTAAATTGGGCCCAATTCTTCATATGGGCTTTCCTTCCAAACCCAAACCAATTCTTGGGCCCTTAACTGGCTTCTAAAGGCCCATCACGGCCCAACTACTGCTATGACCAAAGCTAGGCCCAAACCGAGGCCCAATAACTTATAACCCACTGACTGAGCGTACGCTGAGCGTACCCATCTGTACGCTGCGCGTACTGCTTGAATGGCTTGTACGATGCGCGTACTGGCGTGTACGCCCAGCATACTCTCCTGTTAAGCCATCCTTTCCAAAACGACTTAATCTCTTAAGATAGATTGTCCAAACTACATATATGAGTCCAATACTTCGTCCTAGCCCATAAAGTCGATCACTTGGTGGCTTGCAAGCCACCAAATGAGCCCAACACTAAAAATGACAAAGAACCATCATGGAAATGGCTAGATCTCTTGCATGGCTTTATGAAAGCCTCAAAGCTTGCAACTTTACAACTAAAGGAACACATTGAGCTTCAAGGGTGGCAACCCTAAGCTCAAAGTCGAAGTTGCATGATCAAGATCCAATCTTTGGGCCTAAAAAGGTCCAAATCTTCCAAAACCTAGATCTATAATTCAAGAAGGAAAGATAGGAGCTTTATACCTCCCTTGAGTGCCCAAAGGTGAGCTTGTTCCAGATCCTTGAGCTCAAGATACTCAAGTGCTTCACTTCTTCCAAGCCCTTTTTCACCAAAATAAACTTCAAAGGTCAAGCACACAAAGACATGGAGTAAGGGACGAACTAGGGTTTTCTGAGAGTGAGGGACAGGTGAGGAGGCCAAAGGGGTGGCTATAATGGGGTTTATATATGTCTTAAACCCCAAAAATTAGGGTTTGACATCTGCCCGCGTACGCTGGGCGTACCTCATGGTACGCTGCGCATACGCCCCCGAGTCCCGCGCATCCAATGTGACTACTACGCCCCGCGTACGCCGGGTTACGCCCCACGTACGGCTCATGGCAGACCACTCATTGGCCCAATCTTCTAGGGTCCATTCCAACAAGGGGCATTGCCCAAACCTTAGTCCAAAACCAATATTAATTTGCATAATTAATCAATACCTCGAGAGACGGATGTTACAATTCACCCCCACTTGAATCAGACTTCGTCCTCGAAGTCTGCTGCTGCTGAATCTGGAAACAACTCCGGGTAGTGCTCCCTCATCTCCTCCTCGGACTCCCACGTCCACTCCGAACCCTTCCTGTGCTGCCACTGAACCTTCACTAATTCGACTATCTTATTTATCAACTCCTTCGTCTTGCGATCCAGGATCGCCACTGGCTTCTCGATGTAGTTCAGGCTATCGTCAACCTGAATATCCTCAATGGGTACCACTGCTGAATCATCCACTAAGCACTTCCGCAACTGAGAAACATGGAACGTGCTGTGGATCAGGCTGAGCTCTGCTGGAAGGTCTAACTGATAGGTAACCCGACCCACTCGGGCTGAAACCCTAAATGGACCAATGAACCTGGGGCCCAGCTTGCCCCACTTCCGAAATCTGATAACACCCTTCCAGGGTGACACCTTAAGGAGGACCATATCGCCCACTTGAAATTCCAAGTCCGAACGCCGCTTGTCGGCGTAACTCTTCTGCCGACTCTGAGCAGTCTGGAGCCTGCTCCGGACTTGCTGGATCCGCTCCGTGGTCTTGAGTACTACCTCCGTACTCCCTATGACTCTCTAACCGACCTAAGCCCCAACAGATTGGGGTCCTGCACTTCCTCCTGTAGAGCATCTCGAAGGGAGGTCAGTCGATACTGGAGTGATAGCTGTTGTTATACGAAAATTCCACTAACGGAAGATACGTATCCCAACTGCCACCGAAGTCTAGCACACATGCTCGAAGCATGTCCTCGAGAGTCTGAATCGTCCTCTTGCTCTGTCCGTCTGTCTGAGGGTGGAAAGCGGTGCTGAAATGGAGACGAGTACCCATCTCGTCGTGAAACCGCTTCCAAAACTTGGAAGTAAACCGGACATCTCGGTCTGACACCACCGAAACAGGCACTCCATGACGTGTCACTACCTCTCGCACATAAATCTCGGCCAATTTCTCAGCCGAGATGCTCTCCTGGATCGGTATAAAATGACCGCTCTTGGTCAACCGATCCACGATGACCCATATCGAATCAACCCCACGTGCGGTCCTGGGAAGCTTAGTAATGAAATCCATCGTGATATCCTCCCATTTCCACACGGGAATGTCTAACAGTTGCATCTTGTCGTGAGGCCTCTGGTGCTCTGCCTTAACCTTCCTACAGGTCAGGAATCTCTCCACGTACCAAGCTACGTCCCGCTTCATGCAGGGCCACCAGTAATCAGGTCGAAGATCCCTGTACATCTTCGTCGCCCCTGGATGGATGGAGAACCGAGACTTGTGGGCCTCATCCATCAACACCTGCCGTACTCCTCCCCAGTACGGTACCTAGACCCTCCCATGCAGGGTCAACAATCCTCGACTATCGTAATCAAACGAAGCTACTCGCCCCACTATCCTCTCACACTTCTGGCGCTCCTCCTTCAGGCCCTCAACCTGCGCCTCCCTAATCTTCACCAACAATGGAGTAATCACTGTCATCCTCAGACAGATATCTCGAATCGATGCCGCTACCGCCTTGCGGCTCAGGGCGTCGGCCACTACGTTGGCCTTGCCCGGGTGGTAAATGATCTCACAATCGTAATCCTTCACTACATCTAACCACCGACGCTGCCTCATGTTCAGATTCGGCTGATCCATGAGGTACCTCAAACTCTTATGGTCCGTGTAAATGGTACACCGGACCCCGTAGAGATAATGCCGCCAAATCTTGAGGGTGAACACCACAACCCCCAGCTCAAGATTATGCGTCGGATAGTTAGCCTCGTGAGGCTTCAGCTGTCTCGAAGCATAAGCTATCACATGACCTCGCTGCATCAATACCGCTCCCATACCTTTGATCGAAGCGTCACAGTAGACTACAAAGTCATCTACTCCCTCTGGCATGGTGAGAATCGGCGCCTCGCACAGTCGTTCCCTGAGCGTCTCAAAGGTTGTATTCTGCTTAGGACCCCAACGAAACACCACCGACTTCTTGGTCAGTCGGGTCAGCGGAACTGCTATCTTGGAGAAATCCCGGATGAATCTCCTGTAGTACCCTGCCAAACCCAGGAAGCTCTGAATCTCGGATGGAGACTTCGGGACCTCCCACTGCATCAAAACCTCAATCTTGTCCGGATCTACTAATATACCCTTCTGGTTGACAAGGTGCCCCAGAAACTGCACCTCGCGGAACCAGAACTCGCACTTGGAGAACTTTGCGAAAAGTCTCTCCCTCCTCAAGGTCTTAAGCACCTCCTGTTGGGTTTTGATCATTCTAACACTCCTATGGTGTACATGCAACCCTATAAACCTTGGATCTATGTTTTCTCTATTATACATGCAAATATTAACTATTCCAAGGTTTCATCCTAACTATCATATTATGAAGCACCTATACTACAAAGTTATAGTTAGATGACATACCTTTTGATGTAGCTTGATGTCTTCAAGCTTTAAGAGCTTAGCCCCAATAGTGTGGAAGCCTCAAATGGAATCACAAATCACCAAAACACCTTGGAAGAACTTGAGAGAATATGTATGCACACTAAAATCGGCCCACTCTTATTTTCACACACTTGTGCCAATTTTGTGAGCCAAGAACCCCTTTATATATTATGGAGGATTAGGGTTACATCCATGTAAACCCTAATACCCATGACCTTTCATTTACATAGGATCCATGGGTTAAAAGCTCCATGGACCATCCATGAAAGCTTAGCCCAACGTAAATGAACTTGGCCCATTCCATATATATAAGAGTCCATATTTAATTAGTTCTTTTTGATCACTTAATTAATTTTAAATTAATTCTTGATCAATACTAATTAAATAATATAATTCCATATTAATATATTAGAACTTATAATATATTAATATAAATCATAAATATACTATTCTCAAAAGACTATCCATATAAATTGTGCCGGTGAAGTGCAACCCAAATGGACCATGCCGGGTCGGGTCAAGTACATACCAAATATAGTTATGGACTTAGACATTAATCCAACAGTCTCCCACTTGGATAAGTCTAAAACTATTATTGAGTATGACTTCAAAACCTAACTGGCAATCGTAACTCTTAAAGCCGCTGTCGAACTCTGACCTTGTCAATGACTTGTCCATTAGATAAGGGATCATATATTCCTACATTCTAGATATCATATGGACTGAGACATGGATTATAATCATTCTCTCTGTCCATTTGTTGTTTCGCGATTTTCGATTTATGATGACTGACTGATTGAACAAATCAAATCAGTCCTGGCTTGGCCAAGCACTCACATGTGTCATCGCTAAATCATCGAGGGGCCCACAGATATCGCTTTTATCCCGAAGGTAAAAGGAATGGATAAACTTCGACTCATATGGCTTGTTCTACTAATTGTTGAATCATACACAAAGGCACGTTTTATAACATCGAGTTACCAATGCGTTTTCGTGCAATCAATGTACAACCAACTCATAGTAACAACTCATATCTCTAGGTTTGAAGAATATAAGATATTATCGTCTCATGATCACTCGTGATAAAATCCATGAAGTGATTCAAATGAGCGCGGGTTGAATCCAATACTCAGAACTTATAGGCACTCATGAATGTGTTGTAGCACCACTTTGTCCACCAACTTGGACCTCTACAAACCAACCCATGACAGTCTTGATTCATATCTACTTCCAACATATGACCGACTGTGGATGGTTTGAATAACTTAATCATTCAGGAAGAGCGACTTAGTTATTCTGGAAGTCAAAACATGCAAAGTGAAACACAAGAATAAATGAATCAAATATTGTATCAAACCCTATGAAAATTGTTGTTATCTATTCCTTAGCAATATATCATAACTTCTTAAGCAACTACTCAAAATTCTGATGCGATCGAAATCCACCTTCGCGATCAGAATCAGCATATACTTCCTTTAAGATTTCTCTCTATTCTTTGATTCTTAAAACATCAACATGTAACCTAGTCACATCATGTAATGAGGATCTCAGAATAGAACTTAACAGAGTTAGATAATGGGTTCTACCTGATGTAGAGTCAAACTTATTGACTTTAACATCCTTAGGTAAATTTGGCAGCTTTGCAATCAACGCCCCTTCATTTGGCAAAATAAACATATGGACCCTTTGGTAATGGGACTATCTCAGACTTAGCCTTTCTCTTTACCATTTGGTCAACCGGGTTGACTATGGCCAATCCCTTTCCATTGGGAAGCGAATGCTTTTTCTGGATTTCCAGTGTCACCATTGTCACTGTCCATAAAGTTTTTGGGAAGTTGATCTTCTAATCAAATTTGCTTTACTATCGTTCCAAATCATTGCTGATTCAGCAGCACCAAGCAAATAGATATGATCATCAAGGTTCATGTCATAGTCTGTTTCATAGTAGTCCCAAAGGAACTCACTATGTGACTTAGAAAGTGATTGAACAATCAACTTTCTCAAGACTTTGACACCTAACTCTCCCGGCTTGTCAATATGTGACTTCATCTCTAAGATATGATCACACATAGACCTTGCTTGCCATTAGGGCTTGAGTGACCTTGAACTTGTGGGTTAGGGAGAATAATTGGAGGAGGTGGAGGAAGAGAAGTATGACTTCCATGAGCCAAACTCGAGAAGTCATATTCATTAGGAAAGCTTGGTTTGGGAAGATCATTGTTGTCTAAACCAGACATCAACAATGGGAGAAATTCACGTAAAGTTGATTTAAGTCCTTAATATAACACCCAATATGATATATTAAGGCTAGGACCCAACAAACTATTTTATAACTTGGAAGAGGGATGCCGTAATCCAAGCTATAAAATATTTGAAGGTATGTGAATGACGATTCACCAATTTCCACCAAGATAAACGAAATGTATTATTAGGTTTTAATTGGTTTTGAAACTCCCAGATTCTTTTGAGATTCATTGAACTTTTCAATGGCATGTTTCAATCTCGAGTGTGCCCTTCAGGTTTTGTGACTGGGATGCCGAGGATCACAAAACAAGGTGTGAAGTAACCATGCAAATATACTTGGTACCCTTAATATTTACCCCTCAATCGATGTGTCGGTTAACCATACACGCTCCAACGATACTATGATAAACATTAAGTTACCCTTTGCCTACCTTGTTAAGTCCAGGTTAGTGTGCCGGTTAACCACACACGCTCCACTAACAGCTTAAACAAAGTGCAAAGTGTAATTTCATGGATTAGCACCTTATTCACATTTTCCTAAGTAACTAAGATTGGGAATTTATAAGTGTTTAGTTACTTAGTATTTATCATTATACTTATAATGAAAAGAGAATTATAGTCCTTGTCCTACCTGTTCGGCTAACGACCCTCCACCGGTCAAGGAAGCGGTGAGTGAGAGTGGACACCCATTAAACTGCCATTTTATAGGCAGTAACCTTATACCCCCTTATAGACCGGCTTCGTGAATGAGGCCTACTAATGGTAAGACGACTTGCTCTTATACATATAATATATTATACTTTTAATATTATAATAGTATAAGGGTGTATTTTAGACATTTAAAATACTTGGTGGTTTAATCTATTAATTAAACTAGACTTTTAATTTAATTAAACTCAAACCATATATTTATGGATTAATAATACTCTTTTAATTAAACGCTTTAATTAACTATTAATAAAGTCCATAAGAGTTAATTTGAACTATTCAACAAAACATCATAATTCCAATTATTAAACTCAAAATTAAAACCATTTAATTAATTGTTTAAGTTATGAACCCAAGAGTTTTAGAATTCAATTCTTTTTTTCATAAAAAACTTTTCTCAAATTCCAAAACTTGAGGGCAAGTTTTGTAATTCTTGAAAACCTTTGGATTCCATAACTTATAGAATTAATGGTGTTTTATGATGAAACTTTCCATGTTCCATAACTTAAGAACAAGTTATGGAATTCTTTAAAACATTAACACCAAATTTTGTAACTCCATAAAAACTTTGAACAAAATTTTTTTTCTTTAAAAAAACTTTCATATCCATAACTTATGGAAGTTTCAAAAACCCTTAAGATCACAACTTTAAAAAAAACTTTTGAGCTCCAAAATTTTATGATAAAATATGTAACTCCTTAAAACATTTAGATCAAACTTTTAAAACTAATAAAACAATCATATCATTTTATCTTTTACTAAATTTGACCTAATTCAACTCATATAACAAATGATTCAAATTTTACAAATAATTCGTTTTTCACAAAACAAGTAATTATCTTAAAATTTGACAAACGTCATGTTTTTTTTCCTTTTTTTTCAACTTTAAAATAAAACATTTGCATCAATATAACAGAAAACAACCCATGGGTCTGACACCACTGTTGGGTTTTGAGCATTCTAACACTCCTATGGTGTACATTCAACCCTATAAACCTTGGATCTATGTTTTCTCTATTATACATGCAAATATTAACTATTCCAAGGTTTCATCCTAACTAGCATATTATGAAGCACCTATACTACAAAGTTCTAGTTAGATGACATACCTTTTGATGTAGCTTGATGTCTTCAAGCTTTAAGAGCTTAGCCCCAATAGTGTGGAAGCCTCAAATGGAATCACAAATCACCAAAACACCTTGGAAGAACTTGAGAGAATATGTATGCACACTAAAATCGGCCCACTCTTATTTTCACACACTTGTTCCAATTTTGTGAGCCAAGAACCCCTTTATATATTATGGAGGATTAGGGTTACATCCATGTAAACCCTAATACCCATGACCTTTCATTTACATAGGATCCATGGGTTAAAAGCTCCATGGACCATCCATGAAAGCTTAGCCCAACCTAAATGAACTTGGCCCATTCCATATATATAAGAGTCCATATTTAATTAGTTCTTTTTTATCACTTAATTAATTCTAAATTAATTCTTGATCAATACTAATTAAATAATATGATTCCATATTAATATATTAGAACTTATAATATATTAATATAAATTATAAATATACTATTCTCAAAAGACTATCCATATAAATTGTGCCGGTGAAGTGCAACCCAAATGGACCATGCCGGGTCGGGTCAAGTACATACCAAATATAGTTATGGACTTAGACATTAATCCAACACCTCCCTCAGGTGTTCCTCGTGCTGCTCCTTAGTCTTGGAATAAATCAAGATATCATCAATGAATACTATCACAGACCGATTCAACATCGGTCTGCACACACGGTTCATGAGATCCATGAACGCGGCTGGAGCATTGGTGAGCCCAAACGGCATCACCACAAACTCATAATGGCCATAGCGGGTCCTAAAAGCAGTCTTCTACACATCATCATCTCTGACCCGCATCTGGTGATATCCGGACCGTAGATCAATCTTGGAAAACCAAGATGCTCCCTGAAGCTGGTCGAAAAAATCATCTATCCTTGGGAGTGGGTAACGGTTCTTCACCGTTATCTTATTCAGCTCTCGGTAATCAATGCACATCCGGTGCGACCCGTCCTTCTTCTTCACAAACAGGATCGGGGCTCCCCATGGTGAACTGCTCGGCCTGATAAAACCCTTGTCTAGTAGCTCCTGCAGCTGCGTAGACAACTCCTGCATCTCGGGAGGAGCCAACCGATATGGTGCCTTGGCTATCAGAGCCGCACCAGGGACCAGGTCAATCCGGAACTCAACCTGTCTCTCCGGAGGTATCCCAGGCAAATCCTCCGGGAATACGTCCGGGTACTCTCGCACTACTCGTACATCATCAACCGTCGCCTTTCCCTTATCCCGGGTATCGATGACGTAAGCAACATATCCCGAGCAACCCTGCTGAAAATGACGTTTCGCTCTCGCTGCAGAACAAAAAACTTGTCCGCGTTGTGGCCTCTCGCCCTGAATCACTAACTCTCCCCTACTGAGAGTGTGAACTCTAACCAACTACTGCTCACAATCTATCATTGCCCCATTGGGGCTCAACCAGTCCATACCTACTATAACCTTGTTCCCTCGCAGGAGAATAGGAACCAAATCCACTGAGAACTGCTCATCAAATAGTCGCAATGTACACCCTCTATGAACTCTCGTGACCCTGACGGTCCTTTCATCAGCTATCTCGACGTCGAGTGGACAATCCAGCTCCCCTGGATCTCTGCTAAATCGCTTGCTAAGCGCGAGCGACACAAATGATCAGGTAGCCCCCGAATCAAATAATACCATAGCTGAAATGACGTTCACTAAGAACGACCCTATACACAAACACATAATCATGAGAAACAAATAATATCAAATACAGAGGTAAGAGAGAAATACATACCCGCCACCACGTCAGGAGCTGCTCGTGTCTCCTCTGCAGTAAGTTGAAAAGCTCTGCTCCGTGCCGTAGGCGCATCAGCCCGGCCCTGACGGCCATCTGTAATCCTCAAGGTGGCAGGAGAAGGTGCTGCCACCTTCCCTGCTGTTGCTAAACTCAGGCACTGGGACCGCTTGTGTCCCCGCTGATTGCACTGAAAGCAAATTAGATCTGATGCTAGTGTGGTGGTGGTAGTAGCTGTGCAATCTTGGCTCATGTGACCAGTTCGGCCGCACTTGTAGCAACCCGAACTCCCTGCCTTGCACGCTCCCTCGTGCATCCTGCCGTATTTGTCACAACGACCGTGGCTCTGCTGGCTCCGAGATCTATGATCTGATACCTTGGGCCTCTTGCCCGTACCTCCTGACTGAACTCCCTCTGGCTTCCTCTTCCTTTCCATCTCTAAATCCAACTCCCTCTCTCGAGCCCTCGCTATCATATCCTCCAGCGTCTTACAGCTGGATCGGCTCACAAACTGGCGGATATCACTCCGCAACATCTCATGGTATCGGGCCTTTTTCATCTCCTCGTCCGCCACATACTGCGGAACAAGAAGGGCCCTCTCCCTAAACTTGGCGGTAATCTCTGCCACAGTCTCCGTCGTCTGCTGGAGGTCCTGAAACTTCCTAGCAAGCTGCTGCACCTCAATAACAGGTGCAAACTCGGCTCTAAACCTGGTCGTGAAATCACTCCAGGTCATGGCATCCAACACACTGTCATCTCCAATGTCTCTCCCGATTTCCTCCCACCAATCTCGTGCCCTGTCCTTCAGAAAACAGGATGCTAATATGACCTTGTCCCCCTCGGGACATTTGCTGGTACGGAACGCGTTGGCGACATCTTCCAACCATCTGGTACTCGCAATGGGGTCCCGGGCCCCATGGTAGTCAGGAGCTCCACAAGCTCTGAACTCCCTGAAAGTCAATGTGCGCGATCCCATCATGGACGCTATCTCAGTACGGAACGTGCTCAGCTTCTCATCCAGAAGCTCTAAGATACCCTCCTTGACCGACCCAAAAATCACAGGAGTCTGGTCTAGTATGCTGCATGTGACCTCCGAGGAGATAAACTCCCTGGTCTGCTCATCTAACTGCCCGGCTCCAGAGCCTGAGCCCGATCCCTCTCCTGCACCTGAGCTACCCACTGCTGGTCTAGAGCGCAAAACCACCATTCTGAAACACATCATAACAAACATCAGAATGCTAATATAACTGGAGGGATCACATACACTACTAGTTCTCTGGTCTTATCTCAGCCTTCCTTGATTTGAGTACGGATCCTCTGCTTTCAGTAGTACGGGCCTATACTACCTTCCACATCTATCCGTACTTTCCTCAAGGACTGCCTCGACTCCATCAAGTCCCTTCTACTACTACTACTGCTGAGCACATACTAAACTCTTCCTAGGCTTGCCCTAGGGTAATCACCAATCCACTCTCCGCCATCAGCTGCATAAGAAGTCCCTGCTTTCTTTCCCTATCTAGCTCGCGAATACTATTACATATTACTCAGACTAGATAATTCTTCGAATAAGAGATCCTACTCTACAACGGTTGGACTCAGACAAGAGCTGCGAAATAGAAATAAACTTAACCTTCTGAAATTATTTAGTCCTTGCAATATGCAACGTAACATATTCGTTTACTACTTAGTAAAAGATAACTAAGACTCCTAAAAGCACAAAGCAAGCAGCATTCGAGCATCGAGTACACATAATCAAGTATCTACTACTCTGGCTATCCTACTGACTAATCTGTACTAGCATGCAGTTCTCATAAAGCTGAACACATATAACAGGCACATAAGGCATCCTTCCTAGATCCTTAGTCCTAATCTAGCATGTTGTTCTAATAAGGCTGATAATCATAACATAGCATAAACTTGTATGGGTAATTTGGGAGTACTTACTTGAGCTCGGCTGATTGCATGCACCACACCCTTTTCTCTTTTCAAAGTTCTTTTCTATTTCCAAAATCCTTTTGTAAAAATGATTTTCTTTTGAAAATTTCATACCACTTCCTTAGTTTGAGTTCAGACACACCCGAAAGTGTGCCCGAATCCCTCAAACCAAGGCTCTGATACCAACTTGATACATTCCAAAAATACTAGCCAAAAATTTTGGTCTTCAAAATCATTTAACAAACATAAATATCATCGCCAAGGTATAGAATCATAAAACGTGTATCTCAAATCTCATAAAATCTGTTATCATATCACAATCTCATATAAAATATCAGAGTAAACTCCCAGGATAAGAAAAACTGTGGTGTGTGTCATGCCATCATCCCGAGCCCTTTCCCTTGCTAGCTGAAATACCTTAAACCAAAACTGAAACTGTAAGCACGAAGCTTAGTGAGCTCCCCCAAACTACCACATACCATACAAAGCACATATAACAAATAACATAACTCTGGGACTACTCCCAACTGCATCGGAACGAATCCTGGCATCGGCTTACCCGGCATCGGACTCCTATCCGGCATCGGGCTCACCCCGACATCCGACCGCATCGGGCATCGGGCTCACCCCGACATCGGGCTTACCCTGGCACATACACAGCATAACATATATCATAAACATATAATCTGCCCCCGCATCGGACCGAAGCCCAGAACACATAATCATAACTTATAAACTAGCATACATCGGGCTTGCCCCGGAACATATACTTCATGGCATAACAATTAACATACATCGGGCTTGCCCCGACATCGAGCTTATCCCGGAACACATAACACATAACACATAAACATGCATGAATCACAAAGACATCAGGCATACATAACTACTTCTCGGGACCGCCCCGGCATCAGACCGAGGTCCGGAATCATATAAACTGCATCGGGCTAACCCCGACATCGGGATCACCCTGGCATACTCTACAACTTAAACGGGCCGACATTGTGGCCGTAGACCCGTTCCTACTGGAAGGAAACTCACCTTGTAAGGCTGACTGTGAAATCTTGTGGTGAGGAATCCCTGACTGCTGTTCCGGCTGCTCTCCGACTATCATGACCAAATAAACACTTAGTCAGAAATGAGGATTGTACTATGGGTAAAATGACTATTTTACCCCTCTTTAATCTAATTTGGGCCATGACCTAGGCCAACTCCTTTCTAATCCTCACTAGGCCCAATAAGTCCCCAAATGGCCCAAATTTTCTAAATTGGGCCCAACTCTTCATATGTGCTTTCCTTCCAAGCCCAAACCAATTCTTGGGCCCTTAACTGGCTTCTGAAGGCCCATAACGGCCCAACTACTGCTATGACCAAAGCTAGGCCCAAACCGAGGCCCAATAACTTATAACCCACTAACTGAGCGTACACTGAGCGTACCCATATGTACGCTGCGTGTACTGGCGTGTACGCCCAACGTACTCTCCTGTTAAGCCATCCTTTCCAAAACGACTTAATCTCTTAAGACAGAACGTCCAAACTACATATCTGAGTCCAATACTTCGTCCTAGCCCATAAAGTCGATCACTTGGTGGCTTGCAAGCCACCAAATGAGCCCAACACTAAAAATGACAAAGAACCACCATGGAAATGGCTAGATCTCTTGCATGGCTTCATGAAAGCCTCAAAGCTTGCAACTTTACAGCTAAAGGAACACATTGAGCTTCAAGGGTGGCAACCCTAAGCTCAAAGTCGAAGTTACATGATCAAGATCCAATCTTTGGGCCTAAAAAGGTCCAAATCTTCCAAAACCTAGATCTATGATTCAAGAAGGAAAGATAGGAGCTTTATACCTCCCTTGAGTGCCCAAAGGTGAACTTGTTCCAGATCCTTGAGCTCAAGATACTCAAGTGCTTCTTCCTTCAACCTTGCTTCACTTCTTCCAAGCCCTTTTTCACCAAAATAAACTTCAAAGGTCAAGCATACAAAGAAATGGAGTAAGGGACAAACTAGGGTTTTCTGAGAGTGAGGGACAGGTGAGGAGGCCAAAGGGGTGCCTATAATCGGGTTTATATATGTCTTAAACCCTAAAAATTAGGGTTTGGCATCTTCCCGCGTACACTGGGCGTACCTCATGGTACGCTGCGCGTACGCCCCCGAGTCCCGTGCATCCAATGTGACTACTACGCCCCGCGTACGCCGGGTTACGCCTCGCATACGGCTCATGGCAGACCACTCCTTGGCCCAATCTTCTAGGGTCCATTCCAACAAGGGCCATTGCCCAAACCTTAGTCCAAAACCAATATTAATTTGAATAATTAATCAATACCTCGAGCGACGGATGTTACATGTATTTATCATGTTTTTCTGGGAACAAATTCCGCAACATTTTTATTAAAAGAGGTGCTCTGATTTTTATAAAGCATAAACAAAACCGGTCTTTTCTGGCCTTGAATATGGGGATGTGACAGTTGGTATCAGAGCATTAGTTTACGCGAACTAGGAATATGGATTTATTTCTAGACTTAAACTTAGAATGCTAAGCGATGATCGTGGGGAGTGTGTCTAATAAAATTTAGGTAATACAACTGAATAGACACAAGCACTAGCTAATTTAGGGAAAATGCCTAACATGCTTTTATGTGCTAAATGATTTATGATGCTTTATGATGCTAAATGTATGATCGGATCTATGGTCTGTTGCTGACCGGATATGGAAACTTTATGCGTTTAGATTTCTAAACGTTTAATTACGGTATTAGAACTGACATGTAACTTTTTGGAGTAATAAGGAGGATTACACGTCTAAACCCTCCTCTATCTATATTCTCGTCTCGATACACCGAACGCCTACTTTGGTGTGCAGAACATCATGGTAAAGACTCGTAGTGAATTGAGTAAATGGAGGAAATGAGAAGGCTTACGATACTAAATGGTACCTATCGGAAGATATCGTAAGAGTGATATCTTGCCTTTAGAATACGTCTAATAAATAATACGTCTAGTACGGGAGAAGTACACTTTCGATTAGAAGAAGAAATATTTTTGGTATAATCCAGGAAGTTATCCCTTCGTCAGACATTTCCATCACCAACCGAGTTGAAGCAGAATTGATGATTGAAGATACGCATGGAAGAAGTCCTAGTAGAGTCTAGGGAAAATTATATGATTGTTTGGACACATTTGTATGTGTTAAAATTGTTTTTGTGATAATGACTTGGAGAACTGCGAGACAATACTTGGGACGTGTATGAGTAGGTGTGAAAGGTAGTAGAGGCCTATACTACCGGAAGCACAGGACTCACACTTGGATCAGGGAAAGTCACAAGGTTACCAAGAAGCTAGTAATTGATTCCGTTTTATTCAAGTATGTCGTTACCATAGTTTTGGTAATGACTACGACTAAGTCGAGTATGTTACGTGCTTCGGAGAACCAAGTTCAATGTCACATCTGACTTAAACCAGAAGATTGAAATCAAAGCGATCAATAGAAGTATTGCGCTCGTTGTTAAAGAAGTTGGTAGCTAGAAATGCTACATGTTAAAATGTGATTATATCACATTAGAACATGAAGGAAGGTATATTCCATTCTAGAATTTGACTCTAAAAGACCTGAGTCTAAACGTTGCGTTACACGATGATAGGTCATTAGAATATGACGCATCGGTCCATTGCAGTAATCAAAGAACCCATCTTGAGTTTGTCTCCAGTAAAGATCGAGATTGTGACGTGAAGGTCACAATTGAAATTCTAACGTAAGATAGAGAGCGGGTGCAAGATCGAGCATCGCCTGTGGTCAAGAAGTCCAAGCGTTAGATACTCATTCGAAGGAACATAGAAGTTACGATTATTACCTAAGAGGAAGAGATAACCTACGGAGTCATTATACAAACTTGTTTCGTTGATGATTCTGGGACGTAATCATCCTAAGGGGGAGATAATTGTAACCCCCGTAGATCCGGGCTGGTCATTATAGAGACAATAAGTGTTGAAAACGACTTTTTGGTAGAAGATTATTTAAAATGAATAATCATAATAAAAGTTGTAGTGTATGTTACAAGGATTCCGTACATATATAGAACACCGAAATCCGAATTATAACGAAGAAGTTATGGCCCGACGAAGTTTTACGGCAAAATCGGCACGGCACCGGGAGACGTAAATAGTGAATTTATGATAGAGGAGTTTTTAGCCTTAGTAATCTAAACAAAAGTTGTAGTATACGTTAAACCGAGAACATACAAAAAAAGAACGCCCAAATCTGACTTCGTATGAGGAAGTTATGAATTTTCTAAGATTTGGCTTAGCAGTGCACGGCCCGAAACTCGAATTTTAGATCGAGCGGTTTTTGGCCAACGCGACCTAAATGAGAATTGAATATCGCATTAATAGGAACTCAACGACAAAAAGACATACGAAAACGGAGTCAGTATGTAGAAGTTATGAATTTTACGCGGATATTTAACAATGTAATCTCCTTGTACTGTTAAATTTAAAATTGGTCGAGAATTAGCCGATAGTGTCAAAAGGAAAGTTGTAGATCTTGTTTTTACCTACGCGTGTATATAAAGAACGTCGAAAACGGAGCTCGTATGCGAAAGTTACGGGGTTTAGAAGTCGTCAGGGTGCTGCTGCAAAAGGGGTGACGTGGCACAATATAGGCCACCCACGTTTTGCCACCAGAATGGTGACACCTAGCATGGACTCGACGAGTTGAGCAGGAATCCAGCCTATAAATAGAGGTGCTGGGTGAAACTCTTTTCTCACACCTTCAAACCCTTCTTTCTCTCTCTAGAAACTCTCTCTAAGCCTCCCAAACCCCCCAAAGCCTACGGTAACTCCCTAGTACGAGGCGGAAGCCCCGGAGCGCCTGATGGCTCCAAAAAGAAGAGCCTTCGGCTCAGAAACTCTGCTTCAGCGGAGCCTGGTTTTCGAGAAAACCCGCTGTAAGTGAGCTACGTCTAACCTATCTTTAGTATAGCTTATGTTTCAACATAGTAATGTTATTAGGATCTTATAATGAGTATTTGGGCTATTATTATGACTTATATAAGTGTCGTTATAATATCTTTTTGACTACCCGCGGTACGGGGAATCTGGTTTAAAGGGCTGCATAGGGTTGTTGGATTTTAGAAGTGCTATATGCCAAAATGCTCCTGCCCTCCGGTGTTTTATGTCTGGCCCTGTCTGTACATAGTGGTTGGAAAATATTGTTTAAACGCTTATATAATAATAATAATGCTAAGACTAATAATTATTCACGGTAAATATTAGACTAAAGTCTAGTGGTAATAATACTAGGTTTCGTCGGAGGAAAATAGAATCGTTAGAAGCAAAGCGCTGTCCGAGTTTGGAATCATCACTTTAACAAGTGAGTGCATAGTTACTTTCATCTTACACATAGATATGAAGTATTTTATATAAATTATGTGCTATGTGTGCATATTATCTGTATACTTGCTATCTATGCTGGATGAACGATTTTATACATGTTTTAAATGATTTAAACTGTATAAATGTATTTTATATCTACAAAATGTGTTGGGTAAAACATAGGTAGATGTAATAGTTGCTGTGTGACAAAAACAAAATGATGAGAGGTGAACCATGAGAGAAGCCTTTTACCCAAGTGTTGGCCCCGTCATCTAGCAGAGTATGGATGACAACCACGGACTATTCTAGACAATCCAATTGAACACTAGCAGGCTCGCTCTATAGGTGTTATTTGAACTGTGTATTCACCAGTTGTACTCTAAAAACGCATTGACATGTATTGCGAGTGGATTCTCGTAAACGATACTGTCAATAAACGAGATAACCCTGACAGCTATGGATTTAGTGCCTGATGAGCAAACCCTGGCAACTATGGATTTAGTGCCTGTTGAGCAAACCCTGGCAACTATGGATTTAGTGCCTGTTGAGTAAACCCTGGCAACGATGGATTTCGTGCCTATTCCTTAGGATAATCCTTAGGAAAGAATGAACGAGGAATAGCTAATTCTTAGGGTAAATCCTTAAGAGTAAAGAAGATAATGGGGATAGGTAATTGGGTTAATTGTTTGATGATTAAACATAATAATTATATTATTGTGGGTTGAAAACCCTATGTACTCACCAGGTTTCCCGACCTGACCCACTCAGCTTATTTATATCACAGGTGTTGATATGAAGTCACATTACACTGAGAGATTAAGGAGATATAAATCACTAGTGATAATGAATGTAAGTTCTGTTTATGCTTATGTTTGTGTATTGATGATGACATCCCAAATGTTTTTAAATGAACAGAAATACATTTCTTCGGAAATGCTTTGATAATGTATTTATCATGTTTTTCTGGGAACAAATTCCGCAACATTTTTATTAAAAGAGGTGCTCTGATTTTTATAAAGTATAAACAAAACCGGTCTTTTCTGGCCGTGAAAATGGGGATGTCACAACATGTATCATATCTAATATGTATACCGGGCAAGGACCAATGCCAGGTGGGGCCTGATAACTATCTTATATGCTATTTATCTTTGTGACTCTTGCATGTGTTTATGTGTTCTTATGTATACCGGGCGGGGACCGATTCCAGTCGGGCCCTGATGAATGTGATGTGGCGGGGCCCGACTCATATTACTGATAGACCTGTTCCGAGCAGGGCCCGATGCCAGGCGGTGCCCGATGATGGACGGGGCCCATTATGTGTCTGATATGTATGGTATGTGGTATTTTGGGGAACTCACTAAGCTTCATGTTTACGGTTTATAGTTTATGTTTCAGGTACTTCCGGATCCAATGGGAAGAGCTTGGGGTGATCGCATCACACACACCACATTGTTCCGCATTTTATTTGACTCTAATGTACATTGATGTTTTGATTACACTTTGATTCTATTATGGTTATGTGAACATGTTTGAAAGATGGTTTTATTAATCTAAAAATTAGAACTTTTGGTCTTGATTTTTGGGACGTTACATATCTTATCTTACTTAAAATGCCTTACCGCATCTTATATTTATCTCAATTCGTTATCATGTTCTCAATATAAGCGCATTATACTTTTGCACCATAAACATATGTATCAAGGTTAACATCTTAGTAATCAAAATTTCTTTGTTTCTAAAATAATAGTGGATTGCCTTTACACTTAAAAATATCTACATCTCATTTTTAAATTCTCTCTTAATCATTAACATTTTTCTTAAATATTATAATCAATCAGTATTCCTACTATCATTCAGAATTTTAATCACCCTCCTCATATTCGGTAGTGTTTCACGTATCACCATCCAAATTTGGTTATTTTCCTCTTATCATTTTCTCAGTTATCATCTCGTACTCGACTTACGACACATTTTTTAAGCTATGAGGATGTCACTAGTATTCAAATATATGAACTAGAAACTCATTAAGTACCTCACATAATGGATATCGACTAAGCACTTAGTAGGTCGATCCATGGTAAATCACATCTCAAATACTATCACTCATTTCTCAATAACTTTACTAGTCTGCAAATTACTCAAATTAATCTTATTAATCTCTACAATACTAACAATGTAGTTAATCAACTCAGATATCTATAAATTACTCAAATCGCTAGGATTAATCACTCAGATTTATCTGATCAATTACTTAAATCAATTACTCTAATCAATATCAATCATTCAAATTAATTGCTCATATTACTCAAATTAATGATCAATTACTTAATTCATTTTCTCCTATCACTTAGATCATTCACTCAAATTAGTCGGATCAATTCAAATTAACCAGATCAATTATTTAGATTATTCAAATTAATATTATTCGCTCAGGTCAATCACTCGGATCTATCGATTACTCAAATCAATTTCTCATATAAATTACTCTTGATCAAATTCAACCACTCGGATCAATCTCAATCGCTTAGATCAATATTAATCACTATGTTTAATGTCAATCAATCACTTGGATCATTCACTCAAATTAATTGGATCAATCACTTAGATTAATATTACTCACTCAATTCAATTACTCAAATCACTTGGATTAATATTATCTACTCAAATTGATTTCTCAAATCAATATCATTTATTCAGATCACTTACTCAAATCAATCATAACAAATCTCATATTGGGACTAGGTCTCGTCACCTATAGGAGACTCAATCACAAATATCGTCTACTCGAGTAAACTAAATCGCCTCTAATGGGTCTAAACATGTAAGTCTAAATCATTTACATGAAGTGATCTAATCACCTCTCATAGATCAATCATGTAAGTCTATCAATCGTCTACATCAAATAATCATGTAAGTTTATGATCTCGATCAGAATTCTCATTTATCTTGATCTTTTACACATTGAGATCTAATCACCTCTCTTTGATCTTATGTAAATTTCATATTCTCAATAAAAGGTTCTCATCCTCAATCTCATTGTATCTCTCTCTCTCTCTCTCTCTCTCTCTATATATATATATATATATATATATATATATATATATATATATATATATATATATATATATATATGCTTAGGTTATTTAATTCTAACTAATTATGGTGTGGATGTAGGAATGATTGTGGGCCAATCATTTTACTTATTTTAAGAAAGTGATTAATACATATTATTGAATTAAATATAATTGAAAAATATCATCTAATTTAATGACAAGGGTATTTTAGTCAATTAATATAGATTTAATAAAGGAAAATTGCATATTTTAAGGGATCATAGATTCTATTAATTTTAAAAATCCGATTTTACGAATCATAATTCTTTTAATTCAGACATTCTGACAGAAGCCTGTAGGTATCACCTTGATGGTTGACCCCAACAGAGGTAGAGTCACCTGTCGAAAAAAGAGTCTTTCTACAACCGATGGCTAACCATAAAAACGAAAGAATGGCAAAGAGGATCAAAACCACAAAATGGAAGGTTTTATCTCTCTCTCTCTCTCTCTCTCTATATATATATATATATATATATATATATATATATATATATCTTACTATATTATTATACAAACCTTACTATTTCTAAAAATAGATTTAAGATGTTCAAGTGTTTAAACACAATGTACAATATCTAATGCATTATATATCTTATGTGTATCAAAGACCCCCTTAAGTCTCGCATATTGTTTCCTCCATAGGCCATATATCATTTTATCTTTTTTGACCTGGCCTTTATTTTTCATTTGAATTCCCACTTAAAACTAAGTCAAACACGTTTGGATTCAGTAGACGGTTTCCTCAATCCCGCACACTAATCTCGGCCCCAGTATAGCTCTCCCATATTTGATCCTTCCATCTCCCTTATTTGATCCCTCCATCTCCCTTTATCTCCAAAAAAAAATATCAGTTTGAAGATTTCATTCAGATTCCTTTTCGCTTGCCTTTCTCACACTCAACGCAAACCCTAACATCGATGATGACGAAGAACTTTCTCGGATGGCCACTGGTCGCAAGGTGAGAACCCCTCTAATGGATATATCATAAAGCTTGCTAACGATGTTTTATTTTATAGGGTTTCTAATCTATGCATTTTCATTCTTCATACCTTCACCTTCATCTGTCGTCGCCTTCTACCCGAATCTCATCTCACGTGATACATTGCAGGTAATCGTCAAACAAAAAGCTTAAATTTGAAATTCTTTGTCTCGCTAAATCAGTTAGGTTTTGCGATTTTTTATTCCAAATCAATGCCAGGAAAAGTGCAATTGACATTGCCGGTCATGCCTTTCCTCGCGTTGCCATCATCCATTGTGGATGGTAGGGTTTGTGTGGAGACTGCTTGGCATGAAATTCTTGCTCAGTTAACTTAATTCTCTCTGGATGTTGAAGCTTTCACCATAATTGAGTGAACACAAAGACGGCAAATCTTTCACCATCGATGAAAATTGAACACCACTGCAGTCATTCGGATTTTGTAATTCCTGGTAAAATATTATTACATGTATACTCGTTTTCGTAAAATTCCTAACCTCTCTTTAATTCTCTTTCTTTTCAGTTTTGGGCGTAGAGGGAGTTTTGGGAGTAGAGGGGTGATTAGATGGTGAGTCTTTTGATTATACATGACTTGATTCTTAATTATCTGCAACTGATGAAGGAGGATTCCCCAAAACTGGATGAAATGCTGCATTTTAGAAGTCATATAATCTGTAATATTTAGGGGAACTGGAACATCTATTCTAAAAATATATTTTAGAGAATGATTAGATCCATAAGTTCTAGGGTAACATGAAATGTTATTCTTATAATACATTCGCTTTGATGTTTAAAAAATATTTGTATCAATGTTGAGGGTTTAAGGTATTAGGCTTTCTATATGACTATTAATTGTGGTTGTGCAACATCAATTTTGGTGAAGCAGTTAAGAGAGTTAGTGATTTTGGACTTTCATGTAATTTCTCTCAGGCCCATTTATTTTTGTTCTTTTTTGTTTAAATTTCTTTTATGCTATTTCATTTATATATTTTGTTTGACATGTACATATTTAGATTCTTAAAGATTGAGATGGAGCATGATGTCGGTTAAATCTTCTTCACTACTCTTATTTTCTCTACGGATGAGTGGCTACAGGTTTGTGGTTTTCTTGCTATATCTCCCTAAAGGCTAAAGGTTTGTTGTTTCTCTCTCCTACAAGTATTACTACATTCTCTTCTTTCTCCCCTCTTTGTTCCATGGTATGTTTATGTCAACATTTTTACCTTTGCTTTTTATCTCACTTGATGAGATGTTTTTTATCCTTAAAGCCTATGATAGACCCCTCTCCTTTTCTGGTGCTGGCTCAAATCCAGGTGTTATAATGCAAAGATAGTTTTTTGATTCCACATGATTGTTGATGAATTAATCTACATGATTTTCGATGAATCTGTAAGTATTTAAGTAATGGACCTATATCTATTTGTTATTATTATGCTTATTGTTAAAAAAAGTCGTATCATATTTGTTAATACAATTTGATATTATAATTTAAAGATCAAGTTTTCTTTTGTGAATGTAGGGATTACGAAAGAGTTGTTAAATTTAGTAGAAGAGAAGCCATCACTAACTTTATGCTTAGTATTATTTAGGGGATATAAAATTGGACTAAATTGATGTAGGGTAGATGCTTACTATTCATTTCTTGCAACTCCTTTGGTTTATACACACTTGAGTTTCTTCTATACCCACTAGCTGCTCTGCACATCTTTTTAAACAAGGGTTTAAATTTTTTGGTATTTTGATATTTATACAATTTTGTGATCAGTATGCTATCAGGAAAGCTAAAGAAAATGATATTAGTAATGGTGTTCGTGCACTTCTTTCGAGGACAAATAGTCATCAGAGGGTGTCAAGATATCTGATAGCAAGAACTGAAAAAATAATAATAATAATAATAAACATGTTATTCACTGAAGTTCAGCCTTTAGTTTTCATATGATCATTGGATCGGTTAAAATCATAAAATCAAAATGAATAGTAGATGATTTTCATTGTTAGTTTCATAAATTTTAATGATCACAATGAGTGGTGGGAATATCATTATATAAAAAAATTTGAAAGTAAAGCTTTCGATTTCTTTATTTTGTATAGGGAGACGCATGTAAATATATCTAAAATAAGTTGCTATTTTTGTTTTGTTGGAATATTGTAATGATAAAATTTTAAATTTTTTTTAGCTAAGCATTCATTTTTGCTCCTAAACGAGAAATCCTTTATTCACCTATGATATGAAAATAATTGTTCCACTGCAAATCTACCTTGTAAAAGAATGTTTATTGACCATTTGACCCGTGGATCAAAACTGAAAAAGTACAATACCATAGGGACCAAATTTGTAATATTCTATTATGCTTTACTTGAAATTTCTAATATTTACAAAATTGGACAATTTTTTAAAAATTTACATCGAAGTTAGGATAAGAGAAATTACAAACATTGTTACCGTGTATAATTTGTTTTAACTTTTCAAGTGCAAAATGATGATTATTATAAAATTGAAAGGTAGGCTATTCATTTAGACAACTTAGAGACCAAAATTAACAATAACCTAAAAAAACCAAGATAAAATATAAGTTATTAAATAAAATTATAGTGCTATTAAAAAGAGAAGAAAATTATGTTTTACAATAACTATTTGCATATTTTTATCTTTTAGGGAAAAAAATTCATCTAAACTCTAAATCTAAAACCCTAAACAAATAAGAAACATTGTAAAGGAAACCATTTGACGAAACATTACATGCTCTTTGTAATATGACAAATTATTTGTCGAAAAGAAATAATATCTCTAATAAAACTATCTAACGCCCACCAAAAAGACACTATCTTCCGATTGAAATATTAGCCGAACAGAAAGTATTCACCGCCCCAGATTCCACGCCCGTCACATAAAGTTCAGAGACAAATAATGCCAAAGGTAGGTATTTTATCTTCCATAATCGGTTTTCTCTTACGGCCAATTTTATGTAGAATTATCCAGAGGGATATCACATGTTAATATAAAAGTATTAGTGAAACCTGACAAAGAATTCAACGACAGTGAAGTCTATATATCAAATGTGGTGTATAAAGAAGTGTTGCACGATTAATAATGTACAGTCAATCATGTGTCCGTACACATTTATAAACAATCCTAACTCTTCATTTTTTAATTCTTATTTATTTTGTATTTGTTAGCGTAACTCTTATTGATAATTGTTTAAAATGTAGTAAACTATTTGGGCAAAAGAACTAAATATTTTTTTTGATTTTTTAACGATCTATCTCTTCAATACTTTATTTTTCTTTTAATTATTATTTCTTTGTGTAAGTTCTAAGCACTGACGAACAAACGACACCACGAACCACCAGGAATGGCCACATACATATAGTACCATCATTACCGGCCATCTTCAACCTTGGTACAATTTTTGTTTCATAAAAGGTAGAAAACCTTATCATCTAATCTTATTTTAATTGTTTTTTCCCTTTCTGATTTTGCATTTAGAATCTTGATGGTCATTTCACTTGTATTTAATTGGATGGTATTGATGTTGAAGTAACCACATACCTTAATGTTGCATTTCATCCAAGAAAGGAGGTTAAAACCTAAGTTTCTACAAACAAGTAGAGAATGAAATATATTTTAGCTTTTGGTTTGTATTCATCTGGATGTTTATTTTTTGTTTTAAACTGTTTTGTGATATGTTGAATATCTGCATATTCTTTGTATTTTTTGTTTTGGTTATAGTAAAGGTTAGGATCATGATTTCACTAAAATTATAATGTACTTTTATTTGCATTGAAGAATCAAAGATTTGCAATTAAGTTTATTTAAAAATCCATTTGTTTTTATTAAAAAGGATATATTAAAAAAAGCCATATTTATTAAAAACTTTTTTAAATAATTATTTGTTAAGAAAACATACATAAGGCATATCTTAAAGCTATATTTAAAAATACTATAAACTTCAATTTTTTTTACCAAAAAATTATGTAGAATGTTATTTCTGAGAAGAGAGTTCTTGAAAATTTTGTTCGGATTTTGACAATATATATATATATATATATATATATATATATATATATATATATATATATATATATATATATATAACTTTTGTTCTAAGTTTAGCTCTTTCATGGTTTAGAACAAGCCCAACTGGACCACAAACATATTGTTATGGACTAAACCGGTTCTGTTCTGAATGTGTCTTTATGGTTACAAAGTCATGATCCAACCTCATTAAGTCATCTTCCAGCCTAATAAATCAGTTTCCGGCCCGTTAATTCATTTTTAACCCTATTAAGTAAATTTCTAAGTCATTTTAGTGTACCACGGCTCAGTTAAAAGTTGGATGCTCGGTAATATTGTTACAAAATATTGACCAATCAAATGGATTGTGTAATTACACCATATTGATATGCAAAAGTTCACAGCACAATGTCGTTGTGCAGAAATAGTTGTTGGTCAACATCCTCGCAAAAGATTTTTTTTCCAAGGATTCCTTTTTGTTTGTCCGAAGATGACATGTTCTCATTCAAGCTTATGTTTTGTGATGACGATTAATAAAGCTCATTGACAAACAATTCTGAATGTAAGTATATATCTATCAGAATCGGTATTCTCGCATGGACAACTTTATGTTGCATTATCCAGAGGGACATCACTTAGAAAAACAAAGGTATTAGTGAATCCTGAAAAAAAAAGTTCAAGGATGACTAAATATATACCTTAAAGGCGGTGTATAAAGAAGTGTTGCATGATTAATATTGTACATAAATGGTCCATGTGGTTTCTCATAATCTTGGTGTTCGGCCCAAACTTTTTTGCGTTGCATATAACTAGGTATTTTTGGTTATAACTGGTAAAAAACCTCACCGTTTTACCTTGATTTTATTCAAATTTGACCGAGAAATCGTTGATGTGATTCTGTAAGGAATGTTTTTTTATTTTTTGGATATTTATTTTAAAAATAATGTCTCTTTGATATGTTATTTGCTCTAACACTTTTTTTATCCATTTCAGTTCCTTTTTCCCTCAAAAACGCAGTTTCCAATCTTATTAGCCTTTTGTTCCTCCTCAATGCAACCTCTGATTCTAGGCTGGTAAATGTTTCATTGATTTGATAATGTTTATAGTTAGGTATAATTAAATATTGATTTTATTATTTCTGTTGAATGTTAATTGTTCTAAAGGAAAATCGATGTTTTCATAATGATAGATTGAAGCACTATTTTTTTGAGTGAATTAATTTTTGTTTTGTTATAGGGGAAAGGTCTGTGACAGGCTCTAACTAACTAGCTTAAAAGATCGAGGGACTTTGGAAACATAACACTATTTGCATCCTTTTTTGCTCAAGTGGTTAATGAACTTGGTTTGACAAAGAAATATATATTAGGTGCTTGAGTAGACTTAAAGAAGGAATCAAGGTAAGCATGGAGTTACCACATAAGTGCTTTGCTACTAGCAATGAAGGTTTATATATTGATCTCTTTGACAATAAAAAGGATAAAACGAAAAAAATAGAAACATAATTTTCCCTCTTGACCAATATAGGAAATGCATTGCGTTTACCTTTTATATATCAATTTGCTTACATTTATCTACTAATAATAACAATCTACTAACATTTGTTTGCCAGTAATCATATGGTCCAGATGGTTTTTGTCCTGAAAAAAAAAACTAATTGCCGAAACAATATATTCGTCGCCCGCTGCTTTGCGCGGGTAGGCGGCTAGTATATATATATATATATATATATATATATATATATATATATATATATATATATATATATGCTTAGGTTATTTAATTCTAACTAATTATTGTGTGGATGTAGGAATGATTGTGGGCCAATCGTTTTACTTATTTTAAGAAAGTGATTAATACATATTATTGAATTAAATATAATTGAAAAATATCATCTAATTTAATTACAAGGGTATTTTAGTCAATTAATATAGATTTAATAAAGGAAATTGCATATTTTAAGGGATCATAGATTCTATTAATTTTAAAAATCCGATTTTATGAATCATAATTCTTTAATTCGGACATTCTGACAGAAGCCTGTAGGTATCACCTTGATGGTTGACCCCAGCAGAAGGATCAAAACCACAAAATGGAAGGTTTTCGTAGTCCCCATGGAAGATGGCTTTAGTTGGGTCTTGCAGACCGACGATCAAATTCTTGATGGGAATCATCAACTTTATAATGTTTTAATAACGGCTCACGCTTTTTTAATGATATTTTTTATGGTTATGCCGACGATGATAGGTGGATCTGGTAATTGGTCTGTTCCGATTCTGATAGGTGCGCCTGACATTGCTGAAAGATAGAGAGAAGGCTTTCTAAATGAGATTGAGTTCCACGAATATGCAGGCTAGAAAGATGCTATTTGCTGCTATTCTATCTATTTGTGCATCAAGTTCGAAGAAGATCTCAATCTATAATGAAGAAATGATAGTAGCTCGTTGTTTTATAGGCTTTATCATATTCAGTCGGAAGAGTTTAGGTAAGACTTTCAAAGAGACTCTCAACGGGAGAATCCAGGCTATTCAGGAAGAATCACAGCAATTCCTCAATCCTAACTAAGTAGTTCCTTCGGAATCCAATGAACAACAACGATTACTTAGGATCAGCTTGCGAATTTGTGGCACCGTAGTAGAATCCTTACCAATAAACAAATTCTTGATCATGACTTTAAAAACTTCTTGTAGAATAACAAATTCTTGAACCATCAATTGAAGAATAAAAACAAAAATTACATTAATTCTTATAGAATATGGGTAACAATTGCTAAGAATTACATTTATTGTTGAAGAATAAAACTAAAAAAGCTTTCAAATCGGGAAAAAAACATCAAAATCTAACAAAGACACTAATACATTCTAAATGAATAATGTTGCTAAGAATCAGTTTCAATTTTGTGGTCCGTTCTTCAAGCATCAACTTCTGTGAAAACAAAACCAAATTATAGTTTAGAATCCAATAATGCATTAGCAAATGAAAAATAAAAAACTAAATTCTTTTGGAAAAATATGCGGACTTGTGAATTGCACCAAAACCAATAACAAATAATTGTAGAACATGCATAAATCAGTGAGAAAATATCCATATTCCATTCCAACAGAACTGGAATTCGTGATTCCATTCCAGTAGAATTGGAATTCAAGATTCAATTACCGTATGCATTCTGTTGGAATTACCTCATAAGTTTTACTTAACCTGATCATTATGTGAAAAAGAAATAAAAAAAATCAAATCCCTAGCTTTCAACTTGAATTTAGCAAATAAAACAAATTGGAATTACCTCATAAGCCTCGTTTTCTCAAATCCTGCAAATATTTTCAAATTGAACAGATTAGCAATAAAAATGCATAAATCATAGAGGAAATGTCGAGATTACATTCCGATAGAATTGGAATTCGAGATTCCATTCCAACATAATTGAAATTCAAGATTCAATTCTGGAAGAATTACCCTCACGCTATGATCATTGAAAACCTTACTAGCATCACCAACAATTCCCACTCCAAACTGTTCTAAAAATATATTAGATTCAACAATTAGGATTTACAAGTTACAACATTAACATACCTTCATAGATTTAGAATCCCCAAAAAGAGACTTTAAACTTTCATGGAATTCAGAATGAATAATATGCATTACATGACAACTTGCAGCATCTGCACATATCTGTAGAACTGCAGCCTTCCCTTGTTTTACACATTCATGATTCAATAAGTAAAAATATGTGAAAAGTTATAAGAAGGATATTGAGTTCTGATAGGATTATAGGAACCTTTCTTAAAAGAGGGTCTCCTTTCAACGTCAAACAAGCTTGTCGTTTTTCAGCCTCTTAAGCAGTAATTACATCTTTTACATGGAAATTTTTAACATAATATTAACGAGAGCTCTAATATGATTAATTTTCCTCACAGAATCTCACACATAATAGCTCAATTTTCAGCGCCTAATCCATAACACACAATCTTTAGCAGATGTTCATAACCACTACGAATTTCAACGAAATTTACGAGGTGAAACCCAAAATACAAAGAGGAAAACTTACGCGATAATGAGATTGAGTTCTTGAGGGCCAGTGAAATTGCCGACGCATGAATGAGTGACATTCGTTGGCTTGTGAGCCGTAACAACATAATTGTACGTACTCATCTCCATTTACAGGAGGACTGGAGATCTCTTGCTAAAATGGAACCCTAAAACCCTTTATGTCTCCCTCATCTCTTCTTCGATTTCTGCAAGCCAAACTACGGTCGATGCTTACTTATTATTTCGCCGATGCGATGGTCCGTACGGCGACGTTTTCAACCGCTAGCTAGGGCCTAGGGGTTCACTCTGCCGCTAAAGAGTCACTATTCTAGATATAAATATGGCTCAATTGACTGAAGTTCTTCTTCAGTGAAATCTACTTCCCAATCTGAGCAGACGCTAACACTAGATGATTGTAGAATTAGGTCATTTTTGGGGATTTCCATGATCATATTGAGCCACCTCCATTGGTGACGAAGACAAATAGGAAGGAGGCTGACGACGTAGAGGAAGAAAGATGTCGATTATAGTTCACCGGGCATTGGTTTTGGAGGCGGGTTTTAATAGGGTTAATAAGAAACTGATCCCTAAAATAAAGGGTTATTTCAAGTTAATTTGGGATATTAATTAATATATTTGTAATATTACTATTCTATCCTTATCTATTAAATAAATTTAAAATTAATTAAATTTGAAATGATTGGTCCACAATGATTCTTACATCCACACAATATTTAGTTAGAATACTTGAACCTAGCTCTCTCTCTCTCTCTCTCTCTATATATATATATATATATATATATATATATATATATATATATATATATATATATATATATATTTCTTTTTCTTTCTTTCTTTCTTTCTTTCTCTCTCTCTCTCTCTCCCTCTCTATCTCTATCTCTATCATAACTAATCCAATCTCCTTCTTTATATTAATCTCAATCATGTTGTCTCGACTGAGGAATGATATTATCAGTTCTACTCACACTCTTATACTCTATCTCATCTCTTGATATCTCATGTTTCTTTTAATCTCATCTCTTTAATCTAATCATCTCTTATCTTAATCTAAATTTATCATTTTAATTTCTCATATCATCTCAACTTAGAAGTTATATCATTACTCCAATTCATACTACATGTACTCTCGCTCGTTTTCCATTTACGCACCGTGCCATGGTAAACTTCTTGTCATGTTGCGGTCTATCCTCATAAACAATCATATATCAATCTACTTTCACTCCACGCCGTGGAAAACCCTCATCATGCTGAGGTAGTTCTAAGTACATTACCTCATTGACCCGTTTCGTAACCGCGCCATGGTCATACTCCAACTGCACCGCGTTCTGCACATCTTAAGTATAGCATCCTACTTTAAGTCTGCGTCGCAGATAATCACTGCCTGCGTCGTGTTAGCAAAGTACATTGATAATTATCGATCTAACTGCATCACGCATCTCTAATCACTACATCGCGTATCTCTAGTCGTTGACCCACATATTTTGCTGTAGATCTCGCAATCATACATCACAACTCTCTCTCTCTCTCTCTCTCTCTCTCTATATATATATATATATATATATATATGTGTGTGTGTGTGTGTGTGTGTATATATATATATATATATATATATATATATATATATCAAAATCCCTTCAATTAATATATCTAACTCATAGTTATCAGATCAGATCAATTATCACCTCAACTCTATGGTTTAAGATTAGGAATTAACTATAAGAACCTAATTCACTTAAACGATGGCTCTGGTACCAACTTGTAACACCCAAGTTTTCATACCAAGTACACCCTAAAAATTTCGTTTCTCTTTTAAAATTTACAACAATTTTTAGGGTGTACTTGTTATGAAAACCTGGGCGTTACATGATCAAACTATGGTTTTTACAAAACTTTCTAATATTTATCAGAGTTTATAAACATTTGGTGTTACAAAACTAATATCACAACGATAGTAAAAAGAAAAAAGTTATACAAATCAAAGACTATGTTAAGTCTTCCATAAACATTCATTGATAATGCCCTTTTAGTCCATAGCTTCCAAACCTTAGTACATAGCACATTTAAAAATAAAATATATAAGTCGAAATACCCGTGAGATACATGGGTTCAGATGCAGCAAGATAAATTTGAAACATACTTTTAGAACATTTTATAATCCTTGTTGACTCACAATCTGCTTCGTACTAGTCACGGGATAGCTAATCTCATTGGGTCGATAATGAGGCTATACCCCTTGGCACCTACTTCATGATGGGAGGTACGCTCCTGGTATTGTCTCTTTCGTCCTGTTATGGAGACTTTTCTAAACATTTCCTTAACCATGAATGCATTCATAACATAAAACACGAAAATAAAAACATGAGTAATTCAACCATCAATCAATAAATGTTCAACATGCTAAAACTTTCATAACTAAACCACTAGCAACGCCCTTTAAAAAATAAACATATGGCACGCTAATATTTTCATAAGTAAACCATTAGCAATGCCCTTTAAAACAATAAAAATATGGCATGCTAAAAACTTCCATGTTAAAACTACTAGCATTTCCTCTATTTAAATCATGAAACTTGAGGACATAAAGATTCAAGTTTTAAAACACTTGACATTCAACATATTCATCTAGAAAAACTTGTTTTGTTATGTACCCATAAAAATCCACATGTACTCATCTTATTAGTTAGTGAAGAATAAAGGGTTGTTTGTTTTTTTTTTAAATCACTTCTGACCACTTCTAGCTGCGCCACACAAAAACACACAACACTTGGGCTTTCGTAGCTTTTTTGCTTTTTAAAAGATTCTGACTTAAAACTGTTGTGTGTGTATTGTTTGGCGAAACACTGACCCTCTTCTTCAAATCACTCCCCATCTTACTTTAGGTTATATTATTCAACATACGTTTGTTTTAATTTTTTCAACAACATGTTTATTATTATAATAATATTATGAAGGAAATTATAAATAATTCAAGTATGCTTTACATAATTTCAAAACCTTTTGGTAAAATTTCATATAGATACTTTTTTGTGTTACATTGTTTATAACCAAATATTAATAAATTATAAAGTTAATCACTAAAATTACCAAAACTGATGAAGCTAACCGAAGAAATAATCATCGTCTTGGAAAATTTAACAAAATGAATACGTTATTCACTAAATTAACAATTTCATTTATTGTTATTTAACAATTATTATGTTTAATTATTTTTTATAGAAGTCTTTAAAATCATATCATCTGAGTGATCTTTATATTCGATTTGCATATGATTAAAACAAAATAATGTTTTGACTTAGAATTTTTTTTAACTACTGTATGGTTAAGTTCAGTTTGTTTTAGTAGCATGCATACGTTAAAAATCAAACAAACTTCTTATTGCAGTCTGTATACGTTTGGTCCACCTCTTCTATTATAGAGGGTTGTATATATGATCTGTAAGCTACAAACGTTTTAGTTTCGAAAAACAAACATCACCTAACGATAACCCTTGTCCTTTGATTGGTGCATTTTGACCAAAATACCTTCAATTCCTATTCAATCAAGAAAAAAGTTCTTACTAACATGACTTAACCCCTTAAGAGCTTAATTATATTTCATACACAATATAATCATTCACTTGATTATTATACTCCATGAATATTACTTATATATGACTTAATTAATTGAGTTCTTAACTCAATTTCTAGTTTCCACCCTTTTCAACAATTAAGGTTTATAACCCCTAATATTCATTTCAAAGATTTATCTATGAAATCTTCAAATAAATCTTAGAATCATAGTTGATACAATTACTATTACATCATAGTAAAGCTTTATAGCATTTAAACACACTTCTAGAAATTCTTACACATTCCATCATGGATGAATTAAAGAGCCCCGAGAAGAAGAAAAAGGATGATACCTTGACTCACCTTCTAGATGGTAAAGCTCTTGATTTTCCTTCACGATTCTCTTGGTAGAAACCTGAATCATGGATCCTTATCCGAAATCGCCTCTTACAACTTCTAAAATGAGAATATGTGAATAAGGGTTGAAAGAATGACCCTCAACTCTTTTAATCGTGACATGGAATAGCAACATACGTATAGCATACATGTCTTGTACGCGTTGTGTTCTTCATTTAACGTAACGTGTAGCATTCATGCATATCTTATTTTAGCATCTTACTTTCAACACATCACGTTTTACCTACTCATATGCGGCGTGTTGTCATTGTACATTGCCTATTTTGGAAATGGAAATGTATATCACTGTTCTACGTCAAAACTTACTCAACACATCACATACCTACCCCAATACACATCGTATAACCTGTGGTTTGGCAAATTCCATTACTGCATCAATTCCCCAGCTTTACATTAACTTTTACCCATCTTTGCACTATCAGAATTCCATCATGTTAACTCCAAAATTCATGAACTTTATATCAACACAAGAATGGTAAAGAGCTTAACAGTTTCATTAAGACACTTTTGACTAATACTTTATAGATATTAATCTAATAAGCCATGAAGTTGGCATTAAAAATCATAGAATTTCCCATTTTACCCTTATAATTAAAACACACATCTCCATTGCTAAATTCACTTAATTCCATATTGCACCTTAACATAAAGTTTAGGCTATTATAACTTACATTAACACACTTTAAAGACTCAAGAATTCAAAATTCATAATAATCATAAATTTACCAAATTACCCTTACGATCAAATGGTCTATTAACATAGACCATGATGCTTATTACTCACCCATTTAACATTACTAGTACATGAAACTTTATGGTCGTTATACAGATAGTGGGTGTGTATGTGTGTGTGTTCATGAGTATGTGTATATGTATGTTAAAAGAACAAACCTAAGATCGGTGTATGATCATAGAATCAAATCTTAAGACCGTTACTATTTATTATTATTTTTTAAAAAAATTCTAACATTTTTTTGAACTAACTAAGTGCATCGAATATGAACCCTAGAAACCCTTTTGATTTTTTTTTATTGTTACATGATGTATTGAAAATGTATTTTTCATGTTTTTAAGTAATTATTGTTAACTACATGATTAACTAATGGATGTATTTTTTTTTAGTTTTAAAATTCTTTTGATAGTATCTTATGACATCGAATCAATCTTGTGAAAAGATTTTACAAAGCAGAAAAAAACACTATATGTGATCTGATCTTGACGGCCTTAAACAATATCTTATCAAAAAAAAATTTTAATTATTTTTAGAAGAAAAAAAACTATATTATAATGAATATTCTCTGTTTAACAAAGAGAATATCATAATATGAAGGTAAAATAATACGATAAGTCAAAAAAAAATATATTAAAATAATAAGATAATATTAAAATGAGATTAAAAAAAGTTATTTTAATTTTTTTTTAATAAATTTTTGATCATATTTGTGAAAAGGCTCTCATGTTCGGTTGGTGACCGGTTTGCCGTGAAAAATTGAAATATATAAATAATTATATTTTTTTTTGAACTTAATTGTTAAAAAAAATATTAGAGTTTAATTGAATACAAAGTCATAAACTAATTAAAATATTTAAACATGTGATTTAAAAGACAATATCTTTTTAATATATAAAACTAAATAGATATAAAGTTCAAAGACAAACATCAAGAAAATCATATACATACTTAGCTTAATTTATTTTTAATAGAAAAATTATGATATTGTGATTTTTCTTTTCATTTAAACTTATAACATCCCACTGAAATTGGTTAACAAGTTACAAATAATTATAATAACTTTGATCAATATAAGTTATACATTACATTAAACTATTTTGAACCTATTTTAGTGAATATTAAGTTGTTTTGGAGACGGTTTGTGTAATTGTAAATATTTATAACATGTTAATTGATTTTAGTGGATACATAATAGATTAAATAAAAGTTTCATATTATTAGTAGCTTTTTTTTAAATGAATATATAATAATTTTTAACTAGTTACAAATAATTATAATAATCTTCGATCAATATAAGTTATACATCACATTGGACTTTTTAAACCGGTTTTAGTGAATACTAAGTTGTTTTGGAGACGGTTGTGTAATTGTAAATATTTATAATATGTTATATGTTAATTGATTTTAGTGGATAGATTAAATAAAAGTTTCATGTTATTAATAGCTTTTCTTAAAATGAATATATAAGAAATTTAGAACAAAAGATTGAAATTATAAAAAATTCTTAAATGTTTGTTCACGTTAAAATCATGAAATGTGAAAACTTAATTCTATCTTCATTATCTTCTACCATAAAATTTGCATGATGAAAATTGAAAAAGTCCCCTTTTAGAAAAACCACTGAGGATAAAAAGTGTAAGGAGTTTGTTTGATATTTTTTTATCTTTATCGATTCTTGTGCAAAATTATAATGGTCAGTACTCTGAAGCATTAATGCTATAGGTGTAAAAACCAAGAGGAGCAGGTTTTGGAGTTTTGCAAACTTTTTTGCAGGTCTAGTAGCATGGGGGCACTTTAGGGTTTTCCCGATATTTCATAGACCTTCCACTTCCCACAACGGTAATATTTTAGAAAACAATAAATGAGGCTACAAGTTATTTTACTGTGGTTATTTTTACGGCGTCATAATAGCAACTCTGCAAAGCCATTTTAGCTAGCCGTTGAATTCAAATATTCAAAAGTCTATGACGCCAATTTTTTGTAATGTGTATACAATAATTATCTACATAAAATTATATAAATAGTTTGTATGATTTATTAAGACTACAAGGAGTAGGAGGTGTTAAGGGATGATAAGAATGATACACACCATCCCTTAACTTGAGTTAAAGAAGATGCTAAGAAAAAGTTGCAACTTTAGAGAGGAGAGAAAAAATAACTTTAGAGAGGAGAGAAAAAATATGAAGGAGTGTCATGATTGATTCATTTGTATTTCTTTATATATTTTAATTTGTTTTTCTTTAAAATCAAACCTATTAAATTGTCATACTATCACTCTCTATCTTTTTTGTGCTAAACATGTTAAGCTTATTTGATATAAAAAAAACTAAAAAATAAATGTAGCAATGTGCTGAGAGTGTTACCATTACCTCCGGTCTAAATGTTACAAATTCAGTCTTTATTCATTATTAAACTTAATCTTTATGGTTTATAAAACTTGCATGGTTGGCCCTGATCAATATAAAAAAATCTTCTTTACCCTTATTATTTCTTTTACCTTTAGTTTTGTTTAAAAACAATTTATAGAAAAAAAAAAAAAAAACCCTCCACGTAGCCCCACTCCTACCTGATACCCCCACCCCACTCGATTTTTCAATTCAAAAAAACTTAGAGATATCAACGGGGGCAAACGGGACGAGGGTTGCATCCTCCACCCCTAGCCCCAAAAAATGAAATCTTAATTAATTTTAAAAAGGAGTAAAATTGTCGAAATGATATAAAAGAACAAAGTTGATATCTAATATTTAGACAAAATTACAAAAATGGTCCCTATGGTTTGCCAAAAGTCACAAAGTCAGTCCCTGATAATTTTTTTTGACGAACATGGTCCCTGTGGTTTCCAAAACTTGCATCAATGGCTCTTTTTGCTGACGTCGTTACTGTTCATCCGTTAGTGTAAGGGTATTTTGGTCTTTTCAAGTAGCAGGGACTGATTTTGTGACTATGGGTAAACCATAGGGACCATTTATGTATTTTTTTCTATATTTTATGTTTATGAGTTTGTGACTTTTCCACTCATTTACTTTTTAAAATATCACTTTGAATCCTTCACTTTGAACTTTGAAAAATGTTACTTTCACCCCTCTATTTTCTAAATTTTCGTGTTTAACCCCGTATTATATATAATTTGTTTTTTATTAATAACTTTCGTTCGCTAACCTAAAAAAACTATTTTTACGTGTTTATTTTCATATATTTGTCGGTATAATTCAAGGTGATCAACGTTTCGACTATAATTTAGAACTTTCTTTCGTTATTTTTTTTAAAGTTACATGGTTTTTTTTATAAAATTGTCGGTTTAAATTCGAGCTTATTTTTCGACGTAGTTTTTTTTATAACTTTATGTACGTTTCCTACGTATGAGACGGGTCATATATAATAACTTTCGTTTGTTAATTTTAAAAATATATTATATTCGAGATTGTCTATGTTTTGATGTATTTTTTATACATTTTGTGCTTAATTTTATATACATTCCTACGTATCATTCGGGTCATATATAATAACTTTCATTTGTTAGCTTAAAAAAATGTAGTATATTCGAGTTTGTCTATGTTTCGACCTAACTTTTGTTTTATGTTTTTTACGTATCAATATAGATTCGAGTTCGTCTATATTTCGACGTAATTTTTTTTATGTTTCGTGCTTATTTTTATGTACGTGTTTTTTTTCATTCATGTTTTTTTACGTCGAAATGCAACTTTTATGACTATAATCACCAAAATTCAACTTACAAAATTCAAGCTTATAATTACGCTTTTATCTATTATATGTGAACAAACTTATACGTAGGAACATACATATAATAGATAAAAGTGTAATTATAATCTTGAATTTTGATGATTATAGTCATAAAAGTTGCATTTCGACGTAAAAAAACATGAATGAAAAAAAACACGTACATAAAAATAAGCACGAAACATAAAAAAATTACGTCGAAATATAGACGAACTCGAATCTATATTGATACGTAAAAAACATGAAACAAAAGTTAGGTCGAAACATAGACAAACTCGAATATACTACATTTTTTTAAGCTAACAAACGAAAGTTATTATATACGACCCGAATGATACGTAGGAATGTATATAAAATTAAACACAAAATGTATAAAAAATACATCAAAACATAGACAATCTCGAATATAATATATTTTTTAAAATTAACAAACGAAAGTTATTATATATGACCCGTCTCATACGTAGGAAACGTACATAAAGTTAAAAAAAAAAAAACTACGTCGAAAAATAAGCTCGAATTTAAACCGACAATTTTATAAAAAAAACCATGTAACTTTAAAAAAAATAACGAAAGAAAGTTCTAAATTATAGTCGAAACGTTGATCACCTTGAATTATACCGACAAATATATGAAAATAAACACGTAAAAATAGTTTTTTTAGGTTAGCGAACAAAAGTTATTAATAAAAAACAAATTATATATAATACGGGGTTAAACACGAAAATTTAGAAAATAGAGGGGTGAAAGTAACATTTTTCAAAGTTCAAAGTGAAGGGTTCAAAGTGATATTTTAAAAAGTAAATGAGTGGAAAAGTCACAAACTCATAAACATAAAATATAGAAAAAAAATACATAAATGGTCCCTATGGTTTACCTATAGTCACAAAATCAGTCCCTGCTACTTGAAAAGACCAAAATACCCTTATACTAACGGATGAACAGTAACGACGTCAGCAAAAAGGGCCATTGATGCAAGTTTTGGAAACCACAGGGACCATGTTCGTCAAAAAAAATTAGCAGGGACTGACTTTGTGACTTTTGGCAAACCATAGGGACCATTTTTGTAATTTTGTCTAATATTTATATTGCTTTGAAAACATGTTAGGAATAGAAAGTTACTAACATGACATGCTAATAGTTGAGAAAACACATCTTTGACAAAGTAGGATGTCTAAATGAGAAAATGATCAAAAAGTGTCTAAATGAAAAGTAGTTCAAAAGGTCCCATGAATCTTTATACCTATTATAGCAATAAAAGTTGTCTATTATTTGGATGTCGTTGATATAATGAAAAAATAAATGTGAGTAATAATAGGATGCTATAATCAAACAATAAATTAGAGTATGTTGTTATTCATGCATTTACCCACATTTCTTCCACAATACATTGCGTTTAATCATTAAATGTTGTTCAAAAAAATAAATAAAATAATCATTAAAGTATCATTTAAAAATATAAATTGCCATATAAGCCTTCATAACATTTGGACGTATTTTTGGGGGTTTTAAGTTATTAATTAAAATGATAATCTATGAGAGCCACCATCTTTTTCATTACTTGTTAAAAAGTGACTACTAAATTGACGAAAATAACCTCCTTAATTAGAAAATAAAATGTTTTCCAAGAAGTTCAAGACCTCCTTCTCTACTAATAGGTTTAAAAAAATTATCTATCGAAGAACACTCCATTCTCTAAGGCTAAAGGGAGTGGGGGCGCCAAGCCCACTCGCCAAAAGCTTGGTATGAACAAAACACCACCCCCTTTACCATGTTAAGCAATGTGCTAAGAAGAGCTCGCTAGTTCACTAACGAAAAGAGGGAGAAGAAAAGATTATTTGCAGTCGGCTGTCATTGTCCTTTTGTATTTGCTTTCTTTTTTTATTTTTATTTTTCTAAAATCAGAAGGCTGTGATTGGTCATTTTTTATTTGTATTTTTGTTTTAATTTTTTTTCTCAAAATCCAGGTGTATATATTTTCTATGACAAAAGATTAGATGGAAAAAAAAATCTGATATGGCATGTCTTAGCATCTCTTTAGCATGGGTCAGCGCTCCCCATAGCCTAAGCATTTATTACCTTTGAAGAGGTGAAGTCAACAGTCTAGAAGTACGGAGCCTACAAGGCCTCTACCCGGTTGCTTTACCTTTGCATTTGTTAAGAAACACTGGGATGCAATTGCAAGGGATATCTTCTTGGTTATCAAAGACTCCGCACAAAAACAAGATCGATAGAGGATGCAACTTCTTTCTTTATTATGGTGTCGAAGATTACAAATTCTATTACTTTGGATGAATTCATACATATAAGCCTAATTTGATGTCGTTACAAGATCATCTTGAAGGTGCTAGCCGAAAGGCTAGAATTAGTTATAACTTAGTTATTAGCTCAACCCAAACAACCTACATAAAAAATTGCAACATACTTGACGACCCACTAAAAAACTGCAACATACTTGGCGACCCAATGATTGTAAATGAAGTCATCTCATGGGTTAAGAAAGCTAAAGTTAATGCATTTTCTTTAAAGTCAACTTTAAAAAGGCCTTTGATAGTGTGAACCAGAAGTACCTAGATTCTATGATGTCGGTAGATGGATTTTGGGATAAAGTGGCAAAACTAGATTTGGAGTTATTGGCTAGAAATACCAATTGCTTAATTGGTAACTTGCCATTCATTTACTTGGGTTTACTTGTCGGCGCTATAATCTCAAGAATATTCCACTGGAGCACTTTGATATCCAAATTTCAAGCTAATTTATCGAAATGGAAGGCCTCCACAGTGTCTTTCGGTGGAAGACTAACATTATGCAAATATTTGTGTTGGGAAGCCTTGGTGCTTTCTTATTCTCGCTCTATAAGGCACCGATTAAAGTCGTTAACTCTCTTGAAATTTTGAGAAGACATTTTTTTTGGGACAGATCGACACAAAAGACAAAAATATCATGGATTAGTTGGGAAAATGTACTCTTCGAAACAAGAAGACAGAAGCATAAATATTGGAAATCGTTAGGCTTAAAACCTTAATTTGTTAGGAAAATGGTGGTGACAGTTTAAAGAAAATAAACAAGAACTATGGAAAAGTGTCGTCATAGCAATTTATGATCGGGATGGGGGATTTAAATTACCCTCAAGGGCAAAAAGGAAGAGTTGCTACTGGGTAATATTGCAAACTTGTTAGTAATTCTCTCAAAAGAAAATGTTAAAAATAAAGATCTTTTCAAAGAATCACTTACAGCTCAGCAAACTAAATAGTCTTGGAATCTGGAAGCACAAGAAATATACTCGGTCTCTTCCCTAATCAACAGTAAAGTAGGATATGGTCCTAGAAACTAGTAAGGAGATGGTCCTAGAAACTAGTAAGGAGAGTAGCACATGATAGGATCCCAACCGGATTGAACTTCATAAAACGAGGCATTGGTGATAACCCCATGTACAATGTGATCAGAATGGTCCAGAAATGTTAATATACTAGCATGGAGAGTAGCACATGACAGGAGGTTAGTGGAGGTGAGCAAAACCGAACCCAAAGCCATAAACCCGACTAATACGAAACCGACGGTTTGGGTTTGATTTTTTTTTTTAAACTGAAATATTGGGTCGGTTTTGGTTTTATAAAATGTAAAAAACCGAGAAAAACCGAACCGAATCGAATTTTATGATGTATTCTACGGAATATATATGTTTTCGTTTGTTTTTAAACACAAAAATAAACCTGGTGTAGTTGTTAAGACGCTAATGCATCTTTCCTGAGGTCCCAAGTTTGAAAACCATTGCCTACATTTCGTTTGTTTTATTTTTAATGTCATTTAAAAAGTATATCACATCTCCTAGGTATTCAAACTAAGCTGGCATATCATCTCTTATATAAGCAATGTTGATTCTAAGGTCATCAACATCAGTACAATGCAACTAATATTTCAATTGTGACACATCAGCTTTGCAATGACTATTCACATCAGTGCAATAATATTCATCTCTCAAAAGTGGTCCCCACTGCAAATCATCTCTTATATAAGCAATGTTGATTCTAAGGTCATCAACATCAGTACAATGCAACTAATATTTCAATTGTGACACATCAGCTTTGCAATGACTATTCACATCAGTGCAATAATATTCATCTCTCAAAAGTGGTCCCCACTGCAAATCGGTTCCAAAAAACATGAATTATAAAACAAATATTACAATATTATTCCTCATTTTCTTCGTCTTCAAATCGGTTCCAAATCTCTTCAATCAAATCCGCTTGTAGTTGGTGATTTATGGATCTGTTACGAATTTTTGCATGACTCCGAAGATACATTTCATATGAAGGAAGACGACTTCGGGAAATTTCAGGCCTAACTATATTAAAAATAACATCATTATCTGTATAATCAAATTGACGACTATATGAATCATGTTCATCTTCCACAATCATATTGTGCATAATGACACAAGCTCTCATTATTTCTCCAATTATTTCCTTGCACCACATACGCGATGGTCCACTAATAATAGCAAACCTTGCTTGTAATACGCCAAACGCTTTTTCAACATCTTTCCTAGCCGCCTCTTGTTTCTTTGCAAATAGTGCATGTTTCGGTCCTTGAGGTAATGGTATTGATTTTACAAAAGTAGCCCAATTAAGATAAATTCCATCTGTGAGGTAGTAACCTAAGTTGTAATTGTTACCATTCACTTGGAAGTTAATCTTTGGTGCTTTCCCTTCTAACACCTCGTGAAAAATAGGAGAACGGTCTAACACATTGATGTCATTTAATGTACCTGGAAGACCAAAAAAAGTATGTCATATCCACAAATCTTGTGACGCAACAGCTTCTAACATTATTGTTGGACTTTTATGATCTCCTCTAGCATATTGCCTATGCCATGCAACTGGACAATTTTTCTATTCCCAATGCATACAATCAATACTACCTAACATACCTGGAAACCCTCGTTCGTGTCCAAGATGAAGTAAGCGTTGAAGGTCTTCAACAGTTGGTCTTCGCAAGTACTCGTCCCCAAACACGCTTGGATGGCATTACGTGATGAGGAGAAATGGTGTACCCGTATACAAGAAAGACAAAGAGATGCCAACGAAATGGAATCTATTGGGCCAAAGAGGACTAAGAATAGTATATCCGGCGAATACACGTCATCATCCTCAAATACAAACATATCAGTTAATGAGCCAATATCAAATCCTCGTCCAGTGGGAAGAAAAGCTTCTAAAGGTAAAGGGAAACAAACACCAATGTCAAGCACCTCTCTTGAAAGTATACAAGATACGATGCAAACCCAAATTAATATTGAGATGGAAAAAATGAACATAATGAAAGAATACACAACAACTTTGAAAGACCACGATATGAAAAAAGATGGACGTCAAAAGAGTAAACTAGCGATGAAATTATTAGAAATTGATCCATCAACATTGTCAGAACAACAAATAAAGTTGTATGAAATGCAACTCGATATGTTATTAAACGGAAAATGATGTCAGTTTTATGCACTCTATCAATTAAGTTTAAATAATTGTATTTCTTTTAATTTAATATGTTTATGATAATTTATATTTTAAATAAATAATAGTTATTAATATTTGTTAATTGAGAAAGGAGGTATATATCATTGTTTTAAAAATCAGTTTTTTAGTTGAACCGATCTGGTGACCGGTTCCGGGTTCAATCGGTTCTACCACTGGTTCAACCCGTTCATGCATTTTTATGTATTTTATGTTCTACGTTTAAATTAAATAGTTGTATTCATTCTAATTTAATGTTTACAATTATATTTTTTAAATAAACTATAATTATTAATATTTGTTAATTAAATAATAATTAAATTTAAAATTGAAGTTAACGTAAACACAAATAAAATGAAATTTGAAAAACAAAATAAACAATGTTTATATATATTAATATGTTAATGTAATAAAAACATGATTAAGTGGAAAAGTATTAAAAGAGAAACATTATTTTAATATTAAATATGATTTGCAAGCCTTTCATTAAATTGAAAGGAGTTAGTCTACGTGGCATGTAAAATGAAGTATGTGGCATTGCAAAAGATATTGACAACCTTGATGTTCTAAGGTCAACCACATCAGTGCAATGTCACTAATCTTTCAATTGTGACATATCAGCTTTGCAATGACTACTCAAATCAGTGCAATAACACTCATATTTCAATAGTGGTCCCCACTGCCATATCAACAATTACTATATATATATATATATATATATATATATATATATATATATATACTTAATAATAAATAAACATAAATTTTATTATTATAATTAAAATAATATTTTTAAAATAAAATAACAACATAATAATAAATATTAAATTTATTTTACTTTATTAATTATTTAAATATTAAGACATTATAAAAAACATAAATTATAAAACAAATATTACAATATTATTCCTCATTTTCTTTGTCTTCAAATCGGTTTCAAATATCTTCAATCAAATCCGCTTGTAGTTTGTGATTTATGGATCTATTACGAATTTTTGTATGACTCCGAAGATACATTTCATATGAAGGAAGACGACTTCCGGAAATTTCAGGCCTAACTATATTAAAATTAACATCATTATCTGTATAATCAAATTGACGAATATATGAATCACGTTAATCTTCCACAATCAAAAGTGGTCCCTATTGCCACATTAACAACCACCTTTTACATTTTAATAAAAACACCATTATAAATTATAATTATATATATATATATATATATATATATATATATATATATATAATAGAAGAGTAAATAATCATACATATATAATATATATAACTTCGTCATATATAATATTAGTAACTACTATCTTTAAAATAATATAAATATGATGACATGTACTTGCAAATGAACTTGTAGAAGTTGAAAGATAAATGCTAATATGGCATGTCAAACCCATTTGCAAGAGCTTTGCAATGACCGATGTAGATGCTCTAAGGTCATCCACATCAGTGCAATGTCACTAATCTTTTAATTATGACACATCAGCTTTGTAATGAGTATTCACATCAGTGCAATAACACTCATCTTTCAAAAATGGTCCCCATTGCCACATCAACTATTACTTTATATATATATATATATATATATATATATATATATATATATATATATATATATATATATTGGTTACTGAAGTAAAAAAAACAAAAACCATATATTTAATAGAGTACTAATTTTTTGTTTTTTTGTATAAGATGAATTTACCAATTTAAAAATAAAATAAATAACGTAACAAAAGTTCTAATAGATAAATATTATATTTACACACAAATATCACTCATATTCTTTTTTTGTAAATATAGTTTTAATATGATCTTTTTTATATTTAATCATACAATATATGTACAATATTTCTCGAGTGATCAAGCTTTAATTGGTTTGTCTTTCAATTTAAAATCAAAATAGTCTTCATAAAATATTTAGAAAATCAAAGATATTCCTTGTATTAAATTTAAATATCCATGTGGGCCATAGAGTTTGCCTTTGCAAGCCTTGCAGACTGTGAAAGGGCTCATCGTATGTGGCATTCAATTTGGTTTTGAAAGGGGTTTGCAAGACTCGATGTGGATGCTCTAACTTCATTCCCGCATTACCCCTAGTAAGAAAAATCCACCATGGTTACTTCAATAAAAGGATTTATCATCTTTCAAAGAATTACTTGGGCTTCCAATTGGGTTTGGTTTAAGCCAGAAACCAAACCAAAAAGAGCCCCAAAACCGAGAAACCGAACCCATTGGTTTTAGGTCGGGTTGGGTTCTAATTTTTGAAAACCGATAAGTCAGTTTTGGGTTCGGTTTTAGATTAAAACCGACCCATAATAGTTTTTATGCAATCTATGAATATTTTTATGGTTTGTAAAATCTTTAATCTTATGTTGCTAAAATTGAAATTTAGAGTTTTTATTTACATAAAAGTTTTCATATTTAAATAGGCGAATAAATCCCCGATTCCCTACTGGCGATCCTAATAAGGAATCCTGGTCCGAGGTGGGGGTGGGGATGTGGATTCATTTATATTCTTCATTAGGGATGAAAATCGAGATGAGGATTCTAATGAGAATTTGAGGATGACGTTATTCCCCAGCCACATGCAATCTCCAAGGTAGTCACCTTTTGGGATTTTAGACTGCATGCCTTAGAACTTCTTTGGTGATAGGTCATGTGTTTTGGCGTTTGTTTTATCGCTTTTCATGGTTATATTGATTCTTTTTTATTGATGTGTGGGATTTTGATATGGTTTGTGTGGTAGTGGGATATCCTTCTTCCGATAGGGATGAGCAAAACCAAACTCGATAACCGACAAAAACAAATGAACAGAAACCAAAAAACCGAAACCACACATAAACCGTCGGTTTTGGGTTTCGAAATCAAAAACCAAAAAATCGGTCTCAGTTTCAGTTTGGGTTCTACAGAAACCCTACCCATAATTCGACCCAATATATTTAATTGTGTTTTTTAATATTTATTATTAATATATAACATAAAAAATAAGGTATATACATCGGTATTACACTATTACCTAAAGTCCCAAACCCTAAACAATCGTTCCCTTTCTCCCTCGTCTGGTCACTGCATCATTCTCCATCTCTTCCCTCTTTGTTCGTCGACCTTCATCATTCTCCCATTCTCTCTGGGTTCTTTGATACTATGTAGCAAGAAGAGAAGGCGAAATCTGTTAGCCCCAATGCAATATCAGTGATATTGTCGAACCCTATTCCAGATTCATCAGCTGATCTACCGGAACTTGTTCAAGTTCTCGACCTCAAAGCTTCTGGCAACAGATACACAAGAGTTTCTAAAATTTTCAATTGATCGTTTATATATTCACTTGCTGTAACCACAATTCCTTTCAATCGACCCCTTAATAACAATCGTATGCAGGCAACAAATATGGTTGAAGAATGTGCACATCCAAAACTAGCTCAATTTGTTAAAACACAAAGTTGGGTGGTGGAATCTGGCGACTATCTCACTTTCCCACGAGGATGAACTCTTGTTACATGACCTAATTTCATCATATCTGCATTAGCCAAGATTGCTAGAGCTGTCCATTTAGCATCTTGTTAGCATTGTTCTTGAGTTCAGTTGCTAAAACTGCACCCTTTTGAGTATCCAACTTCCTCCTCCAGTCTACACCTGAATAATTTGGATCAAATTCATTCAATGCATTCAATGCATTCAAAGTCAACAAAGATTTCTGATTGTTAACCTCCATAACACTTTGAACTTCACATCTAGCCACCAAGGAGATATCATTGTCAAGCTTCCATCGTCTATACCTGTACCCAACAGAGGCAACTTCTTCTCCTTCGGTTGCAAGTGGATTTGGCTCCTCAAATGTAACCTTTTCCCATCTCTCTGTAGAACGTGCTGTGAGAAGTTTTGATTTATGTAAGCGGCTTCTACAGATAATGAATGAGCAGAATTGATATCATCTTTGGCTTCAGGCAATGGCTCCTGTAACGTTTCGTTAACAGATAGCAAATCTAGCTGCGATCCATCTCGTTTATCGAAGAACAGTTTGTTACCAACGCGTTGGATTACGATATCCCATGAGTAAACCGACCTTGGCGCGCGCATGAGAGTGGAGAAAATAGAATCGGTCGCGAATACAGTCGCTTTATCTTCATTGGCGAGCCTTCGAATCACTGGATCGTCTGTAGTTGTGACTTTGAAGAAATTCTTGTTCTTGAAACGCTCCAATCGGCGTTCGTTCTTCGGCGTTGTTCTATCGTAGACTTTATCGTAAGATTCAAGCGAACCACAAATAAGTAGATCTTCTGGTTCAGGAACAGTGTATGAGAGTTTTGTAAACGTCGAGAAAGGGATTTGATCGAGCATGTTCCATTCCGGTTGAATGTCAACTGACGATTTGAACACCGCTGCTTCGCGTCTAGGGTTATCACCTCCAGACCTGTTAGCATGGTATAATCGGTCACGGCGACTCGGCGAGCACGCTGCTTCTCCGCTTCAAGTTTACGCGCCACCTCCTCATCATGGCGTTGCGGGAGCTGATTGCGATTGTTCTGGAACCTCCATTTAGGACCAAATTTCGGGCGTGGTGGAGGCTTGCCGTCGACGAGGCGGAAGGTGGCATCATCGTCAGCGTTGAGACCGCTGCCGAAAGAATCGTCATTGGTAAAATAGAAGGCGGAGTCGGCAGGATTATTGCTGCGGTTGTTGAAACGATTAGGATTGTTGTAGTTTGATCTGGTCCAATCAGCAATACGTCCAAGTTTATCGGAACGGGAGAAAGGGGCGGAGGAACATTGACGGGGAGGATACAGGCAGCGGAGCCGTCGGATTCCGGTGGACCCCATCCGTCATGACTAAAGGGAACGTCGCCGATTTCCAATCCTGCCATGTTTTCCGATGTGTTGTGTAGAAGAGATGAAGAGGGTAGAAGAAAAACCCTATATCTCGAGTACAATTACCATTTACACCCTGATTAAAAATGGGCCAAAATCATATTGGTCTTGCCATCTTGCTGCTATATTGGGCCACAATAAGCCCATTTATTGTTTTTAGGGGCTGGCGGCTGGCCCTGTCCCTAATTGGGTTCAAAAATTGCGATAAGGAGTGAACCGGTTCTGAAAAGGTCACAGTGACTGGGAAGTCTTATGTCAGTCCAGACCAATAGCCTGGATCGGGTCCTATTTTTCAGCAACCTGTCGGTCCCATGTGTGTCTTGAATCGGTCTAACAACAATCGGGTCGGATTTTGTTTTGTCCCACGTGGGTCCTACCCTGTTTTCAATGGCTAGATCAACTTTAACAGTAAGGTGGTGTTTGTTTTTTGTCTGCAGATCTGCGTGACCACTTCTGTCTGCGCCGCCCAGACATTAGCCTTCGCAGACTGTTTGTTTTTCTGAAGACTGCAGACCTAAAAATGTCTGCGCGCCCTCTTATTGGCGCAGATGTGGACCATAGTCTTCTAACATCTTCAGACATCTTCTAGCCTAAAAAAACATATATATCTATATTTTTTTTAAGTTTTTTTTTTAATTTATATTTTTTTCCAACTTTATTAATGATAAACAATTTGAAAAAAAAAATTACAAAACTAAAAAAAAAAAACGTTCGACGATACAAACATTATATTTTTGACAAATTTATAAATAAAGATTTATTACAATAATAGTCGTTGAAGTTGTTTATATAAATACGAAAAAAAAATCATAATATATTCTTATATTTTTTCGCTAAATTTTGTAAAACATTATTTAATACACTATCGTCAATTTCTCGAGAAAATATTTATGCTACGTTTTTAATGGATTTAATTGAAAAAATCGAAGTTTATTTTCATCCATTTATGTATCAAATTCTTTGATCCTTAATTATAATGTTTAGTTATAACTTTGCAACCACAGTTGCTGGTTTTTATCAAATATATACGTTAATTCATACCATTTTTATTTTTACGTTGTATACAATAATACATAAAAGTTGATATACATTTGTAAATTATTTATAACAAAGTCATAAAAATATTAAAAAAACACTTTGAAGTTTAAAAAAACCAGTTTATTTAGATTTCAGTTTATTTTAGTAGTCTGCAGATGTTAAAAAAACAAACAGTCTTCTTTTTTCAGACTGCAGACGTTTGGTCCACATCTTCTACTGCAGAGGTCTACAGATGTGGTCCGCAGACTGCAGACATTTTGCCTCAGAAAAAACAAACAACACCTAAGTTTTTTTTCTCTCTTCCAAAAACTCACCCTATAAATATCATTTTATCCACAACCATTCTTTCCACCCCAAACTCTTTTTCTTTCTTGAAATCTCTCTAGAATTCTACAAATTTCTTACAAAGCTTCAAGTTTTTAACATCAAACAGTCTACAAATGTTGTGGTTTTCGTTCCATCAATTAGTGCACTTTTGATCCGAGCTTAACATACACACGTCGATTTAGAATAATTTCATCCAACTTCAACAACTAAATAAACTCTTTGGTAAATACGGGTTCGGTCAAGTTATTGTTGGTGGGAATAGTATGCTAGAACAACATGATTTCTTATTATAAGTTTAATAGTTGACTTAATTTAGTTAATTTATAATTTGTTTTGCTTAATTAGTTTTGTTTAGTTAGTTTAGCTTAATTTATTAGTAGTTCAATTTAATTTATAAATAGTTTAGTTTAACTTATAATTATCTTAGTTTGATTACTTACTTTACTCATAATTAGTCATTTGCATTACATAATTTAATTATTAATTGTAAGTGTAATAATAGTGGATATAATGCAGAGAGTGATGTCCAGAATAGTCACGATCAACTTGGTTGTTGTATTTTCCAAAATGCTTTATATTGAAAGAATCATGTCTTTCGATTGTCTTGTATGTCAACGGTCTTGTATGTCAGTTATTTACTTGATAGTCAAACATATTAGATTTTATAATTGATTAAGGCAATGTAATTTACTAATTGTAAATTAACTACTAAAGTCAGTAGTGTAACACCTCTGTATGGGTTGTTTGTAATTGTTTAATCAACCCCATCATAATGTTTTTAAACTTTACTCATCAAATGTCTTATAAATGTTCATATTTCTCCTTAATATGAGTTTTAATTAGGTATATGTCAAAATACTATGTTAGATTTGAAAAACCTAATGAGAAGAACACCTTTGGCCAACCCTTTAAGAGTAGTGGATTTGACATCATCCAAATTCAAGCTTAAAACCTCCCAAAATAATTTTAAATCATCAAGTAACATCGTACTCCAATAAGATAAGAAAAAACATTATAACATTTATTTATCATCAAAACATCAAATATCAACAATACATTGACACTAAACACCAAAATATATGTAAGAAGCAAGTTAAACAATTGCATTTTATCAAATCACCAATACACCAAAATATTTCTACACCAAATAATAATACAATACATATAGTTTTAAACCTACACCCATGTCAATCTTAAAGTCTAACACCGCTTACTAGGGAATAACCAATATGGGAAATAACTCATGGGCCCATCAAACTAGGATACATGTGCTCATTACACATGGTCGACACATGAGATAGCTAACATCATGTGACAATGAGGCTTGTCTAGAATGTATTGACACCCCAAAGTCACAAAAGTTCGCAAAATTTGGTTACTCCTCCAAAATGGCGTCACTGTCCAAACCCTTCCTAAGAGAATGCACCAAATATGGATGTAAAACTTTTGCTTTAAAACATAACACTTGATCCATTTGAAACAAACACACCAAATGCTTTTCATGAATGCAAACACTACATATGCTATTCACACAATACACATATTATGTCATAGAGAATCACACCAAAAATCACAAGAATAAATTATAGGGACATGTACTCTCGGTATACTCACCTTATCTTGAAATAACTATTCACACCAAGTAAAAAATTTATGAGTGTTCGATATAGACCTATATAGATAATTATTTTCATCACTCAAATTCTACAATAAGCTCCTACTAATACTTTAATACTTTGTTTCATCTTAACTTATTCATATTTTAATGGTTTAATTTGACTTGCTATATTTTCCACATTGTTTCCAAATGATATCTATTGAATGAAATAACATTCTAAATAAGTTGCAGGTTATTTAAAAAACTAATTATGTAATGATTTATGGGTCAAGTATGATGACCCAATCAGTTAAACAACTGAAACTCCACTAAGTTCCGTAGAAGACATTTAAGCCTCCAATTTACTTCGACAAGCCTAAATCATCACCACTTAAACTTCAAATTGAAGATGTGAATCAATTTCAGAACATTTCAAAGCGGTTTTAAGATATCAAAATCAAGTTTATAGATAAATGAAAATCAATCCACCATAGATTCACTAACTCAAAGTGAAATCCCAAAATCAAATCCAAAAGTGTATTTTCTAATAATTGATGAATGCCTTAGCTTGAAATTAGTTTAGAAACATTAATATGCTTAAAATCAACATTGATTTCATAAAATCAAGTTTAAAGTAAGATACTACCGTTCTTGAAGCTTTTCAAAAACCATTTAAACTCCAAATTAATCCATACATGAAAAGAATGAGAGTATACTAGCATCTCAAGCTAAAACTCACTTGAAGCATATTAAAACATTCCTAATGAGATGATTTATGGAGTTGGGGGTTTTCACATACACCATAGTAATGTTTCATAATGCATTTCAAACTAAGGTTATTAAATATGTATCACGGAAAACCAACCAACACGCTACCAACCATATCAAGAAAATTAGTAGCCAACATATTTAGTTGGTGGTATAGGACCAATTAAATAATCATGGTATGGTAATGGAACAAAATTTTATTTAGAATGGTAGTACCATACCAACCAATTCATTTCTTATATATATATATATATATATATATATATATATATATATATATATAGGGTTAGGATCAAATGTGAATCATAAGTATTGTGTGTATGTATGACTAAATTGTGACCATTTGATTAAAAAAAATTAATTATGATCTTAGGGTGCATGATGTTAATATGAGGTAGCATTTACAATATCATTAAAATTAATTAATTGTAGGCCTATTAAATAGTAAGTATAACGTTTTATTAAGAGTGAGAAAAATAAAGTAACTAAATTTTTGGAAACCAAGTTAAATAGATTAAAATCCAGATTATTATTTTTAAAAACCAAATCATTTATCAGGAAATCATAATATCTGCAATAAAAAAACTAAACAATAACACACAACGTGAACATTTGTTTCATTCTTTGAGAATCATTCGATTTAATGAAACATGTTTCATTCTTTAAGAATTTAGACGATTACATTCCCATTTTACAAAATACAAAAAATATACAATACTCACTAAGCATGAAATAAAGAATCAGAAATTTAATTCCGTTAAAATCAATAATTTACTTGAAAGGAGCATCATTCTTTAATAATCACATTTCATTCTCTAAAAATGCATTGATTGATAAACGTTTTTCGATCTACTCTCATAAAAAATTCATTCTTTAAGAATGATCCACAAATATTGTATAACATATTTTTGATATACATACAATATTCATTTTATAGATTCATCATAGCTATAGATCAATTAGAAATTCTTGAAGAATATGAAAAAAAAAATTATAAGTCAAAAGATTTTACACAATATAAAATATTCTTGAAGAATATACAATAAAATAATCTACTTTTTGTATGAATTCTAAAAGAATAAGGATTCATTTGACAAAATCAATAATTTTGAAAACACTAATCCAATTCTAATAGATGTTAGCCGATTTGGTCGCCAAACAATATTTTACAAGTTTTAAACAAGTTTTAAAGTCGACCAATAATACTTGAAAAAAAAAACTTTTTTTGTATGTTTTTCTCATTTGACGTCATAAAATCCAAAACAAATGGAAAAGATGTATATTCTTTTTGTGTGCTTCTTCCAAAACCTATCTTACACCAAGAAGAATTAATAATTTCTTCTAGAGTACCAAGAGGACGTCTACTTCATTATCCCATTCTAGGCTTAAAATAAAAAATGGCTTGATCTAATTTATATAAGTTAGCATAATTTTAGGATAGCCGTTTAAAAATAATATATTAAATTATAAATTAATTACCATCATAATCCTATCAAATAATTGGTCCAAAATTGATTATACATTCACACAACATATATAGTTTATATATGAACATAAATCTCTCTCTCTCTCTCTCTCTCTATATATATATATATATATATATATATATATATATATATATATATATATATATATATATATACACACACACATGTAAATCATTAAATTATTATGTTAATGTATAACTTATTTATTCTGGACCAATCAATTTAAAAATTATTTTAAGGTTATTATAGTACTCTAAATAAATAATTAAATTAATTATATTAATATCATCGCATCAAGTTAGGTAACTTAAATCAGTTAAATATATATTTAACTGAAGAGAAATGATTAATACACAATAATTTTTCTCTATACATACCAATTTATGATTTATAGAATTGTATAATAAAATTTTAAAACACACATTTTTTATGTATTGAGAAAAACTCTTTGATACGAATCAACTCTTATACAATTTTTGGGATGTTACAAACTAAGGGAAAATAACTAATATCATGCTCTTAAAATTATAAATACTAAACACACTTGACAATCGAAATATAAGATTTGGTTTATATATATATATATATATATATATATATATATATATATATATATATATATATATATATATAAACCAAATCTTATATTTCGATTGTCAAGTGTGTTTAGTATTTATAATTTTAAGAGCATGATATTAGTTATTTTCCCTTAGTTTGTAACATCCCAAAAATTGTAAGGTAAAAAAAAAATTCATTTTTAATCAACCATATAACACCTTTTGGTAATACCAATCATTCCAAACTGTATTAATGTAAAACAGTTATCCGAGTACAATACCAAAATCAAAAAGTTGCGGAAACGTGGTTGGATGCAGTGCGGTCACGTCGGGCCCTTCCTTTTTGTATCGGAAGTACCTGAAAACATAAGCAATAAAACGTAAGCACAAACCTTAGTGAGTTCGCCAAAATACCACATACCAAAACATAAAAGTGTCATGGGCTACGCCCCCCCCCCCCCCCCCCCCCGGCAGTAGTTTTTCCTTGCAATGCCAAGGGCCAATCCCGGTCTTACATACAAGTGCTAGGGGCCAGATCCTGGTCTCTCAAACAACTTCCAGGGGCCAGATCCTAGTCTTCCATACATTTTCCAGGGGCCAGATCTTGGTCTTTCATACAAGCATCACAGAGACAACTAGCATTCCACATAACAAGTAATGAGCCGGAATTGGTGCTTTAGACCCATGGATACAGTGAGAAGACTCACCTGATTCACAAAGTTGACTTCAACTAACTGCTCTTCTGCCAAAAGATGGTTGTTCAGTACCTCCTATCAATCCACACAAGGTAAACCCTAAGTCTACCTTCTAAAAATAGAATCTTGACCCAAAAGTCAAACAAAGTCCAAAAGTCAACGGAGCTGCCCTCATGTCATGAGAACCCTTCTCTCACATCATGAGTTCCAAGAAGATAACCAGAAACGGGGTCACTCATGCCTCACGTAGCGAGACCCCCATGCCTCACGCCGTGAGAATAGTCTGAAGCAAAAAGTCCATCTTTTAAGTCCTTAATCCATTAAGCCTTGCACACCAACTTTCTAGAGGGTCTTATAACTTCTTAATACACTAGAAAGTTGATGCTTTTAAGATGTATATGTCCAATATATGTCTAGATCTCATTTAGGTCCAAAGTTGAAGAAAATACATCCAACTTTCATGCAATGCTCCAAAACTCAACCATTTTCTAGATCTGAACTCCAATACATCCCTAAGGTCCATAACTCATAAAGTTTCCAACTTTATGGTTTCTATTCACTCAACATGCTCAATCAAGAAGAAAAGTGGGACAAAACTTAGATCTTGCCTTATATAACAATGGTCCAGAAACAATGTAAAGTGATGAAGACAATGAGTCCTTGCAAGCCACAATACAAGGCCACCTTCTTCTTTCCTCCTTCTTCCAATCCAAGAAAAGCTCCAAAACCACCAAAGATCATGGGCTTGGGCTGCAGCACTCCTCACGTCGTGAGCCCTTTATTGCTCACGTACTGTCTGCCAATCTGAGTGAATGCTACGGGCACCCCGTTGTCTTACAACACTCCCATACTGTCTGCCAATCTAGTGAATGCTACATCCAACCCATAGTCTTACAACACTTCCACCACTACTTGCCATGGTCACCACCCATGGTCTTACCGCTCGTCTACCAAACCAACATAATCGCCCTGAGTCAAACCCATATCTAACTATATCCCCCAACCAGGTGTTTGGGTTATGCTTCGAACCCTAAAGCCTTCATCTGACATGAACAGGCAGAGAGGCTCTAACACAACCCTCAACCTGATCCTGATCAATATCCACCAAATATCACCACTGATGCGCAACGAAACCTGCTTTTCCCTTCTTGTACAACCTTTAGACCAAACGATTCCCCCCACTTGGATTCAAAATGCGCTCTCCCAATTAACCAAAAGTTGATGGATTCCCAATCCATTTCACAGTCTTACAATTCAAACTTGCCAACAACCAGGGCTTACAAAAACTAGCACTCTATTACTAGACAACCTTAGCGATCACACACATTCCAAAACCAGATGAAAACTTCCCGAAATTCCTACGAGCTCAATGATCCCCAATACTTCTCCTAATACAACTCCAAATTCTTAAGCCACTTCAGCTCATGACGAAGAACTATAACCATTAACCGGAACAGACGGATCATCAATCCAATAGCTCACCTACCGAAGGATCGATGTACGCAAAGATCACTAGTAGATACCATTTGATTTTTGCTGACAATCGCAATGGCTGAAATAACCCATGCGAACCGCACTATCCCATCATTTAAGAGGGATATGACATCACTGCCCAATTCCTACTGATGGTAGTAGACGACAACCTGAACTTTACAACAGCTAGCATTCCTTGACCAGCCAAGCCTAGCGCTTATACATTCCCAATACCTCAACGATCATCCAAATATTTAAGCACTTTCCGCTGAATCCACAACAAGTCCTTAGCGACTAATTGGTTGACGAGGAACAACATCTCAGTGTCGAACAAGTACCCAACCCGCTCAACCACTTACTTGTACTTAGAGCAATTCCCATGCAACCCCCAACTGACCTCGCTTTGAAGGTGTGAACTCAAAAACTACCTATCTTACACCCATGACCGAACCAATTCGTTACTAGCTCAAAACCATGCACACACCTACACCTCTTGCCTTCAAAATCGACATGCCTACCTTGTGGATTTCCCAAACTCTCGTTGACACTACTAAAGATCTGACCGGCTGCTGATCTCCTAAGCGGAATACTCAAGCCTCTTCTTTACGCGGCCCACGGTATGTAAAATGGCAAATGACAACTTTCCGGATAAAATAACTATATTACTCATACAAATGCTTCCATTCTTAGAAAATCAAGGCATAATATATCACACACATTAACACAGAATTATTAGCATAGAGATTTAAGCGTGAAAGAGAAGAATACGATACATACCCATAGTGTCTCCGAGTTCTGCTCCCCCTTCCTACAGAAGCACTTGCAATGGAACCTGGGCCGCCCCAACCACTAAATGTGGGCAATTTGCCCTGATATGACCAAGATGATGACAATGATGACACAATTCTACTTCAAGGGTGCATTCTTGGCGAAGGTGACCCTTCCATCCGCACCTGCTGCATTTGGACTTGCCGCACACACGCTTATGAGTTCCTTCACCCCTTGCACAAAACTTGTGACCCCTAGGGCCTCTAGCACTAGACATGGAAATATCCAATTGATTGGATGTTGCTGACCGAGTCAGATAATGAGTCCACTTCCTCTTCCCTAATTGCCCTTCCAAGCTGAGCTCCTGCTCCCGAGTCACCTCGACCATCCCATCAACTACCTGAACAGCTGAGATCCGATCCTGGAACCTGGTGACCAGACGGTTAGTGACATAGACAATAATGTCAGATAACTCCTCACGTAAAGCTCGCGAAACCTCAATGGAAATCCACTCATGTAATCGATCCCCCGAAAGGCACGATGCATAATCCACCTTCGTTCCTTCATGGCAAGAGCTGGAAATAGGATCCTCTTCCCCAAAATATCCTCGGGCTCCACAAGCCTTGAGCTCCTGATGGGCCCCCAACTGTCCTGCTGCAAACCCGACCCAAAAAGCCTCGAGATAATCATCCAAGAGTTCCATGATCCCTTCCTTGATGGTGCCAAACATTACAGGCTGCTCCAAAATACTGTGGGTGATCTCCGACAAGATAAACTCCTGCATCTGCTCATCAATTGACTCAGTACCTGCTCCTGAGCCTGAACCAAAACATGCACCTCCTCCATGCGTGCTCATCACCGTTCTGAAAAAACAAATCTGCAAATAATCAGAACATTCCCAAGGATCCTTAACCCACAGGTTTCCTAGATTTTCCGTGACTTTCCTCGATTTGAGTATGGATCCTGTGTTTTTAGTAGTACAGGCCCAATACTACCTTCCACACCTATTCATACTTTCCTAAAGAATTATCCCGAATCCTCCCAGTCACCATCTCAAACTGATATTCCAAATACTCACTAAACAACGCATACGAACCTACTAAAAACACTTCCTAGGCTCTCCTAGGTTCCCGGCCTTACCCTGCCATCAGCTGCTGAAGAACTCCCACTGATATCAACTAACTACTTCATGAATATAATCACATGCCACAAAGCTTATATAATCCTTCGAGTAACAGACTCAACCCTACAACGGTTAGACTCAAACGAGAGCTGCGCAATAGTGTCAAATCCATCACTGTAAGATTATTTAACCTTTGCAACATGTGACTTGACATATTCACTTAATAATTATCTCAAATCACTAAGAGTTCCACAAAGCACAAATCAAGCAGCATTCGTGTAGAACACTCTAAGCCATAGAATAACCAAAGAACATTCAAGCTCACATACTACAAATCATGCTAGGAACTTCCACTATCACTACTAGTTGCCTTATACATGCAAATTATACACAATACAAGATCAAATTGACTGTCAAATAAAAGACTCTACCCCAGGACTACAACCAAACGAGGAACATGAAATAAGACCAAATCAATCATTCTAGGGCTATATGATCCTAACCGTATACAATTTTTAAAGCATACACCTAACAATTACTAATACCAATACATATTCGCAATCAAACATAGCATCCAATGCTTCCTAGGCTACAAGGCATCACCTATCAGGCCAATTTATCATGCAATTACTGAAAGTATCCCTAGCCTTATGCTACCATGTAAACATTCATATCTTATAAAATCTCAACATGTATGGGTATTCTGGGAATCACTTACTTGAGCTCAGCTGATTGCACGTACCACCCTTTCTTTTATAAGAAAACCCTTTATTAAAATGATTTATTGTATGAAAAATTTACCAAACCCTCATTTTGAGTTCAGACACACCGAAGAGTATGCCCGAATCCCTCAAACCAAGGCTCTGATACCAACTTGTAACATCCCAAAAATTGTAAGGTAAAAAAACATTTCATTTTTAATTCAATCATATAACACCATTTGGTAATACCAATCATTCAAAAGTGTATTAATGTAAAACAGTTATCAGAGTACAATCCCAAAATCAGAAAGTTGCGGAAACATGGGTGGATGCAGTGCAGTCACGCCGGACCCTTCCCTTTTGTACCAGAAGTACCTGAAAACATGAACAATAAACCGTAAGTACAAAGCTTAATGAGTTCCCCAAAATACCACATACCAAAACATACAATTGTCATGGGCTACCCCCCTCCCCCCCCCCCCCCCCCCCCGTGGTATTTCCTTGCAATGCTGAGGGCCAAATACCGGTCTTACATACAAGTGCTAGGGGTCAGATCCTGGTCTTTCATACAAATGCTAAGGGCCATATCATGGTCTTCCATACATTTTCCAAGGGCCAGATCCTGGTCTTTTGTACAATTGCCAGGGGATAGATCCTGGTATTTCATGCAAGCATCACAGAGACAAGTACCATTCCACATAACAAGTAATGGGCTGACATCGGTGCCTTCGACCCATGGATACAGTGAGAAGACTCACCTGATTCACAAAGCCGACTTCAGCTAATTGCTCTTCTGCCAAAAGACAGGTGTTCGGTACCTCCTATAAATTCACAGAAGGTAAACCCTAAGTCTACCTTCTATAAATAGAATCTTGACCCAAAAGTCAAACCAAGTCCAAAAGTCAATGGAGCTGCCCTCACATCGTGAGAACCCATCTCTCACGTCGTGAACTCCAAGAAGATAACCAGAAACAGGATCAATCATCCCTCACGTCGTGAGACCCACATGCCTCACGTCTTGAGAACAGTCTGAAGCAAAAAGTCCATCTTTTAAGTCCTTAATCCATTAAGCCTTGCACTCCAACTTTCCATCTGGTCTAATAACTTCTTAATACACTAGAAAGTCGATGCTTTTAAGACGTATATGTCCAATATATGTTTAGATCTCATTTAGGTCCAAAGTTGTAAAAAATACATTAAACTTTCATGCAATGCTCCAAAACTCAACCATTTTGTAGATCTAAACTCCAAGACATCCCTAAGGTCCTCACAACTCATAAAGTTGCCAACTTTATGGTTTATATTCACTCAACATGCTCAATCAAGAAGAAAAGTGGGACAAAACTTAGATTTAGCCTTATATTACCATAAAGGTAGGAGCTTTATCACTTAAAATGGTCCAGAAACAATGTAAAGTGATGTAAAGTGATGAAGATGATGAGTCCCTGCAAGCCACAACACAAGACCACCTTCTTCTTCTTCTTTCCTCCTTCTTCCAATCCAAGAAAAGCTCCAAAACCACCAAAGATCAAGCAAGGATAGGCACTAGGGTTTTTCTGAGGTGAAAGAGGGTTTGAGGCTGATAAGAAACCCTAAAATGAGGTTAGAAGAGCTTAAATACGAAGAAAACCCTAAAATATCATGGGTTTGGGCTGCAGTGCTCCTCACGTCGCGAGCCCTTTATTGCTCACGTCGTGAGGATCATTTTTCCTCCAAAATCCAACATTTGACTCCTTGAAACCCTAATTCGATTCGTTCTGGAAAACGGGTGTTACATAGTCAATGGTTATTGCTACACTAAATCTCTCTCTCTCTCTCTATATATATATATATATATATATATATATATATATATATATATATATATATATATATATATATATATATAAGTTAAACGAGACCATTCAAATGATTGTGGTTCAAGATAAACCTTCTATCGTGAATCATATTCATTTGAAACTCCTAAACTTTTCAATTTAAGCTACTTGGATGATAACACAACTCAATATTTTTTTAACTTATGATATTTAATTGGTAGTTATGACACATGATTGGCTATTATATATATATATATATATATATATATATATATATATATATATATATATATATATATATATATATATCATGAAGGAAATATGATTTGAGAAGTCACAATGATCTATTTGTGGTGCATGTATTTATATTGAATAAAGAATAGGTATGTATGACTTTTTAACGTGTCATTTTTAGAAGCTAAGTCATTTATTAATAGTTTTCATTATATTCATGTCAATTTCTTAAAGGCCATTGTATGTTCTTTTTTTATATGAAAATTATATGATGAAGATGTTTAATATAAGCAAATAGGAGTTTGATCATTTGCTTTATTGTGTATATATATGTATTTTTTAAATTTCTATATGTATTGTTTCTTGAGAAAAAATTATAAAAGTTATATATGTTTTTTTTCATAGATAAACCATTTCTCTTCAACCACATTAATTTCATTTTTGTAAATATATTAAACTTCTTTATTATTATATTTTTATAGCTTATTATATATCTTTTATGATAACATACTTATTTTATTAGTTTAAATATGTTGTTTTATATAAAATATTTATCATTTTAACGTCACATCTTGTGAAATATTGATATAATATTCTTAATTTTATAATATGTTGCAATCACATTATGTATTTATGTGATTGTTGCAAACTAGAATTCTACAACCTTAAATTTGTTACATAGTTATGAATTATTGTGTCAAATATATAGCTTTGTATTATATATTTGATTAATATTTTCGTAGAGAAAAAAAAACATACACTCTTATATAAACAAATACACATAAAATATTAAAGACACATAATTATGTTTTTAATAATTAGTTTGAATGATTTTGATATAATATTTGGTCTAGACTGTAGATGATTACATTATCCATTTAATTGAATAAAAAGAATATAGAATTTAACAATTTATCTTCAACCATATTAATTTGAATTTTTAATATATTAAACTTCTATATTATTCTATTTTTAAAGTTAACTCTTTAACTTTTAAGATATCATACTTAATTTATTATTTTAAATATGTTATTTTATGTAAAATATTATCATTTAATGCCATGAATTTAAAATTATTTATATAATATACTTAATTTTAAAATATGTTGGAATCACATTATGTATTTATGTGATTGTTGCAATCTAAAATTCTACATATTATGTATTTATGTGATTACATATTTACATTATGTATTTATGTGATTGTTGCAATCTAGAATTTTACATCCTTAAGTTTGACATACACAATCACAACCTTATATCAATCTTTGTTCACCACATATCCTCTTCTTTCCAAACTCAAGTTGGTTACATGTATAACATCTTAGTTTGAGGGTTGTAGCGTTCGCTTGTTTTTTTTTGTACTTTTATCTTTATTTTAGGGTTATCAGTTGAGCTTATAATAAGGCTTAGTTTTTCTTTCGATTTTGATTGTAACCTAAACTCATAATTTATATACAATATATACTTTGTCTCGGATTCTAATAATATCAAAAACTTAATAACACATCTTAAATTCGAAGACGTAACATAATAAAATCCAAGAGAATGATTTTCATATATTAATCTGTTTTGTTTATTTAACATAAAATAACAAACATAAGAATTCAAAAGTAGATTTAAATAGAAGAAAATGGAACTTATTTTCATTCATTTGTTTATAATAATAACATATGAACATTGTATTTATATTTTTTTAATCTATCATTGTATATCTTCCAAAATCTATCCAGGCATCACGATACGTATAGTTAGATTACAATTACAAATTATAATATCATAATAAGAAAAAAAGTTAAAGTTTAATAACGTAATTTATTTTGTTGTTTAGTATTAATTATGATATTTAAGTGAAAACATGTGGAAAGAAAAGTGTGGGGAGGCTTTTGCTTTGGGAAACATATTTTTTTATGCCCTTGTAGTTTGGGGCTGATTCGTGTCAATTGTTACTCCATATGTTTGGAACCTTATTTCAGGCAAAGTTGCCAAGATAACATCTTTACAACCTGCAGTCATAACGTTTTACCCTTTTGCCCCTCAAAACCTTTTGACACTCAATTGTTTTTATTTAAAGTAAACCCAACTCCAAAATAATCTTTTTGATTTATCCGTTTTTCTTTCACAGTTCAAAAGGGATAATAAAAAAATTATTGACAAATACTGTTGTGGATTCTATCCCTATCATTAACAAAATCAATTTATAGACCAAACTAATCATATTTTTATTCAATTTAAGAGAAAAGTAAAATGTTTTAGTTTTTGAAACGTAACCAACTATTTTGGAATTGGGCATTCCAGAGCATATGAAAATGGGACAAATATAATTTTGTGGTCCCGGTCCTACATAAATGGGTCATATATCTTATACCAGAGTGTCATTCCAAAAAAATATGAAAAAAATTGTAACTCAAAGTTTGATGTTTTTCTGTGAAAAAACAAAGGATTCCACGAACCAGGTATGTTATACATATTTATTTACTTGGATTTTATGTATGTATGTGTAAAGTTGCAGTCAGAAATGTAAAGAACTTGTCAGGGATGTGTAGCATGTCCGATACATATATTCTTTGTAGGCATGAATTTCAATTTTCCCATATTTTATTTTGTTAGCTTAGTTACTAGTCTTGTTCTTAACCTGTTAGTAGCCTAAAAACCATTAGAAGTACACCCCAAAATACCAATAAATGTTCAGAATGACGTGATTCATTTAGAAATGTGAAGAACTGTTCCGGAATGCAAAGAACTGATTTGATATGAGATGTTCCGTAATGTGAAGAAATATTCCAAAATGTCGAGATACGTCCGGAATTATACAATATATTCCAGAATGGATTCTCAGTTTATGTAGAAAAGCATTATTGTATTATTTTTTAATAAGTAATAGTGATATACATAAAACCAATTTTGCCAAATTGGTCTGAAATCCGTTGTAGTAGTTTGAATTGGTACCAAGGTGCACATGATCAATTTGAGTGGGTGTTGCTAAGAAAGAGGGTTTTACATACAAGGAGATTATGACACATTTACATGAACTTTCAGAATTAGAGTCGATTAAGTTAAGTCTAAATTTAAATGCTTTTATTATATTCATATTTTGTGATAATAAAAACCATACATTTTTATTTTCAGAGACAAATACCAGATGTGGAAATTGAAAAAAAAGCCACACCCACCAAAGTCAAACGTGAAAGTAAGAAGGGAATCAGAGAGGGTGTTGAAGCTTAAACTAAAAATAAACAGAACTGCCAAATATGGAAGCGGGTTAAGCCTAGGTAAATATTATTTTAGACTAGTATAACATGTGTTTTGCATGTCGAGAACTCCACAGACAAGATAAAGTTTTATAAATTCTATGTTTTTTTCTCACAATCTTCAACATCCTATGATATGCCACCACCTTCAATAAAATATGAAATGATACGCGTTGAGCTTAGACAACATGGTCTCCGTGATACTCGTTTTGCAGGATGGATCAGTGGTGATCTGAAGGAGTCAAATGTTTGGTTTTTGAGGAAAAATATTTGTCACGACGTGGTGTATGGATGCCCACGATGTGGCATGGTTTTTTATGATCACACCTTTCTGGTGAGCACCACGACGTGGCAGTAGTGTGACACGACATGGTGGCCATGACAGCCCAACCCATGATCTTTTAGGGATTCTTCCATATTTAAAGCCTCTAACTTCAAGGTTAGGGCATCGTCTTCAGCATCCTACCTTCCTAAATGAAATCCTAGCCTCCTTTTCACCACTTTTAGCCTCCCTATCCTATTTCATCCATTTGTGAGCTTTTTGTGTTGGTTTGATGTCTTGGAGAAGAAGAAGGTTTTCTTGGTGCATAGATCCAACGAGCAAGTTCTCTCAACACCTTGGATCACATATTTTGGACAATTATAAGTCCTCAAGTTCCAACCTTTATGTGCCATGCTTCTAGATCTAGGCTTTTATGCTTTGTTCTTCATGTTTGAGGTAGTTTGAGTGATTGAATTCCATAAAGTTGGCAACTTTATGGATCCTTGGGATCCCTTTGAGGTTTGGTGTGCTAGATTTGAAGTTTGGTTCCATGCATGAGATTTTGACTTCATTTTCACAATTTTTGACCTAACCAAGTTTAAGACATGCATTAGAAATGCATGTCCATAAAGCAAGGGTTTTATGAAGCTTATGGACATTTGGAAGTATTTTGGAAGAGATGAGTGTGTGGATTAATAGATTAAGGGCTTAATCCATTAAGTGGTTTCTGGATAGTTCACACGACGTGGTAACCTGCTTACCACATCGTGGCGAGCGGGTTTTTCATGACTGTTTTTTCGAGGGATTTCCACGTCGTGGCAGGTGTATGGCCACGATGTGGTGATCAGTTGTGTTGACTTTTGGTTGTCGACTTTGATCGTTGACTTTTTACCCACTTTGACTTTTGGTTAAACTATGATAGAGTTGAGTGTTAGCTAAGGACTAGTTCCAGTTTGGTTTTAGGTAACCTGCGTTAGCTGTTCTGTTGTTGAGTTTTGCTGTTGAGCCTCTGCTCGTTAGCTCAGGTGAGTTTTCTCATTATACTTTGTGTTGTAGTATGTATCCTTGTGTGTAGGATGTTGGTATGCTGTAGTGATTTGTTAGATTGGTAGATCTATTATGATTATCTGTGTTGTTGGTTATTGTTATCTGTTTGCATATATCGACATATTATGGTTGGGTTGAGGCGATACTACTTTGTGCTGTAGACCAAGATACCGAGGAGGTCCAGGTGTACTATAGGCCTTGCGAGCCGGTCCAGTTAGACTATAGGCCCAAGGGAATGGTCTAGCTATATTGTATGCCTTGCGAGGCGGTCCAGTTAGACTGTATGCTTGGGAGAGTGGTCCAGACATCCTGTAGGCCTTGCGAGGCGGTCCAATCATAATGAAGGCTCATGTGCGCATGGATTGTATGTGGATTATTGTGTGCAGTATTTGGGGGAACTCACTAATCTTTGGCTTATAATTGTGGATTAAATGTTTTTCAAATACTTATCGGATGGTGAAGGCGGGACTGTACACACACATCAGCCGTTTTATGAATCGAGTTTCTACAATGATTTCCTTACAACTATGATTTTGAATTATGATTTATGAACAAATAGTTTGACTTGAAAGTAACTTCATCAAAGCGGGTGTTTATTCTATTTTAAAAATGAAAAATTTATTCTAGAATTTGGGACATTACAAGTTGGTATCAGAACCCTGGTTTGCGGGATTTGGATGAACACTCGTGTGATTCCAAACTCAAACTAAATATTTGATAAATTTTTAGAAACTTTATGAAAATAATGAACTTAAAAGAAGAAAGGAAGATGCATTGTGTACACTCAGCCGAAGCTCAATGAAGTGGTATCCCAAAATATCCATATTGGTTTTATATCTGCTGATATGAGAATTGTTAGAAATGCATGCTAGTCGATAGGCTAAGTATCTTTCAGGAATTGCATGTTAGAGTTGCCTGATATTTGAGATGCCTTATAGCCTAGGTATTGCCTGGTAGATTGATTGTTGACTGTTGATTGCTTTGTGCTATTTGAAACCTATGTTAATATTAGTTAGCTATTATATGAGTATGTTAGGACTGTATGCACCTAAGATTAGATAGTCCCAAATTGCTTGGTCTGGCCTATTTTAATATTGTGTAGCTGATATTTCCTATTATATTTTTCAACAATCCACTGAAAAATAAATGCACTTTAACGTTTATACCCCCATTATTTCATCTGTTCAACTAACATGAGGGATACAAAAGTCAAATCACCTCTTTTATATGAAGGTGATAAAACAAAAAGTAAAGTGGAAATATTATGAACTTATTCAATCCCCATGCCACCATTCCTATGACTTTCACTATTTATGGGGAAATGATTGACAATTGAAAAGTTGGAATTTCTATTGTACCCAGTCGGAAGAAACCCAATTCACTTTTTATAATTAAACTTATCATCAAAAATGTGTCAATTATTTTATATATATTGTCATAGTTTTTTATAATAACAATAAGTATTTTATATCTTTTAATATTAGTAATTGGTTTAAAATAAACTAACAATAAACTTGAGGCGTTAAAACAATAACAATCATTGTTTAGGTTTAAAATTTACTAACAATAAAAATTCCTATGATGGTTTATATGCTTATGTTACTTTAGAAACCACTTAATATGGATAATTGTATAATACATTAAGCCCATAATATGGATAGTTATATAATACATTAACACATTAATCTTTACATGAAGTATGTTGGGGTCTTAATACATTAAACATGACTTTTGGCTTAACCCATTTACTCATTTAGTTAATATTAAGTGAAAAAGAAACAACCATATATAATTATCTAGAATAAGTTTTTAATCCATATAGTTCATTAAGTATAAAAGAAACATCTTCTAACTTTACTGCTCATCACTGTATGTATAGGCGACACATTTTAGTTCTGAAAAATAAACATTCCGGTACAAGAAAATCATGGCTAGAGAAAGAGCACAATCAAGCGTTTGGTCGATGGTTAAAAGATGCGGTAAAAATGATCCAAGTTAAGTTGTGTTATGAGAATATTTCCAAAATTTTAAATGTTCTTGCTATGCCACATCTTACCAAGAATTTGCTATCTATTAACAAATTAACTAATGATACACCAGTGGATGTTCTCTTTTCTAAAAAGTTCTTTAACATTCAGAATCGAGAAACGAAAGAGGGTCTAGCAAAGTGCAACATTGATCAAGGTTTATATGTGCTTGAGCGAGGACATAAGGCTTCTTTATCTGCTTTACGAAATAAATTCCCTAAAGATTCATAGGAACTTTGGCATACTAGATTAGGACATGCAGCTTTTGTCAACATTTCTTTGTTGAAAACACGTGGATGTTTGTCTTTTACTTCTATTTTACCAAAACCAGTTGTTTGTTCATCATGTGCACTTTCCAAGAGTAAATGATTACCATTTGATCATAACTTAAAATGCTCATCCCATGTGTTGGAATTAATTCACTGTGACTTATGGGGACATGCTCCTATTACATCTATTGATGGCTACATTTACTATGTTATTTTTATTGATGATTATTCCAGATTCAGTTGGTTCTATCCACTCAAGGCAAAATCGGATCCTTATGCTATTTTAAAGATCTTTTAACCTTTGTACAAACCCAATTTTCTTGTAACATTAAAACTTTTCAATCAGATGGTGGCACCGAATTATTAAATCATCACGTTAGCACCATTCTTTAAACAAATGGTATGTACCACCGCATTTTGTGTCCTTATACGCCTAAAAAAATGGATGGGCTGAATGAAAACACCACCATGTAACTGAAACTGGTCTTGCTATGTTATTTAACACCAGTGCACCAACATCACTTTGGGTTAAGACTTTCTCTTCGGCAACATAAATCATCAATCGTCTTCCATCCAAAGTGCTCACAAAAAAATGCTCATTTGAAACTTTATTTGGTGTTTCTCCAAATTATGACGTTTTTCGAGCCTATGGTTGAGCCAGTGGTGAGACTATAGGAGCACCACTACAGTACGCGATCAGGGAAGTAGTCCCTTGGTTAGGTAGCAGTCCCTTTTGGCCCGTATAAGGTTGCTTGTGATATACGGCTACCATTGGGTAGGTAGCAGTCCCTTTTGGACGTGGATCCGGTGACGACGAGATTCAACGCATGGACCCGATCGGTTGGATCAGGAGGCTGTTAGAACCATAGCAGTAAGATAGCTAACGGTAACTATTGGCAGATAAGGATTCCGATCAGAAGTCGCGAGGGGCGACTGCATGGGAGCCTTTGCTCAGTAACCAGGTGGGAACTCGGTGTTTCAGATGACTGGTAGAAGTGGGTTGTGATGATTCAGAGGGTTTCGGGTGAAGTGTAAGGATATGTCCTTGGATCTCAAGTTATGGGTTTAGCCCAAGTATGTAAATAGTAGTATTCAATCTAGGGTATTCCATTGTGAGGATGACTGGAGCCTATGATTGTTTGGACCTGACGTGTTTGGTATTCCAGCCTGAGGGTTGATTGGGCCAAATATGTGCGTGATACGAGGGTATTCCATCCTAGGGATGACTGGACCCGTCGTAAGCATGCCTGGTATTCCAGCTGAGGCTGATTGGACCAGGTATGAGTGTTCCATGAGATAGTTGGTTGTTTATGGAAGCAGTTGCGGGGGCGGAAGGATGTAGGATCCTGTCAGCACAAAAGGATTCATTTCAACGAAAGAGGAGTAGAGACCCCGATACCTTGGATCATCAGGATTGTTGTTGGAATTGCCGGATGACACATCGGTTAGATCTTTCGTGGGGAAACCTAGTTAGAATCACAGTACATTTTGCATCTTGGATGAGAAGGCAGCTGTCTCGCTGCATGATAATCAGGCCAGAGAGTGCCTGAACTACGTGGGAGACCAATAGTTGTCGCGGTAGGGAAGACGAATATTCTACGTATCCATATAATACCTTAGGAAAGGGTGTAATGGGAACGTCGAAGGGAATCCGAGTAGACTCGGGGGTCGGAGGCCGAGAAGCGATACCATTCCAAAATTGTTCGCCGTAGTAGACTTCGAGGACGAAGTCTAAGATAAGTGGGGGAGATTTGTAACACCCGGTTCCTGATAAGCATTCTTAAATGAAGATTTGTCATTTTAGCAAAGGGACTCGACGAGTTGAAGGACCAACTCGTCGAGTAGGATCGGGCGTGGACGCGGGAGTTAAGTGACCTACTCAGCGAGTCGGTATACACACTCGACGAGTAGCTGCTGTTTGGCTAAACCTTAAATTGAGGGTTTGCACCCTATTTAAACACCTTATCTCAGCCTCCATCATCCCTTATACTCCCAGAAGACATCATATCGAAACCTTACCCGTTTTGTGTGTTCTAAGGCCATTTTGGTGCTTTTTGGTGGGTTGTGAAGCTTGAGAAGAGGAAAGGAGCTTGTGAGACCAAGGGGAAAAGAGAAGATCCAGAGTTTGGAGCTCATTTTCAGCTTATTGGAGGTATGAAGCTGAACCTTTGTCTGTAGATCTTGATTTTTAGGCCTTTTCCTTCATCTTTCTAAGCCCTAGAGAGGTGGTATTCGGGATTTAGTGTTGGAAGTCAGTGTATGCTTTAGATCCAGGTATATTGGGGGGTTTTATGGCACAAAGGTGCCCATTTTGTTGCCATGAACACCCAATGCACCATGGAGGCCATCTTTTATGGCTTTTTGGGCCAAAGACCCCTTGCATGTGTATGAAGTTTGGAACTTTATGTATGAAATGGACATTAGAATCCAGATCTATGGTTTTGAGGTGTTAAGACCCATTGAAATCGAATGTATAGTATTGCTCAAGGATGGACTCGACGAGTTGTTCTTGGGACTCGGCGAGTCGCAGTGTATTGACCACCAAATCCTTTCTGTGGATGGACCAGTTGTTAGGGAGGAAGTACTGTGGATGTTTAGACACGAAAAGGGACCTGGGAATCATGGGACTCGACGAGGGTATAAACAGACTCGGCGAGTCCAAGGCAGTCTCCCAATCTTTAAAGATGAACTCGACGAGTTGTTCATACAACTCGGCGAGTCGTAGACCGGACACATTCTTATGAGGTAGATGAACTCGCCGAGTTCAAGGAGGAACTTGACGAGTCGGATGAAGATGGTCCCGATGTTTTGAATGAAGGAGAACCCGTCGAGTTCTTGCTAGACTCGACGAGTGGAGTCGGGGTTGGATCGGGTTAGTGGAGTATGGACTCGACGAGTTGGTAGACCAACTCGGCGAGTCAGGTCAACTGGGTGTTGACTTTGACCAATGTTGACCTTGCTTGGTTTTGGTATTGACCCTGGTTAGGGTTGTTTGTTCTGTTTGATGATTTGAGGGTTGTCGTGTAGGGATTGAGGAGTCGAGGAGAGCCGACCCTCACGCCGAGGACAGTTCAGACACTACACGACATCGAGGTGAGTTACCTTCCAGTAGTGGTGGGTCTACGACCATAATGCCGGCCTACCAATAGGAGTTGTATGTTAGATGATTGTCTTTGTGATATTCATCTAGGTTGGCTACTTCCTGTTATGTTTTATGTGCTAGCATGATATAATGTTACGTGATGATGGTAGTAGTAGGGGGAGATAGTCCCCAAGTTACCCGCCGATAGGGCCGAAGGGGTAGTCTAGTACCCAGCTATGTTAGATTATTATTACGTGACTGTAGGTGATAGACCGGCCGAGAGGGCCAAAGGGGTAGGCCAGCACCCAGATATGCTAGGCAAGGTCACCGGTCGAGAGGACCGAAGGGGTAAGCCAGCACCCAGATATGCTAGGCAAGGTTACCGTTTGAAAGAGACCGAAGGGGAGGCCAACACCCAGATATGCTAGGTGGTTACCGGCTGAAAGATGCCGAAGGGGTAGGTCGGGCACCCAGATATGACTGACAGTATGTATGTTATATGATTGTATGGTATGTGGTATGATGGGGGAACTCACTAAGCTTCGTGCTTACAGTTTTCAGTTTTGTTTCAGGTACCTATTCAGCGAAGGGGAAGGAGCCGGCGTGGTAGCGACACATCACACACACACATGATTTCCGCATTGAGTTTTCTGGGATTGTACTATGATATTTACTATTATCCGATGATATGTTTTGAGACACGACGTAATGGTTTTATGAATTAATATAATAGTAGCAATGTTTGATAAATGATTTCCTACGATCACTTAATTAAAAATGAAATTTTTAGCCTTGAAAATTGGGATGTTATATAAGTGTTATACTAATAATTATCATGTTAGTGGGAGCATTATTATTATGTTAGGTGTTGTAAGTTAGCAATATTAATTATAGAAAACAAAAGTGTCAATTTGCAAAGTTGTAGGGTTTGAAAAGTTGTTTTGCTATAATTAAGGGAGAGGAAATTATACTTCATCCCAATTCTAAAAGCTTATATTGTGAGTCTTTAATCAAATTTAGTCATGATTACATTAATTGCGTTCTAAAATTCGGTTATGATTACGACATACCTTTTCATAATCTGAATTATGAGAACATGGCAAATAGAAATAGAAATATTATAGCAAAAGACTGGTCTAGTATCATGTCTTTATGTGAGACATCATGAATCGTGTCCCATATGCTTTGGATATAGGATTGATTACATGTGCTATAATATTCATCCGTTCTAAATTTTCCAAATGCCTAGGGCATTAAGAGGGAAAAAGGAATAGAATTGGATATGACTAATATGATTAAGCAATTGTCGAGGACAATCTGAGGTTTACCAAAGATTGGTTGCTAATGGACAGTTGGAAGTATGGTGTAAATTTTGAAAGGACCATATTGACATATTCTGAAAAGAGGCAACTCTTGTTCAGAAGTGATAGTCAAAATAGGAATATGGAAATGTTTCCATAGGTGGAAGTTGTTCTTTAAATCTGTGTAAGATTAGAAAACTTAATGCAAGAATGATGTTCAAAGGAATGTACTTTGAATGTGAGACTTCGTTTCCATGGAATTGCTCTCCATTGGAATACTTTGTAATGTCTGTTGCCGAGTCTTTGTGGGTTTTGCGCATAGTCATTACAAAAGGATCAATGCATATAAGTTTAGAATCTAACATATTTCAGTAAATGGCAAAGAATCTTGTATTCTTACATTTGCGATAAGGATTTGGAATTGTGAAATGAGTATTATTTGAAATGTTGTCAATTGATCTATTCCACAAACAAAGGACCATAGGTAAACATAGTGTGCATGCTTGGAGTATGGGACAACTATTGTTTTAATTCAAGTATTAAGTTGATTATTCGAAACATTATACAATGAATAATGAGTAATCAATATGGTGATTAAATAAAAGGTGTTTTATTTACTCTCACAAGTATTGGTGCCATATAGGATTAGTATTATTCATGTGTTTCACTTTCCATGTTTTGACTTCCCGAATAACTAAGTTATTCAAACCGTCCACAATCGATCATACTTTGGAAATAGGTATTGAGGCAAGACTGTCATGAATGGGTTTGTAGTATGTCTAGATGTTTTAGACATAGCTGCAGTATTCATGAGTGCTCCTGGAATAAGATTTGAGTATTGGATTAAACCCACGCTCATTTCAATCACTTCATTGATTTTATCACGAGTGATCATGAGACGATAATATCTTATATTCTTCAAACCTAGAGATATGATTTGTTGACTATGAGTTGGTTGTACATTGATTATACGAAAATGCATCAGTAACTTGATGTTATAAAACGTGCCTTTGTGTATGATTCAGCAAGTAGTTAGTACAAGCATATGAGTTGAATTTTATCCATTCCTTTTACCCATGGAGGGATAAAAGCGATATTTGTGGGCCCCTCGATGATTTAGTGATGACAAACGTAAGTGCTCAGCCGGGCCTGGACTGATTTGATTGTTCAGTTAGTCGGTCATCATAAATCGGAAATCGGGAAACAACAGATGGACAGAGAGAATGATTATAATCCATGTCTCAGTCCATTTGATGTCTATAATGGAGGAATATATGATCCCTTATCTAATGGACACGTCATTGACTAGGTCAGAGTTCGATAACGACTTTTAAGAGCTACGATTGCTAGTTGGGTTTTGAAGTCTTACTTGTAATAATAGTTTTAGACTTATCCAAGTGGGAGACTGTTGGATTAGATGTCTAAGCCCATAACTATTATTGGTATGTAATTGACCCGAGAGTAGCATGGTCCATTTGGGTTGCATATCATCATGACAATTTGTTAGGATGGATTCTTGAGAGAAGGTTATATATGATTTATTAATATATTATAAGTTCTAATATATTAATATGAAATCATATGGTTTAATTGGTATTGATCAAGAATTAATTTGGAATTAATTTAGTGATCAAAAGAGACTAATTAAATCTATGGGGACTAATTATGGTAATTAGTTATATTTATATGTGTTGGGCTTATGATCCATGTTGGACCAAGTTTATGTATGGATACATAAAGAGTTGGGCCACATGTACCATGGATCATAAAACCCATGGGTATGGATTTGGGTTATACCCATGACCCTTGGAATCCACCATATAAATAGGTTGCTTCATAGCCAAAAATGCTACTATGCATGTTCTTGGAGTTCATGGGTGTTTTAGGTGCATGGAATTCTCTCTCAAGTTCCACCTTTGTTCATGATGTGTTATGACTTCATTTGAGGCTTTCACACTATTAGGGCTACGCTCTTAAGGCCAAACACATAGAGACTTCAAGCTACATAAAATGTATGTTACCCTAACTAGTATCTTGTATGGTATATGTCAATTGCATGCTAGTTATAGGCTTAATACCTTGGAAACATCATTGCATGTATAATTAGTGAAAACATAGATCCAAGATATTTAGGGTGTATGTGCACCATAGGATGTTGTAGTATACTAAAATCCATCACAAGAATCACCTTATAAATAGATAACATCTAGACTAACACCATAAGTAGACATTTCTTGAAAAATGAAATTGTTCAATAAACTACAAAATTTAGCAAACAGATCAGATCTTTAAAGGTAAACTCAAAAAAAGTTTCAAATATTTGAAAGGAAAAAAAATGAGTTGATTTGAAGTCAAGTATATGAATATGATCTTCTTTAATTTCTTCAGAACACCTTTTTTATACATTAAAAAAATAAAAAAGACGGCCATAGCTTCAACCAAATCGATTTAAGAAGATGTTAGTAAAGTAAATGAACGATGGGAATAAACAATGCTAGTTTTCCGCTTAAGTAAACCAACAACAATTATAGATCAATAAAAAAGTTTAACTGGGAATTTGAAAGAACCCTATACCTGATGTTGTAGTAGGTGAAGATAGAAATCCAAATCAAACCCAAATGGAAACTAAATCATACCCAAATCAATATGATATATATCAAAAAATTTCCTTTATCTCATGTTTCAAAATGGTGATTTTGGTTAAACGGTAATTAAAGTATTTTAGTGAATAGTGATAGACAGACAATACCTTTATAGCCTTTGACCACCCTTCTTTGCTACGGTGTTTTCTTTTCGGTATCTCTAATGTTCATGAAGGAATTTCCTGCATTATTTATAAATTTAGAAATTACCTTCATACCCCTCTTTTACAATGTCGTTGAAGTTACTACAACTTACGAACATATATATAATTGACAGTAGCAACAAATAGTCTTGAGAAAAAAAACTCCCATGAGCTTTCTTAAATGAATGTTCCAGTTGTCTACAACACAAAAATTTAAGCAACAATGCTCCTCTGTACACATCTAAGGAAACCCATTAATTGTTCCATCATCAGAGTTTGAAGATACTGAATTGAATAGGCATTAATTGTTATGTCATTTTGTAAAAGAAACCCCTGAATAATAGTATTAATCAAACAACTTGTAACACTTGAATTGGATACGTTTCCTTTTAGCCCCTCATATTTTAAATATTGCATTTTTGGTCCTTGTGGCTAGTACGTGGGGCGTACCATAGTGTACGCTTAGTGTACTAGCGAGGGTATGATCGTGGATTCGAGCCTCATATGCTGGGGGTAATCTGGCCATCTTGAAACCCTAATTTTTAGGGTTTAACCCCTATATAAGCTCATTAAGTCCCATGAGCTTGGCCTCTTCTCAGCCTCCATATGCTCTAAACCCTAAATTTTGATACTTAGCCATCATTTTGTGTCTTTGAGCTCTTAAGAAGAAAAGTTGGTGTTTTATTACTCATCTTGAAGGAATAGAAGAAGATTGAAGGTGCATTGCTTGGTGTGAAGCTTAGAGATCCAGAATTATCCTTCCTTTTGCAAGTCATTTGAGGTATAAAGATCTTATCTTGACAACTCCTTGTATGGATCTTCTTTTGGACTTGTTTATGGCCATTTTACCCAATTTTGGTTGGTTCTTGTGAGCTAGGGTCGTTTGAGAAGCCTAACCTTGTAGATCTGGGCATTTTGGGGTTCCCTTGTTCATAAAAATGCAATCTTGGAGGTGTTTATGGACTCATGCATGTGTTAAGACCCTTTGTTAAGTTATTTTGAGCTCTAAAGCCCCATTAAGCCATGCATGCACATAAAGTTGGCAACTTTATGTGATAAACCACCTTAGAGAAGTCAGATCTAGGTTTTGGGTTGAAGTCTTAACCAAATAAGTGTTGAATAAGGAAGGTTAACAAAGTTGGGGAGTACATTGGGCGTACAAGCTGGTACGCCGTGTGTACAAGCCTCCATGCGAGTACGCTTAGTGTACGAGCTGAGTACGCCCCGCATACTCAGCAGCTGGGCTTCAGAAGGTTTGGGCTCATAGTGTTGGGTCAAGATTGGACTATGGATGATTAGGGCCTTGTTGGGCCATCATAATACTATTTTGGGATAAAGAGGTTCATTGGATCTTGGTTGAAGGCCCATAAAAGGGGTTTAGGCCCAATTTGGAAAATTGGGCCATAATTGGGCTTTGGGTAATTATTTTGGAATTAGGATTTTTGGATATTTGGATTGGGCTTTGGCCCTGGGCCAAGTTAGGGAAGGGTAAAAAGGACTTTTACCCTAGTTTGGACTTTCACTGTGTCGGGATCCGATTATTAATTGGATGTTACTTTGTAATTGTTAGCGCAGAGATTTTAGCGGGCCAACAGCCAGGGATTCTTTCTGTGAGGTTCGGCAGTGTGAGGTGAGTTTCCTCACCATGTTTAGCGGGTCAAAGGCACCAATGCCGGCTCATGATCAGTGATGCTAGGATACTAGATGTTTGTGTGTCTCTTGTATATGTTTGTGCTTATATGATTTGTATGTTGGACGGGGCCCATTATATGAGTTTGGGCGGGGCTCGATATGTGAGTTCGGGCACTCAGTAAGTGGGGCCCATTATGCGAGTGTGGGCGGGGCCCGATACACTCATTGGGCAGGGCCCGTTATGTGTTTATTTATGTATGGTATGTAGTATTTTGGGGAACTCACTAAGCTTCGTGCTTACGGTTTTCAATTTATGCTTCAGGTACTTTTGGTTCCAAAGGGAAGAGCTCGGGATGATTGCAGAGCTTACACCACTCAATTTCGTATTTTGTGACTTACTCTGATATGATATGATGATTGATACATTTGTTCTATCTGAATTTTTATGATGATGTTTTTGGGATGTTGGTTTTATTAAATAAAAAATGAAATTTCTGGGTCTTATTTTTGAGACGTTACACAACCAATGAAGACAAAAATTTCACTACAATTTTTGAAGAACCTTATAGCTGATGTTGGACCACTGAAGGTGGAAACCCAAATCAGACACCACAAATTGTAGGACATGTGAAGATGTAAGTCTAAAGCAAACCCAAATGGAAGCAATATCATACCTAGATTTTGTCGATGTGTTCATCTTCAAAGTTAATGTAATCATCAACGATGTTATCATCCTCCTCATCAAAGTCCACCAATAATACCTTCATTAAGCCTAATATCTCCGACAACTCATCGTAAGCCTTCAAGAGCATGGCCTCGTCATGCACGTATGATTTTACCACAGCTGTGACAGAGACGCTTGGTGCCATGGATGCACATAGCTTCGTAACTTCGATTAATCCCAAAATTGAAATCAAGAAATGACGGTAGAGGTCGTAATCGACTAAGATTTTGCTACCATCATTGTGTTGGATCGATTGCAGAAATGTGAGGAATCGCACAGTTAAAAATGAAGAAATAGAAAATCGATGTACCTTCGAAGTTGTGAGTGTAATGACGGCGTCGACGACAGGTGGTGGTGGAGGCTGAGAGGAAGGGGAGCGGGTCGTGGTGCAAGAAAAGTGATATTTCTCACAGATTAAAGTAAAAATCAAAAGAAGTGGTGGATTCCAGATGATGGTGATTGGCTCCAAAAGTAGATGGGGGCAATACTTGGATTAACTATTGGATGGACTAGCAGTGACACAAATGAATGTCACAACATCTAGCTCAAAACTTATAGAGTCGAGCCAAGCCACCCAAGCAAGCAGCTCTAAACTGGGACTGTTCATAAGTTAAATCACTTTATATATATATATATATATATATATATATATATATATAGGGCTAGGTTAATATGTTTCTTACATTTATTATGTGCTAGAATGCACCAATAACATTTTAGTAAAATTAAATAATTATTTAATTAAATAAATATAGATATTAAATTATTTCCATAATTGTATGTATATTAAATGATATCCATAATTATAATTCTATTGTTATGGAAACTAATTCAATTCGTCATTAATGTCAGCAATAACATTCTTTCAGAATAAATTCGTATCTAGGTTTTTATGTATGGGTTCGTGTTTTGTTTCATGACTCACTCACTTAAAATACAATAAAGTTGCATAAAATATGAAGAACGAGAGTGTATTCTACTAGAATACACTCTTATTCTGCTAGAATACACTCTCATTCTTCTAGATACGAATTCATTTTGAAAGAAATATTATTGCTGACATTAATGACGAATTTAAGTAGTTTCAATAAAAAAGAATTATAAATATTGATATCATTTAATAACATATAATTATGGAAATCATTTAATATCTATCTTTATTTGATTAAATAATAATTTAATTTTTACTAAATTCTTATTGGTGTATTCTAGCACACAATAGATGTGAGAAACATTTGAACCTCTCTCTCTCTCTCTCTCTCTATATATATATATATATATATATATATATATATATATATATATATATATATATATATATATATATATATATATATATATAAACTCTTTATCATGAAAACAAAAATCAGTTAACTTAGACAAAAAATATATATCTTTAATTTAAACCCTTTATCTTCTCTATTTATTTATTTATTTATCTTCGAAACTCATGATTTGTTTATAATTATAAAATTGTAAAAAAATGAAGGAGGAGCTAACTAAGGAAAAACATAGAAACTTCCAAGTGACTTCTAAGGAAAACGAGTTTTTGATATTTTCTCAGAAATTTCTGGGTTATGTGTAGGAAATACCGAGGAATTCTATGTCCTCAATATTTTTTGTAAGAAACTCCACATTTTTCTAGTAGTGGTGTACACACATAAAGAAAAATACTTAATAATCACAATATCATACCATCAGATCAAGTAGGATAACGCCGACAAGAACGAGACGACTAAACGCACATATACATGTGCGTTTTAGATTGATGGTTAACATATCCAAAACCAACCTAATATTCAGAGATATTAATGCTCTTATATCAATTATTAGTTAGCTTAAATAAGACATATGCATCTAAGCTTAAACTTTATATTTTTGAGATTTTTCGATCCGATCAATAGGTTGGTTTTCCAATTATTTAACAAAAGGCTTTCATATTCCTTTAACAAAAAGACTCACGAATCTTTGTACGTGTTTTTGATTTATAAAAAATGTTTCTGATTGGGTATTTATATAGATTGAGATATACCATTTATGAGAGATTTATAAATATACAAGATGTTAAGTCAAATCAATCAAATCGAAAACTCAACACATAAGATATGAAATCGAAAACTCAACACATAAGATAAGTATATATGAATTTAATAATAACTTTAATTTAAGTAGTCTAAAAAATATCGATAAAATTGGTTGATCAACTCTTTTAAATAATTTCCATAATAAATATGAATTTAATAATAACTTTAATTTAAGTAGTCTAAAAAAATATCTATTAAGTGGCCAAATTAATTTGACTTCTCCAACATAAATTTTCAATTGTAATATATTTAATATACTAACGAATTAATTGTTATAACATATAAACAAAAACCAAATATATAGCAATAGATTTTGGCAAAAGTTTCATGGTTCAAATATTAATTTCATAGCAGTTAAAGAAAGCAAATATGCAAATAATTTGATAGAGGATTTGGATATATTCCAATTTATAAGTGGATATATAGAAAAGACTAGATCCTAACCATACATATGTCACCTAAAATCTTCTCAACAATTTCAGGTGCACAAAAGTAAGAATCAAATGCCAAACGCGATACTATTCAGACTCTCTATGATCCTTGAAACACCATTTTCTTGAGCATAATTCTCTCCAATCTGTAAATTTGCACCATTTAAGACATTGATCAATACATAAACTGTTTCAAATGAATATAACATTTATTTTAACCATCACGGTATAGTCTAGTGAAATGATAAAGAAGAAACATTGTAATATGCCAAAACGGCCGATTATAATCGTCGTATGTTTCTTTGCAGAACAATTGTTTTAAATTTCTAAATTCGCTTACCATGCCCTACTTTAGTTGTCTTATTAATAAACACTACAGTTAGTTTGCAACGATCACTAGCTAATTCATTCGTATCTCTCAAAAGACCCTCAATTACGACAAAATACAAAATCTTTATCAAGTTATAGTTTTTTTTTTTTTTTTCAATATCATTATTTCCTATTAAAAATGCAATTGTATTTAAATTTTAAAAATAAAGATGTGAATCCAACAGATACATTCTTTTGCACTTGTCAATTCTAGATTGATTCAACAATAATAGGTACTTTCTGAAAAATTCTTTTTCCAATTATGTACATGCATGCAAAAAGATTCAAATATATATCGCCCATATGTTCAAAATGGTAGAACCAATTAATTAAGTATATTTGCCCATATGTTCAAAATGGTAGAACCAATTAATTAAGAATCTAAAAATCCTAAAAGGATGGCATGTTTAATAAAATACACATGTTTTCGATTTGACTGTATAGAAATTAAAAGGATGTACCTGAGCATGTATGGTATGAAAAACAGTATCATTGATGATCGAAAACGTGGCATTTATGATATCGAAGCCTTCTTCATGAATCACTCGAATCGTTTCACTGAACAAGAACTGAAAATCAACCCCCGTTATGAGAATTGCTTCAAGAGACGAGCCAGTTCCACGAACATCAATCAGTGGTATTCTTTGTTGCCCCACCATCAAATTCGAGTTTTTACTTTTGTCTTCGTGATTAATTTCCAGTTTTTGGATTCCCATCAAATTATCCTTTTCTTCATTCATTTTCTCCAGTTTTATTTGCAATTTCTTTATGTAATTTGCAGCTTCTTGTAGTTGATCTGGCAGTGATATCACTTCCTGCAGCATTTACAAGAGTAAAAAGTAATTAACATGGGGGAAAACCGTTAAACCCACCAAAAGAAATCCAAAAACTTCAAGATTTTGCCCTAAACACTGCAAATTAGCCCCAAAAGATCTCTTTGCGTTTTTATTTTATTTTATTTTTGAATGGCTAACCCACATGCGGACATCCCCTAAATCTGCACCTTCAGCACAAGCGGAACTTGATCTGTCAACATATATCATGAGGACACCTTTCCAACAACATTTGATACCTCTGGGCCCTATGGCCTTTGGTTTTAGTGGCTGAATTTCAGTATTCTTGAATGCCGATGAGGATGGTGAAGCTTATATTTGAAGGGAAAGAGATTAATTCTTTAATTTTTTCATTTTTTAGGAAATGCCTGTTACTCATTCAGTTACATATAGTAACGCACGAGTTTTAACATGTCACCAGTTATTAAACAAGTCCAGCTATGTAAAATGAAAGATTTTTACACACATATGTTTAAAGTTGAGTATTTCAAACGGAACACGACATCATTTGTAGAAAATTTATCCTAAATGCTAAAAAGAAATTAGACATCTTATGTGCAAGACTCTTGGTTGATAAATTCAGTGGTTGGAATATCCAAAGATAATTGTAATTATCTTACACTTGTGACTTGTGTGTTACCTAAAGAATGATAAAAGACGTGTACTCAGATGGATGGTATCTAAAAAATATGTTTCTAGAGTACTGTGGTTCCCGATTCCGTGGTCAGTTTCTGTGGATATGTATGGTACTTACAGAACATACATGAGAGAGAGAGAGAGAGAGAGAGAGAGAGAGTAAAACCCTAGAAGAGTTGTGAGGAACAAGAGAGTGGAGCTTGGAATAGAGGGCCTTCATGTGAATCCTTCTGTTCTTCTCAACAGTTCTTCTGTCAACCCTAGAAGACGACGAACTAGGGTTGAATTCCATCACGCCTGCCTTCACAAGTTATGGAATCGTTACTGGTTTTATAGCTGCAACTAATGTATATATGTTCACACTTCACACTAATTGGCCATTTTATGATGGCAGCAAACCAACAAAGATTGAATGCAAATGATTTATTAAAGCTAAAAAAATTACTTTTTTCTCCAATCAAGAAACTTTGTGGGACCCACATGCATCAAAAAGAGTTCCAGACAATTATTGTATTAATGTACCAGTCAAGTTTTTCGAAACAATGGCTACGAGTTCGACACTTGAACGTATGCCTCTCTCGTTAAGTTTCAGAAGCAATCGTTATATAAAAAACGATATTACAAACCTATATTTAACCATTGTCAATAAGACATGTATGTTGATCTAAAAGATCAGTTGGAACTAAATATCTAGGAGAGATTACTTTCATTTTATAATGATTTTTTCTAGGAACCGAAAATAATTTATGATATTCAAGTCCCAAGTACTCCAACTACCAAAATTCTATTTCCCACTTATAAACACCATTATGGTCCTCCATGTTTGGGAGAATATCACTTGTAACGTCATTGTAATTTGATCACTACTAGTTATATGCTGTATGTTGAATATTTACATTTTTATATGCGATATGAACAAAACGATGATGTGTTTTGCTTTACATGATACGATCAGAGAGACAAATGAAAAAGAGACTTGAAAAATAAGCAGTGAAAATACATCATGTATTCTCCCACTACTGTGCAAGCAATTAAAGAAAACAAGAAAAAAAAATGATATAAACAAGACAAAATTACATAAATGCTCCCTTTGATTTATCAAGTGCATATTTTAGTCTTTTTTAATATTTGATGGAAATATGGACCCTGGGTTTTATTAATATTGTATAGTTGGTTTCATTTTGTTTCATAATCGCCACTAATATGACTTTATTTCTTACATCTGAAAGACTATATTACACAATTGATTGATGGCTCAAGCATCATGGCTAAAACCCTTCCTCATCTAAAGAAAAATGAACCAATTTTAGTATTCATTTGAACATTATAAAACGCCTTACATATGTCATAAAGAAACATAGTTGATCAGAAATCAAATCATTTCAACTATGGGGTTCCGGGTGGAAATCACCGGTAGTTATGGTAGTAAGTTAAAAATATATACAACTTTTCACTCCAATGAAATAAATGGAAGTATCTTCTTGGTACTTTCTTGAATGTGAAAACAAACCAACGGGAAATGTTCGTAAGAACATGCATGGATTGGTTCATACCATCAAGAATCCGCTCCACATTATAAAATTGATTGATGCTATTATCTTGCTAACAGTTATTAATTTCATTAATATGATAGAATTTCTTTTAAATTGGCTGTAGACAAATTACTATTTTCTACGATATATCTTGAATTTTCTAATTACAGATGAAAACATGGACAAGTAGGGTATGAGAGCAGATATGGGCATGTTTTTTAATTTTAACAACCATCGTTATGACTCGTTCTTTTTAACTAAAATAAAAAGTATAAAAATCAATTTATTTTTTTTAATGGATTAATAAAAAAGTATAAATAGATATATCATCATTCTCCATAATAAATCAAAATCTTTTTGTCACATGTCATCTTTTCCTTTATTTGGATACATGACATTTCTAGAATTTTTGAATTTTCTATTTTCCACTTATCATTTTATTGTATTTTTCATTTTATTAAATTAAAACTCCACATTTAATATGTAAGGTAATATATATGTAAGGTATTTATTAGAAGAGGTTTATATATGTAATGTATTCAATGTATTAAAGCCTCATTAATTTTAATAATTTAAAATTTTTCTCATTTTTCTTATAAATTCAAACTTCTCAAATTGTTAAAATTTTATATTTAATTTTTTTTAAATAACCTCATGTAATACATGGGTCTCACACCTAGTTTCTAATCAACAAATATTACCTTGACACCCTGTCTTACTCAGCTATTATTATATTATTAAAATGGAAAATTCCTCATAACATTTTCACACAAATTGGATTGTGATATTGTGTTTTTCTATTCTTAGAGAGGTGGGTATGGGCAACGCCCCAAGGGGCGTTATTAGGTGTTATAACACGTGAACACCGCCCCCCTTTCCCGTTATCAGGCGTTATTAGCCTGCACGTTGCTCCCCGTTACCACCATAACATTTTATAACGCCCTTTTTTTGTCTTTTTCCCAATAACGCCGGTGTGGGTGTTGCCCACACCTACCAGTCTTAAATTAGACATTCATTTTATAAATTTATTATAATTCTGACCATATAACCGATTATTCAGGACATTTTGATGTGCCACTTTTGATTACGTGACAAGTTGATATGAAACTATCTGATGACATCATATTCTAGGTGTCAATTTTTTTTAAAAAAAAAAAGAAAAAAAAACTTAAATATAATGGCCTTGTGATAGTTATTTAAAAATAGTGATTTTAAGAAGTTTCCAAAATATAAAGATTTTGTGATAATTATCCAAAATATAGTGAATTTTGTGATGTTTTCATCCATGATCATGTTGATAAATTAATAATCTTTTTAACTAACTATGTTTTGTTTAATAGCATAAAAAAATCAATAGATATCTAGTTTAAAAAATATTATGTATAATATAATGTAACGCTCGACCCCACTTTCTAGGTATGAGTTGATTTCTTGTTGAATTGTTAAGTTTTGAGTTATGTGGTTTTTAGCGAAGTCGCGCCACGACTTATAGAAGGTTGCGACGCGGGATACGTTAATAAGTAGCGACACGTTCGTTTAATGGCGCGCGTTACAGCACAACCAGGGCCCAAAACCCTAAAACTTAGGCTTTGAGCCTTATTTAAAGAATGCTAACCTCTAGGATTTCTCTAAACCATAGCCTCCTTCCTCCCAAACGAAACCCTATCCCTCTTCTTGCTTGTTAGAGAGTTTATGAAGTTTTTAAAGAGATTATGAAGAAAAAGGAAAGTTGTTTAGCTTGGAGAGTTAATTTTCAGTGAAGAATCTACATTCTACCCTTCTCTTAAGCATTGTAAGTTATCAAGTTTGTTTCTTTACTTCAGAATATGTTAGATCTAGGTTGTCTTTTGGCTTTTTGGTCACTTTTAATCATATTGACCTTATGTTCTTAGAGTTTGAGTAACTCCAAAACTTTAGATTACAAATGGGCATGTTTCTGGACTTTAGGAAGAAGAAAAATGAGTATGCATGGGTTCTTTTGCATTCATGCACAAGATTATGAGATTTTATGGATTTAATCAAGTTAGGGTTTTAGATTTGGTTTAATCTAGCCATAAGAATGGATAAAGTTGGAAACTCTATCCATTAAGTCACTAGAGAGAATCAAATATGGGAATCTAAGCCTTGATTTGTAAAGATTAAGTGTTTAATGAGTTAAGAGTTTCTACTAGGTGAAACGCGATGCGACTAATGATTGGTGGCGTTACAGAAAAATTAATGGGTCTTGCGACTGTTTTTTCGTGAGTTGATTGCAACGCAGCTAGAAACTGGATCACGGCGTCGTGTCAATTGATCGTTGCGTGTTGACTTTTGGACTAGTTAAACTTTTAGTCATCTGGGATGGATTTAGATCTTAAATGATGTGTTGAGAGACAAATTGGTCCTTTGCCTAATAGAATTAGGAAAAAAAAAACCTAACCAAGACCATAATAGGAAGTTAAGTATTAAACCTTAATTGCTAAATTAGGGTTAAATGAATGTGTAGTGGTTCAGGGAAGTTTTGGTGCCACTGAGTTTATTGTACTACCACATCTTATTTGCTATTTAAGTGAGTTTTCATGAACTCTTTTATTATGTGGACTATGTGATGTTAGGATGTTAGACCATGTTAAGACTCTCAAATAAGTAGTTGGGGGACTAGTCAGCTAGAGAAAAGCCTCTCGGAAGGAATCTAGTTGAATTAGTAAGTAGAATGATATGATGCTAGGGTGTTAGTCCACGAAAAGCCTCTGAGAGGGAAGTGGTCGTGGAATGGACAATTAGAGAACAACCTCTAAGATGAAATCTAGGTGATCTAGTAAGTAGATATGTTTTTGATAGCATATGTTATGTGATTTGATGATATGTGATATGTGATTTATTACATGATGTTCAAGTGCTATTATATGAATTGCATACGAATGATGAAATTTCTCACTAAGCCCTAGGCTTAGAGTAGTTACTTAATGTTTGATAGCACGACCTTTTGGTGTGAAAAGGGACAAAATCCGACATGATTGCGACATCTGGACATTCTCGAGGTCATGACATCTATCTATTTATTTCGTATTTATCTAATGTATGATGATTTTCAAAACAATATTTATGCTTCCGCAGTTTGAGGATATTATGGTTTTATATGATTATGTGATGAGACATGGTTGATTTTAATTAAGTCTATGGAGTTCTATCTTTTATTAAGGAGTTATCTAAGATCTATACTCCAATTTCAAAAACAAAAATGGGTTGTATTTTGGGATGTTACATATAAATGGATGACACGTTAAAGTATGTATTTGAATGTTAATACAAACATTTTCAAATTTCAGATAATATAGGGAACTAGGAAGGTATATATGTGTAAATAATTATCGATGACTAAATTATATGTTTTGAATAGTTGATTAATCATTAATGATATCATCTCATTTGTAAGTGATAATATTTTTAGAATTTAATATAAGATGACAATGGGGTCCCATGAAACTTTTTGACATCCGTATCTATATATAGTTGAAGGTTGTCTTACTCTAACTACCAACATTAAATCAAACATCATTAATGAAAAAAGAATGATTAGGAATCAAGAAAACACATTAAAGATCCTACATTGAACTTAGATAATTAAAAGAATTTAACTTCTTTTTCATTAACTAATTATTATAAGAAATAGACCTCAAAAGAAATATTTAAAGCTCTATATAGTATAACATTTAAAGATCTTAAAGATTACAGAAGAGCCTTTGCAAATAAATGTACATTTTTAGGTTTCAAGTTCACAATCAATGTGATCTTCATTATATATTGGGGCCTTTCACTTTACCAAATCTCTTTCACATATCTTTTGTTTTTTTTTATGAAACTTACATATACGTTTGAACTCGAGAGGAAGTCTCCTGGCCTCAGGGAGAGTAGGATCTAGATTATTGAAGACTTTGAAGAATTTGGCGTTAGGAGATAGAGGGATTGATATATGCCATTTTATGCATCTTTTAGGATAGTTTTTATTATTATTTTGCATCATACTATATGTTATTTCATATGCATTAGTTTAAATAATGTTTAGCTCATGTATTTAGTCAAAATTCTCGTATTGCTCGTGTTTTTATGTCATTTTCAGATATTTTGAGTCGAGCGGTACTTTGGAAGCAGCTTTGGATACATATTTGGAGCTTAATGGAGCTAAAATACCGGATGAAGTTGGAACCTGGGTTGGATTTGTTGAAAATGAAGAGTTCACGCCCGAAACACACGTTTTATGAAAAATGTGATCGTGTTTCTCACCAAAATGCGATTGCATTTATGCTTCGAGGATTTGCTGGACCAAAAATCTAGTATGAAGAATTTTGCCTAAAAATTTGATCGTGGATGTCGATAGCACGAGTTGGGATAAGTGGGCTGAATGTTCTATGGCAGTTCTTTGGATCAGAGTGCTACTGCACGAATGTTGCTTGCTTTCTGCTTTGTGGAACTCTTGAGTGATGGGATTCAGCTACTAAGTGGATATGACGATATCCAGGAGGTGGATGGCTGGCATCATGGGGAGTTCTTCAGCAGCTGATGGCAGGGTGAGGTTGGGAACCTAGGGGGAGCCTAGGAGTTGCTTCGATGAGTATCGTGCTGCTGTTTAGCGGATAGTTGGTGCATCAGTGGGGTAGGTGAGTTGGAGGATTCAGGAGGATTGCTGAGGAAAGTATGGATAGGTGTGGAAGTTAGTATGGACCCGTACTACTGAAAGAAAAGGATCCATACTCGAATCAGTGAGAGTCTTGGAGAATCTAAGAAGCTTATGGGAAGGAGAATTCTTGGTTATGCTCTGATAGTGGGGATAACTACTTTTCCAGATGATAATGAGCACACATGAGGGAGGACCAAGGTCTGGTCCCGGCTCCGGTGGTGAGCCAGTTAGTGGAAGGACTACCAGGGTTTTGAGATCGTCGTGGATCTCTCATATCGGACAACACGGATTGATTGTGCGTTCTATTGAACTTTCGGGATTGGAGACTATTTCTTGGGGATGGTTAGTAGCCTGGTTTAGAGCAGAGGTTGCTCCAACTATTGCAGTTCAGCCGTTGACGATTGAGCTGGTGAGTGGGTCAGGGTGCGAGAGCCTAAATGTTATGATTTCTAGAGCCAAGAACGAGGGGCCGATTTGGAACACATCGGGAAGAGGGGATCAGATCAGGTACATATATTGGAGGGTCCCGGAAAGGGACCTAAGAGTTCGAGTCAGCTTTTGAGAGGCCAGTAGGGTCGGATTCAGTGCGGGACTTACGGGAGACTGCACGAGAGTTTTCGTTTCGAGGGTTTTAGTAAGTGTATCTCTGGGTTCGTTTCCCTGCTTGTGATTGGATTATACCTTCAAACATGGTCATATGCCTTTTGCATACCGTGAGTTACGGGGTGGTTAGTGAAGGGTTGTTTCCGTCCTTGCTGGTTTGGAGCGTTCAATGTTTTCTGGGTCTATGGTCGAGATCGGCTCAGGGACATGAGGCGAAGGGTCTATGGATAGGATTGGTGACTCGGCTATTATGCTTGGTTCGGCTTTTGGAAGTGCCAGGGGAAGTGGTTTACTGTTGAGGCTTTGGTCTGGGCATCGGTTATTTGGACTTGAAGATATAGGTGGGGCATCATTTCAAGGCGTCTGAGATTATTAGTCTTGTTGGGATTCGGGAAGTGTTTTTCTGATCTTTAGGAGTTGCGTGGTCCTTGGGGATTTGGGCCCGTAATAGAACACTCGCACGGACAAGAAACAAGTTGTCAGCAATTGGTTATTAAAGAGTAAGAAGGATCGGGAATCCTTCAAATCTCATGTATTGCGAAGACTTAGTCGCATCTAAGTGGGGGAGAATTGTGCATGTATTCAGGACAGGGACATGTATGAGACCGGGATGGGCTTCTCGTCCTCATCGAGGAAAATGACGGCCAAAGTGCCTATTTGGTTGAAGGTTGTGTGAGTTTGGAGTTCAGTAAAACTTCCTGTCATGTGGATCGAGTCTTCATGGGGGCTTGATAACAGAATTTGGAAAAGTAGATCGAGACTCCAGTTATGAATTGAGTTCAGTACGGGTGTTCGGTCGAGGGTGAGATTGACTCCGCATGTGTTTCGAACCGATAGATTATGGGTAAGGTATTGGGCTGCGGTTGTGTTAGGATGAAAGTGTTGTAAGACTACGGGGAGGCATAACATTCACTAATGATTAGTTGGGGTGAAAGTGTTGTAAGACTATGGGGGAGCCGTAGCATTCACTAATGGTCAGTTGGGATGAAAGTGTTGTAAGACTACGGGGGAGCCGTAGCATTCACTAATGGTTAGTAGGGTGAAAGTGTTGTAAGACTACGGGGGAGCCGTAGCATTCACTAGTAGTCAGATAGTGTGGAAAGCGTTATAAGATTACGGGGGAGCCGTAGCATTCACTAGTAGTCAGATAGTGGGGTAAGTGCGGAAAGACTACAGGGTAGCTGTGGCATTCACGGATTCGTTTAGATAACTTAGATCAGGGTAGCCCAATTCGCAAGGTCGTGAGTAGGTCACAACATAATTGGAATCAGGAAACGGTAGGTCGAAGGAGACCGGGTATGACGTAAGACTACAGTTATTCAGGTAGCATTCACCTTTTTGCGTCGGATTCAGTGGCGATAGGTTGTCAGCCTATCATGATCGGATAGATCAAAGGATTGAAGGAGCCATGAGGAGCGGTATAGATAGGGCAGTTATTCTTAGACAAGGCATCCTTCAGACGTCATGTGGGACTTTTGTGCGTGTGTTTCTGGCCCAACAGTCGGGTAGATGTCCGGTGTTCTGGATAGTTGGCAGACAAGTTGGGACCAGGGAGGTCCCGGTTGTTCTTCAGGAAAGCAACTATGGGGCAGCAAGATGAGTTGGAGTGATTTCAGTGACTTGGGATCCGTGGGTGGAGTTGCTTGTCACTCGGGGCATATGCTAAGTCGTTTACAGTGGGACTACATAATATCAGAAGTCGAGTAGTCAGTTGGGAGATAAGTGCAGTAAACTCGACAATGATTTGATGTGGGCGGTCTATCAGGGAACAGACCGTCCCGAGACTTCAGGTCTCAGATTGAGTGAATGTGATCACGTTGCAAGGAATTGTTCACCTTCGGGTTTTACAACCGTGCGAGGATGTTTTTGGTTGCCTTGGAAAGGCTGGAGTATGCTTGTGGTTGTAGCTGTGTTGCTCAGGTTGTTTGGCGTGTCAGGAGCGGTAAGGAATGATTTTGAGGACAGAACCAAATTTAAGTGGGGGAGAGTTGTAAAACTCCATTTGAAATAAAATAATTGGATGGGCTTTAGGATAAGTCCCATGTGAATGACTTGGGCCCAATTTGAAAAATTGGGCCATAGATGGGCCATAACTGGGCCTTTATGATTATAAGATATTGGACCATTGGAATGCCAAGTATTTGGACCAATATAGGTGGTTGGGCCTTAAGGTAAGGCCTATGTGAAGGGTTGGGCCCAATTTGGAAAATTGGGCCATATGTTGGGCTTTAGCCCATTACTTGACTTTTGGGCTTTTGGCATGTAAGTTGGACCTTGGGCTTGGAACCCAATTATTAATTGGGTGTTGTTTGATGTTGGCAGTTCGGGAATCTGTCAACCAACAGCTGGAATTGCATCCACAAGACTTCAGTAGGGCCAGGTAAGTCTCCTCACCATACCAATGGGTCGAAGGCACCAAGGCCGACCCATTTTGTATTATATGGTACACTAGTCGATGTAGTGATATGTGGTATGCCAGTTGGTTATATGATATATGCTATTTTGTTTGTTTATGTGATATTTGCATGAAAGACCATGAGGGGAGCCCATGGCACTTGGATGTAAGACCATGTGGGGGAGCCCATGGCTTTTCAGGTAAAGACCATGGGGGAGCCCATGGCACTTGGATGTAAGACCATGTGGGGGAGCCCATGGCTGTCCAGCAGGGAAAGACCATGGGGGGAGCCCATGACACTTAGGTCTAAGACCATGTGGGGGAGCCACTGGCATCCTTATGCAGGGATATGTGGGAGAGATAGCTTTTATAGCTAATGTTATGTGGTAGAGATCACTTGTATAGCTAATATGATATGTGGTATGTGGTAGAGATAGCTTTTACAGCTAATGTGATATGTGTTATGTGGTAGAGATAGCTTTTATAGCTAATATGATATGTGGATTATGTGAGGGGTATGCTCTGGGGAACTCACTAAGCTTCATGCTTAAAGTTTTGTTTGTTGTTTCAGGTATCATCAGTTTGGAAAGGAAGGGCCCGGATTGATCGCAGTGCACACACCTATGAATTCAGTAATGAGTGATTTTGGGATAAACTCTGATAAATGTTTTACTTAATGATGATTTTAAATGTTTGAAATAAATGGTATCAATGTTTTAGCTATATTAAAAATAAAATTTTTACCCTTGATTTTTGGGTCGTTACACCAATGAGCTCTACCAAGATTCCCTTGATATCTGCTGACCATGCTCAAAGCGAAGGCCACACCAGGGCGAGTATACGTCATAGCGTACATTATTGAGCCAACAGCGGAAGCATAAGGTACTCGACTCATTTTTGCTATCTCATCTTCGGTACTCGGACTTTGAGTCTTACTCAACTTGGTATTTCTTTGGATTAGTAATTCCCCTTTCTTGGAATTCTCCATGCTGAAACATTTCAACACTTTATCCAAGGAAGTACTTTGACTATGTCCTATTAGTCTCTTACTCCTATTTCTCAATATCCTTATCCCTAGAATATAAGCAGCTTCTCTGAGGTCCTTCATAGCGAAGCACTTCCCAAGCCAGGACTTAACCTCCTGCAAGGTTGGGATGTCGTTTCCTATGAGCAGTATGTCATCCACATACAGAACGAGAAAACTAACTATACTCCCACTGGCCTTGACATATACACAACACACATCCTCGCTTCTCAAAAAACCAAAATTTTTTACTTTCTCATCAAAACAAAGATTCCATCTGCGAGATGCTTGTATTAATCCATAGTGGATTTCTCAAGCTTATACACTCTATTAGGGTGCTTTGCATCAATAAAACCCTCTGGCTAACTCATGTAAACATCCTCAGCCAACTTCCCATTGAGGAAAGCGGTTTTGACATCCATCTGTCATATTTCATAATCATGAAACGCAGCTATGGCTAGCATAACCCTTATAGATTTAATCTTCGCTACTAGTGAGAAAGTCTCGTCATAGTCAACTCCGGGAGTTTGAGTAAAGCCCTTCACAACCAATCGCGCCTTATATGTGTGCACTTTCCCATCTATGTCGGTATTCTTCTTGAAGATCCATTTGCACCTGACCGTCTTACGACCTGGCACATTGTCAACCAACTTCCAAACTTGATTGTCATACATGGACTGAATCTCATTGTCCATAGCCTCTTTCCATTTCGCAGACTCGGGGCCTACCATGGCTTCCGTGTAGTTGTTAGTTTCATCCAAATTTATCAGTGTACTATCACTAATAAACGTATCACCCTTAGCAGTTATATGGAAACCATATAATACGGGTGGAACACTAACTCTACTGGAACGTCTAAGAGGTAGGGACTCATCAATCGGTTCAACAGTAGTTTATCGCTTGATTCTTGAAGCTATTCAAGATTAATTTTGCCTACCACTGTCCTCTTGGAAAATGAGTTCCCTCTCTCGGAAAACCCCTCTCCTCGCAATGAAGACAACATTGTCACTCGGTCTATAGAAGAGATATCCAAAGGACTTCTGTGAGTAGCCGATGAAAATACACCGCTCACTACGAAGTTCAAGCTTATCGTGAGTCTCTCGTCTTACGAAAGCCTCGCAACCCCAAACCTTGATATGTTCCAACGAGGGAACCTTCCCTGTCCACATTTCGTGAGGTGTTTTGGCAACCTTCTTAGTCGGGACTAGATTAAGGATATAGGCGGCAATCTCTAAGGCATACCCCCAGAATAAGATAGTTAACGAAGCATGACTCATCATGGAACGAACCATGTCCAACAAGGTTCGATTGCGCCTCTCATCCACACCATTTAACTGGGGTTTCCTAGGCAACGTCAATTGTGAAACAATTCCACATTCCTTAAGATATTCGTGGAACTCGATACTAAGATACTCACCACCTCGATCGGATCAGAGCATCTTTATCTTCCTGCCCATCTGATTCTCCACTTCTTGTTTAAACTCCTTGAACTTTTCAATGGTTTCTGACTTGTGCTTGATTAAGTAGATATACCCATATCTGCTATAATCATCGGTAAAAGTCACATAGAAGCGGTTCGCATCCCTTGTGGTGGATCTAAAGGGCCCACTTACATCCGTATGTATGAAATCCAATAAACCCTCACCCCTTTCACAAGTACCAGTGTAGCGTGAATTGGTCATCTTTCCAAGCAAACAAGATTCGCATGTGTCATCGGACCTAAGGTCAAATGACTCCAAGACTCCAACCTTTTGGAGTTGGGCTATGCGTTTCTTATTGACATGTCCAAGACGACAATGCCACAAGCATGATTTGTCCAAACCATTGGGCGAATAGATATGCAACACATTATTTCATAAGTTGTCTACAACGATCACAGTTTCATATATACCATTACAAGGAAATGCTTCAAAATAGAAAGTACCATTCAAGAAAGCATTAATAGAGCCAATTTCGTTATTAAATGAAAATCTAAAACCTTGTTTATACAAACCATGAAAAGAAATAATGTTTCGTGTCATTTCTGACGAGTAACAACAATTATTCAACTCTAAACCTAACCCAATACTCAGCACTAAAGAATAAACTCCAATCTTGGTGACAGGCGACGCTTTCTTATTCCCCATGATCAAGTTCATCTTTCCATGCTCCACATCCCTACTTCTTCTTAAACCCTACTGTAAGTCCCAAATTTGCTCAATGTATCAATCAGATCCAATTGATGGTGCGGATTCCCAATCAATTGGATGATGCAAGATCAAAATAAGAAGAAGGAGAAGAAGAATAAGATGAATCTTCAATGTATTCAATAATATGAATGATGATCAATACATGAGATTCACACACACACTTGCAGCTTCTGTACTTTCTCTCTCTAGAACACGTTAGAGTACACACATTTAAGCTCCTTTTCTAGTCGTGCACCTCTTATGTCCTCACTTCCTCACATGCACTCCTCACCCTTACAACTATATATATATATACATACATATATATATATATATATATATATATATATATATATATATATATATATATATATATATATATATATATATGGAACATGGGCCGTGAACAGGTTCACGGCCGTAAACACCCACCTGGGTTGTGAACCCTCCTAACCGTACACACTACATGGACCGAAAACTATTAAAGCCTAGAAAAGTAAAGTATAAACCATATTTTTTACCCAAAAATCTCCCCTTGGTTTATAGCTTTCTTTTCTAATTGACCCAACAAACTCCCCTTAAAAAAGTAGTTGGCTTTTCTTGTCAATCTTCATTTGGAGCTTGGCTTCAGCGTTTATCTTCGATTTCTTCACAACTTCAATATGAACTTGATGAATCTTCAATAAATGACTTCATCTTGAGCAGTTGGGCTTTTCTTCAAAATTTGTCATTAAACGCACGTTGGGTGAGGAGGCTTCTTGTAGATATTCTTGAAAATTTGCGCTTTCAGCTTGAGAATCTTCAGAGAGAATATCAGAGAGAACAAATCTTCTGGATCACTTCAGTAGGTACAAGATTGTAGCAAATTGATTGAGGAGACTTCAATGCAATCTGTCACATAATCTTCAAGTCAGCTTCACCTTGCTTCTGGGGTTGAAAGATTGAATGTTGAAAGAATAGTCTTCATTTCTTGTTCCTTCGAATGAGAATTCTTCGATGATCACGGACGAAGCCTTGGCTCAGAAAATCTCGATACAGTCTCCATGAGTCTCATCTACATCTGAATTCACTTTTCAAGACAAAACAAAACTAAAAGAAAACTTAGCACACAATATTTTTGTATTTTTCATATTTTCTGAAAAATAAAATAGAAACAAAAATATTTTTGGATTTTTTTTAATTTTTCTGAACAAAAATAAAACAGAAATAACACTATTTTTGGATTTTTAATTTTCTGATTTTTTAATTTTTTTAATTATCCCCCTAAATTTGAGCATAGAGGAAAACTATGAACAAATTTAACAAAAACAAAAATAATTGGGATCAAAGTTGTGAGACAGTCTTAACTTTGTTTATCAGTACCTTCACCTTCATGAATAGATCTGGTCAATTGCCGGTATTGTGGTCCACTTAAACACGAAGAATATTGACAAGCTTTTCTAAATAAACCATTTAGCTGACGACGACCACGAGTATTGTTGTCCACTTAAATTAAGCAGCGAGATCTACAGACAACCTCTAAATGGTTCAATTTTAGTTGCACTAGAACGTGTTCCCCACTTCCTGATATACCCTGATTATCAAGAACTTCCAAAGAACTCCTTACTTTAGGTGAATAGACAATTATTAAGGTGGAAGTCAGATTTGGAAATAGGTGCATATGTTGTGTCCCAGGTCGGATCTCTTTCAACCATGTAGAGGGGACAACATATGACTAACAAAGATAGAGGGATTGAGAGGTAGAATGTTGCATATGCTGTGTCCCAGGTCGGATCTTCCGATCATGTAGAGGGGACAACATATGGCTAACAGATAGAAATAATTTCATAGATAAGGAGGTGCGTAGAATTAGATTTGCATATGTTGCAATCCAGGTCGAATCTCTTCCAATCACGCAGAGGAAGCAACATATGACTGACAGATAGAAAGTAAGAAAATAATTTCCTACACACCTACTTTATCAGAACCCCCAGTTGCCCTATCAGAACCAGAATTAAGGACATAAGTCCGTACATCAAGGATAAGCTGAACCACTGTTCTATATGCGTATTAATTTAGTGTATCCCATGGTTCCCGTGTTTATCTCACTGCTCAATCTACCCGAGCGTCGTATGGTCAGTCCAAACAATCCTATCTAAATCCACAATGTCAAATCCTTCGTGCCTACCAGCACATTGAACACAAAGTCTAGACAATTCAGATTCAGTACCTTACACTGGTTTAGACTGCCCGTTATCACTTTCTTGATATCACTTCCCAACAGACATATAAGAAAATAAAAAATTGTCTTCAAAACGAATCAGTTTAAGATAAACTCAGGAGTATCGAGAAGAAAACTCAAACCGTAAGTCACCGACTGAATAATCATCCAGAAGGTCTGAGAACAGCACGCATAATCTCAGAACGGATCCGAAAATTCTTCACATCGTTAAGCATAAAACTCCATGTGTGATCCTCTCCTTTCTTCCTTTCCCGCAAAGGACACATACTCTCAAACAAAGTTCTGAATGTTGTATAGTTGAGAGATGCCTCCTATCATGTGCCTGGAACAACAACTATCAACAAACCGAAGTCTGATGATATGCCTCCATAGCTGCTCCGACACAGAGCGGGATTAGTTGGTCTTTGGAACCCAGTCCATTTTGAAATTGGGTCGACCTTTGTCATTCTTGTAAGGTACTCTCTCCCATGACATATCCTAATTATCACAAACAGAAGATGAAGAAATATTAGACGCATTAGATGATTTGGAAGATTGAACCTTTGGTACCCATCTGTAGTCGGGTTTAACCCATTTATTGTTTGAGCGGATGGGTGCCTCGGCACTTTCTTTTGAACTTGAAGTCGGCTGCCAAGATGACTTTGACCTAACCGGTTTTTGTTTCACTAGAGCATCTCTTGGATTGGACTTCTTGGCCAACAGATTCTTGGCCTTGTGGGTTTGATTCTTGGCCTTTTGCACGTTCCAGTCACCATTGTGCGATTGTGACCTTGAATGATATCTTTTGGAGAATCTCCCACTTTGCGCGTTCTGCCAGCCTTGTGCGTAGTAGGGAACGTATGCGCGATTTGGATCATTTCTGGCAATGTGTCTAGGTGATCCACAGTGAAAACATGTATTTTTCTTTACGTAGGAATTGTTTCTTCCAGCCCTTGGTGGCGTGCCCTTGCCTCGTTTCTGGTTGTTCCCACATGCACACATACAGCAGGCACTCTGATTCGCTTGTTTTGGTGGCATGTATTTACTGACAGCAGGTTGATCAGAAGTAAGTGAGTTAGAAGCAACAGATTTAGAATTCAACGAGTCATTTGTTTGTTCAATAGTGTTCTCCTTGTTCTCATCTTCCGCTACTTTACCTGCACAGGAAGTAGAATCATTTGTATCCTTCACCTCAACACCCTCAGTTGGCTCTGATTGTTCAATCTTAACTGAAGCTGGTGCATGGGGTTGGCCATACTGAGTAGGTCTCTCTACCTCATTGGTTTCAAGGGGTGGGTTATAGTTGCCATTAAAGGGAGGTGGAACATTTTGGTACCCTAGACCCTTGTTTTGATTATCTTTGAATTTTAATTGCTTTGCTATCATGGATGCAACTACCTCACTTGAGACATCAAATTTCTTAAATTTGAATTCAACATCATTATATTTAGCTTTCAATGCATCAAGTTCGGCAGTTAATTCGGCAAGTTGTCTCTTAATATAGTTATAGTTTTCACATTTATTGCTATATTCTTCTTGAAGTTTTCGGAAGTCCTGGATTTTGGCGTCTAGTTGTTCTTTTAAGGGTTTTTGACCTTTTCTAAGAGTATATCCTTCATATTTAAGGCCCTCATTTACCCTTTTTATTAAATCATTTTGTTCACGAAGAAATTTAATCGTAGCTTCACAAGATGGAGTACATGAAACTTCATTGATCGGGATGCTTGAAGAACTCATTGTATACCAAAAATGCCCTTTGACTTAAAAACTCAAAAGTCAACCTTAAAAGTCAAATTTAAAAGTCAAACTTAAAAGTCAAACCGAAAAGCTAAATTTGAAAATTTGAAAATTAAATGAGAAAGTAAAAGTTTAAAGTCAAAGGTCAAACTTGAAAGTCAAAGTTAAATTTTTAAGGTCAAAAGTCCAAAATAAAAGTCGAAAAATAAAAGTCGAAAAATAAAAGTCAAAACTTTTGGTTGAAAATGAAATTTGAAAATTTGAAAAATTGATTTTTGGGCAAAATTTGTCAAAATTGCGAAATTAGGTGCGAAAGATTAATATTTGAGTTAAATTGCGAAGGCTTGTAACAAGTTCCTTGCTAGATCAAATGGTAAGGCGGTGGTCTAAGGAGGAGATGCACCCGGGTTCGATCCTTGCAACCCCCTAAAATCCTTTTAATTATTTGTTGCACACGCGAGGATTGCACAAGCTGCTGGGCCGAGAACGAGGATGACCGGGAACACGAAGCGAGGACCGTGAACGTGTGAGACCGGCCATACACCGAGGACCGTGAACCCTTCTTAGGTTGGCCGAGAACCCTTTTTCGTATCGCGAAAAAACAGCGTTTTTCACCTCTTTTTGCTCCAAAACTCGTTTTTATGGAAAATACAAAGAACAAACCCCCACTATTTTGCCAAGATCTATCCAAAAACACAAAAATCCTTCATTAAAAAGATCAAATACGCTCCAGATTTGCCAGATTGATTGATACAATCCAAGCTCTTATACCAACTGTAAGTCCCAAATTTGCTTGACGTATCAATCAGATCCAATTGATGGTGCGGAATCCCAATCAATTGGATGATGCAAGATCAAAATAAGGAGAAGGAGAAGAAGAATAAGATGAATCTTCAATGTATTCAATAATATGAATGAGGATCAATACATGATATTCACACACACACTTGCACCTTCTCTACTTTCTCTCTCTAGAACACCTTAGAGTACACACACTTAAGCTCCTTTTCTAGCCGTGCACCTCTTATGTCCTCACTTCCTCACATGCACTCCTCACCCTTACAACTATATATATGGAACATGGGCCATGAACAGGTTCACGACCGTGAACCAGTTTACGGCCGTAAACAACCACCTGGGCCGTGAACCAGTTTACGGCCGTAAACACCCACCTGGGCCGTGAACCCTCCTAATCGTACACACTACATGGACCGAAAACTATTAAATCCTAGAAAAGGAAAGTATAAACCATATTTTTGACCCAAAACCTACAAATCAGAACAAATTTGAAAACCACATCCTGTATCAAGGACCCAAGAAATAGCATGTGATGAGTTATTTGATTGAATAGTATAAATACCTGCGAAGGTGGGCTTTATCTTCCCATCCTTGATGTCTTGCAGATACTTCTGGAAGCTTCGTTTCCAATGCACTTTGTCATGACAATAGAAGCACTCTGCATCCTTCGGATTGCAAGAGGGAGCAGCAGGACCACCTTTGGTTCCACTAGAAGAGGTTCTGTCATGAGACTTTCCCTTGTGGCTCTTAGAAGGAGCCTTCCTCTTCTCCCCTTTCCCTTGTCCAATTGCCAAGACAGGGGCAACAGTAGTAGGAGTAGATGCAACAGATTTGCCTTTCAAACTACTCTCAACAGTTCGCAGAAGGCCTTTGAGCTTGGCTAGAGTGACCTCCTCCTTGTTCATATGATAGGTCATACGAAACTGATCATAACAGGGAGGCAAAGAGTGTAGAATGATATTTATGGCCAACTCTTCATCGAAGTTTAAATTTAACTTCAGCAAGCGGTCCACGTACCTTTGCATCTTTTGTAGATGGGCGGTGATGGACTCTCCATCCTTCATCTTGGTGGTGATCGTGGAGGCGATGATCTCGTACCTTTCCTGGTCCGCACTTTGATGATACCTTTCCATTAAATCTTGGTGCATTTTATAAGGATAGTAGTCCTCGTAGGACTTTTGGAGTTCGGTAGTCATGGTTGCGCGCATGATACACGACACCTTTGTCGTGTCCCTCTCATGAGTATCATATTGAGCGATTTGCTCGAGAGTAGCAGTGTTTTGATCAATCTCCTTCAGTTTCTCATCGAGAACATACTATTTGTTCTCGTAGCGGGTGACCATTCGAATGTTGCGAATCCAATCCTTAAAATTGGATCCATCAAAGATCACCCTCCCACATAAGTTCATGAGGGAGAAGGAGCCAGACGGGTTCGAGCCAGAAGCGTTGTTGTTTGAGGTAGACATCTGAAAAGGAAAAGGAACAAAGTTTAGATTAGAAAAGAATCCCCGACTAAACACCCAAATGAGAAATTAGGGCTAGGACCCAACACAATTATTTACAATTCAGAAGAGGGATGCCGTAATCTAATTGCAAATAATTTGAAGGTAGGTAAATGACGATTTTCCACCATGAAAAAACGAAAAAGGACTTTAAGTTTTAAATAAATTGAAATTCCTAGATTCTTTTGAGATTCATTGAACTTTTCAATGGCATGCTTAAATCTCGATTATGCCCTTCAAGTTTGTGACTGGGATACCGAGGATCACAAACAAGGTGTGAATAACCATGCAAATGTGCTTGGTACTCTCGATGTCATTTATCACCTAATCAATGTGTCGGTTAGCCACACACGCTCCATCAATCTATGATAAACATCGAGCCACCCTTTGCCACCTTTTCTAGTCCCAAATTAGTGTGCCGGTTAACCACACACGCTCCACTAACGACTTGGCAAGGTGCAAAGTGCAATTTCATGGAATAGCATACATTTTCACATTTTTCCTAAAGTAACTATGATTTGGAATTTATAAAAAAAAACATTTAGTTACTTTATATAATCTTTATACTTATTACTGAGGAATTAGTTGTCCTATCCTACCCGTTCGGCTAACGACCCTCCACCAATCAAGGAAGCGGTGGGTGAGAGTGGACACCCATTAAAACACCATTTTATAGGCACTAACCTTATACCCCCCTTATAGACCGGCTTCGTGAATGAGGTCTACTAACGGTAAGACTGACTCGTCTTATACATACATATATATATATATATATATATATATATATATATATATATAATTATTATTAATCTTTTAATATTATAATAGTATAAGGGTTGAATTTTAAATTTTAAAACTATAGGGTTTAGACTTTAAATATTTCAAAATTAAAACTTTTTAATTAAAATTTTAAATTCCAAAACTTGAGGGCAAGTTTTGAAACTTTTCAAAACCTTCTAGATCAAATTAAAATAATTTAATTAATCAAATAATTTGTCATTATCTAAATTTGACCTAATTGGATTAATGGCAAGATAATTCACATCAAATAATACAAATAATTATCTTTATCATATAAACTAATAATTATCTTATGGATTGATAATTATCTTCTAATTGGATTAAGATATGCATTACCATAACGCTGGAAGCACCAGCAGAGAAGAAGCACACTGGAAGCACCAAAAGGAAGTTTCATAGGGAACCAAAGGAGGACTCCAAGCATCACAAGGCTGAACCAGAACTGTTGGCTGTCTACACCGCAATCACCAATACTCCTACCCCAGCTAAGTCCTACACTGGGACGTTACCTCATTGTATAGAGTGCAATTTTCATCATGTCGGAAATTGCAAGGAGGTGATCTGCAACAAGTGTAACATGAGAGGTCACATCTTGAGGTACTGTAGAAGAACCCTAACCACTACGGCAGGAGGAAGCCATAACTGTTTTGAATGCAATCAACCAGGGCATTTTCGGAAGGACTGCCCACAATTGAAGAATCAATTTGGCAATGGAAGGGCACTTATGATCGCTGCAGGAGAGGCTCTCCCGGAACCACCTATGGTTATTGGTAAGTTTCATATCAAAAATAATTAGGCTTCGGTATCAATTATAAATGGTGTCGATTAAATCTTTATCGACCATAGGTTTCGAAACTCGACAAGACATAAAATTCCGCAAAGTTAATGAAACCTACGCAGTAGATATGGCAAAAGCACTCGCTAGTTGCCTTCTCACCCTAATTAATCACGTAATTTATATAGAAACTAAGGACCCTTGCTGGTAATCTATGATTGCTAAGTGTATACGTTAGGGTTGTATATAATTAATATTCTACATACTCAGGATTTATGATTCCGCTTTACTTCCTGTTCCTTGTTTTGTTGTGGGCTTAAGGTAGAATCACTTTTTCGACTGTCTATTCGATCTTGATTATATATGACTTGTATACACCAAGCGATTATAGAAGGAATAGGCATGATCAAGGACCATGAAAATACATTACTATTTATCAAAGCCCATGTACTACCAGTACCAACTCAATTTCGGGACGAAATTTCCTTTAACGGGGAGGTAATGTGACAACCCGGAATTTAGGGCTAAAATTATAACCGGCCATTTAACTGTGAATCTATTGTAACCTAACTTATTAAGTATTATTGTATCTTAAGTAAAATAAATAAGTTCATTATAACTATTACATGATACCTGATGATATCATACTTTCAAATGTACAACGAACCAAACCACACAAACTGTAACCTTAGGAATACATCTGAAAAACAGAAAATTTGTAAAAAGTCATTTTAAGCGAAGAAATTATTCTAGTCTCATAGTACGTGTTTGCCTGTTTCCGACAATATAAAGAACGCCCAAAACGGAGTTCATATGCAAAAGATACGACAGTTTTAAGAAACCAAACCGGTATAACATTGGTTTTACATGTTCTAAGTAAACTATTTCACATCGTTAAGGCATTTACGCATTTCCGACAAGATTTCTATGAATATTTTTGAAATCAGGCTATAGTCTATTATTTAATTTCATACTCGAAATATTTTTAGTAAAAATATTTACAAAAGTGGAAAAAACGGACACTGTGAGCCGTTTAGACACAAAACTTCGAACACAATTTCTCGGAGTTCCGTAACTCCAAAAATTAGTCCATTTGAGTTTTCGAAATCCTTGAATTAAATCCAATCTATCGGTACGTTCGAAAAATATTCTCAACATCTGGATCCCGACACACCCGATTATATGTGTTTTTGAGCGATTAATAAGGGTGTATCTTTTAGGTGGGACCCACTAGGATTTGAAGAAGAAAATATCCAGCTTTTCTCCTACTTTTCTCCCACGTGACCAACTCATTTTCCCTCCATCAACTTCTCCTTTTCTTACACTCCACCTCATACGGTACAAGCAAGGTGGCATAGAGCGTGTAAGTATCCAAGCTTACTTGATGCATGTAGGCTTCTTGAAGACTATAAATAGAGGCCTTGGCCCTCCATCTTAAGCACAAAAAACACCAGCGCTCCAACCTCTCTCTCAACCTTGATCACAATCTCTCTATATCTCTCTCTATTCTTTTCTCTCTAATTTGTTAATACTCTTACCAATCTCTCCCAAGTTTCTTGTAAATCTCTCCCGAATCTCTTTCAGTAACCAACACCTATAATGATTCCACTATCCTAAATCACTCCTCACCACACTTACAACCTCTCCCTTAAACATCCATATCACCTCAAGCCTTCCTTTTGTTGAAATCAACTCGAAATAGAAGAAGAAAACCAAGAACAGTCAGCCAACTTCGGAATTTGTGCCAGTTTCGGAACTATTCAGCTTCAGTTTCGGATTTTCTCTTCAGCTTCGGAATTCAGCCACTTCGGATCTTCTACTTCGGAACTATTCTGACTTCGGATTTTTCTGGCCACTTATGAGCCTTCTGATTTCGGAGCTCCACTTCGGAATTCAGCCACTTCGGATCTTCTACTTCGAAACTATTCTGACTTCGGATTTTTTGGCCACTTCGGAGCCTTCTGATTTCGGAGCTCCACTTCGGAATTCACCACCAGTTTCGGATTTCAGCAACTGTGAGTCATTTTTTACCTCATATTTCTATAGCCTCAGAATTTTAACGAGTCTCAGAACTTTTGCACCTCGGAACTTCTGCACCTCAGAATTTTTACCACTTTGGATGCCTCCCATCATCATAGAAGCCTTCTATCACCTCTACCTTCATCAAAATTAAGCTAATCTCGGAAATTCAAATCCACAACAACACATCCTGGTTCTCGCATCCAATACTCGAAACTCGATAACCGCACGTCCAGGTGTGTGTTACGGCCCCACTTTTACATATTTTCCGGGGAGGGGGGGGGATACATGTAGCACTTGAAATATATAGTATATATATTTTGTAAATACTTTGTTTAAACACACAACATCACCATTTTTATGCAATATAAATTACACAAAAATATTATTTATTACGCTGCTACTTATGGTACGGGGAATCTAGTTTGAAGGGTCGGATGGGTTGTTGGATTTCAGAAGTGCTATAATGACAAAATGATCCCGCCCTCGGTGTTTTATGTCTGGCCCTCGTCTGTACATAGTAGTATGTGTACTAAGTAATATTTATCATACATGAAGTATCATTGTTTTGTGTAAACACTTCACTAGTTTGAGAAAGAATAGTTTAAAAGCTTACATGTTAAGTAAACATAATCGTTTTAAACGTCAATACTTAAATATGTTATGTTGTTAAGATAATGCAACTAATAAAAATAACATATATATTCCGACTACAATTGTGCTATGACTGTATAGACGGTTATCAAACTTGGTAGTTCTAATATATCTCACATATACACTGGAATATATAGGTATTTATTTATTTATACGAGTTGCAGAACTCGTATCTTAGGCTCATTTATGTGTTTATACTCTTAGTTTTATCAACTGTTTAAACAAGTATCGCACGTTCTTACACTTATTCTTATCAAATATACTTGTCATCCATCCATTTATCCGAATATGCGGTCGTTAAATACAACCTTGGCAGATGACTCTCTCCGTCTATCAATACCGTTTCGTTACCATAAATTGACTAGATATTTATTACCTAGAAACCATAATTTATATGTCCATATGTACGATTTTGTTACTATAAACTTGGCTATATGTTTATTACCTAGAAACCATAGTTTATATGTCTATCCGTACAAGTTCATTACTATAAACTGGACTAGACTTTTATTACCTAGCAACCATGGTTTATATTTATATCTTTATCAAACATTCTTCCAAACAAATTTTTCTTACAAATGCAATACTTTTTAGACTTTTTAAAAGTTATATACCGCGGTTAAGCAGAAAACCTGTGACACTCACCAACCTTTGTGTTGACCCTCAAACTTACATGTATTCTCAGCAGATCAATAGACAAGCTTTTATACAGAAGATTAGTCATGGATTACAGACGACTTAACTATCTAGTTTTTGGTTATCTGCCTACTTGTATAAGGAAACTACTATCTATTAACACTTGTAAGAACTTTGTATTCAAACCTTATGATGAAATATACATGTTGTTTTGTTTATCGTTGTACTTGTGCTATATATTTAGTTTATCTGTGATCCATGAACTTATTCGCACTCCCGGCGTGTTCCGCCTCGGTCGGGGGTGTGAAAGGGGTTGATGCTTCTATTTATAGCTAAAATATTTTGGTAAATTGAGTGGTCGGGAATGCGTCGTGTGGCGCGTTCTTTGTCCGCGTGCAACTAGTCGGCTTAAACCCGAATTTTCGCGAAAAATTTGAAGTTTCTAAATTTTTATACTCGACATTAAACTCTATAATATATAAAAATGTAACATTTGGATTTTTAGGTATGTTATTTTTAATTATTTATTTTTGAGGATCATTGATCTACTCGACGAGTTGGTGCTATGACTCGTCGAGTAGAAGCGGGGTGGCCACGCAAGTTTAATGAACTACTCGACGAGTCCAAGAGTAGACTCGCCGAGTAGGCGCTGTAAGTGGAATCCCTAGATCCCCGGGTTTGGGACCTATTTAAAGGCACTTATAGCCTTATTTGCGGTCACACCTCTCTGAGAAGAAACCCTAAACGCCCCTTGAGCTTGTGAGAGAGTCTTGAGCTTTACTTGAGATTGTGAGTGCATTTTGGTGTGATTTTGCAAAGGAAAAGAAGGGTTCCAGCAAGAAGGACCAAAGGAGGTTGTCATTCTGAGATCTTGGAGCAAGGAGCTTCACTTTGAGGTAACAAATCGACCCTCTCTTTCTGTATGGTCTAGATTTCATAAATCTAGGGTTTCTTGACCCTTGTCTTCAAAGGATTTTGGAGTATTTGAAGTCCCTTTGTGGAATAAGCATTAGATCTGGACCTTAAGAGGTCCAGAGAGTCCCAACCTTCCAGCTTTATGCAGTCCCTTTGGAGTTGTGGACCTTAGTTGCCTTTTTAGGAGCTATTTCACCAAAAGAAGCCCTTGGAGTGTTGCATGAGCGTAAAGGTTGGACCTTTACGTAACTATTGGGTACTAGAAGGTCAGATCTATAGGTTAGAGAAACAGATCTGACCTCAGAAGGTCATTTGAGTAATCTCATGAACGAAACTCGCTGAGTCCATGAGCGGACTCGACGAGTCGGGTCGTGTTGCACCACGATTCGTGATCAGTGGTAACCGTTGAGAAAAAGGTTAACTCGACGAGTCGAGTGAGGCCTTAGGAGGATTCAGAGGACACGTATGGACTCGCCGAGTCACCCGAGTGCACTCGACGAGTCTGGTCAAAGTTGGACCGTTGACTGGGGTTGACTTTTAAGGTTTGGTCAACATTTGGACTTTGGACCATTGGAGGGGTAAAATGGTCTTTTCCCCTTCTGAGAGAATATAGGGAGGGATTAGTTTAGCCTTTGAGAGCCGTATTAATTATAGATAATTACTTTATATGATTAGGCCGAGGCTAGATCCGATATTCGAGTTCGAGACTTTCCGAGATTACCCGAGGTGAGTCTTCTCACTATACATTACCCAGAGTGGTAGCTATGTGCAGACCAGAGGGTCTTATGTGTTATGTTTATATTTGTGTTTATGTGCATTGTGTTATATGTATGCTATATAGACCGGACCGGAGGGTCCAACGATTCAGGCCGGACCGGAGGGTACAACGATTTAGACCGGACCGGAGGGTCCAACGAGCTCGGCCGGACTGGAGGGTCCAACGAGCTACGGGACTGGAGGGTCCCGCTGAGACACATTGACCAGAGGGTCATATCGAGTTATAGCCTCGAGTGGCTTATGTGTTGTATGTGGTATTTTGGGGGAACTCACTAAGCGTTTATGCTTACCGTGTTATGTGATATGTGTTTCAGGTACCAGCGAGGATCGCGGGAAGGCGCCGGCATGATTTGTACACACTGGCAGAGGATTATGTTTTGAGATTCTGGGATATGTTTTATTATGATAACATTTGACACATGAGATCTTGAGAATATTATATGAGTTTTATCATGTATGAAAAATGAAAAATTGTTTTAAAATTTTACGTTGTTACAAAAAATATTTTTGTGATAAGTAGCGTAGCTAGGCGATTGAATCATTTGAAGTTACATTTAATGATATATTTACATTCACTGTAGTCCGTTCAAATGCGTGAATGTGTCGGTTTCTCGTGAGAAACATAAGTTAGTGAACTTTTCAAATACTAGAACATGTTATGATCTATAAAAAATAAAAATGTTTTTGTGAATATCATCGAATCTATTTGAATTAATTGTCCAAAGCTTCATTGACGGTAGAAACCCCCCGGGTCGCCATTCGTTCTTATATATAGTAGTGTCGAGTTTTTCGTGAAAAATAATTTAGGTTAGAACCAAATATTATATTTAATTATGCTTTAGGGAAAAATGTTCACAATTGAAAATTCACAGTTTAACATTAGTAACGAAGCATTCGAAGTTTTGTTATTACGTTTACGGGTCGCAGGTTGTTTATTTGGCTGTTCATTTTCTTCGGAAGTTCGTAACTTTTACATACGAACTCCGTTTTTAACGTTCTTTATATCTTTGATTTTGTAATTATGTGTACTCTTTGTTTCGTGTATCATCTATTCATAATAATACTTAATACATATATATATTTTAAACATATGTATCAAATCATTACTAATGTATAATGAAAAATGCTTGTTCATCAACGATTTTCACCAAATGATATTCCATATGCATTTTAAAGTACAAAACTTTATTTGAATTAAAATGAGTGGAATATGTTACATTAGGTATATTACATTGTGTGTTCATATCAGTAATAATTGACAAATGTTGACCTAATTTTCACGGTTGTCACATTCTCCCGCCTTTAAAAGAATTTCGTCCAAAATTTTAACTCATACTGCTCATAGTTGGGGCACTATTGAATATTTGAGGGTATTTTCTTTTCATCTGATCCTCACGTTCCAAACTAAACTTCAATCCTCGTTTAGAGTTCCATCGAACCTTTACTATGGGGATGGGGCTTTGTTTTAACTTTTGATCTCCCAATCAATGATTTCCACCGGTTCTTCTACGAAGTGAAGTTTAGAGTAGATCTGGATTTCGTCAAGATGGATAACATGATTGTCATCATATAAACAGTTCTTGAGGTTTGATACATGAAAAGTATCATGTACATTGTTGAGCTGTTGTGGCAACTTGAATTGATAGGCCACCTGACAACTTATCACAAGAATTTCGAAAGGTCCTATGTATCTTGGGTTTATTTTGCATCGCTTTCCGAATCTTATAACTCCCAGCCAATGAGAAAAATTTAGCATTACTTGATCTCCCACTTGGAATTCCAAAGGCTTACGTCTCACGTTAACGTAACTTTTCTGACGATCACAACATCACGTGTTGCATTCATTCTATCTCATGTATGTTCTTAGGGCCAGTAAGCAAACTATCCCCCACATGATTCTTAGCTAGTTTGGTATCCCCTACTTCTGCCCAACAAAGGGGAGATCGAAATTTACGCCTGTAAAAAGCCTTAAATGGTGCGACTTTTATGCTAGTGTGATAATAGTTATTGTAGGAAAACTCAACTAAAGGTAGATGAGTATCCCATGCATTTCCAAATTCTATCACCCAAATGTGGAGCATGTCTTCTAGAGTCTGAATGGTTCTTTCACTTTGACCATCTATTAGTGGATGGTAAGCCGTTCTCATATCTAGGCGTGTTCCCAAGGACTTTTGCAATGATTTCCAAAATCGCGAGGTGAATCTACTATCCCTATCATAGATGATATACATTGGTACCCCGTGCAATTTGATGATTTTCTTTGAGATAGATCCTGGTTAGCTTCTCCATCTTATCAGTTTCTTTGATTGGTAGGAAATGGGTGGAAATTTTCAAACGATCGACCACTACCCAAATAGTGTCTTAACCACTAGATGTCTTGGGCAATTTTGTTAGGAAGTCCTTTCAATCTATTCCCACTTCCACTTGGGTTTCTCTGGCTGTTGTAATAATCTTGATGGCTTCTTTTATTCCGCTTTGACTTTTAAACAAATCAATCATGTGTCCACATATGTTGTAATTTCTTCTTTCATAATCGTCCACCATTATAGTCTTTTAAGATCTATATAAATCTTGTCAGATCCAGGGTGGACAGAATACTTTAACCGATGAGCTTCATCCATGACCAAGCTCCTAAAGTCACCGAATTTTAGTGTCCATTTTCGGTCATGAAGTATCGTGTTTTGTTATCCTTAATCTCGAATTGCTTATCTATTCCTCGCGAGGATTCACTTGATATGTTTTCTTCTTTTAGAGCCTCATGTTGAGCATCTCGGATCTGAGTGGTGAAGTTCGACCGTATTTTCATTGTTAACACCCGTGTTCGGCGGGGTATTGTTCATTCCTTCCTACTTAAGGCATCTAGTACAACATTTACCTTATAGGGATGATAACGAATTTCATATTCGTAGTCGTTCAACAACTCAATCCATCTTCATTGTATCATGTTGAGTTCTTTTTATCGAAGATGTGCCAAAGGCTTTTGTGGTTTGTGAATATGGTACACTTTGTACCGTAGAGGTAGTGTCTCTAAATCTTCAAGGAGAAAACTACAGCTCGCAACTCGAGAATCGAGATTATTGGTAGTGTAGTTGTTCACATGAACCTTGATTTGTCAAGAATCGTAAGCAATGACCTTATCTCTTTGCATTAATGCACATCGCACTCCTTGATGTGACGCGTTGTAGTAAACGACAAAGTCATCTGTTCTCTCTAGGAGGGATAGGATTGGTGCACTACATAACATTTGTTTCAACTTTTAAAATGCAGATTCTTGTTTGTCTTCCTATTCAAACTTATTGTCTTTCAGTGATAATCATGTGAGTGGCTTGGCTACTTTGGAGAACTTTTATATGAATTTCTGATAGTAGCTTGCAAGGCCTAAAAATTGGTGCACCTCTTTGGTTCTTTCCAATTCCTAATTTCTTCAATCTTTTAGGGGTCGACATGAATTCTCATGTTGCTGACCACATGCCCTAGAAAATGTACTTCTCTAATCCATAATTCGCACTTAGAGAATTTGGAGTACAATTTCTCTTTCCCTAGAAGTTCCAAGATTAGTTGCAAATGTTGACTGTTTTCTTCCTTGGTTTGTGATTATATCAATATGTCTTCAGTGAATGCAATCAAAATTTTGTCCAGATATGGTTTGCATACTTGATTTATAAGATCCATGAAAACTGTTGGTGCATTGGTCAATCTGAGTGGCCTAACTAGGAACTCATAGTGACAATGAGTCTTGAATGTTGTCTTTGAAATATATTCCTCCTGGACTCTGAGTTCGTTGTAACTCAACCTCATATCAATCTTTCAGTAGTAGCTGGACCCTTGAAGTTGATTGAATAGATCATTAATTCTCAAGAGTGGGTATTGGTTCTTGATGGTCAACTTGTTTAGCTACCGAAAATCAATACACATGCGAAAGGATCCATACTTCTTCTTGAAAAACAAAACTAGTGCTCCCCAATATGATAATATTGGTCTGATAACGACTTTGTCAAGGAGATCTTGTCGTTGTGTAGAGAGTTCTTGCATCTCAGATGACGCCAACCTATAATGAGACTTGGCGAGTGGTGCTGCTCCTAGGATCAAGTCGATTCGGAATTCAACTTGTCTAACTGGAGGTAATCCTAGCAAGTCTTCTGGTAATATGTCAGGATAGTTGCACACTTGCAGTATGTCTTTGATCTTTTTTTTCTTTACTCGTTTTCTCTACAACATGCACGAAGAAAGTGTAGCACTTCTTATGTAGATACCTTTGAGCTTTCATGCAAGATATGATCTTGAGATTTTTCCTTGAATTGTGTATGTGAATAATTAGGGCTTCTTCGTTGGGTAAATGTATTTGTACGACCTTCTCGTAACACGTGATTTTAGTAGGTTGATGAGATAACCAATCCATACTTATTATAATATTGAAGCTTCTAATATTCATAGGAATGAGATTAATGTGGAAGGTGTAGTTACTTAAAGTTAGTACGCAGTTTCTATTACTTTCTGGGTAATTACGGACTGGAAGTTAGCCATTTATACTATATATGTTTCATTGCTTTTACTAGATTTATGATTTAGCAGTTGTCTAAACTTAGCGGTTATGAAACTCCTATCAGTGCCAGAGTTGAAAAGCACAATTTCAAATAAGTTGTTAACAAGGAGCGTACCAGACACCATAGATGGATCCTGGAGCGCATCGCTCGTACCTATCACAAATTCCCTGCATCGAACATTTCCTCATTGTTCCTTCAGTTTTGGGCAGTCCCTCTTTAAGCGCCCAGTCTCAACACACTCATAATAACTGCAATTTTCACCATTTTTTGGCCCAGGTTTGTTGCAGGTGTCAGGTTCTTGTAGGTCTTGGTGGTGTGACACTTTTTATTATAGTTGTTGCAGATCATCTCCTTGCATGCACCCATATGGAGGTAGTTGTAATTGTTTCTTTTCGAGAGTTTCCCTCCATACTGTCTATATGAAGTGGGTAATATTATGGTTGTTGCATATACCTTCCCTGTTTCCTATTACTTCCTAGAGGGTTGCTTTGTATTTCCTATGAAGTTATCATCATACTTTCGCTTGGTTTTCCCAAACTTTGAAGTATCACCCTTCTGAACCATGGTTCCTTAACGGATTCCATGGTTTGTTAAGTTGAACGCCAACCTCTTGGCACTATCGAAGGTGCTAGGTCTTGATATAGTAAGCATTCCTTGGATTTGCGGGCCAGACCCAAATATCAATTAGGGATTTTTATTCAAAATCATTTGCCAAAAAAAAGCTAAATATGGCAACGAAAGCTTTAAAATCCGAATAAACTTAAAATTCTTTTTAACATACCAAGGATTATTTTGCAAATCATGGAAAGATTAACAACAATCATAGAAGGTAAAGTGATACAACCTTTGAAGACTTTGATTCCTTTCGGGAGATTAGAAGTTGATGAAGATGGAAAAAGACTCAAATGAGAATTTCTCTAGAAGTATGAACCAAGCAAGAGTAAACCACTTTAAGATGCTAGTCTTCACTAGTATACAAGTTGTTCTTAAGCCTTAAAGTTTATATCAAATAACCCTTAAAGAGAAGAAACTTATAAGCACTTAGTTTATGCACCAAATTGCAATAAAGAAGATAGGGAAAGAGGGTTTGAAAGCCATGAAATTGGCAGCCCTTTAGAGAGGAAATATGAGTTCAAAAAGTAGCTATTTTTGGTCTCTTACTCTAATTTAAATACTTAGAGATTCAAGGGAACAACCATGCCTCATTATGTGTCCAAGTACTTGAAATAAAAAGGCATGAGATGTATGATGCAAGTCAAACATGCAACATACATATATACAAGCATACCTATAGTTTTGAGGAGTCAAAAGGGGACAATAAGTGTTTCTTACTCAAGCTCATAACTACTAGTTACATCTCTAACTAAATGGTTACTCAAACTAACCATTTAATTTGTACACAACATATATATATATATATATATATATATATATATATATATATATTCATAAATTATTAATATAACTAGCTTTTGTTCTCTTTTGTTACTATTTCCTAGAAACAATAATTCCCAATATGATGATAAAATATTATCTTCATAAAATAATGATTTTCCAATTAAATCCAAGTGTTGATTATATTTATTAATACTCAAATTACTCTAATAAATAATCACTAATTAGTAACTTATTATAAGGCGTGACCTTATAGGATCAAATTTCATTAGCAAATATCATTATATAATGACTCTTGGGCACAAAGATCTTTCAATCTCCCACTCACACAAGATTCGTCATAGATTGATATAGACAGTGATGAATCTCTAGCAAATATTCATTGACCCCAATAACACACAACAAAGAATGATATTCATCAACATCCAATTCCCAGACGTTGAAAGCTGCAATTGATGTATAAGGTAAGTTTATCATTTATCCTCTTGTTACAGACATCCTGTCGAACATGAGAATCGGATCACAATCAATCTCATTTGTTGTTCAACTTTGGGTAACATGTGTTAGATGTATAACTCTCAACATAAAATAGAAACAAATCCCATCTTGACAAAATAAGCCTCTTGCATAGTTTACACGATACCTGAAAATGGCTTTTATAACTACCTTTTTAAGGATCAATATTTGATCACATCAAAGCATATCACTCCCTACACTTAAGTCCAACTATGTATCTTAGTTATTAAGGATACAAAAATAGTACCTTTTTTTATCAAGTGTCACTCATGAAAGTAATCCATGACGTAATCTTGATGCGGGTCTGTTCAATACTAGTTATGTGATAAGTACTTATGAATTGTGGTCACAACCACTTGCCCACTTTCATCTGGCGAGAGTCAACCAATCCAATTCATATTAGTCTTACTTCATAATTGCTCCCATAATTATAACCAGTTACGAACTTTTAGAATAATTAGATTATTCATGGATTAAACATGTTAATATACAACACAACAAGTATTAATGTGATGATCATATCTTAATATATTAAATATTATAATAGTTGTTTTAAATTTTCAATATCCAAATACTAAATCCAAATCAAATCCTATTTCTAGAATAACAAAGTCTTATCATTGAAGTGTGACCATTCAAACTTAGCTTAAAGGAAAGACTTTACAAATGGGTCTGACTAAATTAAATTTGTATGAATTCTACGAATAGGATCATCTCCATATTTGACTTTATTGTAAGTATAGTTGAATATATTGGAGAATATGATCGGTGTTCTGATGTGATATAGATTTTCTTAGCTTGATTAAGTATACTCTTGAAGTCACAAAAGAATTCTAGGTTATCCTTGATTGGAAGGACTCAACTTAGTTTTTCAATGAACTAATTGACTAAGTATACTCTTGAATAATCATATTTGATTACAACTTCTAAAGTAGCAACGTATTCTTATTTTGTACTAGACTATGCAATTATGTTTTGCTTGGACCTCATTCCAACGAAATATACTTTTCATTCTATAATGAAATCATAATCTTATTATAATTCATAATTAGTTTATCTGTTTTGAAGTTAGAATCTTATGTAGCTGATTTACATAAAGATCTTCTTCTAAATTGATTATCTCATATAAATTATTTTGGTTCTTATTAAGTACTCTTAGAATGTCATTATAGTCATCCAGTGACTTAATGATGTATCCAATTGGTATCTTATGATATGTTCATAACATGATCGTATAATAGGTCTTGTGCATAGTACGACATTAATGATATATTCATTTGCTAATTAAGAAAATAGAATATAAAGCATTTTATATAACTCAAACCTATGTGTTAAGTCCTTTTAAGGCAGGCTCAAAATGGTGTCATGTTGCAATGTCAAGAATCCTCCAAAGGAATCTTATATCTAGATCTCTTTCAAGATATTGTCGACATATGCATAAAGATTTTAAAACTTTAACCTTCATCTTTATTTATCTCCATATAATTTAAATTGCAAGAATTTATCTTATCTTTCCTAAGTCTTTCATCTTAGAAACACTTTCCGAGTCAAGGCGAAAGAGCCTTGCATAGTCAATACGTAGTTTCTCAAGATTAACTATATCTTCTTCACACAAGATTAGGAATATCCATATGTTCCCATTAGTTCTTAGTAACCATCGATGCTATCGTCATTTTCATATAAAAACATACTATATGTTTCCATCTTAGAATGATGATTCCAACCTTGAGATGTTTTCTTTATATCCACCAATAGATATTAAGGCTTACACATTTTGTTACTATAATATGGATTAAGAAAACCTCGTGGCTAAGCTATACATACATCTTCAAGTAGGTGTCGCTTACGAAAAGATGTTTTTCTTGATACCTATTTTCCATATCTCATAATCAGGATATGTAATTATGGTGAATAATATCCTTTTTGATCTAACACAACTACTTGTGAAAAGTTTTCATCAAAGTCAATGACATGAGTATGATAAAGATCATAGTCGATTACTTGAGTATGAGAAAATCGTTTTATAACAAGTGTTTGCTAAATGTGTATATGTGTATGCATATATATATATATATATATATATATATATATATATATATATATATATATATATATATATATATATATATATATATATGTTTGTGTGTGTATGTATTCTTTCTAAAATAATTACTTACTCCTTTTAGCATTGTTATAGAGAGGAAGATTAATCAAGACCATATTTGATTATTATACATGGATTACATATCATTGTTCATGACTCAAAGTCATTTATCAGATTCAAGGTCTGATATAGCATTTTAGTAGTTGATGGATTTGAAAGAAACCATCAAGAATAACTCATTACCGAGAGATTCCATATTTGTCATGTTATAGATTATTCCTACCATTAATGCGAACATTTTTTGTTTATTAATAGTTGTTATTCATGTTCAACAATTGTTTTCTAATTACTCAACTTCCATAGGAATAAGAGAACTTATTCTTGGTGGGTTTGTATAAATAACCTAAGCTACCTTTTAGAGTATTCTACAAATTTTTATTTAGTAGATTTCGGGTTTAGATGCTTTAGTATAACATATCCTTCAAATCCTCAAAACATTTAAGTAAGATAAGGATGGAGCCTTTCCATACTAAATCTTGTAAAGTGTTTTATCTACTTCTTAGTTGGTGTTTCTATTCAAGATACAAGTGATAGTGATTAAGGTATAACCCCAAAAGGATAAAGAAGATAACTTATATCGATTAGAAAGTAAGTCCTATCTAGTAATGTTTAATTTATCCTTTATTATCTGTAATGCTTTAGATTGTTCTACTGATATGTATCTCAACTTTATATTTGAAAATTTCAACAAAGATTTCACACTTATGCTATATTTGTTAATAAAGTTGATTTGCTCTCTTGTGCTAAATATTAGACATTTATTAGAAAGGAAGTCATACATTACAATGTATAGTTCCTTAATAATTATTTTCTCTACAATTTAGTGACCATATCATTTGAAATCTTTTATATATAAATAAGATTCACATATTTCAAATAAACTACATTATTTGCCTTCAAAAATCTATTTCTTGAAGTTGGAATATGTGTATATCATTTATATAAAGAAGATAACAATGTCTTAGATAAGTTTGATTTAAAATAAGTTTAAGCCAAACATGTTTTCATAGGAACTTATTATTAATAAAACATTGATTTTTTACTTTATAGTTCTATTAAGAGATCTAGTTCTCAAAAATTAGAATTTAATCATTTCAGAATATGCATGTGATCGTTATGAAAAACGGTTTAAGTAATAATCAAATATTAGTAAACTAACTGAGTCATATATTTAGACAGGCTAAATTAAAACATACATACATTACAAGTAGTTAATGTTCTAAATATAAATAATAACCTAAACTTCGAGAGTGCAGTTCTAACTTGTTTGTGCTCAGCTGGTTACTCTTCTTGGATATTTGCAAGCTATTTACAAATATAATATTAACATTAAGTACCAAGTACTTGACTTTTAAATGAAAAACATAAATTCTATCTAGTAGATACTAGAAGTACTAGTCTCTCTAGACTTCCTTCTCAGATAAGAGAGACAGTTCCTTTTCCAGTGTCAAGTTTCTCCTCAAAAGAAACATGATCCATCTATGTAGACCTTCTTAGATTTCTTGGGCTTAAAGGTATCCATTCTACAAACTATAGCCCTCTTAGATCACACAGGGTGGCTCTTTTCACCCTTGCATTCTTTCATTATTTGAACTGACTCAAACTAAATATCATTATATTGTTAGAATATTTATTTAACTTGTTACATGATCATATATGTACATCTAAATTACACAAGACTTCCTGGAATTCAGGAATAATTGTTCCTAGTTATTATGTTAGAAACATCTTCTGTATCACAATGGACACCAGGTAACATGCACATGTTTTCTGCTCAAAGCAAGTGGTTTAGGAATATGGTCTTTTAAGAATGTTATTCTTTCATCAAGTGAAATATGAAGCATGTTAACAAGATTGGATTTTGTTTTCATCTATAAAATTTTAACAAAATTCATTTAGTAGTTTCAATACTTAAATCATCAGTAATTAATACCCTTTTAGTTTCTAAAAACATTAATTATTAAATTCTAGGATCCAAGATACGAAACAAATAAAATGGTTAGGTGACTTTTATCTCATTCATCTGAATCCAACCAGGTAGATATCGATTATTAATTATATACTAGTATATAATTTCTAGTTTTATCGGATCGCTAATAACAAAGTTTAATAGACATGTTCAATCCCGTCTATATCTTATATCTCTATTGATTAAGTGACCTTTATCACAATAAATTTCCGATCAAATCATCCAGTTTGAAGAACTTATATAATTGGCCTATAACTTGGTTATAGAAATCGCGAATATATATCGGTCATCAATAGATAACACATAGCAGTTACGTGACATTTATCCCACTAACGTATACAAGATACGTGTGAGTGCTATTCAAATAGGATTGCATAGATTTGAGGTTAAATAAACGTTCTTTGATGTTTTTATAATTCTATTTTAAAAAATATATTATATCATGGTTATTGCATGCATCGAATAAGTCATACTATATTTTTATTTAAAATCACATTTTAGAAATGTTCTTTTATAAAATCCAAATTGTGTATAATTGATGCGATCAAATGTTAAATTAATGAGTAGTATTAAGATTTACTATTTGAGCGCTAAAAAACATTTATAAACTTTTTAATAAAACTTCCTTTTATAAAGTAGGGTTTGGAGTCTAATAAGTTTATAAAATCTCAATTTTAAACTTATATAATTTTTTAATCCCGAAATTTGTTGTTTGTTACCATTAGCTAGTTTTAAACGATAGAGTTTGTTTTATTTTCAAAACTATTTTTACCTTATTATGTTAAACGGTAAATTTCATTTTAACCAAACTCCTTGTGATGTTATTTATGTTCAAAATATTTTATAAATGTGAAATCTAATTTAATAATAACAACATAATTTCAACATAAATTTAAACAACACAAGCATGCAAAACATATGTGCATAAACCAACCATCTAGTAATATTTTGTGAGTCATACAAAAATATGAAGTTCATTCCTAAAAGGACATAAGGGACCAAAACTCTTGTAATGTCTTCATGCCCTAACTTGCTTCAACGCCTTGTAGCATGTTTATAAAATATAATTTTATAAATTTTGAGAAACGTAAATAAAATCAAGTTTATAAACTTTTGATCTTCAAAATGGACATTATTGTTACATTTTTATAAAAATAAATTATTTCTAAAACTAATCTATTATCTATAAAAATAAATAAAATCAGAACTATCTATTTAATTATTACATACCATATGAATAAATAAATATTACAACGATTTTAATAAATCAACACAAACAGATTCATAATAGGTCCATGACTAGTTTATGCACATCATATATATATATATATATATATATATATATATATATATATATATATATATATATAATAATAACAACACTTTGTTTTTCTAAGACAGTCGGAGGACAAGACCATTTTGGCATATAACTGTTCTGAAGTCCAACAACTCAAACACTGTGTCCATCCTAGACACCGCTAATGTAAGTAGATCAATCATTAATATAATTAATAATACTTTTATTCTTATATTTAAGGGATAAACCTATTCAGAATCTAGGTTCCCTAAACTATATTTGTAATCTTCTAAGAAGATTCTCTATAGCCAATGGCTTTGATACCAATCTGTCACACCCCCATCTAGTGGAGGAAACATCGGTCTGCTGAAAAAAGGAAATTACAACAATATAACCTAATATAGATACTTTTAATACTGAAAAAAAGGAAATTACAACATCCATAGTCTAGATGTACATGAAAATCTAAAAGTACTGAGCATGCCTTAACAATTAGGAAACTATGAAAATACAACAATATGATACGTAGATTTTAATTCTAATATTATTCCAAGAGTATGACTTCCAAAATCTTAATTCCGTGAGAATACATGTGTTTTGAAAGAGCATCAACGTAATATTTGTGAGTTCACTTGTTTGTAATGTTTGAATCATTAGTACTTTTAAACCAAAAGTATGCTTTTATTGTATATAAGTGTTGACTATTGTGTTGCCCCTCCCGACGCTTCATAGGACGTCGTAAATGTATAGATAGTTATCACCGAGTGTGACTCTTCCATCAAGGTTCCAACTAGCAATCACAGGTGGGGTGTCAACCCATATAGATCTATACATAACTCTCCCGTTCACTTAAGATTTAACGGTTATATGTCAGGGTCTGCTAAGTATTACACTTAGGTGATGAGTATGTTTCATGTAAACTATTACGTGAACAGTTCTAAAATTTTGTAAGCTCTAACATTAAATTTCAAAGTTACCAGGAAAATGTTTGACAGTGTATAGCTATTGTATATGTTTTTTTATCAGAGTTTTGACAGTGAATAACTACTGTGTAAGTTATGTTATCAAGGTTCCGACAGTGCATAACTACTGTGTAAGTTATGTGATTATCATTTAAGCAGTTTGTAAATATCATTTTATATAAACACGAGTTTAAATAACAGATAACTAGCCGTTTAAGTTCATATAAATAATAAATAGCACTTTAAGTATGAATTCACCCCCTAAAAAATGTAAAAGATTTTAAAATGAGGTCGTTAAAGTCACATCGAGATTAGCATAGCTTGAAACAAAATTTAACATGAAATCTGGAAATAGTTGGTTACAGCTCCGCCTGCTAATGAATAGTAATATTTCGGAATTTGGCTAGACGTTGGCCGAAAATCTACCGGAATTTGGTTGGAATAGGGTTTTCCGGTCGTCGGAGCTTCGCCGGAAATGGGTTGTCAACGTCGGAAAAAGAAGCAACCTAAGGCTCTCGGAGCTGGTGGTGGTTGATCAGAGCTGGGTTGATCGACAAGAGTTGATCGGAGGGGAAAGGAGGGTTGTCGGAGACGGCGAAGCACAGCGCTACATCGACGATAGGTGATCGGCGGTGGTTCTCAGCCGAAAGAGAAAGAGAGAGATTTTTGGAGAGATTAAGAGAGAGAGAGAGAGAGAGATTTTTGCTTGGAGAGAGGAGTTGATTCTTCTGTTTAATGCCAAAAGATTTTGGTAAACTGAGTGGTCGAGAATGCGTCGTGTGGCGCGTTCTTGATCCGCGTCCAACAATCTGCCAAAACCCAAATTCTCACGAAAAAAGTTTGAGTTTCTAAAACTTTATTCGCAATATTATGCTCCATAATATATAAAAATATTTTCATGAAGAATAGTGTAGGTAGGCGACCAAATCGTTTGAAGTTGTGTTTAACAGTAGATTTCCGTTCGTTGTGATCCGTTCAAATCTGCGACAGTGTCGGGTTCTCGTGAAAACAGAAGTAAGTGAACTTTTCAAATACTAGACCTTGTTATGGTCTGTAAAACATAAAACCATTTTTACGAAAGCATTGAAGTTAGTTGAACGAATTGTCTGAAGGTTCATTGAAGGTAGAAACCCTCGGGCCGGTGTATAACATGGAACAATGTCGTCAACATTATGATTAGTCACTGAACTTTTGTAAATGTTTTATTTTAATCATTTCACTTTTTAAGCTACCATGATCATCCATACTTGTTTAAAATTCTCATTTTAGTCACTCTACTTTATTTTTATCATTTGTTAAAAAAGCACCACTTTTTTTTTTTTTACTTTTTCTACACAACTAAACTTCTCAAGTCAATTATTTTAGAGTAAATTGTATGAATGATCTATGTGATTTAGGGTAGCATATGCATTTAGTTCTTAACTTTTTAACTTACACGGTCCACATGGATTTAAAACGACTATTTCGTCCTCCTCCCTCTACATTTTGATGTCATTTTGATATTTTGATGTCTGGATTGCGATTGGGTGCGTTTCTTCTGGCGACAAAATCAATGGGTGTGTGAGGGCAAAAAGTCTTTTTAAATCCACGATGACCGTTCGAGTTAAAAGAAAATAATGACTAAATGTGCATGCTACCCTAAATCACAATGTTTATTCGTATAATTTACTTTTAATATAATTGATGTAACAAGTTTACTTATGGAGAGAAAAAAAATTATTGCTTTTTTAATTTTTTATAAATGATAATAAAAAAGTAGGGTGATTAAAATGAAATTTTTAAATAACTCCGGTGATGGTAATTTAAACAAAGTATATCGACTAAAATGAAACGCACAAAAAAAAAATCAATGACTAATTATAATTTTGACGACGTCTTTCTATATTATAAACCGGCTATTACATATTAGAGTGACTAAAATGAAAAATAAATAAATAAACAAGTTCAGTGACCAATAATAGAAGTTTCAAACAAATCTTGTATTTATTAATGACTAAAATAAAAAATAAATAAATAAATAAAAAATTGAAGGGGATTGTTATTTGCTGCATTTTGCTATTTTAGAAATTTCAAACAAATTTTGTATTTATTAATCTATAAAAGTTATATCTAAGTAATATTTATGTATTTTTCCTAGAACCAAATGTTGATTAACGTACTAGGTTTGAGACTCGTGTATTACACGGTTTATTAAAAATAAAAATTTAATATGAATATATAGACATTAAATATTTTAAAAAATAATGTTTTTCCATAACAAAATGTAATCTTTTGGAGCATTTTGGAGCATTTATGATAACCTTACATATATATATAACCCATTAAAATTTTTTAAAAATTTATTTAAAAAAAATTAAAATCCCAAAAAATGACAAGTGGAAAATAAAAATTTTAAAAATCTAGAAAATGATATTTGTCAAAATGAATGAGAAAATGACAAGTGGCAAAAATATTTTCATTTATTAGGTAGGATTGATTGATTGATTATCATTGAAGTGAAGGTTTACAAGATATCTAAGTGAGAATGCTAGAACTTACTAAAAGCTCGTTAGCATGTGACAACACAACAATGTTTAAGGACTGGTCCCATATTTTTGGATAAGTAATAAGTGATAAACATTCATTGCCATTACTTTGAAAAGTATATGGTGACCATGACCGATATATAGACTCTTTTTATGGATGTGATGTTGTTTGATTATAGAGATATTTCATTAATTAGGAATAAAGAGCTTTATGTGTCGGGAAGATATATATAGAAATAAGTTTAAAAGAAAAATTAATAAGTGTGGAGCAATTTAAGATAAACATGCTATGTATAAGTATAACTAGCATTTCTTTTTATTTGTTACGAAATATACCACTTTTAGACCATTTCTAACTATATTTTATTTTTGTGTTTTTTTTTTAAAAAAAAAGAATATAAGTTAGAGTTAGAGTGATTCATTTTCAATCCTATTCTAAATTTTATTTACATTCTAAAAATAAAATATAAGGGAGATTTTACTCTCCAAATTTGGAATGTAATTATTTATTGACAATTTGTAAAAATGGTCCCTGTGGTATGTATTTTTCTAGTTTTTCGTCTAAACTTCGACTTTTTTGGCTTCGTGGTCTTTTTGGTTATGTTTATATGTGGAAATGGTCCCTCCAAAAATACCCATTTATTTGTATAATTATATTTTTTAATATGTATTTTAATATTTTAATAATTTAAAAGATAGAAGGGGTCTCTCTCTCCAGCGTTGTACACTTTTTTACCCAAATTCTTTTTACCCAAGAACACTTCGCATCTGTACAACTTCATAAAAAGCTTGTACCAAATAAAGCACTAAGGTATCTGATTACACAGTGGGATAGCGAAATTTGGGTTAAGATAAGTGGATCGAAGCTGTAAAGGAACCGACATGCTGGAAGCAGAGCTCCGAATTGAGATATTGAGTGAAGTGAAGTTCGTCGTGATTGTATCGGTGCCAGTGGTGGTAATGACGAAATGTTCAACTTGTTGAAGAAGCCACTCGATGGTTTCACCATCGAATTAACTGCATCATCTACCTTATCTCATTTCCATTTCCATTAACTGCATCTAGATACGAACCCACAAAATGGAGAAAATCAAAGCAAGCAGAATCAACCACACGATAACAATGGTTGTAGTTCGATCAGAACGGTGGTGGGTGGGATGAGGAGCGTTGATTTCAGTGTCTTCCTAATAACCTTCTAACTATAAAAGCCCCAGATTGAAAATCCCAATGATGTAGAAGCCTATATATAGAGCTGGGGAGACTGTAGATCTTGTGGAATCCACAAAACACCCACCTCGATCTCCCCCTCTTTGATCAAGAAACCACCAGTTGATTGTTACCAGTCGATTGTCACCATAGTTCCATCTTGATTTATTGGGTTTCAATATCCAAAATATAATTTGTTGATTTAAATACTAAAACTCGGGATCATAATGTTCATATTTTTCTAATTTCAAAATCGGTTTTGATTTGTTCCATTGAGATTTGTTTTGTTGGTGGAAGATGAAGTCATCGTTGAAGATTGGATCTCTGGGGAGGATGAAGTTATACATGGGGTTTTTTTAGTTTATGGTTTTGGTGTAATGTGTGTGTGTTTGAAGTTATACATGGGTTTTTTTAGTTTATGGTTTTAGTGTTATATGTGTGTTTGACTAATATGGGATTTTTCTGAACTATGTTATGATTTCTTAGGATTTTTCTGAGTTTTGTTCATGAGTTTTTGGTATATTTTTGGTTTTTATTTTTGATTTCTTTCTACTTTGCATGCACATCTTCAAGATCTATGTTTCGTTCTGATGTTCCTGGTTGATGACGATGTGGGCTAAAACCTTTGGGTTTGATTTAGTGCTCATGATATGTATTGAATTTAGATATGTGTTTTAATATAATGATGATCTTCTTGGCGTTGATTTATTAAAGAGAGAGAGAGAGAGAGAGAGAGAGAGAGAGAGAGAGAGAGAGAGAGAGAGAGAGAGAGAGAGAGAGAGAGAGAGAGAGACCCTTTTATTTTTTAATTATTAAAATAAATATATAACTATTAAATTTTAAAAAGAAGGAAACAAAAATTAAAATAAATACTCCAAGGATATTATAGTCATTTCAATATTCTGAAGTGCCAAATACACAATGAAACTAGTTCAAAATGACCATCAATCCATAAAAGTCGGGGTTTGGACCAAAACCTGGAAAAATACATACCACATCGATCATTTTTGTAGTTTTGTATTATTCATTTCTTTATTTATATAGTGTAAAATAGTAATTCATCTCAAACCCACTCAAAACTCTATTTACATTCCAAAAATATAGTTTATGAGAGATTATATAACTTACACTCCAAATTTAGTGTGTAATTTTATATTTTAATTTTATTTATAGTGTAAAATAGAGTTGGATTGTAGCCTTTACCCTATTTTACACTCTACAAATAGAGTAATGGCAAAAATAGAATTACACTCTATAGATAGAGTAATGGCAAAAATAGAATAAAGTTGGAGAGACTTTTATATACCTAAGATTATATAGAACCCTCAAAACTATGTAATTTTGATTCAAATATATTAAAATTAATCATAATCTTTCGGTAACTATTCTTCTTAATCTCACATACCTTCATATAACATCTATGTCTATGATTTTTTCTTCATCGTGTCTTTGAACCTAACGCATTGAAATTCATGACCAATTAGTTAAAAATGTTGATTTTTAAAATGGAAAGAAATAGAATGCTATTAGATAATAAAGACTTGTTTAGATCAATTTATTTGTATTTATTCTACTCCTCTATTATAGGAGTATTTGTTGTATCAAAATTGTTATAAAATCTATACACAACACACGCCATAAGTGTGGTTAATCTCATAACTATTATATGGTATCAGCCATTTCTCCCCCCTCAATCTCTTTTCTTTTCTAAACGCTAATCCGATCTTGGCACCGCCGACTTCTGACGATGACTCTTTCTCCATGAATAATCTCATTCACATGATCCCCATTAAACTATGTTCTACCTACAACATGTTGGATTAGGTGTCTAAGCCAACAACTAAATTATTATAATCTTGACTTACTAGCAAAGTTCTTTTCGGTTGCCCTCAAACCTAGTAATAGACTGTAATGCTATTTGGAGATACATGCTAACTTATTAATTTATTATATGATTAATAAATTAATTAGGAATCAAAATAAATAATTTATTAATATATTATGGGAATAATATATTAATTAGAAATAGTATTATTAATAATTAATCAGAAATTAATTGGAATTAATTTTGGGATTAATTTGAATAATTAAAAATGGAAAGACTAAATGTGACAATGTTCCAAAGTTAAACATTGACCAATTCTAGAACCTCACATAGGAGGGGGGACGAATTCTAGACGGCTAAGGGATTTTTCTTAGGCATTAAGGAAGCCTAGGAATCCTTAGGGAGGAAGAAAATGATATAAGGATTATCTAAGGAAACTGCTTTATCAATAGCTCATATAGTCACCTATATAAACCCTCATAAGGGGTTATGATTTTCGTCCATCCCTTTCTAAGAGAGAAAACCAAAAATTTCCTTCCTCCATCTCTCTTCTCTTAAGCCACCAACTTGCTAGGGTTTAGGTATGAGCCATTAAAGGCACGAGACTTCTGGTGCTTTCTTTCTGAAGACCAACAAGGAAGGATTACTAGTTTATTTCCTATAATACACTAAGGTATGTATTTTTTAATAACCCTTTAGTAATTTCGAAAATAGTAACCTACTTTTAGGGTTCTTGATGTTCAATAGTTGTTTGCAAATCATAGTGAGAACATAGATCATTTAGGGTGCATGTGAACTTAAGGTTTATGTTATTCCATCAATAATAGTTTTTGGTAACATATAAAACCATCAGTGGTATCAGAGCCATTGTTCTCATTGATCTTGCACAAAGTTGAATAGATTAAATTAGGGTTTATAAAAACTAAACCCTAAGGAGGTATTTTCGAAAATTTCATAGGGTTCTTGAAACCCTAGCCTCCACCCTATATTTTCGAAACTTACAAGGGTTTTACAAACCCTAGCCCCTTTGCCTAATTTTTGAAAATTTAAGGATCCCTTCTAGGGTTTGCCTTATTCCCTTATTTGTTTTTTTATGAGCCTTAAAATTTGAACAATTAAAACCTAGTAAACCCTTGCCTATTTTCGAAAACTATAAGGCTTAGGATGTTGATTAAATTGAATTATTTTATTAATTGTTTAATTGTAAATAATTATTTAATCCATATTGATTTAATTAATTGTTTAATTTAAAGATAAAGATTAAATCAAAATTAGTTTATTTTGAAATTAAATTAATTTTATATTAATTTCAAAAATTTGAACTTAAACTTAGTATTTTACAAAAGTTTTAAAATCCACCTTATACTATATATAATTAAAAGATTTATATAATATATGTATAAGACAAGTCAGTCAAATTACTAGTACGCCTCATTCACGAAGCCATACTATAAGGGGAGTTTAAGGAAGCGGCCTATAAAATGACCGACATTGAGTATCCACTCTTACCCTCAGCTCTCTTGTATGGTAGAGGGTCGTTAGCTGAACGGATTTGATATGACATAATCTCATTAATAAGTATAATGTTATAAAGTGACCAAACTTTTTTATAAAATCTCACTCTTAGTTACTTTAGGAAAAATATGAAAAATATGCTAATCCATAAAATTGCACATTATACTTTATATGTAGTTAGTGGAGCGTGTATAGTTAACCGGCACACTAATAGTGACTGTAAAGAGTAATAATGGGAATCTCAAAAATTATCATTGTTAATGGAGCGTGTGTGGTTAACCGACACATTAATGAGAGATGATAAATGACATCGAGAGTGCCAAGCATATTTGTATGGTTATTCACATCTTATTTGTGATCCTCAGTATCCCAGTCACAATCAGAAAAGCATAATCTGATATTAAACATGCCATCAATAGATTCAATGAATCTCAAAAGATCTAGGAATCTCATAGTTCGAAATTGGTAAATTGCTTTTACCTATATTTATAAATTCGTGATAAGATTACGACATCCCTCTTCTTAGTTTTGAAATGTTATATTGGATCTTAGCCTTAAATATTTATTATGGGTTAAAATATTAAGGATTTATTGTCATCTACCTAAAACTTATTTTTCTCTATAGATGTCTATTTCTGGTGATGCTTCTGTTTCTCAAACCTCTACCCACAAATTCTCCCTTCTCTCGATCGTGTCCAAGGTAACATTGGATGGCACCAACAACAATGACTGGATGTGTAACATCAATATGGCTATTCTATATGAGAGCAAAGAGTATGTCCTTGAGAAACAACTTATCGATATCGATGAAGCTCATGTTACTCCTGGAGAAATAGGCTCCTACAAGATACACTATGACGACTAGACTAAGGTTGCTTGCATCATATTTTCCACCATGATTCCTAAGCTGCAAAGGTTCTATGAGGACTATTGGCCATACGAAGTGAACTTAGATCTTCTTGAAAAGTATCACAAGAGACCTCGTCAAGAAAAGTATGAAGTCATCAAAGCTCTTATGGCATGAAAGTTAAAGGAAGGAGAGTCAGTATGCAACCACGTGAAAAGAATGCAAAGATACGTGGAGCGCCTTGAAAAGCTCAATGTGAATTTTGATAAGGAGTTGGCCATTGACATGGTTCTTAATTCATGGTCACCTTTCATCCCGACTTATCATTTGAACAAAAATGAAACCACATTGGCCCAACTCCACAACCTATTGTAGACAGTAGAGTCATGGATGAAAAAGAGTCACACCCCTACTGCTGCTAATACTCCTGTCCTAGCCATTGGGCAAAAAAAGGGAAGAAAAGGGAAGGTGCTTCTAAGCAGAACTGGAAGGGAAAGGCCCATATTGAGTCATCTAGAAATGGTCTAAAATCGATGTAGCACCCGATTCCTGGTACGTATTTAATTCCATGAAAATGTTACAATTTACTCTGGGACTCAGCGAGTTGGAGGCCCAACTCGTCGAGTAGACTCGACTGTTGGAAACGGGGGTTTAAGTGACCTACTCGACTAGTCGGAAGACCGGCTTGACGAGTAGGAGCTGTCTGGACAAAACCCTAATATTTAGGGTTTGCACCCTATTTAAACACTTTATCTTAGCCTCCATCGTCCCTATCATTCCCAAAGAGCTGTATATCGAAACCCTAGCCGTTTTTGTATGTTCTAAGGTCATTTTGGTGCATTTGGTGGTTGGTGAAGCTTGAGAAGAAGAAAGAAGCTTAAGAGTTCGAGTTGAGGCTTGGAGATCCAGAGGTTTCGGTCCATATCCAGCTCAATCAAGGTAAAATGCCCCTGTTTTGGTCTTCCATGTATTTATTCATCTTTAGAAGCTTAGACTTTGGGTATATTTAGGGCTTTCCATGCCATTTTCGGATTTGTGAGGTGTACATGGATTTTGACTTCAGATCTGAGTCATTGGAGGGGTCTCATGGCATAAAGGTGCCAACTTTAAGGCCATGAGAGCCCCATGCATTTTGTAGAACACCTTTTATGGCCTTTTGAGCCAAGGACCCCTTGCATGTGCACCAAGTTGGAAACTTTACATGTAAAATGGACATTAGAGGACCAGATCTATGGTTTTGATGAGTTAAGACCCATTTAAATCGACTGTATAGTTATGGTCATGGATGGGCTCGACGAGTCGCTCTTGGGACTCGGCGAGTCGCGGTGTAATGACCACCAAATCCTTTATGCGGATGGAACAGTTGTTAGGAAGGAAAAGTCCCGTAGATGTTTAGTCATAAAAAGTGTCACACCCCAAAACCAAGAACGGCGGAAACGTTCAGGGGTGGAGGACGTCATGTAACGTATCATAACAGTGAAAAGTAGTAAACAAGCAACAACATCATCCATTGCATTAAAAGTAAAGTTTTAATACATGAGTGTTCTTTCATAGTAATAAGACACCAAAATATATAATCAAAATAAAAGACGAGTCTTGTCTGTGCTCCGTCTTCTCAAAACCTGGTCATCACACCTGTCTACTGGTGACCTAAGAATACAAATTTTGAAAGAGTTTATCAGCATAAAGCTGGTGAATTCATAAGTATTATGGTGTCATTGATTTGAAAAGCTGTTATGAAAGACTTGTAAATATTTGATGAAACATTTAGTATAAGTGTGAAAACCCTAGAAAATCTCATATTTCCTACTAGTATAAAAAGTAGTCTTCTACCAAGACCCGAATGCTTGAAGGTTGCCTTTCTGTATAAATGAAAGTTTTTCCCATGTGCGACTATTATTATAAATATATAGTCTACCTCATCGTTTATGTGAATGTGTCACAAAATAAAAGTAAAAGGGAAATTATATAATCATTTAAGTATTATCCTTTGGTACTAGGATAAACACGGCAAAGTAATTGCCGAAGAGTATTAACCGTAGACATCCGTCGATGTGCATTTTCCATCTGTAGCTAACAGCTGGGTGTAGAATGGTTAGTCCCGTACATATATAATAGTATCTACACATATAATATGTAATAGTATCTCATCATATAGTATCTATGTAACAGAATCCATGTAAAAGTATCCATGTAATGGTATCCATGTAATAATATCTCTTCATATTCCAGGTAATGTATTAGTATAGACTCATGAATGAACTGACTCTTGTGTAATTCCATGTAATAGGAATAGTAATTTGTATCCCCTAAACTATACCTATAATAGTTTACTGGAATGTAAATTAAATGTCCAAGTAGGTTTATACACCCTTACTACACAAGAGTGTTGGAACTGAAGAAAGAATGATATCTCTCATATCAATACATATGTATATGAAACATAAGTGTATAGATATGGTTTTTAACAATGAGTTGAAAGAGGTTTTGTAAAACATTTAAGAGTTTTGAACAATAAATAATAATGACTTGATGTCATTTTATAAAACATTTCAAAAGTAATTCATTTGATAACAAAGTATAAATTAACTGAAAACCATTGAATTTAACACATTCTAAAGTATGTGAAAATCAGTTGGTTGAAAACACAGTTATAAATCACATGTGATTGATTCTATAACTTCATGTTTTCTACTTGTATTCCCCCCCCCCCCCCCCCGTAAAAGCATTTAAAATCATTTAAAAGATTGATTAAGGGGTATGAACTCACCTGTAGTGGGTGATTGTGGATGAACTGAATGATGTAGGATCCTAAGTGTCAAGTGAAGACGTGTACACACAATATGATCCTAGTTAACATATAATCACATATATGTATCCAGTTAGTCATAAAACAACTAATTAACCAAGTTTAAGACATCCTAAGACATGTAAAACACTTGATTTAAGTGCTATAAGTCATAAGGATTGCATCTAAGGGTGATAGGAGCTTGCTATTTGTTGGGTTTTGAGCATTCTAACACTCCTATGGTGTACATGCAACCCTAAATACCTTGGATCTATGTTTTCTCTAATATACATGCAAATGCTAATATTCCAAGGTATTACCCTATCTAGCATACAATCATAGATACTTGGGTAATAATATAGATAGAATACATACCTTTTGTAGTGTAGCTTGACTCCATGGGGCTTGAGTGCCTAGTGCCTCAAATGTGACACCTCAAATGGCTCACACAACATCAAATGCTCTTGGAATAACTCAGAGAGAAATCCACACTTCAAGAAATCGGCTAGCCCTTCTTTTTCACACATAGTGGCCGATTTTGGTGAATAATATGATGCTTATATAGTATGTTACAGTTAGGGTTACACCATGTAAACCCTAATTGTCATGACCTTTCATTTCCATGACCCATGGGTTAAGTAACCTCAATGGAGCATCCATGGAGTATCCTATGGGTTTAACCTAACTTGATTATCCATGGAGCTTTGGCCTACTATATAAGTTATGGATGATTTACACAATCAACCCATATATTTAATTAGTCTTCTTTTGATCACATAATTAATTCTAAATTAATTCTTGATCAATACTAATTAAATATTATTATTTTTATTATTAATATATTAGAACTTATAATATATTAATAACCATAAGTGTCTTATTTCTCTCATTTAGTCTATCCAAGTGCATAATGCCATGCAACCCAAATGGACCATGCCTGGTCGGGTCAAGTACATACCAAATATAGTTATGACTTAGACACTAATCCAACAGTCTCCCACTTGGATAAGTCTAAAACTATTATTTCGTATGACTTCAAGAACCAACTGGCAATCGTAGCTCTCAAAAGCCGCTGTCGAACTCTGACCTTGTAACTGAACTCTGACCTTGTCAATGACTTGTCCATTAGATAAGGGATCATATATTCCTCCATTCTAGATATCATATGGACTGAGACATGGATTATAATCATTCTCTCTGTCCATTTGTTGTTTCCCGATTTCCGATTTATGACGATTGACTGACTGAACAAATCAAATCAGTCCTGGCTTGGCCAAGCACTCACATGTGTCATCACTAAATAATCGAGGGGCCCACAAATATCGCTTTTATCCCGAAGGTAAAAGGAATGGATAAACTTTGACTCATATGGCTTGTTCTGCTACTTGTTGAATCATACACAAAGGCACGTTTTATAACATCGAGTTACCAATGCGTTTTCGTGCAATCAATGTACTATCAACTCATAGTAACAACTCATATCTCTAGGTTTGAAGAATATAAGATATTATCGACTCATGTTCACTCGTGATAAAATCCATGAAGTGATTCAAATGAGCGCGGGTTGAATCCAATACTCAGAACTTATTCATGAGTGTTGTAGCACCACTTTGTCCACCAACTTGGACCTCTACAAGCCAACCCATGACAGTCTTGATTCATATCTACTTCCAACATATGACCGACTGTGGATGGCTTGAATAACTTAGTCATTCAGGAAGAATAACCTAATTTATTCTGGAAATCAAAAAATGCAAGATGAAACACAAGAATAAATGAATCTAATATGGTATCAAACTATGAATATAAATAAAACACTTTTTATTTATCACCATACTGATTACTCATTATTCATTGTTTCGGTTTTATCAACTTTATACTTGAATTTAGAAAACACTAGTTGTCCCATGCTCCAAGCATGTACACTATGTTTTCTAAGCAATAGCTTTGCAATACATCAAGTATGCACTCTAGGTTTGTCTATGATCCTTACTTTGTGAAATAGATCGATTGAACGTACTTTCAATGATTCTCTTTTCACACTCCCAAATCCTTATCGAAAAATGTAAGAATTCCAAATTCCTAACATTTACCAAAATCTGTTTAGATTTTAAACTTATATGCACAAACCCTCTTGTAATGAATATGTACAAAGTCACAAAGACTTGTCATCAGTCATTACAGGTTATTCCAATGGAGATCAATTCCATGGAGACGAAGTCTCAAAGCACATTGCTTTGAATATCCTTCTTGCATTAAGTTTTCTAATCTTACACATATAACTTCCACCTATGGAGACAACTCCATATTCCTATTTTGACTACTACTTCTGAACAAGAGTTGTCTCTTTTCCAGAATATGTCAATATCGTCCTTCCAATATTAACAGTATACTTCCAACTGTCATTGAGAAATCAATCTTTGGTAAAACCTTAGATTGTCCTCGACAATTGCTTAATCACTTTAGTCATATCCAATTCTAGACCTTTTTTTCCCCTTAATGCCCCAAGGCATTTGGAAAATTTAGAAAGGATAAATATTATAGCACATGCAATCGATCTTGTACCCAAAGCAAACGGGACACGATTCATGATGTCTCACATAAAGACATGATTCTAGACCAGTCTTTTGCTACAATAATTTTTGTTTTCCATGTTTTCAAAATTTGACTATGAAGAGGGATGCCGTAATCATAACCGAATTTTGAGAACACAATATATCGAATTTCCTTAAGTTGAACCAATCCAACATGAAATTCATATATATATTCTTGACTAAAATGATTAAAATCTCAATCTAAGCCTTTTAGAATTGAAATGAAGTATAATTTCCTCTCCCTTAATTATAGTAAAACAACTTTTTCAACCCTTGCAACCTCACGAGTTGAACTTTTGTTTCCTATAATTAACATTGCTAACTTGCAATACTTATCATAATTATCATGCTCCCACTAACATGATGATTATCAGCATAATACTTATGCTCCCACTAGCTTTGACATGTATTCAGAAATTAGTGGACTTCTAGAAATCAATACTTTATTGACTTTCTTACCAAAGTTCAAATTTCTGATACTAGATTGCTTTGATAAGACTTTATCAAAATCATACACCTTATTGTAAATAGCTCACTGGAGTGTCTAAAAAATTTAAGAACTATGAAAAGGGATGCCGTAATCACAGTCTCAATTGGTTAGACCTTTGCTATTTCTCATAAGTCCATGTTAGTGTGCTCTACTAACGACTTTGAGAATGCAAAGATTACTATCTACTTAAAAATCTACTTAGTGAAAGTGTTTCCTCACCATCATTTTCATGAATCGGAGAGAAACCTTATAACACTTAGATTTTTATGGTGTATGAGTTCCTACCCATATGAATTTGTCAAAACCATAATCATAAGACAAGGTTAGTGACAAATCCAAACTCATATGGATTGAACTTGTGCAATCTTAAGTTCTTGCCACCTGGCAGCACAAGGGCCTGCCATAGCTTCCAAGTAGCTGTGCAACCAATTGAGAACTTTCAGAACTCCTATGCAAAGTCAACTTGAATAGGCACAGAAATGTCAACACGATAGTTTATACACCTTAAGTCGTGTGCTAGTGAAGAATTCCAGGTTTTATTCTTGATTAGGTCTTGAAACTTTCAAGAGCTTTAGGGCTCCCACTGTCCTCTTGACATATAAGACTCACTTGCCAAATATTCAAGAGATAGTGCAGATTCTTTATCAAGACAAACACTTCACACACTTGGCCTAAGTTGGTGTTTGTTTAAGCCAAAACATCACAACTTACCAATTTCAAATGTACAAGAGTAGGACACTTTTACTCTTACATTTGACAAGTGTTTTGAACCTTTCTTTAAGATATGTCACTCAACTTACAGTCTTGGAGTATGACTCTAAGACTTGTTTTGAAACGAAGTATGACTCATCTTCTTGATTTAACCATTTCAACAATTCATGACTCCCCTTCTTAGTGATAAGAATGCACTAAGATGTCCTTAGAAGACCAGTTGTGATGTGGTTCTTTAATCATTAAGATGATCACAAAACATAATACTAAAGTACTGATCGGTATATTTTACATCACGCTTAATATACTATAATTTATGTAAAATAACCGATTTTATCTAAGAATGGTACTACTTTGACATGTATTTGAATTATGTTTGTAGGTGGTAAATATGATGAAAATGGTACAAAAAGATGCAAAAAGAAGTTCAAGGAATTACACGAAGAGAAATCAAGATTGAAAACAAAAGAATTGAAGATGTTCGGGTTTGGAAAGACGAGAAAACAAAATAAAAAAATGAAAAATTGTATTTTTAAAATAATTATAATTTAATTAAAATGATTTATTTAGGAAATAATAATTTTATTATTTTCTAAATAATTTAATTTAATTAAATGTATTTTTAATAAAATCAAAATAAAAATAATATATAAAAATCATGTTTTTAAAAATAAAAATAAAAAGAATTTAAATGAATTAATGAGGTTTAATTAAAATAAATTAGTGGGAAATAATTAATTATTTTCTAATTAATTTATAGTAATTAAATTGAATTTATTTAATTTAAATTAATTTAAAAAAAATGAAAAAGAAAAGAAAAGGCCCCGGCCAAGCCGAAGCCGAGCTCAGCCGGAGCCAGCCGAGCCAATCTAAAAGCTTAATATTCCTAGATCCAAATAATTCCATCTTTTTAATTCTTTTGAATTCTTTTTCATAAGATTTAGATTGGATCTTAGATCCAATCTAAAAGCTTAATATTCCTAGCTTTATTTCATTCTTTTTGGTATTTAATTTTCCAAAAATTCACTATAAATACCACCTCAAAATCACCATTTCAAATACACCTCTTACATTCTTACACACCCTCTTACACACTCATACACTCTTACATACTTCATATACCTCTTATACCAACCTATTTTCATACCACCACTTTCTTTAGGAAATTTCTATATTTTTTTGGAAGAATTTTAGTCTTCCAAATTCTTTTCTTTTTCCAAAGAATTCAAGCCATCAAAGATTCAAGACTTTTCAAGATTCAAAATCAAGACATCAAGAATTCAAGAATACAAATATGAGTTTGTATAAGTCTACAATGTGCGGCTAAATCCTCTCGTGATCGCAACCGGGAGTAGGTTTTAATTCTTACTTATTGTATTATTTTTGGGTGTGAACATTTGAATTTGTTGAATATTATTTGTGGATTTTTTTTATGTTTTTAACATTATAAAATCGTTACACTTATTTTATTCATTTATCAATTAATTGTCCCAAGTTTAAAACAATTTTAAGTGATCTCCCCACCGTGCCAAATCATCCAATAGCGGTGTGTAGGATGGAGGGTGCGGTTACACTTATTTTCTATTTTTGACTTAGACTTTAATTGAATCGGCTATGAAAAATTAATAACACTCATTTCTAATTCATATAATTATTAATTCTGAAACCGGAAGTGATCATTTTTTTTAATTGAATTAAAATCATATTTTTTTTGTTTGTCATCATATTTATAAATCTCAAATTAATCATCATTTCTTTATCGTTAAATCAAAATAGTAACTAAACTATTAACCATAAGCTCCCCTGGATCCGACCCTTACTTACCACTCGCTAGATTAGTGGAAATAAGGTTTTATTTTTGACGCGACAACGACCGCTCGTCAAATTTTGGCGCCGTTGCCGGGGATAAAAAAAATATATATAGCGCTCGTCACATTTTTTTTTTAATTTTTAAGTATAATTTCGAAAATATATATAAAAAAATATAAAAAAAATTCTTTATTTGATTTTTTTTATAACTTCGAAAATATATAAAAAAATATAAAAAATACATATAAAAAAATTAATTCACTGTTTTTTTATTTGTTTTTAATTTTCGAAAATAAATAAAAAACACATATATAAAAAATTATAAAAAAAATTTATAGAAAAAAAAATGTTCATTTTAAAAAGGGGTTTATTTTTTTTTTTAGTTTAAGAATTTTTTCTCTTTGGTCTTTCTTAAAATTAAAAAAAATTATTTGATTCTTATAGTCTTTATTTATAATTGTTAAATTCCTTTTACGCGTTTGTATGTTTTTGTTGTGCATGCATACTCGTTATTCGAGACAATCCTCTCCATTGATTTTTAATTCAGAAATCGAAAGAGCGGCAAGAAGAAATCGTGTTACTCACCGCGCCTTAATTTTTGAAGAATCCAACAAAACCGACGACAAGATGACAGACCGAAAAACCATGGGAGATTTTGCACGACCCTCACTTGACGGGACCAAATCATGCATTAAACGACCTGAAGTAGGAGCTACAACTTTTGAGATCAAGATGCATGTGATCCAAATGGTGCAAAATAGTGCGCAATTCGATGGCTCACCCGATAGTGACCCCAATACACACATCACTAGTTTCTTGGACATTTGTGACATGTTCAAGATGGATGGAGTAACTGAAGATGCAATCCGACTACGCCTATTTCCTTTCTCTCTACGAGGTCGTGCCAAGAGGTGGTTCTCAACATTACCCGCTGAATCCATCACCACTTGGGAAGACTTGGCTGACAAATTCCTAACCAAGTACTTTCCACCATCAAAGACAAAGATGATGATCAATGAAATCCTTTCATTTCAAGCTGAAGATGGCGAATCGCTATACGAAGCATGGGAAAGATACCGAGAGCTACCCCAAAGATGCCCACATCATGAGCTACATATGTGGAGGCAGGTCCAAACATTCTTCAATAGTTTGGACATTCATACACAACAATCACTCCATGCAGCTGCCGGAGGTTCTATAAGGAACAAAACACCAGAAGAGACTTATGAACTCATAGATGAAATGGCAATGAATGGCAATCCCGCTCATTCGGTCCAATATCGTGGAAACAAAAACAAACAACTTAGATTTGAGAGTGTACATCAAACCGATGAAGTGCTGACTGAAGTCCTTTCCCAAATGCGGAAACTGACAACTGAAATCAGTCAACTTAAACAAAACCCTCAATCTAATGTTCAAACTGTTTGCACTTTATGTGAAGGACCACACAAGACTAAAGACTGCAGAAAAGGGAACATGTTCGCTCAAGACAATGATAAAGTTGAAGAAGTCTTTTATTCTTCCGGTGATCAGGCTGACTTGAATGAAGAAAGGCGAAATTTCTATAGACCACAACAACAACACAATCAATTCAACAACCAAAGCAACAATGACCGATGGAGGAACAACAACAACTTCAACCCAAACTGGCAAGGCAACAAGGTCAGCAACAACAATTCGGGCCAATCCAGTCAAAATCAACATCATGGGCCAGTTTCTTCTCAAGCAAATCATGGAAAGACAAGTGAACCATACCATGATAAGCAAATGGAACAATTGATGAACATGATGAAGGAAAGTCTCAAGCAAAATAAAATTAACTCCAAATCAATTTCAATACTTGAGAAGCAATTGGGACAAATAGCAGAGCAAATAAATCGGCGACCACCTGGCAACCTTCCGGGCACCACGCAAGTAAATCCTCAACACTCAAGAGCTTCAACTAGTAACACCACCGCCACCAACACCAACAACAACGCACATGTAAATGAGGTAACTATTCTGCGTAGTGGTAAATCATATGATAATCAAGTGCATAAGCCTACACCAAACTCGTTAAAAAATCCTGATGAGGTTTTAGTGGAGGATTATGTATCTTCTGATAATGAAAGTGAAAAGACTCTTAAAACACCAATTGAACGAGAACATAAATTGAAAGGAAAATTACATGAGTCGGAACTGTCTAAAGTTGGGGAAGGACATGTGGAGACAAATACCACCCCTTACCCAACAACTTTGAAAAACCCAGAAAAACAAGTTTTAAAAACAATGATGATATTTGGGAAACTTTTCGACAAGTCAAAATTAACATCCCACTTATCGATGCCATTAAGCAAATTCCGGCTTATGCTAAATTCCTCAAAGATTTATGTACTCAAAAGAGACGTCACCAAATTCCAACAAAATCAAACGGTACAACACATGTTAGTGCCGCTTTGACAGGAATACTTCCACCCAAATTAAAAGATCCTGGAGCACCCTTAATTACAATTGAAATTGGAAACATAAAAATCAAAAAGGCACTTCTTGATCTTGGAGCAAGTATCAATGTCCTTCCTGGTAGTTTATATGATAAATATGACCTTGGCCCATTGCAACCAACTAACATTACTGTGTCTATGGCCGATTTGTCACTTAAATTACCACGGGGGATGTTGCCTGATGTCATAGTCAAGGTGGAAGATTTTTATTACCCAGTTGACTTCATAGTTATGGACTCTGAAAAACACTTCAAGGACAAACAACAAAATGTCATTCTCGGTCGTCCCTTTTTAGCAACTATAAATGCTCAAATAAGTTGTCGAGATGGTGCAATTGACATGACTTTTGGCAACCGCAAGTTGAGACTACAAGCCTTTGGACCCAACGCTAACTCTCCAGATCATAATGATTGCTTTATGATAGATACCATCGGGGATTGTGTTCACGAGCATACCGCAAATATGCTCCTGGACATAACCAATGATTTGGAGGATGTTTTTTGTGACAGTGACAGATCTCAATCAATTGAAGATCAAAAAGAGTTTCTGAATGCTATCCATGGTCGCACGTCAACTTGGTCAAATAATTTTGATGATCTCCCAGATTCAATTGATTCAAAGATAAAGCCATCATTGGAAGAACCACCAGCATTGGAATTGAAGTTGTTACCGAAGCATTTGAAATATGCCTTTTTGGGAGAAAATCAAACGCTTCCGGTGATCATTGCATCAGATTTGACAGAGGAACAAGAACAAGCATTACTGAAGGTGCTTAACACATACAAAGCCGCAGTTGGATGGACAATTGCCGATCTTAAGGGAATAAGCCCAGCAGTTTGCATGCATAGAATCATTACCGAACCGTCGACAAAACCATCAAGAGAGACGCAAAGAAGATCGAACCCTAATATGAGGGAAGTCGTGAAGAAAGAAGTGTTAAAGTGGTTAGATGCCGGAATCATCTACCCAATCTCTGACAGTGTATGGGTTAGCCCAACGCAAATCGTTCCAAAGAAAGCTGGCGTCACGATCGTAGAAACTTCAAGTGGTGAAAAGATAACCACTCGGCCGGTAACCGGGTGGCGGGTTTGTATTGATTATCGCAAATTAAATACTGCCACTTTAAAAGACCATTTTCCTTTACCATTCATTGACCAAATAATAGAGAAATTATCAGGTCAAAAGTTTTATTGTTTTCTGGATGGGTATTCTGGATACAATCAAATACCTATACATCCTGAAGACCAAGCCAATACTACTTTTACATGTCCCTATGGTACTTTCGCATTCCGACGAATGCCATTCGGATTATGTAATGTCCCTGCCACTTTTCAAAGATTAATGACTAGAATTTTTTCAGACATGGTCGGGGAGTCCTTGGAAATTTTTATGGATGATTTCTCTATTTTTGGATCAACATTTGACACATGTCTCCAACAATTGGTAAAAGTTTTGAAACGTTGCACGGAGACAAACTTGGTTTTAAGTTGGGAGAAAAGTCATTTCATGGTTAAAGAAGGAGTTGTACTTGGGCATGTTGTTTCTGAAAGAGGATTTGAAGTTGACCATGCCAAAGTACAACTCATTTCCTTACTACCACCTCCCACAAATGTCAAAGGCGTGAGATCTTTTCTTGGACATGCAGGTTTTTATAGACGATTCATCAAAAATTTTAGTGCGATTTCAAAACCTTTATGCAATTTGCTCTCTAAAGACGCACCATTTTATTTTGATGAATCGTGTATGAAATCCTTTCAAAATCTAAAGGGACAACTTTCCCAAGCACCAATATTGCGATCACCTGATTGGTCACAACCTTTTGAAATCATGTGTGACGCAAGTGATTATGCGGTTGGTGCTGTATTGGGGCAACGGGTGAATAAAAAGCCCGTTGTAATCTCTTATGCTAGCAAAACTTTTTCCGATATACAATTGAATTACATAACAACGGAAAAAGAGTTGTTAGCAGTTGTCTTTGCTTTAGACAAATTTCGCTCATATGTTTGGGGGTCAAAAGTTGTTGTTTTTACGGACCATAGTGCTTTGTGTTATCTCATGCAAAAGAAAGATGCAAAACCGAGGCTTATTAGATGGATATTGCTACTACAAGAATTTGACTTAGAAATTCAGGATAAGAAAGGAAGTGATAATGTAGTAGCTGATCACTTGTCCAGACTCCCCATTGATGTATCAAGCACTTTCAAGGAAGAAATTCGGGATACCTTTCCCGATGAACAATTATTGAACATCAATGGATTACCTTGGTTTGCTAATATTGTGAATTATTTGGCTACAGGAAAAATACCAGAGTATTGGACAAAGCAAAAGATGAAACATTTCATGGCACAAGCAAAACGGTTTATTTGGGACAATCCAGACTTATTCAAGATTGGACCAGATCAAATAATTTGGAGATGTGTCCCTGACCATGAAATTCAAGATTTATTGGCTCATTGTCACTCATACGCATGTGGAGGACATTTCAGTGCTCAAAAGTCGGGTCACAGAGTTCTAGACACGGGTTTCTTCTGGCCAACAATTTTTCGTGATGCGCATGTGTTTGTTAAATCCTGTTTGAAATGCCAACAAGTTGGGGGGATCTCAAAAAGAGACCAAATGCCATTGAACCCCATCTTGGTTGTTGAAATATTTGATGTGTGGGGAATTGACTTTATGGGTCCTTTTCCAACTTCTTTCGGCAATATTTATATTTTGGTGGCTGTCGATTATGTCTCAAAGTGGATTGAAGCCGAGGCCACCAAAACAAATGATCACCATGTTGTTTGTAAGTTTGTCAAGAAAAATATTTTTGTGAGACATGGTATCCCTCGTGTGATCATTAGTGATGGGGGGTCACATTTTAAAAACTTTAAATTTGGCAAACTACTCAAACAATATGGTGTGAATCATAGAATTGCCACACCTTACCACCCTCAAACAAGTGGTCAAGTGGAAGTGTCTAATCGACAGATCAAAGAAATTTTACAAAAAACCGTTAGACCTGACCGCAAAGACTGGTCACTTCGACTAGACGATGCGCTTTGGGCCTATCGGACTGCTTTCAAAACACCGATTGGCACAACCCCTTATAGACTTGTTTATGGAAAAGGATGTCACTTACCGGTTGAGTTAGCACATCGAGCATTGTGGGCCATCAAAGAAGTAACTTTGGAGTATGATCAAGCAGGAAAGGAACGAAAACTACAATTGAGTGAACTGGAAGAACTCCGGGATGAGGCATACAATAATGCTGTCACATATAAGTCCAAGATGAAAGCATTCCACGATGCAAAATTAAAGATCAAAACTTTTGAAAAAGGACAAAAAGTGTGGCTATTTAATTCACGATTAAAGTTTTTTCCCGGGAAATTGAAAAGCAAATGGTCAGGACCATATGAAGTAGTTGATGTCACACCTCACGGAGCGATTAAGATCAAAGATGAAAAAGGCAGTGAGTCATTCAAAGTAAACGAGCATCATCTCAAGCCCTATATTTCATCCGCCACACGACATGAGGTACATGTAGAACGGGTTGACTTTTTACAAGAACAACCCACTTACGTCATCTAGTTTTTGCTTCGAGGTAACACGTCTGGCTGAAGACGTTAAACTTAGCGCTACTTCGGGAGGCAACCCGAGAACTTTGTGGGTATGTTCACTGCAAACCCTCACGAGACTTCACTCGTCCACTAGGGTAACCTAGGGGTTTAAAAGGCTTGTTGCACATGCCAAGTGCAATCGCGATCCTCAGCGAAAATGATGGATTTATTTTATTTGGTGTGTTTGTGGTTTATTTCATTTTATTGTTTTATGGTTTTCTTTTGTGTTTTACATCGAGGACGATGCAAAGTTTAAAGTTGGAGAGGTATACTTGAATGAGAAAAAGGCGACAAACCAAATATGCTGCAATTTTTAGTTTTGATCGAGCCCAAAAAAAAAATTCAACATTTTTCTCCTATTTTTGAAGATATAAAAGCCTCCTCTACCAAGAGCTATCAAGTGATCTCGATGTTTTGTTTGTTTTGTGTGATTTTTTAATATAAATAAGAAATTATCCCAAAAAGGAAAGAATGTAATTGTGTTAGTATGTTAGTGTGCTTTTACCAAATTATAGCAGGAAACATAAAAAAAAAAAACATTTTGAAGCACCAATTAGTATTACTTGTATGGATATAGAAACAAACAATAGGATGCATAACAGTGAGAAAGTGGACCGTAACAGACTGATACATTTCATGCAGTAGATCAGCTTTCTAGAACTTGTTTTAACTCTATTTTAAGAATACTGAATATCAAAATGATAAAGGCAATTCATTTATTTTTATTTTTAGCCAATTAAGCCTTAAGCCTACCCATTTGTATTTAAAATCCCTGTTGTTAACCACTTTGAGCCTTAACCTGTTCGTTTCTTAAGCATATTTAAGCCATATCCCAAACACTTTCCTACCATGTCTTTCGACTTTATAAGCAAAGTTTTATCATTTCCGTGTATGTATTTGTTATATATATTGTTCATATTTTAGCGAGTCAAATAAATTGTGAAATTTCAGAAAATTTCTCTTGCTTGGTTCTAAAAAATTGGTTTATATATATATATATATATATATATATATATATATATATATATATATATATATATATATATAATTGAAAAAGAAGACAGCTACCCCTTTATTTGAATGTTCTCTTTTTGTTTATGTAAGTATTTATAGGTTCATAAACTTAAGGTTAGATATCAAGAAATTAACGTTGTTCGAAACATTTTACACAAATTTTCGACATTTTTAGAAAATCTAAGCCTAAGTTTAAAGTTGTATGATGTGAGATTTTTTATGTGTTATTTGTTATTTTTAGAAAATCAAAGTTTAGAAACAAATCTAAAGTTTGAGCTTCCATATTTTGATATATATCTGTTGTGTTAAAAAAAATGTTAAAAATAAAAGTATAACGTTAGTGAAGGTTAGTTAGAAATATTTTATATGTTTGTAAACGTTTGCAATTTTTGTTTCAAGTTGAGTCAATATATATACACTTTGGGGTTTTGCTGTGCAAAAAAAGATTGAAAAAAAAAGAAAAGATTGAAAAAAAAAAGAAAAGAAAACCAGAACCAAGCATTTTAGTTTGAATAACTTTTGTGTTTTTGTTAATAATACAATTTTAATTTGAAATGACATATTCAAATAATGTCATGATTTTTAAATTGAACATAATCCAAAAAGATTTTTGTCTTATCTAAACGTTTTGAGTCATGTTAGTTAAGTTGTAGATGTTATTAATGTTTGTATATAGTTGTATTGTATTTATCGAGTTGTAATAATTATCTTTGTTGTGCTCTTAAAGTCTAAAAGACCCAAGTCACCAATCCAAAAACATCCCTACCCTACCCTTAGCCGAACATTACAACCTGAAAGTCCATTTGATTGATATTTAAGTGGTCTCTAAGTAGAGGTAGAATCAAGCCTATGGTAAAGCGATATCTTTAAATCGACCTTGAGTGTAAACACGTCCCCACTTCAAAGAAAGAAATGTGACCTCATCCTAACACTTGTTGCTATATCTTGATCAGGTGGTATTGATTGGTGTTATTTAATTATGTTATGGTTCCATGTGAAAACTAGTTTATAATTCATATCTTTAGTTTTCAAAAAAAACATCAAAGAAGTTTTCTAGCACGCTAATCAATTACATTTGGATCTTTCTCGGGACGAGAAAGAGATAAGTTGGGGAGGTTTGATCGGTATATTTTACATCACGCTTAATATACTATAATTTATGTAAAATAACCGATTTTATCTAAGAATGGTACTACTTTGACATGTATTTGAATTATGTTTGTAGGTGGTAAATATGATGAAAATGGTACAAAAAGATGCAAAAAGAAGTTCAAGGAATTACACGAAGAGAAATCAAGATTGAAAACAAAAGAATTGAAGATGTTCGGGTTTGGAAAGACGAGAAAACAAAATAAAAAAATTAAAAATTATATTTTTAAAATAATTATAATTTAATTAAAATGATTTATTTAGGAAATAATAATTTTATTATTTTCTAAATAATTTAATTTAATTAAATGTATTTTTTAGTAAAATCAAAATAAAAATAATATATAAAAATCATGTTTTTAAAAATAAAAATAAAAAGAATTTAAATTAATTAATGAGGTTTAATTAAAATAAATTAGTGGGAAATAATTAATTATTTTCTAATTAATTTATAGTAATTAAATTGAATTTATTTTAATTAAATTAATTTAAAAAAAAATGAAAGAAAAGAAAAGGCCCCAGCCAAGCCAAGCCAAACCGAAGCCGAGCTCAGCCGGAGCCAGCCGAGCCAATCTAAAAGCTTAATATTCCTCGATCCAAATAATTTCATCTTTTTAATTCTTTTGAATTCTTTTTCATAAGATTTAGATTGGATCTTATATCCAATCTAAAAGCTTAATATTCCTAGCTTTATTTCATTCTTTTTGGTATTTAATTTTCCAAAAATTCACTATAAATACCACCTCAAAATCATCATTTCAAACACACCTCTTACATTCTTACACACCCTCTTACACACTCATACACTCTTACATACTTCATATACCTCTTATACCAACCTATTTTCATACCACCACTTTCTTTAGGAAATTTCTATATTTTTTTGGAAGAATTGTAGTCTTCCAAATTCTTTTCTTTTTCCAAAGAATTCAAGCCATCAAAGATTCAAGACTTTTCAAGATTCAAAATCAAGACATCAAGAATTCAAGAATACAAATATGAGTTTGTATAAGTCTACAATGTACGGCTAAATCCTCTCGTGATCGCAACCGGGAGTAGGTTTTAATTCTTACTTATTGTATTATTTTTGGGTGTGAACATTTGAATTTGTTGAATATTATTTGTGGATTTTTTTTATGTTTTTAACATTATAAAATCGTTACACTTATTTTATTCATTTATCAATTAATTGTCCCAAGTTTAAAACAATTTTAAGTGATCTCCCCACCGTGCCAAATCATCCAATAGCGGTATGTAGGACGGAGGGTGCGGTTACACTTATTTTCTATTTTTGACTTAGACTTTAATTGAATCGGCTATGAAAAATTAATAACACTCATTTCTAATTCATATAATTATTAATTCTAAAACCGGAAGCGATCATTTTTTTTAATTGAATTAAAATCATATTTTTTTTGTTTGTCATCATATTTATAAATCTCAAATTAATCATCATTTCTTTATCGTTAAATCAAAATAGTAACTAAACTATTAACCATAAGCTCCCCTGGATCCGACCCTTACTTACCACTCGCTAGATTAGTGGAAATAAGGTTTTATTTTTGACGCGACAACGACCGCTCGTCAAGTACTCTCCCATCTTTTCAGATTTGAGGAACTTTAATCTTTCTGCCTAATTTGATTCTTCTCATTCGTTCTGCCATACATTGAGACTTTTCCAATGCTTCATAATTATACTTAAACTTATAAGTATAACCATATTTACTAAACTTTAGTAAATCATGACGAATAGTCTTAACGAGCTTTGTGGTGGACATGACCAGTGCACAAGAATGTGTACTCAATCCCTTTAGTCCTTCACTTGATTCACACATCCATGTGAAGAAGTCTTAATTTTCCAATGCTTGAAAGTTCTCATTCATCATACTATTCAACTTGCATGATTCCAAGTTTCTATCCAACTGAAGCCTTGGAAATGAGAATCTTTCCTTATTTGGTAAATTATGACACTACCACAAACGAAAGAATCAAGTCCATTTTTTTTCAAATATTGCTATCAATGGAATCATATAAACAACCATTTTTCACAAATGCCACTTGTAAGGATATTTAAAATAAATATAAAATTAAAACCCTTTATTTTATTTCAAAACTTTGCGGAAAAAACTTATCCTTACAGTGCAAATGCATATGAAAAACTTGTTGTTATCTATTGCTAAGCAATATATCATAACTCCTAAGTAACAGCTCAAAAATTCTGATGCGATCGAAATCCATCTTCGTGATCAGAATCAACATGTACTTCCTTTAAGTTTCTTCACTTTTCTTTGATTCTTAAAGCATCAACATGTGACCCAGTCACATCATGTAGAAACTTAACAGAGTTAGATAGTGGACTTTTACCTGAAGAAGAGTCAAAATTCTTGACTTGATCAACCTTTTGATCTTTCAGGTAAATAGGTAGCTTCGCAATCAATGCCCCTTCCTTTGACAAGGTAAACATATGGACTCTTTGGTAATGGGACTATCTCAGACTTAGCCTTTCTCTTTACCATTTGGTCAACCGGGTTGACTATGGCCAATCCTTTTCCATTGGGAAGAGAATGCTTTTTCTGGGTATCCAATGGTAACATTGTCAATGTCCATTGAAGGTTTTGGAAGTTGATCTACTAATCAGATTTGCTTTACTAGCCTTCCAAATCATTGCTGATTCAACAGTACCAAGCAAATAGATAAGATCATTAAGGGTCTTGTCATAGTCTGTATCATAGGAGTCCCAAAGGAACTCACTATGTGACTTAGAAAGTGATTGAACCACCAACTTTCTCAAGACTTTGACACCCAACTCTCCCGGCTTGTGAATACTTAACTTCATCTCCAAGATGTGATCACACATAGACCTTGCTTGCCAATAGGGATTGAGTGACCTTAAACTTTTCAAGAACTTGTGGGGTTAGGGAGAATAACTGGAGGAGGTGAAAGAAGTAAAGTTCCAAGAGATTTGGGAAGATCATAGATGTCTGAACTTATACATCTTTTGGGAGATATTCAAGATAGTTGATCTAAAGTACTTAATATGACACCCAATATGAAATATTAAGGCTAGGACCCAATAAACTATTTTATAACTTAGAAGAGGGATGCCGTAATCCAAGCTATAAAATATTTGAAGGTAGGTGAATGACGATTCACCAATTTCCACCAAGATAAACGAAATGTATTATTAGGTTTTAATTGGATTTGAAACTCCTAGATCTTTTGAGATTCATTGAACTTTTCAATGGCATGTTTCAATCTTGAGTGTGCCCTTCAGGTTTTGTGACTGGGATGCCGAGGATCACAAAATAAGGTATGAAGTAACCATGCAAATTACTGGGTACCCTTAAGTGTTTACCCCTCAATCGATGTGCCGGTTAACCACACACGCTCCATCGATACTATGATAAACATTAAGTTACCCTTTGCCTACCTTGTTAAGTCCAGGTTAGTGTGCCGGTTAACCACATACGCTCCACTAACGTCTTAAACAAAGTGCAAAGTGTAATTTCATGGATTAGCACCTTATTCACATTTTCCTAAGTAACTAAGATTGGGAATTTATAAGTGTTTAGTTACTTAGTATTTATCATTAATACTTTTAATGAAGGGAGAATTATAGTCTTTGTCCTACCCGTTCGGCTAACGACCCTCCACCAGTCAAGGAAGCGGTGGGTGAGAGTAGACACCCATTAAACTGTCATTTTATAGGCAGTAACCTTATACCCCCCTTATAGACCGGCTTCGTGAATGAGGCCTACTAATGGTAAGACTGACTTTACTCTTATACATATATATATATATATATATATATATATATATATATATATATATATATATATATATTATTAACTTATAATATTATAAAGTATAAGGGTTGAATTTTAACTTTTAAAATTCTAAGGGCTAACTTGGAATTAAAGTATTCATAAGTGAAAACTTTTCAAATTCCAAAACTTGAGGGAAAGTTTTGAAACTATTCAAAACTAATTAATTCCATAACTTATGTGTTTAAAGTAGTTTTAATTAAAAGATTCTTCAAGTTCCATAACTAGAGGACAAGTTATGGAAGACTTTAAACTAATAAAAGAATGTAACTTTTTTTTATTTTGTAACTTATGGAATTAATTAAGGTTACATATTTTATTACTTAATGAAGTGACTCTTGAACCTCCATAACTTGAGGACAAGACTCTTCATTTTTGTAACCATTGCCAACTTTTATGAGTTTTAAGAAACTTTAATGTAACTTTTCATGTAACTTGAGGACAAGTTACACAAACACATTTTAGAATCCACTCTTAGATTAAAATGGATGAACAACACATAATCAATCAAACTTTTCTATTAATCTAAGCAACTCATATGAACAAGATAATTGGAATCAAACTTTTTCATGTAATTAGCATAACACTTAAACTAATACAAAACATGAATCTGTTGACAATTATCTTTGAAATTGGATTAGCATGAACATTACCACATCAAAAACAAGTTTATAAGTTCAAAACAACTTATGGTAATGTTCCTAGTCCAGTTCCAGCCAAAACAGTCGAAGATATGCTGTCTGGGACACAAACTCGTCGAGTTCTTATAGGAAACTCGTCGAGTTCATGCCTTAACACATGAACTCGTCGAGTTTATGGCCAGAACTCGTCGAGTTTTATGTCTGGACAGATTCTCAGCCTTGAAAAATAAGTTGCATAAAGTATAATTGAAAACAACCCTAGGCTCTGATACCACTGTTGGGTTTTGAGCATTCTAACACTCCTATGGTGTACATGCAATCCTAAATACCTTGGATCTATGTTTTCTCTAATATACATGCAAATGCTAATATTCCAAGGTATTACCCTATCTAGCAGACAATCATAGATACTTGGGTAATAATATAGATAGAATACATACCTTTTGTAGTGTAGCTTGACTCCATGGGGCTTGAGTGCCTAGTGCCTCAAATGTGACACCTCAAATGGCTCACACAACATCAAATTGCTCTTGGAATAACTCAGAGAGAAATCCACACTTCAAGAAATCGGCTAGCCCTTCTTTTTCACACATAGTGGCCGATTTTGGTGAATAATATGATGCTTATATAGTATGTTACAATTAGGGTTACACCATGTAAACCCTAATTGTCATGACCTTTCATTTCCATGACCCATGGGTTAAGTAACCTCCATGGAGCATCCATGGTGTATCCTATGGGTTTAACCCAACTTGATTATCCATGGAGCTTTGGCCCACTATATAAGTTATGGATGATTTACACAATCAACCCATATATTTAATTAGTCTTCTTTTGATCACATAATTAATTCTAAATTAATTCTTGATCAATACTAATTAAATATTATTATTCTTATTATTAATATATTAGAACTTATAATATATTAATAACCATAAGTGTCTTATTTCTCTCATTTAGTCTATCCAAGTGCATGATGCCATGCAACCTAAATGGACCATGCCTGGTCGGGTCAAGTACATACCAAATATAGTTATGACTTAGACACTAATCCAACACTATTGAGTTTGGGGTTCAAGGGTAAACTCCCTTGGAGTTTACGGTTTTGTGACCATAACTCCTTGAGTTTACGGTCGTAAACCCATGAGTTTACGGCCGTAAACTCATGTTTCTTGACCATTTTGTGTTTTGAAGCCTTAAAGATCACAAGAAGCATTCCTACTTCATGTTTAAGCCTTAGGAAGAGATTAGGGCACCATTTCACTCCTTTTAGGAGTTTATGGTCCTTGGACCATTTCCCTTTGGGTTTACGGCCGTAAACCTAAATGGTTTATGGTTTTATGATGTTTTCAAGTACTAAGCACATCAAGGAAGGGATCTAGGCTAGTTTCCAAGGCTTAGAAGGGACTAGGGCACACTTTGGCACCCTTTTTAGGGTTGACGGTCCAAGAACATCTTGGACCGTAAACACCTTTGATCCTTGGTTTCTTGGGTGTTTTCTTGATGTTTAGAAGTGTAACAAGCTCTATAATACTCTAGGATAGAAGTACTTACTAGGTAGAAGCTTGAAAAGGTGCTAAAAGTCCAAGAACACTAGTGTGTGTTCTTGGTGTTCTTGGTGAAACTTGAAGATCTACACTTTTGGAATGATTTCACGGATGGAATCATGTTAGATCACTAGATTAAGTAAGATATCAACTTTTTAGGGCTAGAAACACTTACAATGTTGAAGATCAAGAAGAAAAGTCGATGATACTTGAGAGAGAATTGAGTTTTGGATCTTGAAATTGTGAAAAGTGATAAATAATGACTAAGTGTCATATTTATACCCTCTTTTAGGGTTTACGGCTGTAAACACCTTTGTTTAGGCCGTAAACTCCAAAATCTTGGAGTTTTGGGACATTATTGTTGCACAATAAACCCTAAGGCATCCTCTCTCCTGTTATCTCCTGAAGTACTAATCTTAAAAACACTCAAACTTATTCCAAAAAGCTTGAAAGTTAGCAGAAACAGTTCTGACTTCTATTGAAGTGAATGGTTGTACAGAATAGAAATTTCGGGTTGTCACATCATCCCCCGTTAGAAGGAATTTCGTCCCGAAATTAGAGTTTAAGCAAATAAGTAGTTACAAATAACTAAGTAAAAAGATGAGGATATTTCAGTTTCATCTGATCCTCTCGTTCCCAAGTGAATTCAGGTCCTCGCTTGGCGTTCCAGCGAACCTTCACTATCGGGATACGGCTTTGTTTCGTTTGCTTGACCTCCCGGTCCATGATCTCTACTGGTTCTTCCACGAAGTTGAGGCTCTCATTGATCTCGATCTCGTCGAGTGGGATTACAAGAGTCTCGTCGGACAGACATTTTTTCAAGTTCGAGACGTGGAAAGTAGAATGTACGTTACTGAGTTCGCGCGGTAAGTTAAGTTTGTAAGCTACAGGGCCGATTCTGGAAAGAATCTCGAAAGGCCCTATGTACCTTGGATTTAGCTTTCCACGCTTTCCGAAGCGTATCAAGCCCTTCCAGGGTGAGACCTTCAATAGAACACGGTCTCCCACCTGGAATTCCAACGGTTTCCTTCGCTTATCAGCGTAGCTTTTCTGTCGGTCTCTAGAGGCTTTCAATTGTTCAAGAATCTGAACGATCTTCTCTGTCGTTTCCCGAATGATCTCCTGACCTGTGAGAGTGCTTTCAGGAACTCGTCCTTTATCTAACTGGGTATCACCCACTTCAGCCCATCACAGAGGGGATCTGCACTTTCGGCCATAGAGGGCTTCGAATGGAGCAGGCTTTATGCTCGTGTGATAACTGTTGTTGTAGGAAAATTCGACAAGGGGTAAATAAGTATCCCATGCTTTCCCAAAGTCGATCACACAGGCTCGCAACATATCTTCCAAGGTTTGGATAGTTCTCTCACTTTTTCCGTCGGTCTGTGGATGGTAGGCTGTACTCATGTCCAGCCTAGTTCCTAGGGAACTTTGTAGCGACTGCCAGAACCTCGAAGTGAATCTACTATCTCTGTCAGAGATAATGGATATGGGAACACCATGCAGTGGTACAATCTTCCGAATGTAGGTCCTTGTAAACTTCTCCATCGTGTCTGTTTCTTTGATAGGCAGGAAGTGTGCGGACTTGGTCAATCTGTCGACGATGACCCATATGGTATCAAGTCCACCCGTTGTCTTGGGCAACTTGGTTATGAAGTCCATAGTGATCCGCTCCCACTTCCATTCAGGAATCTCAGGCTGTTGCAGTAGACCTGAGGGTTTCTGGTATTCGACCTTAACCTTTGCGCAAGTAAGGCATTTACTTACGAAGGTAGCAATCTCTGCTTTCATGTTAGGCCACCAGTATAGCTTTTTAAGATCTAAATACATCTTATCTGAACCTGGGTGGACGGAATAACGAGTGTTGTGTGCCTCGGTCATGACCAAGTCTCCGAAGCCACCGCGTTTCGGTGTCTAGATCCGATCCATGAGGTATAAGGCTCCGCCACCCTTGACTTCCAAATTCTTATCCATCCCTCTTAGGGTTTCACTCGCCATATTTTCAGGTTTCAAAGCGTCGAGCTGAGCCTCCTTAATTTGCGTGGACAAGTGTGAATGGATAGCTAGAGTCAAAGATTTGACTCTACGACCAGAGTATTCCTTCCGACTTAGGGCATCAGCTACTACGTTGGCTTTACCCGGATGATAATGAATTTCGCATTCGTAATCGCTGAGTAGCTCGACCCACCGTCGTTGTCTCATGTTGAGCTCCTTCTGGTCGAATATATGTTGTAGGCTTTTGTGGTCTGTAAAGATCGTGCTTTTTGTACCATACAGGTAGTGTCTCCAGATCTTCAGAGCAAACCCAACTGCTCCTAGTTCAAGATCGTGGGTGGTGTGGTTGACCTCGTGTGTCTTCAGCTGTCTCGAGGCATAGGCGATGACCTTACCTCGTTGCATCAGAACACAACCGACCCCTTGATTTGAAGCATCGCAATAGACAACGAAGTCTTCTATCCCTTCAGGGAGGGATAGTATTGGTGCGGTGCACAAGGCTCGCTTGAGCGTTTGGAACGCTCTCTCTTGCTTCTCTTCCCAGTCAAAGGCCACGCCCTTCTGGGTCAGTGTTGTAAGAGGTTTCGCAATGCGGGAGAAGTTCTGAATGAACCTGCGATAGTAGCCAGCGAGACCTAGAAATTAACGAATTTCTGTAGGTGTCTTCGGTGCTGACCAGTTCTCAATGGCCTTGATTTTGGAAGGGTCCACGTGAATTCCCTCTTCACTAACTACGTGGCCCAAGAATTCGACTCTTCGAATCCAAAATTCACACTTAGAGAACTTCGCATACGATCGTAATGTTTCTAAGACTCTTCATAGGTGTTGACTATGTTCCTCCTTACTTCGAGAGTAGATGAGTATGTCATCGATGAAGACAATGACGAACTGATCCAAGTAAGGACGACACACCCTATTCATCAAATCCATGAATACAGCGGGCACGTTTGTTAATCCGAACGGCATCAGTACAAACTCGTAGTGTCCATAACGAGTTCGGAAGGCTGTCTTGGGAACATCCGCCTCTAACACTCGTAGTTGGTGGTATCCGGATCGTAGATCTATCTTCGAGAAGTAGTTGGATCCTTGAAGTTGATCAAATAAATCGTCAATGCGGGGTAGGGGATAACGATTTTTAATTGTAAGCTTGTTGAGTTCCCTGTAGTCGATGCACATACGAAATGATCCGTCTTTCTTCTTGACGAACAAGACCGGTGCTCCCCATGGTGAGAAGCTTGGCCTAATGAATCCCTTCTTGAGAAGTTCGTTAAGCTGACTGGAAAGTTCCTGCATCTCCGCTGGTGCTAGACGATATGGAGATTTGGCTACTGGAGTAGCCCCTGGCACTAAGTCGATTCTGAACTCGACTTGGCGTTGTGGTGGTAATCCTGGGAGTTCTTCTGGAAAGATGTCGGGAAAGTCGCGTACTTCGGGGATGTTCTGAATGTCTTTCACTTCTTGACTCGTATCAACGATGTGAGCGAGAAATGCATGACATTCCTTTCGTAAGCATTTCTGAGCCTGGATGCACGAAATGATGCGAAAACTCGTACTAGGTTTGTTGCCGTAGATAATTAGAGTTTCACTGTTAGGAAGGTTAAGACGAACTGCTTTTTCAAAGCACAAGATGTCGGAGCGATGAAGACCCAACCAATCCATGCCGATAATGACGTCGAAACTTTTAATTGGGACCGGCATGAGGTCAATCTCGAAAGTATGGCCATCTAAAATTAGAGTACAACCTACGTATGTGCAGTTAGTACTTTCCGTTTTCCTGTTTGCCATTTCTACAGTGAATGATTTATCTAGTGCACGTGGTTTTTGTTTAAGCAGGTGTGCAAATTTCTGGTTTACGAAGCTTTTCTCCGCTCCACTGTCGAAAAGTATGCAAGCATATGAGTTATCGAGGAGAAACGTACCAGTAACTATTGTAGGATCAGCTACGACTTCCTCGTGTCCTATGGCCAGAACTCTTCCTACTCCTCCAGCTATCCCTACCTTAGGGCAGTTCCTCTTGTAGTGGCCCACTTTGCCACAACCGTAGCAAGCTTGGCCCACACAGGCGTTAGGAACTTGAGCGGTCGGCCTCGCTGGAGTCTTGCAGAAACGGGCAGTATGTCCCCTTCTGTTGCAGTTAGAGCACTGCATTTCCCGGCAACGTCTGTTGTGATGGAAGGTGCATTTGTTGCACCTCGGAAGATTACCGGCATAAGGCTTCGCTGGTAAGGGATTAGCAGGGACAACAGGAGTTACTGTGGTAGCATTGATTGTAACTAGTTGTTGTCTCTTTGAGGATTCTTGCGAAGCCCCGCTTTTCCTCTTGTTCCACCCTTTTTTCTTGTTGTTGTTATTGTTTCCCTTTTGTTGATCAGGTGTAGAAATCGTTGGGTTCTGGTGGTTTCCGTGATCTATAAGAGATTGTGCCAGCTCTTTGGCGCTGTTAAAAGTAACAGGCCTGGATGCTAACACACTTGACTGGATCTGGGGCGATAGTCCCCAAATATATCTCTCTATTTTCTTGCTCTCAAGAGCAACCATATCAGGGCAAAGAATTTCCAGATCATAGAATCTATTATTATAAGTTGATATGTCAGAACCAACCATTTCAAGACCCTAGAGTTCCTGTTCGAGTTTTTGAATTTCCCCTCGTGGACAGTACTCTCTCATCAGCATGGCTTTCAAGTTTTCCCAACTTATCGAATTTGCCACTATTAGTGTCAGTGACTTAATGTGGCCATTCCACCAAGTTAAAGCCCTGTCAGAAAAGGTACAAGTAGCAAACTTGACCTTATTGTTCTCTGGGCAGGCGTAGATTTCAAAGACTGCTTCTGTCTTTTCGATCCAGTGCCTTAAGATCATAACCCCTCCAGTTCCATTGAAATTTCTGGGTTTGGCATTTGTAAAATCCTTGTAGGTGCATTCCCGGGGGTGCCCATGACTCTCGCCATGGTTGGAAGGAGGTGCACCTGTTCCCGATCCACTAGGGACAAGAGTATTGATGTGTGACATGGCAGCCGCTACGGCCGCCGTGATAACTGCTTGGAACATAGCAGCGTCGAACTGAGGAGGTGGTGGAGGTGGTGGTATCGGTGTTTCGTTATTATTGTTACGCCTTGGATTTCTTCGAGGAGGCATCTTTTAACTATATGTTTAGAAAGATGAAGATATTGATAAGAAATTAATTGGAAAGTTGATGAAAATGACTCATGGACTAACTCTTCATAGCCCAACAGCACGATTGAATGTAGATCTTGAACTAACAGATGATAGCATTTGGATAATAATTTCCATAAGATTAGGTACCTGTCAATACTACTGGAATTACAGGTGTAACAAGTTCGGGAAAAATGGCCTAGCAGGAGGCCTTACATCAACCAAGATAGGAAGATTTTTGACAGGACTATGACCTAATCAAGACCTAACAGGCCTGAGATTTACAAAGATAGGAAATTAGACTAGAGTTTTACATAACTAGGTTATATCCAAAAGAAAAGTCGATGAGATTCTATCGGCGACGAGAACTACTAGAATGAGTTCTTGATTCCGACAGGAGGCGTTCTATGTCCCTCACACGCCTGTCAGATCTTACTTGCTGAGCTCGAAGTTCCCTGACTTCAGCTTGGGTTCCAGCAAGTTCTCTTTGCAGAGCTGCATTGTGGACCAGAGTCCTTTCATGAGCAGACTCTAGTTGGCGAATGCGGACCGTGTTAACGCCAGAGTTGGCGTCAATCTCCATGACTCGGTCGATAGCAGCTCGACCCTGTTCGGTGTTCCGGGAAATCCTACGAACCATGATGGGTAGGACCCTGTCAGCCGAACCTCCCCCAGTGAGGTTGTAGAAGCTTCTGTCTCCATTGTAGGGGATGGGTTGACTCTGTTCCTAACTCCATCTATTCAAGTTTGTGGCCCACAGAGGTGTGGGTCCTTGAAATGCTGGACGAGGGTTCAGGTTTGGGTTTTGAGCAGCTGGGGGTAGATTGTTGACTTCTGGTTCTGAATCAGAACTATCAGAAAAGCCTTCAGCTTCGTGATCATCCAAAGGAATTGGGTGATCATTCTCTGGCTCTTCTCCGAGCCATCCATCATTGCCGTGGTTAGGGTAGTACGGGTCGCCGTAGGGATGGAATCCAGCCATGATATCTACGCGAGAAAAGGGATATCAGAAGAAATTAATAGACGTACTAATTAAGATAATTATAAGATGATCTTTATCAGTTACTTCAATACTTGTTTAGTGCATACCAGTTATATGTACTCAGGACAAGATAGACCTTCGAATAAGTGACCCTATAGACTCATGAATGAACTGACTCTTGTGTGATTCCTTGTAATAGGAATAGTAATTTGTATCCCCTAAACTATACCTATAATAGTTTACTGGAATGTAAATTGAATGTCCAAGTAGGTTTATACACCCTTGCTACACAAGAGTATTGGAACTGAAGAAAGAATGAAAGCTCTCATATCAATACATATGTATATGAAACATAAGTGTATAGATATGGTTTTTAACAATAAGTTGAAAGAGGTTTTGTAAAACATTTAAGAGTTTTGAACAATAAATAATAATGACTTGATGTCATTTTATAAAACATTTCAAAAGTAATTCATTTGATAACAAAGTATAAATTAACTGAAAACCATTGAATTTAACACATTCTGAAGTATATGAAAATCAGTTGGTTGAAAACACAGTTATAAATCACATGTGATTGATTCTATAACTTCATGTTTTCTACTTGTATCCCCCCCCCCCCCCCCCGTAAAAGCATTTAAAATCATTTAAAAGATTGATTAAGGGGTATGAACTCACCTGTAGTGGGTGGTTGTGGATGAACTGAATGATGTAGGATCCTAAGTGTCAAGTGAAGACTTGTACACACAATATGATCCTAGTTAACATATAATCACATATATGTATCCAATTAGTCATAAAACAACTAATTAACCAAGTTTAAGACATCCTAAGACATGTAAAACACATGATTTAAGTGCTATAAGTCATAAGGATTGCATCTAAGGGTGGTAGGACCTTACTATTGAGTTTGGGGTTCAAGGGTAAACTCCCTTGGAGTTTACGGTTTTGTGACCATAACTCCTTGAGTTTACGGTCGTAAACCCATGAGTTTATGGCCGTAAACTCATGTTTCTTGACCATTTTGTGTTTTGAAGCCTTAAAGATCACAAGAAGCATTCATACTTCATGTTTAAGCCTTAGGAAGAGATTAGGGCACCATTTCACTCCTTTTAGGAGTTTACGGTCCTTGGACCATTTCCCTTTGGGTTTACCGCCGTAAACCCAAATGGTTTATGGTTTTATGATGTTTTCAAGTACTAAGCACATCAAGGAAGGGATCTAGGCTAGTTTCCAAGGCTTAGAAGGGACTAGGGCACACTTTGGCACCCTTTTTAGGGTTTACGGTCCAAGAAATCTTGGACCGTAAACACCTTTGATCCTTGGTTTCTTGTGTGTTTTCTTGATGTTTAGAAGTGTAACAAGCTCTATAATACTCTAGGATATAAGTACTTACTAGGTAGAAGCTTGAAAAGGTGCTAAAAGTCCAAGAACACTAGTGTGTGTTCTTGGTGTTCTTGGTGAAACTTGAAGATCTACACTTTTGGAATGATTTCACGGATGGAATCATGTTAGATCACTAGATTAAGTAAGATATCAACTTTTTAGGGCTAGAAACACTTACAATGTTGAAGATCAAGGAGAAAAGTCGATGATACTTGAGAGAGAATTGAGTTTTGGATCTTGAAATTGTGAAAAGTGATAAATAATGACTAAGTGTCATATTTATACCCTCTTTTAGGGTTTACGGCCGTAAACACCTTTGTTTAGGCCGTAAACTCCAAAATCTTGGAGTTTTGGGACATTATTGTTGCACAATAAACCCTAGGGCATCCTCTCTCCTGTTATCTCCTGAAGTACTAATCTTAAAAACACTCAAACTTATTCCAAAAAGCTTGAAAGTTAGCAGAAACAGTTCTGACTTCTATTGAAATGAATGGTTGTACAGAATAGAAATTTCGGGTTGTCACAAAAAGGGACCTGGGAATCATGGGACTCGACGAGTAGATAAACAGACTCGGCGAGTCCAAGGCAATCTCCCAATCTTTGAAGATGGACTCGACGAGTTGTTCATACAACTCGACGAGTCATAGACTGGACACATTCTTATGAGGGAGATGAACTCGACGAGTTTAAGGATGAACTCGACGAGTCGGATGAAGATGGTCCCGATAGTTTGAATGAAAGAGAACATGTCGAGTTCTTCCTAGACTCGACGAGTAGAGTCGGGGTTGGATCGGGTTAGTGAAATGTGGACTCGACGAGTTGGTAGACCAACTCGGCGAGTCAAGTCAACTGGGTGTTGACGTTGTCCAATATTGACTTTGGTTGGACTTGAGTTGACCCTGGTTAAGGCTGTATGTTCTGTATGATTACTTGAGGGTTGTCGTGTAGGGATTGAGGAGTCGAGGAGAGCCGACCTTTACGCAGAGGACAGTTGCGACACTACACGACATCGAGGTGAGTTACCTTCCTGTAGCGGTGGGTCTACGGCCACAATGCCGGCCCACTAGTAAGAGATGTATGTTAGGTGTTTGTCTGTGTGATATTCATCTAGGTTTGCTGCTACCTTTTATGTTTTATGTGCTAGCATGATATAATGTTATGTGATAGTGGTAGAAGGGGGTGAAATAGTCCCCGGTTACCGGTCGATAGGACTGAAGGGGTAGATTAGTACCCAACTATGCTAGACAGATTATGATATATGTAATATGATATTATGTGGTAGTAGTAGGGGTGAAATAGTCCCCAGTTACCGGTCGAGAGGACCGAAGGGGTAGGCCAACACCCAGATAAGCTAGGCAAGGTCACCGGTCGAGAGGACCGAAGGGGTAGGCCAGCACCCAGATATGCTAGGCAAGATCACCAGTCGAGAGGACCGAAGGGGTAGGTCGGGCACCCAGATATGCCTGGCAGTATGTATGTTATGTGTCTGTATGGTATGTGGTATGATGGGGGAATTCACTAAGCTTTGTGCTTACGACTTACAGTTTTGGTTTCAGGTACCTCTTCAGCGAAGGGGAAGGAGCCGGCGCGGTAGCGGCACATCACACACACATGATTTCCGCACTATGAGATTTCTTGGGATTGTACTCTGATTTTTCTTACTATAGATGATATGGTTTTGAGACACGTTGTTACGGTTTTATAAATTGATTCGACGTTGGTGATGTTTTTGGTAACTATTTTTTTGAGTTACTTAATTAATAATGAAATTTTTGGCCTTGAAAATTGGGATGTTACAAGCGAAGCCCAATTCTGACATCCCTCATGTGAGTGATCCTAAAGTGTCCAATTGCTTCTATTGCAATGATAAGGGCCATTGGAAACGAAGTTACCCATATTAATTGTAGGACATCAAGGATGGCAAAGTGAAGCCATCTTCAGCACGTATTTACACTATTCAAACTAATAAATCACAACCTACTCGTTCTTGGGTCCTTGATACAGGATGTGGTTTTCACATTTATTCTAATTTGCAGGGACTATGAAGAAGTGATGAGGTGGAGCATGGAAGGATGAATCTAATCATAGGAAATGGGAGATCTTCTCTTGTTACCAATATTGGAACTTATAGTCTTATGCTTATTAGTGATGTTAGATTAGACTTGGTTAATTGTTGATGTTCGTCAGACTTGACACGAAACATTATTTCTTTTCATGCACTATTTAGACAAGGTTTTCGATATTCGTTTAATGACATGAATGGATCGATTTCGGTTTATAAGAATGGTATCTTAATGTTTGAAGCTTTACCTAGTAATGGTGTGTAACAACCCAAATTTCAAGTCCAAAAATTTCATTTTTAATATAGTAATTCATAAAACAATTTATAAGAAAACATCATCAAGTGATTTATTTCATAAAAACCATAGATTACGTGTCTCAAAATCACATCATCAACTAGTAACAATGTCAGAGTACAAATTCCAAGAATCTCATGTGTGGAAAATCATGTGTGTGATGCACTGCGACCGCGCCGGCTCCTTCATCTTCGATGAAGAGGTACCTGGAAACAAAACTGAAAACTGTAAGCACGAAGCTTAGTGAGTTCCCCCATCATACCACATACCATCTAACATACATACTATCAAACATATATGGGTACTGATCTACCCCTTCGGTCTCTTTCAAACGGTAACTGCCTAGCATATCATGGTGATGGCCTACCCCTTCGGTCCTATCGACCGGTACCTAGTCTAGCATACCAGGGTGCTGACATTCCCCTTCTGTCCTTTCGATCGGTACCTTTCCAAGCATATCAGGGTGCTGGCCTACCCCTTCGGTCCTTTCGACAGGTACTGGGGACTATTTCACCCCCTACTCTACCACATAGCATCCTAGTACATACACATAATATCATATACTGCCTAGCTTATCTGGGTGTTAGCATACCCCTTCGGCCCTATCGACTGGTACTGGGGTCTATCCTACCGTTCCTATCACATATCACATAACATTATAGCATACTAGCACATAATCATAACAGATAGCAACATACCAGATAATTATCACAAAGACAATCAACTCTACTATAATCTTACTAGTGGGTCGGCCTTGGTGCCTTAGACCCACTTCTATTGGAAGGTAACTTACCTCAATGTCGTGTAGTAACTGATATGTCCTCGGTACTGGGGTCAAATCCTCTCAAACTCCTACACATAACAACCTTCCTTAGTTACCATTTCATACTCGTAACCCTTTCAAGGGTCAACTCAGGTCAAATTCAAAATCAAGGTCAACCCCCTGGTCAAAGTCAACTTTTGGTCAAAGTCAACATCTGGTTGACTCAACTCGCCGAGTTGGTCCACCAACTCGTCGAGTTCTCTCCTACATAGTCAGGACTTTTACTCCTAGACTCAACCAGATTGCTTAGAAACAGAAAAGGTTGGGGACCATGACCCGACTCGTCGAGTCCTATGAACGACTCGTCGAGTCCCCCAAAGTCCAAGTCCATTCAGTCGATTTCAGTCAGGCTTATTGCATCCAAAGCATAGATCTGACCTCCTAGGGTCGATATAAAACGTAAAGTTACAAACTTTACGTGCACGCATGGGTGTTATGAAGTTAAAACACCAAAACTAAGCCATGAAGGAATTCTAATGCATGAGATAGGGCCATAACTCAATAAAGGTGGCAACTTTAAGCTTCCTGAGCTCAAAAGTTCCCAGATCTGAAATTATTACTCTATTATGCACTCAAATCCCAAGAGTGACTTAGAAATGACCCATAAATGACAATATGTAAGCCCTAAAGAAGATCTAAGTGATGGAAAGCCAAGTTATAAGCTTTATACCTCAAACAAGCTGGAAATGCAACCCAAGTTCTGGATCTACCGCATACTTCTTGAATCTCCAAGACTTTACTTCCTTCTCCAAGCTTCAAATCACTAAAATGGCACAAAATAGCTCAAGAACACTCACAAGCTGATTAGGGTTTCGAGAATAGGGTCTGAGGGTGATGGAGGCTGGAGTGGAGGCCATATAAGGTGTTTAAATATGGTGAAAACCCTAAAATTTAGGGTTTCATTCAGACAGATCTACTCGTCGAGTAAGGGCTTATGACTCGTCGAGTAGACTCTGCCACCCGCGTCCAAGATTCTCCCCTACTCGACGAGTTTGGGGCCTCAACTCGTCGAGTCCCAGTATAAAAATGCAAACTCATATTAAAAATACGTACCGGGAACCGGGCATTACAAATCTCCCCCACTTATTTTAGACTTCGTCCTCGAAGTCTGCTGCTGCATCTGGAAAAAGCTCGAGGTAGTGCTCCCTCATATCGTCCTCCGGCTCCCAAGTCCATTATGAGCCTTTGCGATTCTGCCATTGCACCTTCTCCAGCTCGGACCTCTTGTTCCTTAGATCCTTCGACTTCATGTCGATGATAGCTATTGGTCGCTGGATGAAGTTCAGGCTGTCATCCACCTGAATCTCCTCTAGAGGCACCACTGTAGAGTCGTCTACCATGCATTTTCGCAGCTAGGAGACGTGAAAGGTACTATGAATCTGGCTATGCTCGGCTGGCAGATCCAGCCTATACGCCACCTTGCCTACCCGGGCTGCAACCCTGAAAGGACCAATGTATCTGGGGCCCAAATTGCCCCGCTTCCTGAACCTGATGACACCTTTCCAAGGTGACACCTTCAGGAGAACCCTATCTCCCACCTGAAACTCCAGGTCCGATCGGTGCTTGTCGGCATAGCTCTTCTGCCGAATCTGAGCAGTCTGAAGCCTGCTCCGGACCTGCTGGATCCTCTCTGTCATCTAGAGTACCACCTCGGTACTCCCCATGACCCTCTGTCCAACCTCACCCCAACCTATCGGGGTTCCGCACTTACTCCCATATAACATCTCGAAGGGAGGATGGTCGATACTCGTGTGGTGGCTATTATTGTAGGAAAACTCTGCCAAGGGAAGGTAGGTATCCCAGCTACTACCGAAGTCTAATACGCAGGCTCGCAACATATCCTCCAAGGTCTGGATAGTTCGCTCACTCTGACCATCCGTATGAGGGTGGAAATCCGTGTTAAAATGCAGACGAGTACCCAACTCGTCATGGAATTTCTTCTAAAATCTGAAAGTGAATCGCACGTCATGGTCAGAGATCACGGAAACTGGAACTCCGTGTCGAGCTACTACCTCTCTGATGTAGATATCGGCCGGCTTCTCGGCCGAGATGCTCTCCTGGATCGGTATGAAATGGGCACTCTTGGTCAACTGATCCATGATGACCCAAATCGAATCCACTCCCCGTGCGGTCCTGGGAAGCTTCGTGATGAAATCCATAGTAATGTCCTACCACTTCCACATAGGGATATCCAACGGCTGCGTCTTGCCGTGAGGTCTCTGGTGCTCCGCCTTGACATTCCTGCAGGTCAGGCATCTCTCGACGTACCATGCTACATCCTGCTTCATGCAGGCCCACCAGTAGGCAGGACGAAGATCTCTGTACATCTTCGTCGCCCCGGGATGAATAGAAAACCTGGATTTGTGCGCCTCCTCTATCAAAACCTGGCACACACCCCATGTTATGGAACCCACACTCTACGTTGTAGTGTCAACAACCCACGACTATCATAGTCGAAGGAGGAAACCTGACCCATAATACGCTCACTCTTCCGGTGTTCCTCCTTCATAGCCTCCTGTTGGGCCTCTCGGATCTGCTCCAGAAGTGGAGTCACTACAGTCATCTGCAAGAAAATATCTCTGATCGGGGCTGCCTTGCGGCTAACAGCATCGGCCACAACATTGGCCTTCCCCGGGTGGTAGAGGATATCACAATCGTAATCCTTCACCACATCTAGCCACTGACGCTGCCTCATGTTCAGATTCGTCTGATCCATGAGGTACCTCAAGCTCTTGTGGTCCGTGTAAATGGTACATCGGACCCCATAGAGGTAATGCCGCCAAATCTTGAGGGCGAAAACAACCACCCCCAACTCCAGATCGTGTGTCAGGTAGTTTGCCTGGTGAGGCTTCAACAGCCTCGAGGCGTAGGCTATAACATGCCCTCTCTGCATCAATACCGCGCCCAAACCTGAAATGGATGCATCGCAGTACACTACAAAATCCCCCACGGCCTCTGGCAGGGCTAGGATCAGCGTCTCACATAGCCTCTGTCTCAATGTCTCGAACGTTGCCTGCTGCTCAGGCCCCCAACGAAAGACCACGACTTTCTTCGTCAACCGGATCAAGGGTACGACTACCTTGGAGAAGTCCTGAATGAATCCCCGCCAATCCAAGGAAACTCCGAATCTCAGATGGAGACTTCAGAACCTCCCATCTCATCACAGCCTCTACTTTGGCCGGGTCAACCAAAATACCGTTCTGGTTGACAAGGTGCCCAAGAAACTGCACCTCACGCAACCAGAACTCACACTTGGAGAACTTGGCGTACAAGCTCTCCCTCCTCAAGGTATCCAACGCCTCTCGCAAGTGCTCCTCGTGCTGCTCCCGTGTCTTGGAATAAACCAAGATGTCATCAATGAAAACTATCACGGACCGATCCAACATCGGTCTACATACGCGGTTCATGAGATCCATGAATGCTGTAGGAGCATTGGTGAGCCCGAAGGGCATCACCACGAACTCGTAGTGGCCATAGCGAGTCCGGAACGTAGTCTTCTGTACATCCTCATCTCTGACCCTCATCTGATGGTAGCCTGAACGTAAATCTATCTTGGAAAACCAAGATGCCCCCTGTAGCTGATCGAAGAGATCGTCAATCCTCGGGAGTGGGTAACGTTTCTTCACCGTTACCTTGTTCAGCTCCCGGTAATCTATACAGATCCGATGCGACCCGTCCTTCTTCTTCAGCAACAGAATCGGGGATCCCCAAGGTGAACTGCTCCACCTGATAAATCCCTTGTCTAACAGCTCCTACAGTTGTGTAGACAACTCCTGCATCTAAGGAGGTGAAACATTCCAAAAATACAAGCCAAAAATTTCGTTTTGAAACTTAAAATAAAACCATAATTCATCCATAATCATAAAGAAAACCATGTATCATGTATCTCAAATCATCATATCAAATACTGTGACAGAACCATATGATAAAAATATCAAAGTATAACATCTCAGGCTGATACTATGGTGTGTGCCATGTGATCATCCCGAGCCCTTCCCTTTGCTAGTGGAAGCACCTGAAACCAAAACTGAAAACCATAAGCACGAAGCTTAGTGAGCTCCCCCAAACTACCACATACCATACAAATATCATGCAACTAGGAGATACGGGCACGCCCACACTCTGCTAACTAGGAGATTCGGGCCTCGCCCACACTCCGCTGTCTAGGAGATTCAGGCCCCGCCCATACTCCGCTGTCTAGGAGATTCGATCCCCACACACAATCCGCTATCTACGAGATTTGGGCCCCACCCACACTCCACTGTCTAACATGCATACAAGTATCACATAGACAACAAGTACAACTACCAAACAATCACATGTCTATACTCAATAATACTATGTGAATCGAGCCCCGCCCACTCTAGGCTACTATGAGATTCGGGCCCCGCCCACACTCAGCTACTAACATATCACATACACGGGCCAACCTTGGTGTCGTAGACCCGTTCCTACTGAAGGGAAACTCACATCGTACGACTGACTGCTGAAAACTCGAGTGAGGAACCCCTGTCTGCTGCTCCGACGACTCTTCGGCTATAATTTCCATAATAACACTTAATCAAAAACTGATAACTCTTCATAGGGTAAAATGACTATTTTACCCCTTGTCAAAGTCAACTCTCTTGTCAAAGTCAACATTCTGGGTTGATCAACTTGCCGAGTCAACCTTTCGACTCGTTGAGTTCTATAACTCAGAAATCCTGAAATCGTGACTCAACTCGCCCAGTCGTTCCACCGACTCGTCGAGTCCTATGAAGCTAATCAGTCGCGACTTGGGTCTTCCACTCGTCAAGTCCCTCTACAGACTCATCCAGTTCTACTAACTGAAATCGGGACAACACGACACGACTCGTCGAGTTCCCTTATGGACTCGACGAGTCCTTCTGTCTATTTGGCCATCTTAACATATTAAGCCCCTATCTTCTAGATCCAAGTTTCTTAGCTCGTTTGTCCACTGGAAAGGCCTTCCTAAGGGTAAAGTTTCCAACTTTACCTATTCATAGCTCTTCTAAAAGGGTTTAGACAAAACCCTAATTCTTATAAGACATGAATCTTATCCAAAAGGCCATAGAACCTCAAGTCCACACATACAAACCCAGATCTAGGGTTTTAGCATCTGTTGGACACATAAAGCTCCGAACTTTCCCTCCATGCATGGTCTTTTAGGGCTAAAAAGACCATAAACTTGCTTGTATGCTTGCATGGGGCTTCCATGGTCATAAAGTTTGCACCTTTATGCCATGGAACCCTTTCTAGATCCTAGATCTGAGATATAAGTCACTTGGGACGTCGCAACCCCAAGGACCAAGGTTCTGGACCCAAAACTTTCATAATATGGAGATAACTAGATCGAATAGAAGACTGATCAAGTTGGAAGCTTGATTACCAGAAAATGTAGCAAAAGAAGTGTAGTTCATGGATCTACTCCTTCCCTCTTGAGCCTTCAATCTTCTACTTCTTCCACAAGCTTCAAAAGGCACAAATAACACTCAAAATGGCAAGAAATAGCTCAAGATCACTTATGGCGGATTAGGGTTTCGATAATAGGGTTTGGAGATGATGGAGGCTGGAATGGAGGCCAGATATGATGCTTAAATAGGGTTTAAACCCTAAAGATTAGGGTTTCATCCAACCTGTCCTACTCGTCGAGTCAGGGTTGCGACTCAGCGAGTAGTTCACTTAAACCCCGCACACAAACTGCCATCTACTTGATGAGTGAGGGCTACCAGCTCGTCGAGTCCTCTTTTCAAAATAAATAAATACTTAATTAAATGTGTACCAGGGAACAATGCATTACAATTCTCCCCCACTTGTCTTAGAATTCATCCTCAAAGTCTGCTGTATCTGAAAACAACTCCGGGTAGTGCTCACTCATTTCCTCCTCGGGCTCCCATGTCCACTTTGAACCCTTGTGGTGCTGCCACTGCACCTTAACTAACTCAACCCTATTATTCCTCAGCTCCTTCGTCTTGCGGTCTAGAATCGCCACTGGTCTGTCGATGTAGTTCAGGGTGTCATCAACCTAAATATCCTCAATGGGTACCACTGCTGAATCATCCACTAAGAACTTCTGCAACTGAGAAACATGGACAGTGCTATGAATCTGGCTGAGCTCTGCTGGAAGATCTAACCAGTAAGCAACCCGACCCACCCGGACCAACACCCTAAATTGACCTATGAACCTGGGGCCCAGCTTTCCCCACTTCGAGAACCTGATAACACCCTTCCAGGGTGACACCTTCAAAAGGACCATATCGCCCACCTGAAATTCCAAGTCTGAACGCCGCTTGTCGGCGTAACTCTTCTGTCGACTCTGAGCAGTCTGGAGCCTGCTCTGGACCTGTTGGATCCGCTCTGTGGTCTTGAGTACCACCTCCTTACTCCCCATGACCCTCTGACCGACCTCACCCCAATAGATTGGGGTCCTACACTTCCTCCCATAGAGCATCTCAAAGGGAGGCCGATCTATACTGGTGTGGTAGCTGTTGTTATACGAAAATTCCGCTAACGGAAGATACTTATCCCAACTGCCACCGAAATCAAAGACGCATGCGCACATCATGTCCTCAATATTCTGAATCGTCCTCTCGCTCTGTCCATCTGTCTGGGGGCGGAACGCGGTGCTGAAGTGGAGAAGAGTACCCATCTCCTCGTGAAACCACTTCCAAAATCTGGAAGTGAAACGGACATCTCGGTTTGACCCTACAGAGACAGACACTCCATGACGTGCCCCTATCTCTCGCACATAAATCTCGGCCAACTTCTCGGCCGAGATGCTCTCCTGGATTGGTATAAAGTGAGCGCTTTTGGTCAACCGATCCACGATGACCCATATCGAATCGACCCCACGTGCGGTCCTGGGAAGCTCAGATTCGGCTCATCCATGAGGTACCTCAAACTCTTGTGATCCGTGTAAATGGTACACCGGACCCCATAGAGGTAATGCCGCCAAATCTTGAGGGCGAACACCACTGCCCCCAGCTCTAAATCGTGTGTCGGATAGTTAGCCTCATGAGACTTGAGCTGCCTTGAAGCATAAGCTATCACATGACCCCGCTACATCAACACTGCTCCCATGCCTGTGATCGAAGCATCACAGTAGACTACAAAGTCATCTACACCCTATGGCAGAGTGAGAATCGGTGCCTCGCACAATCGCTGCCTGAGCGTCTCAAAGGCTGCCTGCTGCTCAGGTCGCCAACGAAAAACCACCGACTTCTTGGTCAGTCGGGTCAATGGAACTGCAATCTTGGAGAAGTCCTGTATAAATCTCTTGTAATACCCTGCCAGACCCAGGAAACTCCGAATCTTGGTTGGAGACTTCGGAATCTCCCACTGCATCACGACCTCCATCTTGGTCGGATCGACCAAAATACCCTTCTGGTTGACAAGATGCCCAAGAAACTGCATCTCGTGCAACCAGAACTCACACTTGGAGAACTTTGCGAAAATTCTCTCCCTCTTCAGTGTCTCCAGCACCTCCCTCATGTGATCCTCATGTTGCTCCTGAGTCTTGGAGTAAGCCAAGATGTCATCAATGAAAACTAATAAAGACCGATCCAACATCGGCCTTCACACACGATTCATGAGGTCCATGAACGCGACTGGAGCATTGGTGAGCCCAAATGGCATCACCACAAACTCATAATGACCATAGCGAGTCCTAAAAGCTGTCTTTTGTACATCATCATCTCTGACTCGCATCTGGTGATACCCTGACCGTAGATCAATCTTGGAGAACCAAGATGCTCCCTGAAGCTGATCAAACAAATCATCTATCCTCAGAAGTATGTAACGGTTCTTCACCGTTACCTTGTTCATCTCCTGGTAGTCTATGCACATGCGATGTGACCCGTCCTTCTTTTTCACAAACAGTATTGGGGCTCCCCTTGGTGAACTGCTTGGCCTGATAAAACCCTTGTCTAGAAGCTCTTGCAGGTGCGTAGACAACTCCTGCATCTCGGGAGGAGCCAGCCGATTTGGTGCCTTGGCTATCGGAGCCGCACCAAGAACTAGGTCGATCCTAAACTCAACTTGTCTCTCCGGAGGTATCCCAGGTAAATCCTCCGGGAATACGCCCGGGTACTCTCTCACTGCTGGTACATCACCAACTGTCTGCTTACCCTTATCCCGGGTATCCATGACATAGGCGATGTATCCGGCGCAACCCTGCTGAAGGTGGCGCCTCGCCCTCGCTGCTGAAAAGAGAATCGGTCTGCGATGTGGCCTCTCGCCCTAAATCACTACCTCTCCCCTACTGGGAGTACGAACCCTCACTAGCTGCTGCTCGCAGTCAATCAATGCCCCCATTGGGACTCAACCAATCCATTCCCACTATAACTTTATTCCCTCGCAGGGGAATAGGAACCAGATCCACTGAAAACTGCTGATCGAATAACTATAGCATACATCCTCTATGAACCCCAACGACCCTGAAGGTCCTATCATCTGCTATTTCTACATCAACTGGGCAATCCAGCTCCCCTGGAACTCTACCAAATCGCTTGCTAAGTACGAGCGATACAAAGGATCGGGTAGCACCCGAATCAAACAGTACCATGGCTGATATGCTGTTCACTAAGAACGACCCTATAAACAAGCACATAAACATGAGCAACAATCAAAAATAAATAAGAGATAATGGTGAAGATACATACCCGTAACCACATCAGGAGCTGCTCGTGCCTCCTCTGCTGTCAACTGGAAGGCTCTGCTTTTCACCACTGGCATCTCAGCCCGGCCCTGACGGCCGTCTGTAATCCTCAAAGTGGTAGGAGCGGGTGCCACCACCTGTCCTGCTGATGCTAGACTCGGACACTGGGACTTCTTGTGTTCCCTCTGATTGCACTGAAAGCAAATCAGATCAGATGCTGTAGTGGTGGTGGTAGTAGCAGTACAATCCCTGCTGAGATGTCCAGTTCGGCCGCACTTGACGCAACCCGAACTACCCGCCCTACACAGTCCCTCATGCCCCCTGCCGCACTTGCCACAGCAGCCTCGGCCATGCTGGCCCTTCCCTCGGAAATCTACCTTGGGATTTTTTCCCTAGCCCTCCGTGCCAGACACTGCCTCTGGCTTCCTCTTCCTCTCCATTTCTAAATCAATCTCCCTCTCACGAGCCCTCACTATCATATCCTCCAGCGTCTTGCAGCTGGACCGACTCACAAACTGTCTGATATCACTCCTCAGCATCTCATGGTATCGGGCCTTTTTCATCTCCTCGTCTGCCACATACTGCGGAACGAGAAGGGCCCTCTCCCTAAACTTGGCGGTGATCTCTGCCACTGTCTCTGTAGTCTGCTGGAGGTCCTGAAACTCTCTAGCAAGCTGATGCACCTTAATAACAGGTGCGAACTCGACCCTGAACCTGGTCGTGAAATCACCCCAAGTCACCGCATCCAACACTGTATCATCACCAATGGCTCGTCCGACCTTCTCCCACCAATCACGTGCCATGTCCTTCAAAAAACAGGACGCTAGTGTGACCTTGTCCCCCTCGGGACATATGCTGGTGCGGAATGTGTTGGCTACATCAGCCAACCATCTAGTACTCGTAATGCGGTCCCGAGCCCCATGATAGTCGGGAGCTCCACATGCCCTGAACTCCCGGAAAGTGAGTGTGCGCGACCCCAACATGGCCACCACCTCAGTACGGAAAGCACTAAATCTCTCATCCATAAGCACCAGGGTACCCTCCTTGATCGAACCGAAGATCACAGGAGTCTGCTCAAGAATACTGTGTGCGATCTCTGAGGAGATGAACTCCCTAGTCTGCTCATCTAGCTACTCAGCTCCAGAGCCTGAGCCTGATCCCTCACCGGCACCTGAACTGCCGACTGCTGGTCTAGGGCGTAAAACCACCATTCTGAAAAACATATAAAAAAAACGTCAGAATACTAAGCATAACACGAGGAATCTCATACACTACAAGTTTCCTGGATTCATCTCAGCATTCCTTGATTCGAGTACGGATCCTCTGCTTTCAGTAGTACGGGCCCATACTACCTTCCACATCTATCCGTACTTTCCTCAAGAACTGCCTTGACTCCACCAAGTCCCTTTTACTACTACTTGCTTCACACGCTACCCTCATCCTAGGCTTGCCCTAGGGTAATCACCATCCCACTCTCCGCCCTCAGCTGCATAAGAAGTCCCTGCTTTCTTCCCCTAACTAGTTCGTGAATACTATTACATATCACTCAGACTAGATAATTCTTCGAATGAGAGGTCCTACCCTACAACGGTTGGACTCAAACAAGAGCTGCGAAATAGAGCTAGGCCTAACCTTCTGAAATTATTTAGTCCTTGCAATATGTAATTTAACATATTCGTTTACTAGTTAGTAAAAGACAGCTAGAACTCTTAAAAGCACAAAGCAAGCAGCATTCGAGCATTGAGTACACATAATCAAGTGTAAACTAATCAAGCTATCATACTGACTAATCTGTACTAGCATGCATTTCTCATAAAGCTGATACACATATAACAGGAACATAAGGCATCCTTCCTAGATCCTTAGTCCTAGTCTAGCATGTTGTTCTCATAAAGCTGATAAACATATCATAACATAAACTTGTATGGGTAATTTGGGACTACTTACTTGAGCTCGGCTGATTGCATGCACCACACCCTCTTTCTCTTTCAAAATTCCTTCCACTTTTCTAAAATTATTTTCTTTATCTCAAAGTTTCATTTATAAAAATGATTTTCTTTTGAAAATTTTCATACCAATTCCTTAGTTTGAGTTCAGACACACCCGAGAGTGTGCCCGAATCCCTCAAACCAAGGCTTTGATACCAACTTCAAACATACCAAAAATGCAAGCCAAAAATTTTGTTTTGAAACTTAATATAAAACCATAATTCATCCATAATTATAAAGAAAACCATGTATCATGTATCTCAAATCATCATATCAAACACTGTGACAAAACCATATGATAAAAATATCAGAGTGTAATATCTCAAGCTGAAACTGTGGTGTGTGCCATGCGATCATCCCGAGCCCTTCCCTTTGCTAGTGGAAGTACCTGAAACCAAAACTGAAAACCGTAAGCACGAAGCTTAGTGAGCTCCCCCAAACTACCACATACCATACAAATATCATACAACTAGGAGATACGGGCCCCGCCCACTATCATGGAGATTCGGGCCCCGCCCACACTCTGCTAACTAGGAGATTCGGGCCCCACCCACACTCTGCTGTCTAGGAGATTCGGGCCCCGCCCATACTCCACTGTCTAGGAGATTCGGGCCCCACCCACACTCCGCTGTCTATGAGATTTGGGCCCCGCCCACACTCCACTGGCTAACATGCATACAAGTATCACACAGATAACAAGTATAACTACCAAGCAATCACGTATCTATACTCAATAATACTATGAGAATCGGGCCCCGCCCACTGTAACGCCCGTATATCCGAGTTAGTCAATTTAGAGACAATGAGCATCAAAAATGGGTTTTTGATGGAATATTATTTAGAAGGAATAATCTTAACCATGTGGTAGTATATGTTACAAGGGTTCCGTACATATAAAGAACGCCGAAATCTGAGTTAAAACGAAGAAGTTATGGCTCGTCGAAGTTTTACGGCAAAACTGGCACGACACCGGGAAGCGTAAATAGTGAATTTACGATAGAGCGACTTTTAGCCTTAGTAATCTAAACAAAAGTCATAGAATATGTTAAACCAAGAGCGTGCATAAAAAGAACGTCCGAATCTGACTTCGTATGAGGAAGTTATGATATTTCGAAGTTTCAGATTAGAAGTGTACAACCCGAAGTTCGAATATTAGATCGAGCGGTTTTTAGACGACACAACCTAAACGAAAATCGAAGATCTCGTTAACAGTAGTGTGACGATAAAAAGACAGATGAAAACAGATGTCGGGTGAAGAAGTTATGAATTTTTAACGGATCAATCCTGTCCCGGCCTGTTAAAAATATAACTTTTAAAATAAACTCAAAATTAGCCAACGGAGTCTAAACGAAAGTTGTAGAGTACGGTCCCGCCTACGCGGGAAGGAAAATTGCAAAATCTACGAGGGGATGATGACGTGGCTCGATCTGGGACGTCGCTTGCCGATCACGGACTCGCTTCGGATGGGTGACAGCTGGCTCGCTACGCAGCGCGTACAAGAAGGAACGCCCCGCGTTCGGATTTACTTGGCTTCGAAAGATCCACGTCGCACCAGGGAGACTCGGACAAATGGTTGTACGAACGCGTAGCGTAAGGCCGGAGCGCCCTGCGTACGAGGTACACCCCACGTACCCTCTCAGGAACGCCCAGTGTACTCCGCAGCTGGTGGCTATAAATGGAGGCCGAGGGCAGCCCTGATTTCTCACTCCTTTCTCACTTCTCTCTCTACTTTCTCTCACTACCCCCGAACCCCCACTAAGCCTAGGTAAACCCCCTAGCACCTGAAGGAAGCCCCGAGGCTCCCGGAGCCCCGAGAAAAAGGGTCTTTCGGTTCGGAAACACTGCTCCAAGCGAAGCCCAGTTTTCGAGAAAACCCGCTGCAAGTGAGCTACGCCTACGCTATTTTTAATATAGCTTCTAATTAATTATAGTAACATTATTAGGACCTTAAAATAATTATTTCGGCTATTATTATGAGTTATATAAGAGTGTTACTTAACGCTTATATAATAGTAATAATAGCTAGACTATTAACTAGTCTCGGTAAATATTAGACTAAACCCTAGTGGTAATGATACTAGGTTTTGTCGAAGGAAATATTTTAAAAGTAACGAAGTGTTGTCCAAGTGCAGAGTCACCACCTTATCAAGTGAGTGCATAGTTACTTTCATCTTACACATAGATAGGAAGTATTTTATATAAACTACGTGCTATATGTGCATATTATCTGTATACTTGCTATCTATGCTGGATGAAGGATTTTATACAAGTTTTATATGATTTAAACTGTATATGTATTTATATCTACATAATATGTTGGGTAAAACATGGGTAGATGAAATATGAGTTGGATGATAAGTTGAGAGGTGATATAGACCATGAGGTAAGGGTGAGAGGTGGACGATGTGAGAAGCCTTGTTCCCAAATGTTGGCCCCGTCATCTAGCAGAGTATGGATGACAACCACGGACTATTCTAGACAGTCCAGTGGAACACTAGCAGGCTCGTAACCTGTAGGTGTTGTGAACGATGTGTTAATCCGGTGTACTCTAAACCCTGGTGATCATGCAGACTTGGTGCCTAAACCTTGGCGATCATGCAGACTTGGTGCCAAAACCCTGGCAAATATGCGGACTTAGTTCCTGTTGTATAAACCCTGGCGACTATGCAGACTTAGTGCCTAAACCCTGGCGACTATGCGGACTTAGTGTGTGTTGTATAAATCCTGGCGACTATGCAGACTTAGTGCCTAAACCCCGGTGAAGATGGACTTCGTGCCGATTCCTTAGGATGATCCTTAGGAATGAATGAACGAGGAATAGTTGATTCTTAGGGTAGATCCTTAAGAGTAAAGAAGATAATGGGGATGGGTAATTGGGTTGATTGTTTGATGTTTAAACATAATATTTATATTATTGTGGGTTGAAAACCCTATGTACTCACCAGGTTTCCCAACCTGACCCACTCCAGCTTATTTCTATCACAGGTGTCGATATGAAGCTACTTTACACTGAGATATTTAAAAGAGATGTAGATCACTAGTGTAAATGAATGTAAGTTCTGTTTGTGCTTATGTTTCTATATTGACGATGACATCCCAAATGTTTTAAAAATGAATAAAAATACATTTCTTCAGAAATGCTATGATAAAGTATTTATCATGTTTTTCTGGGAACAAACTCCGCAACATTTTTATTAAAAGAGATACTCTGATTGTTATAAAGCATAAACAAAATCGGTCCTTTCTGGCCGTGAAAATGGGGATGTCACACCCACTCTAGGCTACTATGAGATTCGGGCCCCGCCCACACTCAGCTACTAACATATCACATATACGGGCCGACCTTGGTGCCGTAGACACGTTTCTACTGAAGGGAAACTCATATCGTACAACTAATTGCTGAAAACTCGAGTGAGGAACCCCTGTCTGCTGCTCCGGCTACTCTCCGTCTATAATTTCCATAATAACACTTAATCAAAAACTGATAACTCTTCATAGGGTAAAATGACTATTTTACCCCTGGTCAAAGTCAACTCTCTGGTCAAAGTCAACATTCTGGGTTGACCAACTCGCCGAGTCAACCTTTCGACTCACCTAGTTCTATAACTCAGAAATCCTGACATTGCGACTCAACTCGCCCAGTCGTTCCACCAACTCGTCGAGTCCTATCGAGCTAATCAGTCGTGACTTGGGTCATCCACTCGTCAAGTCCCTCTACAGACTCGTCGAATTCTACTAACTGAAATCGGGATAACACGACAAGACTCGTCAGGTTCCCTTATGGACTCGACGAGTCCTTCTGTCTGTTTGGCCATCTTAACATATTAAGCCCCTATCTTCTAGATCCAAGGTTCTTAGCTCGTTTGTCCACTGGAAAGGCCTTCCTAAGGGTAAAGTTTCCAATTTTACCCGTTCATATCTCTTCTAAAAGGGTTTAGACAAAACCCTAATGCCTATAAGACATGAATCTTGTCCAAAAGGCCATGGAACCTCAAGTCCACACATACAAACCCATATCTAGGGTTTTAGCATCTGTTGGACACATAAAGCTCCGAACTTTCCTTCCATGCATCGTCTTTTAGGGCTAAAAAGACCATAAACTTGCTTATATGCTTGCGTGGGGATTCCATGGTCATAAAGTTTGCACCTTTATGCCATGGAACCCTTTCTAGATCCTAGATATGAGATATAAGTCACTTGGGACGTTCCAACCCCAAGGACCAAGGTTCATGACCCAAAACTTTCATAATATGGAGATAACTAGATCTAAGAGAAGAATGATCAAGTTGGAAGCTTGATTACCAGAAAATGTAGCAAAAGAAGTGTAGTTCCTGGATCTACTCCTTCCCCTTTGAGCCTTCAATCTTCTACTTCTTCCACAAGCTTCAAAAGGCACAAATAACACTCAAAATGGCAAGAAATAGCTCAAGATCACTTATGGCGGATTAGGGTTTCGATAATAGGGTTTGGAGATGATGGAGGCTGGAATGGAGGCCAGATATGATGCTTAAATAGGGTGCAAACGCTAAAGATTAGGGTTTCTTCCAGCCTGTCCTACTCGTCGAGTCAGGGTTACGGCTCGGCGAGTAGTTCACTAAAACCCCGCGCACAAACTGCCATCTACTGGACGAGTCGGGGCTACCAACTCGTCGAGTCCTCTTTTCAAGTTAAATAAATACTTAATTAAATGCGTACCAGGGAACAGGGCGTTACAGGAGGAGCCAACCGATATGGTGCCTTGGCTATCGGAGTCGCACCAGGGACTAGGTCGATACTGAACTCCACCTTCCTCTCCGGAGGTACCCCATGCAACTCCTCTGGGAATACGTCCGAGTACTCTCGCACCATTTCTAAATCACTCACAGTCGCCATACCCGCCTCTCGGGTATCCATAACGTAGGCGACATACCCTGCGCAACCCTGCTGAAGGGAGCGTCTAGCCCTCGCTTCCGAACACATAGCTAGTCCACGTTGCGTCCTCTCGCCCTGAATCACCAACTCTCCCCCACTTGGGGTCCTGACCCACACCAACTGTTGTGCACAGTCAATCACCGCCCCATTAGGGCTCAGCCAATCCATGCCGATGAGAACCTTGTTCCCACGCAACAGAATGAGAACCAAGTCCACAAGGTAACACTCGTCATATAACCTCAAAATGCAATCTCTGAAAACCTCCGATGCTCGCACATATCGGTCGCCAGCAATCTCGACCTCTAGAGGACAATCCAACGTCTCCGAAGACTCAGTAAACCTCTTGCTAAGTCCAAGGGAGACAAATGATCGGGTAGCTCCCGAATCGAATAACACCTGAACTGGGATACCGTTCACATGGAACGATCCGAAACAACACATAAATATAGCACATAAATATCATAAACATCATATAACAAGAGTTACGGAGAAGAAAACATACCGGTCACCACATCCGGTGCGGCACGCACCTCCTCGGTGGTCAGCTGCAAGGCTTGGCTCCTCACCACTGGAGCATCTGTCTTGCCCTATCGGCCATCCGTGATCCGCAGGGTCGTTGGTGTTGGCGCCGCCACTGGCGTTCCTGATGTCAACCTCGGGTAGTTGGCCTTCTTATGGCCCTTTTGATTGCAATGGAGGCAAATCAGGTCTAAAGTCTGAAGGGTGGGGGTAGGGGCAGTACAATCCCTACCAAAGTGCCCAAGATTGCCGCGCTTATAGCAACATGATGATCCCAATCTACAAACTCCCTCATGAGTCTTTCCGCATTTCCCACAGCGGCTCCGGCCCTGCTGTCCCTTCGACCTAGTGTCAGATCCCTTGGGTTTCTTCCCCGAAACCCCAGTAACGTACCCAGCCTCCCCCTCCTCTTCCGGATGTGCTCTATATCAATCTCCCTCTCTCTCGCCCGCACTATCATGTCCTCCAAAGTCGGACATGCTGAGTAGGTGACATGTTTTCGGATGTCAGCTCTCAACATATCATAGTATCGAGTCTTCTTCATCTCCTCGTCACCCGCATACTGAGGTACCAATAAGGCCCTCTCCCTGAACTTGGCGGTAATCTACGACATCGACTCGGTCGTCTGTCTCATGTCAAGAGATTCCCTGGCCAGCTGCTGAATCTCCACAGCTGGCGCAAACTCATCCCTAAAACTGGTCACAAAATCTGACCAAGTCATAGTCTCAATGGCTGGGGCTCCCAGCGAATCACTAACTGCCTCCCACCAATATCTAGCTCTGTCCGTCAAACACCATGCAACATACCGGACCTTCGACCCCTCAGGGCAGAAGCTCATCAACTGTGCAGACTCGATATCTGCAATCCACCTCCTGACAACAATAGGGTCCTTCGCCCCGTGGAAGTGTAGTGCACCACATCCCCTGAAATCCTTGAAGGAGAGTGTGTGTGTCCCTGACTGGCCATATGCCATGTCACTCCTGAATGCCATGAGGCACTCCTCTATCAGCTCGATAATCCCTTCCTTGATCGACCCGAAAATCACTGGGGTCGCCTCAAGGATGCCTCTCGTGATCTCAGACATGATGAACTCGCATATTCCTTCATCAACTGGCTCGAAACCTGCACCCAAACATGAACCTGATCCTATCCCAGACCCTGAACCTCCTGCTCCGTGACGTGTCACCACCATTTTGAAACAATACATATAATCGTCAGGATCATAAATAACCTCGAGGGATCTCACACACTCTACAAGTTCCCTAGTTCTATCTTAGCCCTCCTTGACTCGAGTACGAATCCTCTGCTTTCAGTAGTACGGGCCCATACTACCTTCCACATCTATCCGTACTTTCCTCAAGGATTGCCTTGACTTCACCAAGTCCCTTGTACTACTACTTCTCGCTGCACTAATCTCATCCTAGGCTTACCCTAGGGTAACTCTCCGACCTACTCTCCGCCATCAGCTGCATAAGGAATTCCAACTACCTTTACCTAACTAGCTTGCGAATACCATTACATATCACTAAGACCAGATAATTCTTTGAATGAAAGATCCTACCCTATAACTACTGCACTCAAACAAGAGTTGCGCAACAGGGATATACCTAACCTTCTGAAATTATTTAGTCCTTGCAATATGTAACTTAACGTATTCGTTTACTAGTTAGTTAAAGATAACTAGAACTCCTAAAAGAACAAAGCAAGCATCATTTGAGCATTGAGTAACCATACCAAGCATATCCTATTCAGGTCATCATATTACTGACTAATCAATTCTAACATGTAGCTCAATAAGAACATATAGCAGGCACAAAAGGCATCTACCTAGATCCTTAACCCTAATCTATCATGCAGTTCTCATACACATACAATAGGCATATAAGGCATCATTCCTAGATCCTTGGCCCTAACCTAACATGCAATTCTCATAATCATATCATATCATAACATAACATGTATTGGTATATTGGGGAAAACTTACTTGAGCTCAGTCGATTGCACGCATCACACACCTTGTTCTTTCTCAAAACTCCTTATTTTAAATTTTAGGAAAACTATTTTTCTTGTAAAATCTTTCAAACCCTCTATTTGAGTCCAGGCACCCCCAAAGGTCTGTCTGAATCCCTCAAACCAAGGCTCTGATACCAACTTGTAACATCCTAAATTTCAAGTCCAAAAATTTCGTTTTTAATATAGTAATTCATAAAACAATTTAGAAGAAAACATCAGCAAGTGATTTATTTCATAAAAACCATAGATTACGTGTCTCAAAATCACATCATCAACTAGTAACAATGTTAGAGTATAAACCCCAAGAATCTCATGTGCAGAAAATCATGTGTGTGTGATGCACTGCTACAGCGCCAACTCCTTCCCCTTCGATGAAGAGGTACCTGAAAACAAAATTGAAAACTGTAAGCACGAAACATAGTGAGTTCCCCCATCATACCACATACCATCTAACATACATACTATCAAACATATCTGGGTATTGATCTACCCCTTCGGTCTCTTTCAACCGGTAACTGCCTAGCATATCAGGGTGCTGGCCTACCCCTTCGGTCCTATCGACCGGTACCTAGCCTAGCATACCAGGGTGCTGGCATTCCCCTTCGGTCCTTTCGACGGATACCTTGCCAAGCATATCATGATGTTGGCCTATCCCTTCGGTCCTTTCGACCGGTACCAGGGACTATTTCACCCTACTCTAACACATAGCATCCTAGTGCATACACATAATATCATATACCGCCTAGCTTATCTGGGTGCTGGCATACTCCTTCGGCCCTATCGACCGGTACTGGGGTCTATCATATCCCTTCTATCACATATCACATAACATCATAGCATACTAGCACATAATCATAACAGATAGCAACATACCAGATAATTATCACAAATACAATCAACTCTACTATAACTCTTACTAGTGGGCCAGCCTTGGTGCCTTAGACCCACTTCTACTGGAAGGTAACTCACCTCAATGTCGTGTAGTAACTGAACTATCATCGGTGCTGGGGTCAACTCCTCTCAAACTCCTACACATAACAATCTTCCTTAATTACCATTTCATACTCGTTACCCTTTCAAGGGTCAACTCAGGTCAAAGTCAAAGTTAAGGTCAACCCCTTGGTTAAAGTCAACTTTTTGTCAAATTCAATATCTGGTTGAATCAACTCGCCGAGTTGGTACACCAACTCGTCGAGTTCCCTCCTACATATTCGGGACTTTTACTCCTAACTCGTCGAGTTCTCCTTCATACAGAGTCGGGACCTTTTGCTCATGACTCGCCGAGTTCATCCTTGAACTCGTCGAGTCCTGCTTCATATCAGTTGGGACATTTGTCTTGAACTCGTTGAGTTCATCCTTGAAATCGTCGAGCTCTTTGATCTTCAAGTCCATATTCAAGTCCATCTTGTTGAGTCCTCTTCTAGACTCAACCAGAATTCTCAGACACAGAAAAGGTTGGGGAACCATGACCCGAGTCGCCGAATCCCCCAAAGTCCAAGTCCATTCAGTCCGTTTCAATCGGGCTTATTGCATCCAAAGCATAGATCTTACCTCCTAGGGTCGATATAAAACATAAAGTTACAAACTTTACGTGTATGCATGGGTTTTATGAAGCTAAAACACCAAAACTAAGCCATGAAGGAGTTCTAATGTATGGGATAGGGCCATAACTCAATAAAGGTGGCGACTTTAAGCTTCCTGAGCTCAAAAGTTCCCAGATCTAAAATCATTACTCTATTATGCACTCAAATCCCGAGAGTGACTTAGAAATGACCCAAAAATGACAATATGTAAGCCCTAAAGAAGATCTAAGTGATGGAAAGCCAAGTTATAAGCTTTATACCTCAAACAAGCTGGAAATGCAACCCAAGTTCTGGATCTACGACCTTCTTCTTGAATCTCCAAGCCTTTCCTTCCTTCTCCAAGCTTCAAATCACTAAAATGGCACAAAATAGCTCAATAACACTCACAAGCTATTTAGGGTTTTGAGAATAGGGTCTGAGGGTGATGGAGGCTGGAGTGGAGGCCATATAAGGTGTTTAAGTAGGGTGAAAACCCTAAAATTTAGGGTTTCATTCAGACAGATCTACTCGTCGAGTCGGGGCTTCCGACTCGTCGAGTAGACTCTTCCACCCGCGTCCAAGATTCACCCATACTCGACGAGTTTGGGGCCTCAACTCGTCGAGTCCCAGTATAAAAATGCAAAAATGATATTTAAAATACGTACCGGGAACCGGGAGTTATATGGTGTGTATGAAACTATGATTTGTGTTGATAACTTAGGTAATAGTGTATTTCATATTGATTCGTCTAATGGTTTAGACAATGCATGCTTGTGGCATTGTCGTCTTGGGCACATTAATAAGAAACGTATCGGCCAATTCCAAATGGATGGAGTGTTGGAATCATTTGACTTAAGGCCTGATGATGAATGTGAATCTTGTCTTTTAGGGAAAATGAAAATATCACCTTTTCATTGTATCTTGTGAAACAGGTGAGGGTTTTTTGGATCTCATACACACAGATGTGTGTGGACCCTTCAGATCCACCACAAGGGATGCTAAATGATTTATGTGACATTTACTGATGGTTATAGCATATATGGTTATATATACTTAATCAAGTATAAATCAGAAACCTTAAAAAAGTTCAAAGAGTTTAAACATGAGGTCGAGAATCAATTAGGTAGGAAGATAAAGATACTCTGATCTGACAGAGGCAGGGAGTATCTTCGTATGGAGTTCCACTACTATCTCAAGGAATATGGAATTGTTTCACAATTGACTCCTCCTAGGACACCACAACTTAATGGTATGGCTTAGAGATGCAATCAGACCTTGTTAGACATGGTTCGTTCCATGATGAGTCGAGCTTCTCTTCCCATTTCTTTTTGGGATTATGCCTTAGAGACAGTCACCCATATCCTCAATCTTGTCCCTACCAAGAAGGTTGCCAAAACACCTCACGAGATGTGGATAGGAATGTTCGCTCGTTAGCACATATCAAGGTTTGGGGTTATGAAACTTTCGTTAGACGAGAGACTCATGACAAGATAGAACCTAGAAGTAAGAGATGTATTTTCATTGGTTACCTACAAAAGTCACTTGGATATTTGTTGTACATACCTAGTGAAAATGTGGTCTTTGTAGCACGAAGAGGAGTCTTTCATGAGAGATCTCATATGCAAAGAGGACAATGGGAGTACAATTGACCTTGAAGAGATTCAAGAGTCAATTGATAATGGAACCTTAGAAGATACTAGCGCTCAACTAGAGGATGAGACTCATGTTGAAACCATTGATAATTCGTTAACTCTTCGACTTTCTAGTAGAGTTAGCATGCCACCAACTTTCTATGGTTTACATATAACATCAGATGGTGATACATTTATCAGTGATCAAACACTGGTAAATTTGGATGAGCCAGCTAACTACAAAGAAGCGATGACAGGCCCTGGGGCAGCCAAGTGGAAAGAGGCAATGGATAACGAGAACAAGTCCATGTATGATAATCGAGTTTAGAATTTTGTTGATGAAGAACCTAGTCGAAAGACATTTGGTTGCAAATGGATCTTCAATAAAAAGACCTATATTTATGGAAATGTACACACTTTCAAGGATCAACTGGTAGCAAAGAGCTTTACTCAAACCTCAGGGATTGACTATGATGAGACCTTCTCACTAGTAGCGAAGATAAAGTCTGCCAGGATAATGCTCGCCATAGTTGCCTTTCATGATTATGAAATATGGCAGATGGACGTCAAAAATGCTTTCCTTATTGGAAAGTTAGCTGAATATGTTTACATGAGTCAGCCAGAAGGTTTTGTAGATACAAAGTATCCTAATAGAGTGTGTAAGCTTGAGAAATCTATTTATGGATTAAAACAAGCATCTCGTAGCTGGAATCTTTGCTTCCATGAGAAAGTCAAAGAATTTGGTTTCTCTAGGAGTGAATATGAGTCTTGTGTGTATATCAAGGCTAGTGGGAGTATAGTAACCTAGTGTTGTATGTTGATGACATACTCCTTATCAGAAACAACATTCCAAACTTGTAAGAAGTTAAGTCCTTGCTTGGAAAGTATTTTTCTATGAAGGATCTAGGAGAGACAACCTATATTCTTGGGATAAGAATCTTAAGGGATAGGAAGAAAAGACTAATTGGTCTTAGTCAAAGTACATATTTGGATAAGGTACTAAAATATTTTAGTATGGAGAATTCCAATAAAGGAGAGCTACCTATTCGTGGTAATGCCAAATTAAGCAAGACTCAAAGTCCTAGTATAGATGAAGAAATAGCAGAAATGATTCGATTCCTATATGCTTCGGCTGTAGGATCAATCATGGAATCTATGACATGTACTCGCCCTGATGTATCTTTTGCATTGAGCATGGTTAGTTGATTTCAAGGAAATCCTAGCAGAACTCATAGGACAGTAGTAAAGAACATTCTCAAGTATTTGCAAAGGACAAAGAATATGATTCTAGTCCATGGTGGTAGTGATACGTTGAGAGTGACCGGGTACAGTGGCACCAACTTTCAAACAGATAGAGACAATCTTCGTTTTCAATCTGGCTTGGTGTTTATGTTAAATGGAGGAGCAGTTACTTGGAAAAGTTCCAAGCAGGACACAATGGTTGATTCTACTTATGAATCAGAGTACATAGCAGCGAGTGAAGCGTCGAAGGAAGCGGCTTGGCTGAAGAGCTTTATCGGCGATCTCGAAGTAGTTCCGATCATTCAAGAGCCAATGGTACTTTTTTGCGATAATGAAGGACCGGTTTCTTTAACCAAAGAACTGAGAGATCATGGTAATGAAGACATGTTGGCTGAAAGTACCATTGTATCAGACATAGAGTTGAAGAAGGCCATCTCATAGTGAAGAGAGTTTCATCAGAAGATAATCTTGTAGATCCTCTCACAAAGGCTCTGAGTAGGATTAATCATAGTCAACATCCTAGGAGCATTGGTTTGAGATATGACATTAGTTTTGGTAGTTAGATGATTAGTTTGAAACTTGTAATAGAATAAATGTAATTGATTTTGGCGACTGAAGAATAGAGATTATTTATGAGTATTGTTTACTGCCTTTGTCAATTATTCATTCTTGTGTTTCGTTTTGCATGTTTTACTTCCTGAATAATTTGATTATTCTAAGCTCCACAGTCGCTCATACTTTAGGAAGTAAGTAGTGAATGAAGACTATCGTGAATTGGATTGTATATTGTCTAAGGAGTTTAGACATAGCAATTATGTTGCTACAACGTTCATGAGTACTTACAAAATTGAGATTTGAGTATTAGATAAGCCCACGCTTAGAGAATTACTTCATGGATTATATCACGAGTAATTCTGAGACGATAATATCTTATATTCTTAAAATGGAGAGATATGTGTTGTAATATACAAGTCGCTTGTACATTAGTGTTGCGTAAATGCATCAGTAACTTGATGTTATAAAACGTAGTGTCATGTGCAATTTAGTGAGTAAAAGATACAAGCATATAAGCCAAATTTCATTCGTTCCTTTTGCCTAAACGGGAAAAGTGATATCTTTGGGCCCCTCTGTGATTTGGTGTTGACTGATAGTGTTGGGCCCAGCGAGGATAAATTGATGTGTTCAATTAGTAAGCCTTATGAGGTCATCACAAATCAGGAAATCAGGAAATAGAATTTTGGATAATGAGATTGATTCTAATCCATGTCTTGTGCCCATATGATATCTAGAATAATGAAGGAATATTTGATCACTTATCTAAAGGACAAATATCTGATCAGATCAGAATTCGGTAGTTGCTTTGGAAAGCACCCTTTGCTGCTTAATTTAGATGTTATACCAATAATTTAGCTTTAGACTTATCCAAGTAGGAGACTGTTAGATTAGGTGTCTAATATAATAGCTAAATTAGTATAATCTTGAATTATTAGCAAAGTCCTTATGGGTTGTCCTCAAACCTAGTAATGGACTGGAATGCTATTTAGAATTAATTTGTTATATGATTAATAAATTGGTTAAAAATAAAAATAAATAGTTTATTAATATATTATGAGAATAATATATTAATTATAAATAGTATTATTTAGAATTAATCAGAAACAAATTGGAATTACTTTTGGGATTAATTGGAATAATTAAAAGTGGAAGGACTAAATGTGACAATAATCAAAAGTTGAACATTGACCAATATTAAAACCTCCATAAGAGGGGGATGAATTCTAGATGGCTAAGGGATTTTTATTGGGCATTAAGGAAGCCTAGGAATCCTTAAGGAGCAAGAAAATGGGATAAAGCTTATATAATGAAACTACCTTATCAATAGCTCCTCTAGTCACCTATACAAACCCTCATAAGGGGTTATGGTTTTCGGCCATCCCTCTCTATGAGAGAAAACCAAAAATTCCCTTCCTCCCTCTCTTTCTCTCCTCTTAAGCCTCCAACTTGTTAGGGTTTGGGTGTGAGCCATTAGAGGCACGAGACTTCTGTTGCTTGCTTTCTGAAGACCAACAAGGAAGCATTACTAGTTTATTTGCAATAATAAACTAAGGTATGTATTTTCTAATAACCCTTTAGTAATTTTGAAAATAGCAACCTACTTTTAGGGCTCTTGATATTCAATAGTTGTTTGCAAATCATAGTGAGAACATAGATCCTTTAGGGTGCATGTGAACTTGGGGTTTATGTTTTTCCACCAATAACAGTTTTTTGTAACATATAAAACCCGTCACTACCTTTACTAGAAGAACCCAATGCTTCCCCTTCTTTCTTATCAGAGTTTAACTTGTCATATTTATGGTACCCCCGCTTCCTCAAAGACCATCATTGTCGAAGAAAAGCAAGTTTTGAATCATGCCTTTCTTACTTGGAAAGATCTTGACCAACGTGCAGTGATTATTCTTAACTCCTCTCTCACTGAGGAGGTCATTATCGAGGTTCTTGGCCTCACCTATGCTCACTCCATTTAGATTTCCTTAGAATCTGCCTACAACATTTCCTCTGTAGAACAGATTCACTCTCTCCAAGATTCACGAAGGCAGATTTCCAAGGGTACCTCTTCTGTTTCAGAGTATGTCAGGAATTTTAAGGCTATTTGTGACATGCTAACTGCAATCAGTCATCCTGTTGAAGATATGGACACACTCCACTAGTTTCTTTGTGGATTGGGAGCCTCCAATGAAACCTTTTCCATTTCCACTCGCACCTCCAAGCCATTTCCTTCTTTTTTAGATCTTCTCTCTTATATTGAAAGTCATGAACTATTTTTATAGTCTCTTTCATGATTCGTCTACACCGCCTACATCTTTCTTCCCTCAACAATCATGGGCTGGCAACACTACCAATACCAAAAGTGGTCGCAATCAAAACTTTACACGTGGTGGTGGTCGTGGAGGCTTCAATTGTGGTAGAGGACATGGTGGTTGACATCCTTTCCACTATCAAATAATTTAGAACAAATGGAAACTATGCATCATCATGTCTTACTCTTCACACACATGCCTCCAATGCTTCATTTTCTTATGAAAACTTAGCTCAATCGTTTTACTCACAGTGCCATGTCAACGAAGGACACGCAGATTGGTATGTCGATTCTGGTGCTACATCTCATATGAATTCTATACCGGATAATATCTCATACACGGCTCCAAACACGGTTAATATGCATGTCACCTTTGATAATGGTCAAAAGCTTCCTGTTTCTCATATTGGTCACTCCATGCTCTCTAATAAATTGTTTTTACATGATGTCTTAGTCATTCCATATTTTTGAAAAAATCTATTATCCATTAGTAAACTTACAAGGGATCACCCGGTTGATGTCTTATTCTCTCAACCATTTTTTACCATTCGGGACAGGGTAAGCAAACAGGTGATAGCACGAGGCCTATGTGAAAATTAATTATAAATGCTCAAGAATGGAACCTTGGCTTTGACTATAACCTCTAGTGTTTCAACAAAAGCTTCTTTTGAACTATGGCATGCTTATTTAGGTGCATATTGCTTTTGATATTATTTGTTGTTTGCATAAATTGGGTGTTTTACGTGTTACTTCTTTGCTTCCAAAACAACTATTTGTAAACCTTGTCAACTTTCTAAGGGACAACTTTTACCATTTGAACTTAATCCTAGACGGTCTTTGCATCCATTAGATTTAATTCATTGTGAAAATTGGGGCCCTGCTCCTGTTGATTCTAGTGGATATCTTTACTATGTTGTTTTTGTGGATGACTACTCATGTTTTACATGGTTTTATCCCTTAAATACTAAATTCAGTTTCTATCCGATTCTCAAGGCCTTCATCAATTTAGTGCAAACTCAGTTTTCTAGAAAGATAAAATCTTTCAAAATGATGGTGGTACAGAGTTTGTTAACCATATGGTTCGCAAAATCTTTGAGGATAATGGTACTTTTCATCGCTTATCTTACCCTTATACACCTCAACTGAATGGACTTACTGAGTGTAAGCATATGCATACTGTGGAAACAAGTCTAGCAATGTTATTTCATTCTCATGTCCCTGCATCTTCCTAGGTGGATGATTTCAGTTATGCAACATTCATCATAAATCGCTTTCCCACCAAAGTACTCGATAATAGCTCTCCTTTTTAGTTTATTTACTCAAGGCTTCCAATTATAGAAATATTTGAACCTTTGGTTGTCAAGTATATACATATCTTCGGGATTATTCAACTCACGAACTTGTACCAAGAAGCATCCCTTGTATTTTTATTGGTTATAATACCCAATACAAAGGATATAAATGTCTTGATCCGACAACTTTTGGCATCTACATCACCAGGCACGCTCGCTTTGATGAAACTGCTTTCCTTTTTGCCAGCAAAACCACTCATCAAGATCTATATACACTCGATGTTCACAGCTTTCTCGAAGATAGTATACTCACTTCTTCACCACTACATCACGTTCAATCTTCATACCCACCAAATGCTGTTGGGCCTTCTCTTGGCATTACATCTATTCAACCCATAATTTCTAGTGGTATTTTCTAGCCCATGTCATCTTCTTCGCCATCACATTCCAACCCTACATCTGGTTCTTCAGAACCCATTCTATCTTCTGATTCTTCACTTCAGGATAACTCCTCATCTGATGAAGAATTTCACGCTCTGTCTTCATGTTGCTCTATTACCTGACATTTAGTCCTCATCCCTCACAATGCAAATGTTGTTGGTTCTAAATGGGTGTACCGCACCAAATACAATTCTGATGGTACCATTGAATGGTTTAAAGCATGCCGTGTTGCTCAAGGTTTTACTTAAGTTCCTAGTATAGACCACTCTCATACCATCATCCCTGTTGTCAAAGCCTCAACTGTCACTACAAAAAAAATACCCTTTAACGATAGGCATTGTGTGTCGTAAAAGCCACAGATTACACGCAAATGTGTGTCAAGTAAGGCCCTGTCATAAAGGAAGACGACATGCATTTGCGTGTCGTAAGCAATGCCAATTTACGACACGCATTTAAGACGCATACTTACGACACACATTGCGTGTCAAGGAAGGCCATGTCGTAAAGGAAGACGACACACATATGTATGTGTAATATCCTGTTTCGAATCGTCTGTGGTTAGGGTTCGTGGGCTGCAACCCGGGCATGAGGAAGTCTCGGGGTTGCGACGAGTTGCTAGAAGCGTAAGGCATCTCGTCACCTTTCCGTGGATATGAGGTTCATTCGAATCGGAGTTATATCGAGGAAGTAATGGAAGTTTGAATTTTTGGCAGGATAAGTCCCTTTTTTGAGAAAGTTGGCAGCTGAGTACGTTGGGCGTACGTGTGTGTACGCTTAGCGTACTCATGTGCTTGGTTTTTAAGCAGAGCCACCTAGTACGTTGGGCGTACAAGAGGGTACGTTGGGCGTACTAGGCACAGAGTGAAAACCCTAATTTCGGGTGTGTCCCTATATAAAGGATATGATGGCCTCATTCCTGGCCACTATTCTCAGTCATCAACCCTCTTAAACCCTACACCTTCGTTCATAGAGCTTGTGAGTGCATTTGAGAGGCTTTGGGTGATTTTGTATGTTTTGGAGTGAAGAATAAGCTTTGGAGAAGGAGTGAGAGTCCAGGCCCTTGGATCTGAGCATATCTGTGTTGGGAGCTTCATATAGAGGTATAAAGCTTCAAGATTTCTCACTCTTTTGATTTGTGCCTCATAGTGATGTATTTTAGGGTTTTTGTCCCAAAGTTGGAGACTTTATGAGTTATTGAGCTCTAGAGACTATGATCAACTCCTTTGAGTGTATTTTGTGGTGTTTGTCATAAAAATCAGGACTTGGACGTTGGGATCAAGCCATGCATGAGATATGATCATTTTGAGCTAAGAAAGTGAGAGTTTTGTGTGCTTGTGACCTTATTAGCCATGCAAAGGCTTAAAGTCACGGACTTTATGGAGTAAGAGCTATTAGGGAGTCTAGATCAGTGATATGAGCCAAGGTCGTAACTGATTAAGACCAAATGAGTGGAAAGAGTGAGACTGGGAAGTATGCTGAGCGTAATTCGAGTAGGCCCCGCGTACTGACCAGGTGTTCCCGATGGCTAATCTGGATTCATGAGTACGTTGAGCGTACCAAGGGAGGTACACCCCGCGTAACCTCACTATGGACTTTTGGGCTAAATCTCCTTTCGGACCTTGAGTGTTGGGCCTGGAGTTTGGGCGGGTTGCAATAGAGTTTTGGACCAGAGGAATATATATATATATATATATATATATATATATATATATATATATATATATATATATATATATATATATATATATATATATATGTGTGTGTGTGTGTGTGTGTGTGTGTGTGTGTGTGTGCTTTGGGCCCTTGAGTTGGGCTTGTCATTTAGATTTGAGAGTTGGGCCTTGGTGGGCCCAATGGGTTTTAGATTATTGATGGGCTGGATAGTGGACTACCTTTAGACCTAATGATTGAGAGTTTGGACTTAGTTCCTAATTGGGTTAATTGTGGGTTTGGCTCAGATATAGAAGCCGGTGCGCAGCAGCAACGTTTATAGGGGCTGTTCATCATCCGAGGTGAGTCTTCTCACTATACTTTACCATGAGTGGTATCTATGTGTAACCGGAGGGTCTTATGTGCTTACTTGAGTTATGTGATATTCTGCATTATGTCTTTGTGATTTATGTTGAGTATTATTATTATGAGCTTATTAATTTAGGACCGGAGGGTCCACTCGAGTTTTGGGACCGGAGGGTCCCACTGATACAAATTGACCAGAGGGTCTTATCTGAGTATAGCCATGAGAGGTTACTGAGATATGTGTGGTATTTTGGGGAGCTCACTAAGCTTCGTGCTTATCGTTTTATGTGATATGTGTTTTAGGTTTTTCTCAGGATCACGAGAAGGCGTCGGCTTGACTGTACACACCAGTGGAAGAGTTATGTTTTGCGGATCCTAGATTATTAATCAAATAATTATGGAGTTGTGATTTGTAAATTAAATAAATGAGATTTTTGTGAAATGTGTTATGAGAATTATGTGATTTTAAATGAAAATTTTGTTTGAAAATTTACGGTGTTACAAGTTGGTATTAGAGCCTTGGTTTGAGGGATTCGATGCACCTTCGGGTATATCTGGACTCAAACTGAGGATTTGAGAAAAAATTTCAAAAGAAATGATTTTTTTAAAACGAGCAAGAGTTTCTACGAGAAAAACGAGAAGGAGCAGTGTGTACAATCAGCCAGAGCCCGAACAGTGATTTCCCAAAATACCCTTACTTATTTGTGTTATGAGTTATTATTGAGATATTAGTGATGCATGCTAGAAGATAGGCTAGGTATTTCATATTTTAGGGCCAGAGTTTCCTGATTTGTGATGCCTTAGCCTAGGAATTTTGCTATCTGTGATGTGCTTTAAGTATGTGTTGTGTAAGAGTATCCAGCAGAAATATTTTGGAGAGAACTTTGAGTAGAGGAGTAATCTAGGAGAGATACCTAGATGAGCATTGGAGGAGCCTACTGAGAGAGTAGTTAGATACCCGCGATGGGTAGAGTTGCTTGAGTTCAGTGATACCTTTTGAGTATGAGTATAGCAAGTAGAGTTGTAACCTATAGTGGTTGTACGTGTTGGTAGGGATTATTCGATGCCCGAATGCTGCTTGCTTCATTCTTTGTGGAACTCTAGATGATGGGAGTCAGCTACTAAGTGAACATGACGATATTTAGGAGGTAGATGGCTGGCATCATAAGGAGTTCTTCATCAGCTGATGACAGAGAAGTGAGAGAACCTAGGAAGAGCCTAGGGAGTGACCTTAGTTAGATGAGTAAGCTGATACAGGAGAGAATTCGCTGGGGTGCGACCAGGTTTAACGGGATTGGTGATCGAGAAGGTTGAGCAGCTACTTACGAAATCTGGGACGATCCGTGTGAAAATATGGGTAGATGTGGCAGGTAGTATGGGCGCGTACTACTGAAAGTAGAGGACCCGTACTCGAAACAGGGAGAATTCCAGAGGTTCTAAGTAGCAGATTGAGAGGTGATAACATAGTTCAAGTACCATGATTCGTAGCAGATTGAGAGGTGATCACATGGTTCGAGTACCATGATTCATGGCGGTTAGTGCTTCTGGTTTTACCAGTTGTCCCGTTGTGGTTGATTCGACCGAGATCAGATAATAGAGTGTGGGGCCAAAGGGCCATGTCGAGCGCGTTTAATGGAGTATACCTTGAGAGGGAAATCGAGTTAGTTTCTGAGAGATTTTATTGGTGAGATGCCAGTTGGAGTCGCAAGGCTCAGGGATGAGTAGAGATGATGTTTATTGGAGGATCACGGTCAAAGTTGAGCAATCGACTGATGGATGAGACGTCACCTTCTGTGGCAAGAGTGCGCTGTCTCGTTTCGTGGGTGAAGCAAAAGGGATAACGAGTTTCTGGTTTCAGAGTTTGGAGGTAAACCCCGTGGGGGTAGCATTTGGTGGTGACCTTTTCACCAGAGTATTTGGGCAGTATGTCTGCTGTGAGGTATTTCTTGTACCATGGAGTCATTAGTGGGGACTGAGATTGTGGCAACCCAAACATTTTTCCGTTAAAGTTAACCGTTTTCCGTTAAATAAATTCATATTTTATTTATTTATTTATTTATTTCGTTAAATTCCTATGGTTTGGGAAATCATTTAAGTTATATAATTGAATTTTATACCAGAGTTGGAACAAAAATCGCACGAAAAACCCGAGTTTCCTTCGAAAAATCAGCAGTTTCCGGCCTGACTAGTGTTCACGGCCGTGAACCCGTTCACGGTTGGACCCCACCACCGACCATACTCCCAGGCTATATATACGTGACTCCTAACCTCATTTATATTTTTCTGGCCGCGAACACACACACACACTCTCTCTCTCTCTCTAAAAGTCATCACCCAAAAACACAAGAAGACACAATATTTCTCTTCATCTACCACTCTATCCGCCTAGGAACTCGCTGTGGAGCATCAAAACATCCGTTTTTCATCAAGATCGAACATATTTGTTCTTGAGTTCACGGCCGTACACCCTTCAAATCTTCAAACCATCAAGGGCCGTAATCCGTTTACGGCCGTGAACCCTTCAAACATTCATATTTCCTTCAAGAACACCGTTCACGGCCGTAAACCCTTCAAGGGGCTGTTCACGGCCGAGAACAATTCACTGCCATAATCCCCTTCAAAGTCGCAAACCTTCCTAAGTGGTGAACTTGGCTGAAAACCCGCTTTCTTCGATTCAATCGAGTCCCGGTAACATTCCTAAACCAAAAGCAAGTGTTTTTCTAACACTATAAATAATGGTTTCACTAATAAAATACATATATGTATTTAATTGATATTAGGATCCCGTTCAGTGTCGCGTACATCAACCCGAGGGTCATCACTCCCAGTTTTGTTGTCCGACATTTCACGCAACCAACGGTGAGTTCATACCCGTATACTTTTATGATTTTAATGTTTTCAAGGGGGAGAGTAAAAGCCAAACACAAATGATTTGTGAATTTATTCAAGAGAATTTAAAAACACTTAAAACTGATGCAACTGATACAGTCATACAGTTTCCACATTTTATAAAATATTTTGATATTTTATCCCTTTTGTATTATGCTGAGCACAAGGGACGTTTTCAACTTACTGCCAAATTGCATAGTTTTCAGATTAATTCATGAACCAAATACATAATATTCATACAAACTATAATAGGTATAGTTTGGGGTTTCAATATACAGTTTTACAAATTTAGAGCTTATTCATTGCTAAACATATAAACTATGACAGACTTAGTTGATGATATTCATATATATATATATATATATATATATATATATATATATATATTCTCGGGTAACAAGAATACTTTATTAAATAATTATTTAAGTATAATTATTACTCTGTAAAGTAAACAAACGAATTTAAATACAAAAGAACAATACAAAACTATATGTAAACTAGTTAATACAGGATTGTGAGACAACTCTTCATTTGTACCTTTCGGGGTACAGGCTAAATCCTATCATAGTATAAGCAGAGTCTCCTAGAGGGAGAGCGCGAGATTTGTGAATAGATCTATTCGGGACTGGCAATCCCACACCTGAACCGCTACCTACAGTTAGGCAGTCATGCCTGGGGTGACAAATATCATATATCTGACACTTGAAGAACGTCGTAAAGGTCACTAGGTCATATCAAGCATGGTTATACGACTCACAATAGTATAAACTGACCTCTTGTTTACGGGATTTCATTCTTCCTTAGTTTTATTTTAATTAATAGAACTACTATATATTATATTGGATGATTCCAGGGATTTCAACTCATGGTTTTATTTTAAGTAATGAAACTAGTATACATACTGGTGATAGTCAGGGTTTTACATTCAAAACAGTCTTATACAATTCATCTGGTGGTAAACAGACAATCAAACTAATACTTTATGGAACATTGTAATAAACTTATATGTTAGAAAATATAGAATTTTCTTGGAAACATGTAAACACTTTTAACTGATTCATTAAAAGGATTTCATTACAAAAACATGCTTATGAACTCACCAGATTAATGCTGATACTCTTTTCAAAACCGCTTGTATTCTCAGGAAATCAGTAGACAGGTACCTCAGCAGACTTTTGAGAAGACAGAGCATATAGAGTCACGTCTTTATTTTGTACTTTTGATGTATATAAATATGAATCAAACAGATGTAAATACCTTTTTATATATTCAATGTAATGGTTGTGTTTACTTTGATTACTATGATGCAATTGTTGTGATACCACATAACGTCATCCACCCCCAAACGTTTCCGCCATTCCGATTTGGGGGTGTGATAGATTGATATCAGAGCTATTGTTTATAGTGAACTAAGTATACCGAACCTTACATGGTATACAAATATAAACACTAAAGGTCCGAAGCGCTCTGAAACTAAAAGTATACTTTAAAATTTTAAGTATTTTACAAAAGTATACAAGTATACATATGTACAAGAAGCTATAACATAGTAAGAACTACATAAAAGTATTTAGGGCAAGTTGGACACTGCGGTTAAACCTGAATAGTTATGTAGACATATGTGGGGCCAATATAACCTGGTCAACTATATTTGTCCGAGATATGACCAAAATGTGTTTGGGAGTGACTGTGGTGTTGCGCCAAGTCTAAAACTCACCAAATCATATACAAATGAAGCACATAGTTAAAATACTGTAGGAGTATTTTATGGTTCTATAACACTGCACAGAGTTATCACTAGTAGTACAAATCCTCATAAATGAAAGACCTGCAATTCCTTGTTTATGTTAGTAAACTTTTATTGTAGATCTCTAAGATCGCTGTAGGATTTAGATATGTTTTGCTCGAAAATATCCAATTCCTGATCAGTATATAAGGCTTATCATCATTGTTTCCCTTGTATCTTTTAGAGAAAGATGCCTCCCAGGAAGAGACCCAACAGAAAGAGCAACAACCCTCCGACAGATCGTCAGCCACCACCTCCTTAGTTTGATCCTGCCATGTTCCAGGCACCAGTTACAGCCGATGTGGCTACCGCGATGGCGCAAATAAATCCTGGTGGCTCTAGCGGATCAAGAAGTGGTACCCACCCCAAAAATCTTGAGGGTGGTAAGGGACACCCGAAGGAGTGTTCCTACAAAGATTTCATGAATGCGAAACCCAAATCCTTCGACGGCAATGGAGGAGTCATTGCCCTAACCCTCTGGTTTGAGAAGATCGAATCAATTTTTGAGATTTGTGCATGTTCTGAGGTTAGCAAGGTGAAGTTTGCCACCTGCACCTTCACCGATAGAGCATTGACTTGGTTGAATAGCCGCGTCGAATCCCTAACTCTGCTAGTGGCAAATGCCATGGGTTGGGAGAGTTTAAAAGAACTAATGCTTGCTGAGTACTGCCCAAGGGGCGACATGTAGAAGTTAGAGCACGAGCTCTGGAACGAGAATATGAAAGGTTCCGACATTGCTACTTATACAGCTAGATTCTGCGATCTGGCTCTTCTATGTCTGGGGATGGTCACCCCGGAAAGCAAGAAGATAGATAGGTACATTTGGGGATTGACGCCCCCAACTCAAGAAAATGTGTTGGCTGCTAAACCTCTCACATTCGAGAGTGCCAAGTGTTTGGCACAAACTCTTATAGATCACGAGGTTGATCTTGATGAAATGAGAGTCGTTCCCGAACCACCAAAAGCGAGTGGTGGGAAGAAAAAGTTTTGGAATAAGCGTAAGGGCCAGTCTTCACAGGAGCCCTCCAAGAAACAACAAACAGTGGCAGTCCATGTTGCTACCACTCCTACTGTTGTTCCAACCGCCCAAGCACCTGCCAGTAGATATGTTGGTACTCTTCCAAGGTGCGACAAGTGCAATTTCCACCATCACGGACCGTACAGTGAATTTTTGTGCAACGACTGTGGCAAGAAGGGGCACACAGCTCATTTCTACAAGACACAAGCCCAACAAACCAATCAGACTCTTGGAGCGGGTGTTGGTCAAGCCTGTTATGGTTGTGGGGAGACCGTCCACTTCAAGAGGAATTGCCCAAAAGCAACAACAGCTGGCAACATAGGGAGAGTTCTAGCGATGGGCCAGAAGGAGGCAGTTGCTGATCCCACCGTTGTTACGGGTACGTTCCTCCTCGACAACTCTTATGCATGCATTCTTTTCGATTATGGTGCGGAGAGAAGTTTTGTTAGTCATACATTTAAGCATCTACTCCAGCATAAACCCCAACCTTTAACCAAAACATTTACCGTCGAGATGGCTAACGAAAAGAAAGAGAGCACTAACGACGTATTCATCGGTTGTACCCTTACCCTAAACGACCATTCCTTTCCAATCGAACTTATGCCAGTTTCCATAAAAAGCTTCGACGTTATCATCGGTATGGATTGGTTGAGCCTCAATAATGTTGATATCCTTTGTTATAAAAAAGCCATTCGCCTCAATCTGCCCTAGGGCGAAGCCCTCATAGTCTACGGTGATAAACTCAGCTCAAACCTTCGTATCATTTCATGCATCAAAGCCCAGAAATATCTGTGAAAGGAGTGCCATGCATTCATAGCCCATGTCATTAATGAGAAACAGGAAGTTAAAGACCTCGAGAGCATCCCTGAAGTCTGCAATTTTCCTGATGTCTTCCCCGAAGATCTTCCCGGAATCCCTCCCGAGCGCCAAGTCGAGTTCCATATCGACTTCATTCCCAGAGCTACCCCCGTAGCCAAATCCCCTTACCGTCTAGCGCCGGAAGAAATGCAAGAGTTATCCATCCAGCTCAATGAACTACTCAGCAAGGGATTCATCAGACCAAGTTCCTCGCCATGGGGAGCCCCGATCTTGTTTGTGAAAAAGAAAGATGGATCCATCAAAAACCGGTATCCGCTACCCAGAATCGACGACCTCTTCGATCAACTACAAGGAGTCGGCTATTTCTCAAGAATAGACCTGAGATCAGGGTACCATCAGTTGTGAGTCCATGAAGGTGATGTTCCCAAGACAACATTTCAGACTCGGTATGGTCACTACAAGTTTGTAGTTATGCCATTTGGTCTAACCAACGCACCCACAATATTCATGGATCTGATGAATAGGGTGTTCCGCCCTTTCCTAGACAAGTTCATAATAGTGTTCATTAATGATATACTTGTCTACTCTCGGAGTGAGGAATATCATAGACAACACTTGAGGGTAGTGCTAGAAACTCTAAGGGCGGAGAAACTTTATGCAAAATTTTCAAAGTGCGAATTCTGGATCAGAAAAGTAACTTTCCTTGGTCACTTGGTTAGTGAAGAAGGCATACACGTGGATCCTTCCAAAATCAAGGCTATTGAGAATTGGTCAGCACCGAAGACGCCCACGAAAATCCGTCAATTCTTGGGTCTTGCTGGCTACTATCGTAGGTTTATCCAGAATTTCTCCAGGATTGCTAAGCCTTTAACCACCCTGAATCAAAAAGGTGTACCTTTTAGTTGGGGAGAAAAACAAGACACTGCGTTTCAAACATTAAAGCAGGCACTATGCAGCGCACCTATCTTGTCTCTGCCTGAAGGGACGGAGGACTTCGTTGTCTATTGTGATACGTCCAATCAAGGCCTAGGTTGTGTGCTCATGCAGTGAGGAAAAGTTATTGTCTATGCCTCGAGACAGCTGAAAGTACACGAAATACATTATGTCACACCCCCAAACTAGAACGGGGGAAACGTTCGGGGGCGGAGGACGTCATGTACAGTATCATGACAATGCACAATAGTAAACAACCAACAACATCATCCATTGCATTAATAATATAATTTAATACAAGTGTGTTTTCTGTATAGTTTGAAAGACACCAAAATATGAATCAAAATAAAAGAGGAGTCTCGAATGTGCTCCATCTTCTCAAAACCTGGTCCAGTGTACCTATCTACTGGTGACCTGAGAATACAAGTTATTTTGAAAGAGTAGATCAACATTTAAGCTGGTGAGTTCATAAGTATTTTAGTGTCAAATGTTTGTATAAGTTTGATGAAAATGTTTGTAAGTGTTTGGCGTAAAGTTTGTAAGTGTTTGATGTAAAGTTTGTAAGTGTTTGATGTAAATGTTTGTATACTTCCTAGAAAATCCTATATTTTCTACTAAAATGGAGAGTAGTCTTCTACCAAGACCCGACTGTTCTGTATGTTTATTCTTTTGTAAAAGTGAGTGTTTTTCCAAATATATGACTATTATTACTAGAAAATAGTTTACATTACTTTTTATGAGAGAAGATCACTATATGAATGTAATGGGAAAATGAAAGTGTACAGTAATGCTGTAATAAGTAATTACTGAAGCACTAACTACCTTAAAACCAATTTGTTTAATTAAGGTTAAAATGTGATGTGGTTATAACCATACTGATTGACGAGTATATAACACGACGACCTGCTGGCGTCGAAACTGATGTGACATTTGTCACCCCTTGGCCTGCCGGCCAAACTATAGCGAACAGTCGGGATGCGGGATTGTCAGTCCCGTATAGATCTATACACACAATGCCCGCTCTCCCTCCAGGAGACTCTGGTTACAAAACGCGACCTAACAAGTATATTGCTAAGCCGTGAAGTAGTCTCACATTAATGTTATATTGTTCGTGTAAAAGGATGTATGTTCCTTTCTGTTCTTGTTATTGTATGTTCCTTTCTCTTCTTGTTATTGTATGTTCCTTTCTATTCTTGTTATCATATGTTCCTTTCTGTTCTTGGTATTGTATGTTTGAACTGAATCATGTATGAACTGACTCTTGTAAGTTTCATTGTTCGAGAAATAGTAAGTAGTAATTCTCTAAACTATACCTATTATAGTTTACTAGTACTGTTGTTTGAATGACTGATCATGTTTGTACACCTTTGCTACCCAAAGGTATTGAACTGATGGGAAGAACTTTTATATCTACATACATATACATAATATATAAGTAGTATTTAAACGATACTCGGACAAACAACCGATACCCTAAGTCCACAACCAAACAAGGAATAAGAGTAAAGCGAGTTATCAGTCCTAAGCCCTTTCAACCTTATTTATATAACTATATCTATATAGACATGATTTTGACAATATATATAAGTTTAAAAGAGTTTTGATAAAGAGTTTATCATATAAAAGAGTTTTAACCATTTGAATGGTTATTGATGACTTGATGTGAGATTATAAAATGATTTGAAATAGTTTGTTTGATAACACAGTTTTGAAGTATAAGAAATCCTCTTGTTTGATAGTTATAAATCGCATGTGATTGATATTATATGTAACGCCCGTGTTTCTGGGCTAGGCATTAGTGTTGATGTAATAGTCTACGTTAACCTTTGTAACTCGTTTTGAAATAATAAGAATGTATTATTTGAGTATTATATGTCTATTGCTTAATTGTGTGATTTAAATGAATTAAGGATAAAAATAAGCGATAAAATAAAATATTAGATAAGCCCGATATCTATGAAGGAAGTTGTAGTGGTCGTGGCAAGGTTTCCGAATATATAAAGAATGCCGAAATCCGAGTTATAACGAAGAAGTTATGACCTGTCGAAGTTTCGCGACAGAACCGACACGGCACTGTATGACGTAAAATACGAATTTAAGATAGAGCGATATCTAGCCTTAGTGATCTAAACGGAAGTCGTAGAATTCGTTAAACCGAGAGTGTGCATAAAAAGAACGTCTAAATCTGACTTTGTATGAAGAAGTTATGATTTTTCTAAGTTTCGACTTAGTGGTATACAGCCCAAATCTCGAAATTGAGATCGGGTGATATTTGGCCAAAACAATCTAAATGAGAATCGAAGATCTCGTCGTTAGTAGTCCAACGGTAAAAAGACAGACGAAAACGGACGTCGGATGAAGAAGTTATGATTTTATAACAGAGTTTTCCTGTCCCGGCGGAATCTAAATGAAAGTTGTACAGCATAGTCTCACCTACGCGTGGATATAAAGAACGTCAAAAACGGAGCTCGTATGCGAAAGTTATGAATTTTTGAAGTTTGAGGCACGCATACCAAAGCTTATCCGAAGAGTACGCCCAGCGTACTCGATGTACGCCCAGCGTACTGCTTGTAGAGGGAGTACGCCTAGCGTACTCTGAAGTTACGCCCAGCGTAATCGCATGGATCAGCCCCTATAAATAGATGTCATGGGCTGCCGAGTTTTAGTGCTCAAATTCTTCTCTCTCTCCCATATTTCCATGTTTTGCGTGCAAGAAATACCCCCGAAGCCCCGCTATTATTCCCGAGACCCGAAGCAAGTCCCGAAGCCCCGAAGATCCTGAGAAGTAAAGTTTCCAAGCCGAAACTCCGCCCGCGTAAAGCCCGGTTTTGGAGAAAACATCCCGGTTTTATCGGAAACGATTGTTTTAGGAGATGAGGTGTTGTCCGATCATCGTCTTATCAAGTGAGTGTATATTCGTTTTCTTCTAACACATAGATATGAAGTATTCTTTATAAAATACGTGCTATGTGTTTATATATTATTTGTTTATTTGAACTAGTTGTTGAATGGATGTTTTGTACAGGTTTTAAGCTGTATATAAATGTATATATTTTATCTACTAATATGTTGGGTAGAACATGGGTAGACAGTTGGTGTGTGATGATTCTGTTATCTAGCGGAGTATGGATGACGACCACTGACTCTTCTAGACAGTCCAGTGGAACGCTAGCAGGCTCGCAACCTGTAGGTGTTTGTGAACGATGTGTTCACCGGTGTACTCCATCCCCCCCCCCCATGGTTGCCTTTAGGACATTTATTGCTGAGGAACCCCCTTGGCAGTAGTGTCCATCCCGATGTTGATCCTTAGTCTAGGTCCCTTATGATAGGTGTTTTAGGGACGTAATGTGAGGATAACGGGAACGGGTAATAGGGTTATTGTTGGTTGTGAACTAAATATAATTATTTATTGTGGGTTGAAAACCCTATATGCTCACCAGGCTCCCAAGCCTGACCCACTCAGTTTTCTTTATATTACAGGTAGTGGCACGAGAGCATAAGTTGGATGACATTGTCAAGATATTTTTGGATTATAGACTCGTAGTTATATGTAACTGCTGTAAGGTCTATTTTGTATTGTTTATGCTTTTGGTCTGTATCGGAACATGACATCCCGAGGTTTTGATATATAATGAAAATACATTTCTTTATGAAATGCTTTTGATAAATTCTTATCATATTTTGTTTTGGGAACAAATTCCGCAACTCTTTTAATCAAAGGATTACTCTGATTTTATTTAAAAGCATAAATGAAACCGGTCTTTTCTGGCCGTGATTTTGGGGATGTCACATTATAACTATATTTTTTTCTACTTGTATTCCTCCCGCCCATAAAAGCATTTAAAATCATTAAAAGATAAGTTAGGGGTATGAACTCACCTGTAGTGAGTGATTCGAATGTAAGATCGATTAGGATGCTAAGTATGCCAAGGGAAGTCTCGAGCACAAACGGATCCTATTAAGCATATAATGACACATATATGTATATAATTAGTGTATATAACAACTAATCATGTAAGGGAACAACCTTAGGGACTAGGAAACACTTGGAATGACGTGTTACAATCACATGTGATTGTATAAAGGGTGTTCACGGCCACACAAGGGTGTGTTTACGGCCAAGGGGTTTACGGCTACACATGAACAAACTAGGGTTTACGGCCATGACTTGAAGGTTTCACGGCCACCTCATGAACTAAGAAGGGTTTACGGCCATATGAAGGGTTTACGGCCGTAAACTCTTGATGTTCATGCCAAAATGGTTGATTCTTGGTTGTAATTCAAGAGCTTCTAATGGATAACTAGTATAGGGAAAGGGTACTTACGTTTTGAAAGCTTGAAGGGATGATTAAGGTCCAAAGAACTACTGTGTGTTCTTGGTGTTCTTGGTGTTCTTGATGATTTGAAGATCTAACCCAAAAGAGATGAATTCACGGATGAAATCATAGGGTTTCAATTTAATGAGAAGTTTACCAAGAAAGAATGGAAGAATCACTTACAACTTTGTCGAGAAATGGAAGTGTTCTTGATGATACTTGAGAGAGAAATGAGTGTTCTTGACTTGAAGGTGTGAGAAGTGAAGAAAAATGAAGGAAGTATAGGATATAGGGAAAGGTTCACGGTTGCCAAGAGTTTACGGTCGTAAACTCTAGTTTGCGGCCGTAAACTCCTTGTGATGGAGTTTCCGGCTTGAATGCAACACAATGAACTTTAGTTATCACATCCTAACACACAATCCTTGAATGTACTAGGCTTAGAATACTCAAACAGACCCTTAACAATGCTAAAAGATAGCAGAAACAAGTCTGACTTTTGATTGAATTGATTGGCTTTACAAGATAAAAATTTCGGGTTGTCACATCATCCCCCCGTTAGAGAGAATTTTTTCCAGAAATTAGAGTTTAAGCAAATACAAATAACTAAGTAAAAAGATGAGGATATTTCAGTTTCCTTTGATCCTCGCGCTCCCAAGTGAATTCAGGTCCCCGCTTGGCATTCCAGTGAACCTTCACTATTGGGATACGGCTTTGCTTCGTTTGCTTGACCTCTCGGTCCATGATCTCTACTGGTTCTTTTTAAGGTTCGAGACGTGGAAAGTAGGGTGTACGTTACTAAGTTCGTGAGGTAGTTTGAGTTTGTAAGCTACAAGGCCAATTCTAGCGAGAATCTCGAAAGGCCCTACGTATCTTGGATTTAGCTTTCCACACTTTCCGAAGCGTATCAAGCCCTTCCAGGGTGAGACCTTCAGTAAAACACAGTCACCAACCTGGAATTCCAAATGTTTCCTTCTCTTGTCTGCGTAGCTTTTCTATCGGTCTCTAGAGGCTTTCAATCGTTCACGAATCTAAACGATCTTCTCTGTCGTTTCCCAAATGATCTCCGAACCTGTGAGAGTGCTATCAGGAACTCGTCCTTTAGCTAACTATGTGTCACCCACCTCAGCCCAGTACAGAGGGGATCTGTACTTTTGGCTATAAAGGGCTTCAAATGGAGCAACCTTTATGCTCGTGTGATAAATGTTATTGTAGGAGAACTCGACAAGGGGTAAATGAGTATCCCATGCCTTCCCAAAGTCTATCACACAGGCTCGCAACATATCTTCCAAAGTTTGAATAGTCCTCTGACTTTGTCCCTCGGTTTGCGGATGGTAGGTTGTACTCATGTCCAGCCTAGTTCCTAGGGAACCTTGTAGCGACTGCCAGAACCTTGAAGTGAATCTACTATCTTTATCAGAGATAATGGATATGGGAATACCATGCAGTCGTACGATCTCCCTTATGTAGGTTCTCGTTAGTTTCTCCATCTTGTCAGTTTCTTTGATAGGCAGGAAGTGTGTGGACATTGTTAACCCGTATACGATCACCCAAATGGTATCGAGACCACCCGTTGTCTTGGGCAGCTTGGTTATGACGTCCATTGTGATCCTCTCCCACTTCAATTCCGGTATCTCCGGTTGCTGTAGTAAACATGAGGGTTTCTGGTATTCGACCTTAACCTTGGCGCAAGTAACACACTTACTTACGAAGCTAGCAGTCTCTGCTTTCATGTTAGGCCACCAGTATAACTTTTTAAGATCCAGATACATCTTATCTGAACCTGGGTGGACGGAATATCGAGTGTTGTATGCTTCAGTCATGACCAAGTATCTGAAACCACCATGTCTCGGTGTCCAGATCCGATCCATGAGATATAAGGCTCCACCACCCTTGATTTCCAAGTTTTTATCCATCCTTCTCAGGGATTCACCCGCCACATTTTCAGGTTCCAAGGCTTCTAGCTGAGCCTCCTTAATTTGTGTGGACAGATGTGAATGGATAGTCATAGTCAATGATTTGACTCTACGACCAGAGTATTATTTCCGACTTACGGCGTCAGCTACTACGTTGGCTTTACCGGGATGATAACGAATTTCGAATTCATAGTCATTGAGTAGCTCGACCCACCGTCGTTGTCTCATATTGAGCTCCTTCTTGTCGAATATATGTTGAAGGCTCTTGTGGTCTGTAAAGATAGTGCTTTTTGTACCATACAGGTAGTGTCTCCAGATCTTCAGAGCAAATACCACTGCTCGTAACTCAAGATCGTGTGTGGTGTAGTTGACTTCGTGTGTCTTTAGCTGTCTTGAGGCATAGGCGATGACCTTACCTCGGTGCATAAGAACACAGCCGAGCCCTTGGTTGGATGCATCGCAATAAACCACAAAGTCTTCTATCCCTTCGGGGAGGGATAGTATCGGTGCGTTGCATAAGGCTCGCTTCAGCGTTTGGAACGCCTTTTCTTGTTTCTCTTCCCAGTCAAAGGCCACACCTTTTTGGGTCAATGTAGTAAGCGGTTTCGCGATCCTAGAGAAGTTCTGAATGAACCTGCGATAGTAGCCAGCGAGGCCTAGAAACTGACGAATTTCTGTACGCATTTTCGGTGCTGACCAGTTCTCAATGGCCTTTATTTTGGAAGGGTCCACGTGAATTCCCTCTTCGCTAACCACGTGACCCAAGAATTCGACTCTTCGAATCCAAAATTCGCACTTAGAGAACTTTGCGTAGAGCTTCTCCGATCGTAGTGTTTCTAAGACCTGTCGTAGATGTTGACTATGCTCCTCCTTACTTCGAGAGTAGATAAGTATGTCATCGATGAATACAATGACGAACTGATCTAAGTAAGGACGGCACACCCTATTCATTAAGTCCATGAATACTGCGGGCGCATTGGTCAATCCGAACGACATCACTACAAACTCGTAGTGTCCTTAACAAGTTCGGAAGGCTGTCTTAGGAACATCCTCCTCTAGCACTCGTAACTGGTGATACCTGGATCTCAGATCAATATTTGAAAAGTAATTTGCCCCTTGCAGGTGGTCGAACAAGTCGTCTATGCTAGGTAGAGGGTAACGATTCTTGACGGTAAGCTTGTTTAGTTCTCTGTAGTCGTTGCACATACGGAATGATCCGTCTTTCTTCTTCACGAACAAGACCGGTGCTCCCCAAGGTGAGAAGCTTAGTCTAATAAAGCCCTTGCTGAGCAGTTCGTTAAGTTGACCGAATAGCTCCTACATCTCAGCTGGTGCTAGACGATAGGGCGATTTGGCTACTGGGGTAGCCCCTGGAACTAAGTCGATTCTGAACTCGACTTGACGTTGTGGTGGTAATCCTGGTAGTTCTTCTGGAAAGATGTCGGGAAAGTCGCGTACTTTTGGGATGTTCTTTATGTCTTTCGTCTCTTGGCTCATATCAACCAAATGAGCAAGGAATGCATGACATTCCTTTCGTAAGTACTTCTGAGCTTGTATACTCGAGATGATACGAAGGTTTGTGCCGGGTTTGTCGCCATAGATAACTAGATTTTCGTTAGACGGTAGATTAAGGCGAACGGACTTTTCATAACACATGATGTCAGCACAATGAAAACTAAACCAATCCATGCCGATAATGACGTCGAAACTTTTAATTGAGACCGGCATGAGGTCGATTGGAAATGAATGGCTATCTAGAGTTAGAATACATCCTATGTATATACTGCTAGTGCTCTCAGTTTTTCCGTTAGCCATTTCTACAGTGAACGGTTCTTTAAGTGTACGTGATTTTTGTTAAGTAAGTGAGCAAATTTCTGGTTCACGAAACTCCTCTCCGCTCCACTATCAAACAGTATGCATGCATAAGAGTTATCGAGGAGAAACGAACCAGTGACCACTGTAGGTTCTGCTACCGCTTCCTCGTGGCCTATAGCCAAAACTCTTCCCACCCCGCCCGTGTTCCCTGCCTTCGGGCAGTTTCTTTTAAAGTGACCCACCTCGCCACATCCGTAGCAAGCCTGGCCCACACCAACGTCGGGGACTTGGGTGATTGGCCTAACCGGAGCCTTGCAGAAACGGGCAGTGTGCCCCTTCCTGTTGCAGTTAGAGCACTGCATTTCCCGGCAGGGTCCACTATGGTGGAAGTTGCACTTGGGCAAGCTTCCAGCATACTGCTTCATCAGCGCAGTAGCGGTAGGTGTTATCGCAGCATGGACAGTTATAACATGCTGCTTTTTGGCAGAGTTCTCCGCATTGTTCTTCTTCTTGTTGTCCGAAAACTTTCGCTTGTTTTCAACGGCTTTGGAGGGTTCTGGGGTGGCAAGGGGTGGCAAGCGTTGTCAGGGTGCGGACTCTGTGATCAATGAGTCGTTGTGCCAGTCGTGTGGCACTGTCGCAGGTAGTGGGGTTTGAAGCTAAGACATTCCCCTGGAATGGAGGCACCAGCCCCCAAATGTACCTCTCGACTTTCTTTCCCTCAGTAGGGACCATTCCCGGACATAGCGCCACCAAATCGCTGAATCTGGTCGTGTAGGCAACTATGTCGGAGCCCTTCATGGTTAGGATCCAGAGTTCCTGTTCAATTTTCTGAACCTCGCCCCTCGGGCAGTACTCCTCAATCATAAGCTCCTTCAGAGCTTCCCATCCCATAACATTAGCCAATATCAGGGTTAGTGACTTGACATGGCTATTCCACCACGTCAGGGCTCTGTCCGCGAAGGTGCAGGCAACAAATTTAACTTTGCTCCCTTCCGGACAAGAGCAGATCTCGAAGATCGACTCCGTTTTCTCGAACCATTGCGAGAGGGCAATGATTCCACCAGTCTCGTTAAAGGTCATGGGCTTGCAGTTGGCGAAGTCCTTATACGAGCACTCTCTAGAGCGCATTGGAGCATCACCTTGAGTAGAATGAAAAAATTTTCCACTTCCGCTAGTAGCGCTAGCACTGAATGGAGCTAAGGCCGTCGTAACAGCCGCAACCACTGCAGCTTGGATAGCTGCCGGATTGAATTGTGGAGGAGGTAGTGGTGGTTGAGTTGGAGTTATCGGAGGATTACGTCTTATTGATAGACGTAGAGTCATCTTTCAACTAAAAGTTTACAAAGATGAGGATGATAGTGTTGGGTTATATAGTGTTGCGTCATGGGCTCGGTCCTTAGCCTAGTTTTCCTATCCAGTTTGGGCCTCTCCAACTGTGATTGTTTTGTTTAGGGTTTAGTATTTAAGGTGCATGCATGCAACCTTAATCAGTGGCGCTTTTGATAATTATTGTTTTGAGTTGTACTACGAAACCCTAGCTCGCCTCTACAGTGGAAGTTCTTTGTCGAGCTCTGCTGAGGCGTTACTACGTTTGAATCATTCAACATTATTTGATTCCATGTTGTGTTCTCTGTGTTTATTTGATTTTATTGTTTAATCTGTTGAATATCTAATCGATCTAAGAGTTTTTCAACTCAACAATTGGTATCAGAGCAGGAGACTGTGTAATTCATACACATCTCTTCTGTTGAAGAAGATCTTAGGGTTTTCCGCTTAGATTAATATTTATAGAGCCATCATCTGCTATTGACGTGGTTCTTTGAATATTTGATCTTACCCTAACGTTATTTACAAGTCTGATCTTAAGCAGGTTTAAACAAGCTTCAACATATCCATGGACGATTCTCAGTCAAACCCAATCAACATCTCAAACAGCATAGGATCGACAACAAGGATTCCTATCTTATACACTCAAGATTATGAAGTCTACGCAAATCACTTTGAAGACTACGTGATTGGCTCAGAAGATAATGGATACTTAATATGGGAGACGATTACTGTTGGTCCGTTCGTACATGCAAGCACCTCAAGAGTTGTTAAAACTCAAAAGGAATATAATCAACTCATCAGTGACGTGAAAGATATACCTCAGGATGAGAAAGAAAATTTCAGTGCAACATCAAAGCTTTAAGGATGATAAGGTTTGCATTACATTCTGACACATTTCGGCTGGTGAGCTCATGTACGACAGCAAAGGAAATATGGGTCATGTTGAAGGAACTGTACTCTATGGATGAAGATCTCGAGCACTCTATCCATACCCTACTACTCTCAGAATTTGGTGACTTTAAGCAGAAGCCAGAAGAGAAGCTAGTTCAATCCTTCGATCGCTTCAATCATCTCTTAAGAAAGATGATTAAACATGGAATCGAGAGGAAGGTCATTAAACAAAAGGTAACATTCATGAATGGGCTTAGATCGGAATGGATGGCTGTAGTGTCAACAGTGAAGGCTCATGAACAGTTCAAAAGTTATTCTCTTGCCAAATTGGTGGGAATACTTAAGTCACACTAGAGTGCCTTGACTAAAGAAGCTAATGTGGTTTCTGGCATGGGATCATTGGCTCTAATATCCAAAGGTAAGAATGCTGTTGAGGAAGAGGAAGATTTAGATCTCTCTGAATATGATCTAACAAGCGAAGAGTATTCTCTGATGGTGTCAAATCCCAAGAAATTCATCAAGAGAAGATTTCCAACAAACAAAAACCGAAACTGGCAAGGCAGTTACAGTGCAGAGAAAGCAAATGAGGAACCGAAAAGTGTTTCTCAGACGGAAGAACCGAAGAAGGAAACGAAACTTGGAGGTGACTCGGGCTTTACCTGTCACTACTGTGGAAGCAAAAATCACTTCGCAAAAGATTGCATGCTCAGAAAGATGTCTGAGAAGAACGAAGATGAGGACGAGGAAGCGAACCTCACAAGGCGTTTGGAGGAAATCAGGAAGAAGAAAGCAGGATCTAACAACACCATGAATGCTCTTATTGTGCAGGGAAATACGATCGATGATGAATTTGGAGGCTTTGAAATTTGGTCGACTGATTCAGAGGACGAAGAAGTGAGGAAACCGACTCATGGCAAGGCTCTATTGGTGAAGGAAGAGAACAACACAGGAAGGTGTTTGATGGTGACGTCTGGAGTGTCACACTTGCGAGGCTATACCACTGATGGAGGAAATGATGGAGAGAAGGAAAGAGAAGACCGTTGTTTCGCTGCAAAGCCTGTCAGTCACCAGATTAACGATTGTGACGAGTTAATCCAGAAGGTACAATCTATTCTTATCTCTCTGAAAATTCCAATATCTGACTACGAAAATTAACTTAATAATTTAAAATCTAAATTTTCTAGTTTAAGTGGAAGTTTAACTCAAACTCGCGTCACAAACTCTAACCTAACTGATCAAATCAGCAGGGTGTCATCGAAGAATGAGGAGAGGCGAATGTGGATTGAGCAGAAGGAGAAGGAGTTGATTAGGTCTAGGGATGAAAGAATTTATTTGCAAAGAGATAATTTGAAGCTTTTAAAACAACGAAATGTGTTTTGTTTAATTGCTAAGCGGTTATATTCCAATATTACTCAATTGCATCTTGATTGTGAAATAGGGAAGAAGATACATCATATGATTTTACCCTTCCTTGAGTTAAAGGAGGATGAAATCGATGCCGACGCATACGACTGTGAAAACGTTGTTTCTTCTGAGGATATTTCTCCTGCCTACAGAATTGGTCTTGACAAAATAGAGTCCTTTATAAAGTCCAAAGACCATAAGGACATGCTCAAAAATTTGTTGGATGAAAATGACAAATTGAAAATCCAAGCTGAAACCGTACAGAAATTTGACTTGTTGAATGCTAAGTTGAGTTCAGAAAATAAAATTGTTGTTGAAAATACTTCTGAATTTGATGAGGATGATGATATGAGTGACATTTCTGTAGATGATGTGGTTGATTGTTCGGAATTTGTCAAGAGCGAACCCGAAACTAACAAAAATCTTATTTCCGAAAATTCGGTTGAGTTTGCTCGTTTATCCAAAGACAAGACCAAAGTCCTTAAAGAAAAGGCCGTTGTATATCAAAAGGTCCAAACTACTCCAAATCAGGTATACAAAGATGATGGAGTCACTCTGCAACAAACAGCTGAACTGACAGCAATTGTTGCAAAAGACAATGCTGAAGGTTGTGATGAGTTTTTCTGGTCAGCACCCATTGATAACGCTGATGAAACAGTAGGTTTGTCACAGAAAACTTCGTGGAGAGTGAAAGGAAGATATGTAGCCGAACCACTTAATGATCCTACTCGTTTTGACGAGCCTAGCACAAGTGGTACTAAAAGTTATCCAGTCGAACAAGTCGCAGTCACAAGCGAAACCTCTTCACTTAAAAGCGAAGCTTATGTTCAAAATCTGAGAAAAAGGCTAACATTCACAGAAATCCGAAACAGGTAAAAGATCGAAAGCATCAAAGAAATGTGAGGTACAAGAAAAACCTCACTGAAAGAAAGCAGTTCTGGCGTTCTCAAAATCCCAACTATGTTCGCTATGAAAAACCTTCTAAGCAAAAGGAGGTAGGAAAAGTAAATCCTGGCACTCACACTCATGGCGAAAACAACCGAAAGCAGAGTTTCGGTCCTCAACATCAAACCAACCGAAAGCAGAGTTTCGGTCCTCAACATCAAACCAACCGAAAGAAGAGTTTCGGTCCACAACATAATCTCAACCGAACACAGGGCTTCGGTCCTCGGGATGAGAAGAACCGAAAGGGTGGTTTCAGTTCCAGACTGAGCAGTGAGCAGAAACGAAAGGATGGCAATTTTCATTCTCAATCACAAAAGAGCCCTATCCAAAGGCTAACTCCATTTCCAAATCCAATTTTCCTAGCTCTAACCTTCTCTCACAGAATGATCAAAGGGCAAATGAAAAGCCTTGTCCAGCAAACTCAAAGGATTCGTCAACCAAGCCTAATGTTGATCGAAAGTATGCTAACATAGATTACACATATTCGACAACTCCACCCAAAAATAAAATTAAAGTTTTCACATTAACAAGAAAAGATGAAACGACGTTAATAAAAAGAACCTTTTTAGTTGATATTTCACTAACAAATCCCTGTTCTATAAGAAGCTCACGAGGGCCCAAGACACTTTGGGTTCCTAAATCTGCTTAACTTTTGCAGGTTATACGTGACGAGCAGTTTGATGATGAATGGTACATAGACAGTGGTTGCTCACGCCACATGGCAGGTAGAAGGGAAGAACTGAGGGAATTTCGGTCTCTTACGAATGGTGGAAGTGTCAAGTATGGTAACAACTCCTATGGCACGATCAAAGGTTATGGTATGATTACCAATGGCGAGTTCTCGATAAGAAAAGTGGCATATGTTGAGGGTTTGCAACACAACCTTATCAGTGTTTCTCAACTGGTGGTTGGAACGGGACTAAAGGTGTCTTTTGATGACGAGGGATCAGAGATTACTGAAAAGAAGTCAAACATTGTTCTGCTGAAATCAAAGCGAAAAGGAGAGATGTACCCTTTGAATCTCAATCCCATACGGGGAAAACCAACTATCTGCCTGTTATCAAAGGCTCAATCAAACGAAAGCTGGCTTTGGCACCGAAGACTCTCCCATCTGAATTTTAAAGACATCAACAAATTGGTGCTTGGAGATCATGTTCGGGGTCTTCCTGTTCTGAAATTCGATAAAGAACACCTATGTGCTGCATGTGAAATGGGGAAGCAAAGTCGACAGAGTCATCCTTCTCGCGGCAACACAAAAATAATTGAACCACTTGAATTACTTCATATTGATTTGTGTGGTCCATCTTCAATCGAAAGTGTTGGGGGCAACAAGTATATACTTGTCATTGTAGATGACTTCTCCCGATTCACCTGGGTATTCTTTTTAAAATAGAAATCAGAGGCCAGTCCTAAACTAAAGCTCTTCATCAAGCAGGTTGAAGTCCAATTGAGAAAGGTTGTTCGTAACATAAGAAGTGACAATGGGTTGGAGTTTAAGAACAAAGAATTCGAAGAGTTTCTTGCAGAAAAAGGGACAACTCACAACTTCTCGGCCCCATACACTCTACAACAGAACGACATTGTTGAAAGGCGAAACCGCTCTCTGAGTGAAGCAGCCCGAACAATGCTGAGCTTCGCTTCACTACCTCTGTATTTCTGGGCTGATGCCATTGCTGCTGCTTGCTTTACATAGAATAGATCTTATCTCAACAAACGTTTTTCGATCACTCCTTATGAGATCTTAAACAACCGAAAGCCAAATGTCAAGTTCTTTCATGTGTTCGGTTCAAGGTGCTTCATCTTTAATTCAAAGGAGCACCGAAATAAGTTTGATGTGAAAGCAGATGAGGGAATCTTTCTAGGTTATTCCTTAACCTCCAAAGCATATAGGGTTCTCAACAAACGATCAAAGAAAATCGAGGAGACCTATTATGTTACATACGATGATAATTACGTCAAGAGGCTCAAAACCACCGAAGGTTCTGCTGGGGACATATTTCCAAACTCTGGTCAGGTTACAATACCTATTTCAAACCTATTTGAACAATACATGTTGTTGTTTGATGAGCCCGAAAAGGCTATTCTCTCTTAATCCAAAGCTGCAGACAACAAGGTAGATAACTTGAAGAAGATAATTGATGACGCTACAGCGAATATGGAAGAAGAATAACCTATGGAATCCGGCAGATCAGACACGAGTGACCCTCAAAAGGATTACTCTCAGTCTCAGGGGGAGGGTTGGTCTGATCTTCCCAATCAAGATCCAACATTCCAGGGGGAGAATTCTACAACCGAAAGTCTAGTCCAAAGGGAAAATTCTGATCCTGAAACTGAGGAAGTCTCATTTTTCGAAGTAAAGAACTCTAATCCTGCGACTGAGGAGGTATCATCATTCGAGGGGGAGAAGACGAACACAAACGATTATGACACTCAGTCGGAGTGTGAAGTAGAAGTGAATGCTGAACTGGATCCCTCATACAATCCCAATTATCCTCCACTCATCAAATGGACCAAAGATCATCCCCAGTCATAAGTTATTGGTGATTCCACAGAAAAAGTTCTCACACGCTCTCAACTAAAAGAGAAACGAACAGCACTCTTCTCTAAAGTATAATTTTGCATGTTTAATTCCTTCATCTCTAAAGTTGAACCGAAAACAGTCAAGACATCACTTGATCACTCTGATTGGGTGAAAGCAATGCATGATGAATTACATGAATTTGAACGAAATAGAGTGTGCAGACTGATTCCAACACCAAAAGATGCTTCTGTGGTCGGATTAAAATGGGTGTTCAGAAATAAGATGGATAAAGAAGGGAACGTGATATGCAACAAGGAAAGGCTGGTCGTGAAAGGTTATTGTCAAGAGGAGGGAATAGATTATGAAGAGACCTTGGCTCCAGTGGCAAGGCTAGAATCGGTTCCTATATTTCTCCCCTATGCTGCACACAAAAACTTTGAAGTCTTTCAAATGGATGTAAAGTGCGCCTTCTTGAACGGGGAACTGGAAGAAACCGTGTATGTAGAGCAACCTCCGGGCTTTGTAAACAAAAATTATCCAGATCACTGCTACATCCTGGACAAGGCAGTCTATGGTCTCAAACAAGCTCCACGGGCCTGGTATGAAACTCTAACTAGATTTTTGAAAATGTCCAAATTTAAACAAGGTTCGGTTGACCCAACCTTCTTTCGTAAGAAAGAGGGTAACCACCTTATGATCATTCAAATTTATGTTGATGACATCATCTTCGGCTCCACAAATCCAAGCTTAACTGCTGAGTTCAGGAAGCTGATGGAAACTAAATTTGAAATGAGTTCAATGGGTCCTATTAACTTTTTCCTTGGTCTGAATATAAGACAGGGACCAGAAGGCATTTTCATTAATCAAGAGGCCTACACGAAGACATTGCTTGCCAAGTTTGGTATGATGGGAGATTCAAAAGTGAAGGTTCCTATGGCGTTCGGCACAAAGTTAACGCCTTCCCTGGACAAACCGGCCGCTGGCATGACTCTTTATCGTCAAATGATTGGGTCTCTGATGTATCTAACTGCTAGTCGGCCAGATATAATGTTCTATGTTTGTTATTGTGCCAGGTTTCAAGCAAATCCACACGAACCTCATCTACTGGCAGCAAAGAATATCTTTCGGTATCTGAAACGAACTACGTCTCTCGGGTTGTGGTACCCAGCCAAATCAGGGTTCTTTGTTCAAGCATTTTTAGATGCTGATCTTGGGGGATGTGGACTCGACCGGAAGAGTACCACTGGAGGATGTCAATTTCTGGATGGCAAAATCGTAAGCTGGCAATCGAAGAAACAAACATGTGTATCTCTCTCCACTACCGAAGCAGAATACATTGCCGCAGCATCATGCACATCTCAGGTCATCTGGATACAAAGTCAACTTCGTGACTTCAGCCTGAATATGAATAAAGTCCCTCTATATTGTGATTCTGAAAGCGAAATTAGGATTTGTCACAACCCAGTGCAACACTCAAAGACAAAACACATAGCACTGAGGTATCATTTTATCAAAGATCATGTGGAAGATGGTAACGTTGAAATTCATTTTGTAAGAACCACTGATCAATTGGCTGACATCTTCACTAAGGCCTTGCCTGAAGCAAGTTTTAATAAAATACTGCAAGGCTTAGGAATGATGGAAGCTGAATCTGTACCAAAATCTCCAACGTTTCAATAAAAGTTAGAAGCGAAATAGAGCGAACGTTCGGTCCATTTCGGGTTCGGTCCATTTTGGGTTCGGTCCATTTTGGGTTCGGTCCATTTTGGGTTTGGTCCATTTCTAGGAACCGAAATACCCCTAACGCTCGGTCCATTTCGGGTTCGGTTTCACTGGGCTCGTTTCGCCTCTACTTTCTATCTTATGGTTTCGGTTGTATAGTATGTATACTCTTTTCCAGCAAGTTCCTTTGTGCATTTCTTCTATATTATATATATATATATATATATATATATATATATATATATATATATATATATATATATATATATATATATATATATATATATATATATATATATATATATATATATATATATATATATATATATATATATAATCCAAAAATATTTTCTTTCTTTTTTTAATACTTTTTCAGTATATTTTTTAAAATCCAAAAATATTCTCTTTCGTTTCTCTGTGTACAATAATATCTTTCACTAGTGCAGTTGGGGCAGGTATCAATCTCAAACTATGTACTAGCTAAGTGTCCCTAGAAGCATGCTGATGTATGTTGACCAAAGCCTCGAACGATTTTGAGTAAAGCCTTAATGACTTCATACATACAAATCTTGTCTTACCAATCAGGCTGTCACATTTACTCTAATCATGAGCTGCCTTAGTCTTCTCAAATTGAGTTAAGAGTTTTCTGCTTTGTCACTGTTTTCTAGCAGAGGCACATTCGGTTCTCTTACCCATCTTATTTTTCTCCATCACGGTTCGTATCATATTATGTAACCCTTGAGACTCTCAGAAATAACCACTGAGGTTTATGGTTACACAAGTTCTGTGTTAATGATCTTTGATTTGTCCACCACGAATCAAGTGAAACCCAAAATCCAACTCCCATAATGAATTAACGGTGTACTCTTCAAAGTTCTAGCTATTATTTGTCACCTTAGGAAATCTCAAAATTTATTTTTGCGAGATTTTTATGAAATTGTTTTTCACCAAGACTATTTCTTCCAAAAGGATCCAGTTTTATTTTTTTTAGATTTCCTGTCAACATATGTCAACAAGTCACTAAATACGTTCCCTACCTACTTGTTTAACAGGCCACATTGGTCTCACAAGTACTTTGTTATATTTCGATCTTATATCAAGTATCGAAATCATGAATTGAAGCGAAAGCCATCCGTTATAGCCTTAATTAAAAATATGCCTTTCAATGCTTCTTAACAAGTACTTGATCGTTATTCAACGGGAAGCCACACAAGCACTTTGAAGTCTCTCTTGACTTTGAAGGAAGAGATTTATGCCCGGGATCAATAGCTTTATGTCTTAATAGACATCACACCTTCCCACAAACACTTTGCTTTATTTCTTTCTCATTTACACCCTTATGCACACACATTCTATATTCTCAAAGAGGTCTTGTGCAGTTCTTAACAAGTTAATGCAGATGGTTTCGAAATTAAAAGCGACGATTTGGTGTAACGCCTTTTGAATCTTATGGTAATCACTTTTTATTGAAGATTGATTCGATGACTCAGCAGGAAGTTTAAACGGCTAACGATTTGAATTAAGGATAAGATTAAAAGGCGCCAAAATTTGATTTGGTCAGCATGCGTCATCTCTACTTCATCGGGGATGCAAGCTGTCAAAATCATGCCTTTTCAGCAGCCGTTTCCAAGATTTCAGCAATCATCACTTACGATTTTTCTCTCTCCAAGATCGTATATAAGGACTATTTTCACTGCGACTGTTCCTTACCACACTTCTATTCACTAGAGCAAACGCAGGCGATCAATTTCTCACTGTTCATATTCTTCCTCAACAAGCTTCATCAATGGCAGAATCATCATCAGTTCAAGAGACTATTGAACGCTTCAGTCTTCTTGCGATCAAGCCTAATCAGAACCTGCTGATCGATCTCTCTCCTTTTCTTTATGATACGTACATGTATCAAGTGGTGGAATGTCTGAAGTATTACCCACTCGTCAAAGCCCTAACCACAGTTGAAGTTGTTCCGATGTCTTGTCTATCTCAAATCTACTCGTCTGCAACATATGACAAAGGGACAGACAAAATTTTCTTCGATATTCTCAATCAAAAAGCTTCAATCTCAAAGAATCGTTTATGTACTCTTCTAGGGCTTGCAATCGAAGACTCCATGGTTAATCCTGATTCTTTTGCCACAGGCTAACACTTCTCAATGTTCTACAACATGGGTTATACTTAAACCCTAATGACCGTAACTAGGTTCAAAAAGTCATGCCTTCCTCCTCAATGGAATGACCTCTTCACACTACTCTTCAAAGGGCTTTCTGAAAGAAGTTCTGGTTCTGACGGTGCGAGTAAGTACTTCATGTCTCTTCTTTATGGTGTGTACCACGGTCTTAATCTAGATTTTGGAACGGTTCTATGGCATCAACTGATTCAGAGTTTATCATCTTCATCTCGCCACACCGAAATTTCCTGTGCTCGATTCTGGACTATTGTTACTCAGTGGATAATGGATCGGTTTCATGTTCCAATCATGGCAGACTCCATGCTCTCTTCCATTGCTACATTTCACACTACCAACATCATCGTTACTCATGCCTCAAAATTTGTTTTCACTGGCTCCATTCCTGAGTCGATGTATGAGTCTGTGCCTCCTTCAAGCAAAATTATTCAGGAATACAAGAAGCTTCCCTCCTCTGGTCCAAGGGAACTCACTGCTGATATGGTAAAATCAATCGAAGACGCAGACATACCTGCGAAAAGAGGCAAAAAGCCAGAAGTGAAAAAGGGGGATAAGGGGGGCCAAGTCTCCAAAGTTCAAACCCCTAGGAAGCAAAAGTTGGAGACAGCAACGCCAGCTCAGCCTAAAGCGAAGAAAGCGAAGAAAGCCAAGAAACCTACTCGTCGACTCATTCTCCAATCATCAAGTGATTCTGATTCAGAGTATGTACCTCCTAATCAACCAACGAATCCTCCAAGCGCATCTGACAGCGAAAGCTGAGAGGATGAAGGTTCGGTTCGTGGTAATACACCACCACGTTTGCCTACACCAGAGGTACCCGTTCGGTCCCATGCTCCTTCTCCTCCACTAGTTTCTATTCCTGTCTCCATCCCTCCGATTTTTCCTATCATTACATCTCAACCATCCTCTACTATTCCCATTCCTACACCCATCTTCACTGAGTCTACTACTACCACCACTACTGGAGTTCGAACCAACGTATCTGATACGGGGGCTCGTTCTTCAGCACCCGAACCTCCAATCACAACCGAACCCCCAATCACTACTGTACCTCCAGTAACAACCGAACCACAATCACCAACCCTATCTACCGAAACCAACACTGTTCTTGGCGGTGAGGACTTGGAGTTTGATTCCACTTACTTCAGTCCATACCGTGTTCAAAGTGATGACGATGACAATGCTCCTGTTCCCAAGCACCATCTAAAGTCGGTTACTGACAAACTCGATCAACTACTTTCTTCCACATCAACTGGTGCTTACTCCGATGCTGCTCTGAAGGCGTTATTCTCTTCTATTGTCAAAGAGCACGATGCATCTCTCTCCGCCGCAGCAAAGGCCATTGATGCCTCCACTTCCCAATGTCAGAAGGCCTCGCTTGCTGTTGAGGCCTCAACGAAAGAATGCAAAGATGCGACCGCAAAAGTCGAAAAACTAATTTCTGAGGCTCAGTTATTCCTCGACTCTTTGCAAGCTGCTGCTCAAAAGAACGCTCAGACGGTGAATGCTTCTGTTGATAATCTCCAGCGCTCTCTTGAAACCTAACAGTCTAATCTTGAAGCCGCTCGACAGGCCATTGAAGCTGCTAATGAAAATCTTCATGTTAATGTCAAGGACCGTCTGACTCAGCTGGAAGCCGAACTGGCTGTTGAAAATCGAATTATGGATGAGCTTGACAAACGCACATCTCAGCTCAAAATTCAAAATCTTAAGCTTCGCTCTGCCACAACCGAGCTTAATGATTTGAAGTCTGAGAGGGAAATAATTCGAAGTTCTGTGGGAGACGTTCATTCCATCCTCTTACATCTTCTTGATGCTCACGACTCTATTCTGACTATATCTATTAGACGCCATTTAGCTGAAAAACTCATACCTACGTTGGATATTATTAGTCGGATAGAGGGTGTTTCGGTGACCTCTGCTCAGCCGAAACAGGGGGGAGAAACATAAAAGAAAAAGGAAAAGGTGCATACTCAACCTCCTCCTGAACCCAAATCAACTGCTGCACCGAAGGATAATGTAGCTTCGGGCAGCAAAAGGGATAAAAAGAAGAAGAAAATTGGAGAAGATGATGAAAATGATGATGATGACATTGAAGATATTTTCAGAGCAGATCCCACTAACCCTTTTCAAAAAACAAAACCGACTGATAAGGAGCTTGAAGAAAAGCTTATGAGAGAATCCGTATAGCTTGAAAAGAAGCAAAACGAAAAGGAGCTCTTGGAGAAAAAGAAGTCGCTCTTTCCTGAATGGACCATTACTTCGCTCTAGAGAGAAGCTATAGATGAACCAAGTACTCATTGGCTCGAACCTGTAATGTCGTTCGGCCTTGAAAACTCGAAGGACGATCAATTTGATATGCCAATCACTCGAAAGGCATTTATCTTTCATTGCTTCAACTCCACTGTTACCATTCCTTCTCCAGACCCGAAGGTAGATCGGGATCTGTTGGAGTTTTATCTGGAATTCGCTCAGCCACAGTACTTGACCTGGAGCTTACAGAAAATTACTACAGTCAAGGTACTGAAGCCTTATTCAGCTGGGAAGTTTATCAACGTCAAATTTAAAGTGACCCGAGGATCTGAAGGTTCGGTTCATAACTTTTCCATGGCTGATCTACTGAACCTTAACCCTCACGACTGGATACTCCTCAACAACATTCTACTATCCAATCCTCAGGAGTATCAGCCGATAATAGACCATATCAAGCGAATGCTTGATTGCTACATTCATGAAGTAGCGAAGATGGACCAAGAAATCGCCTCTGCCATTCACAAGCGTCCAACGATCAAACCTTCTGGCAGGATTGGCAATGTGAATGTCATAGTCAAGGGTAAAATCGATCCCCAATTTCACATTGTGATGTTCGTCAGGGGTGAAAAGCAAAAATGTATCTTTGCTCTTTGTGATAAGCACCTGTTCTCTACTGCTTGCTTGGAGCATATTCTGGAGATCATTCACAAGTGCAATCAGAATTCTGCAGCTGACGAGAAGTTGTTTACTGACATGCTATGATGGTACATTCAGTTTCGACAGACACTTCTTACTATAATTCCTAGGCAGTTCAAAGTTGTGAAGACGGTGAAGGCTACTCAACAGAAATAATCTCTCGCCTCATTCGACGCAAATGGGGAGATTGTTGGGTTATATAGTGTTCCGTCATGGGCTCGGTCCTTAGCCCAGTTTTGCTATCCAGTTTGGGCCTGTCCAACTGTGATTGTTTTGTTTAGGGTTTAGTATTTAAGGTGCATGCATGCAACCTTAATCAGTGGCGCTTTTGATAATTATTGTTTTGAGTTGTACTACGAAACCCTAGCTCGCCTCTACAGTGGAAGTTCTTTGTCGAGCTCTGCTGAGGCGTGACTACGTTTGAATCATTCAGCATTATTTGATTCTATGTTGTGTTCTCTGTGTTTATTTGATTTTATTGTTTAATCTGTTGAAGATCTAATCGATCTAAGAGTTTTTCAACTCAACAGATAGTAAGAATAATTTGTGAGTATAATGAGAGTGGTCCATGGACTAAGTCGCCATAGTCCAACAAAACAGATGAGAGTATGATTGAAATAGAGATCTAACAGTAGAAGGATGAAAGCATTTGGATAAAGATTTCCCTAAAGATTAGATGTCTGTCAATAATATTGGCATTAATGATGTAACAAGTTCGGAAAAAATGACCTTGAAGTAGGTCTTACATCAAACCATAAAGAGAAAATTTTATAGTACAAAGACCTAATAGACTGAAAGTCCAAGATCTTACAATAAGCGGGAATTTAACACTAGGGTCTATACATAGACCTAATTATATCCAAAATACAAAGTAGAGTAGACTCTACTTGCGACGAGAACTGCTCGGATGAGCCTTTGATTCTGCCTGATGACGTTCCATTTCCAGCATACGCCTTTCGAACGTTGTCTGGCGTGCTCGAAGTTCCCTGACTTCAGCTTGGGTTGCAGTAAGTTCTCTCCGCAGGACCTCATTGTGGTCCAGAGTTCTACCATGAGCAGCTTGTAGATGGTGAATGTGGACTGTATTGACTCCCGCATCGGCATCAACTTCCATGACTCGGTTGATGGCTGCCCTACCCTGCTCGTCATTTCGAGCAACTCTGCGAACCAGGACAGGAAGGATTCTGTCTGCTGAGCCTCCCTCGCTCAGATTGTAGAAACTTCGGTCTCCGTTGTAGGGTAAGGGTTGTCCCTGCTCTTGACTCCATCTGCCCAAGTTCTCTGCCCACAGAGGTGTCGGGCCTTGAAAAGCTGGACGAGGGTTATGATTTGGGATTGGAGCCACTAGGGGTAGATCATTGACTTCTAGCTCGGAGTCAGAATCCTCCGGGAAGTTTTATGAAAAGTCATCTTCTAAAGGAATTTCATGGTTTTCTTCTGGCTCTGCATCGAGCCATCCACCATTTCCTTGGTTGGGATAGTACGGGTCGCCAGGGAGATGGAATCCATCCATGTTATCTACGCCAGAATAGGGATAAAAGAGATAGGTAATAGACGTACTACTTAAGATAATTATAGGATGATCCTTACCAGTTACTTCAATACTTTCGTAGTGCATACCAGTCATATGTAACCAACACATAATAGACCTTCGAATAAGTGACCCTAACTCTAAGTCCACAACCAAACAAGGAACGGGAAGTAAAGCAAAGATCATAGATTCTAAGTCTATGACACCTTAGTCACATATAACCTTAGCGTATCCACTCAGCAACTATCGACCTACTAATAAGGACCTTTTAGTTCTCAAATAAGTAATTATAGTAACACAAAATACTCCTATAGTGTTTTAAGTTTATGTTTTGTTCTAAAGTTTTCATTGTAGTAGTGTTGGTAAGTATTTAGACTTGCTGCAACACCACAACCATTCCTAGGCACATGCTAATCACTTCTCGGAAAGATATATTTGATCAGGCTATATCACTCCTAGATCTGATTATATATCCCCAAGCCTACTTATGATGTCCAACAACCGCAATACTTTTGTTCTGTTCTAGTATGACACTGATCCTAGTTTGAATGCTTGTATGTATACTTTAGTTAAATATTTTATTATTTAAAAAGTATAAACTCTAGGTCAGAGTATTTTAATCCCGAAGTGTTTATAGTTGTATATCTTTTATGGGTTGATATACTCAATTCACTATAAACAAAGCACTGATACCAATCTGTCACACCCCCAAACCAGAACGGCGGAAACGTTCGGGGGCGGAGGACGTCATGTACAGTATCATAACAATGCACAATAGTAAACAAGCAACAACATCATCCATTGCATTAATAATATAATTTAATACAAGTGTGTTTTGTGTATAGTTTGAAAGACACCAAAATATGAATCAAAATAAAAGACGAGTCTCGAATGTGCTCCGTCTTCTCAAAACCTGGTCCAGTGTACCTGTCTACTGGTGACCTGTGAATACAAGTTATTTTGAAAGAGTAGATCAGCATTTAAGTTGGTGAGTTCATAAGTATTTTAGTGTCAAATGTTTGTATAAGTTTGATGAAAATGTTTGTAAGTGTTTGGCGTAAATTTTGTAAGTGTTTGATGTAAAGTTTGTAAGTGTTTGATGTAAATGTTTGTATACTTCCTAGAAAATCCTATATTTTCTACTAAAATGGAGAGTAGTCTTCTACCAAGACCCGACTGTTCTGTATGTTTTTTCTTTTGTAAAAGTGAGTGTTTTTCCAAATATATGACTATTATTACTAGAAAATAGTTTACATTACCTTTTATGTGAGAAGATCACTATATGAATGTAATGGGAAAATGAAAGTGTACAGTAATGTTGTAATAAGTAACTACTGAAGCACTAACTACCTTAAAAGCAATTTGTTTAATTAAGGTTAAAATGTGATGTGGTTATAACCATACTGATTGATGAGTATATAACACGACGACCTGCTGGCGTCGAAACTGATGTGACATTTGTCACCCCTTGGCCTGGCGGCCAAACTGTAGCGAACAGTCGGGATGCAGGATTATCAGTCCCGTATAGATCTATACAGACAATGCCCGCTCTCCCTCCAGGAGACTCTAGTTACAAAACGCGACCTAACAAGTATATTGCTAAGCCGTGAAGTAGTCTCACATTAATGTTATCATGTTCTTGTAAAAGGATGTATGTTCCTTTCCGTTCTTGTTATTGTATGTTCCTTTCTGTTCTTGTTATTGTATGTTCCTTTCTATTCTTGTTATCATATGTTCCTTTCTGTTCTTGTTATTGTATGTTTGAACTGACTCATATATGAACTGACTCTTGTAAGTTTCATTGTTCTAGAAATAGTAAGTACTAAATTTCTAAACTATACCTATTATAGTTTACTAGTACTGTTGTTTGAATGACTGATCATGTTTGTACACCTTTGCTACCCAAAGGTATTGAACTGATGGGAAGAACTTTTATATCTACATACATATACATAATATATAAGTAGGATTTAAACGACACTCGGACAAACAACCGATACCCTAAGTCCACAACCAAAAAAGGAACAAGAATAAAGCGAGTTATCAGTCCAAAGCCCTTTCAACCTTATTTATATAACTATATCTATATAGACATGATTTTGATAATATATATAAGTTTAAAAGACTTTTGATAAAGAGTTTATCATATAAAAGAGTTTTAACCATTTGAATGGTTATTGATGACTTGATGTCAGATTATAAAATGATTTGAAATAGTTTGTTTGATAACACAGTTTTGAAGTATTAGAAATCCTCTTGTTTGATAGTTATAAATCACATGTGATTGATATTATAACTATATTGTTTTCTACTTGTATTCCCCCCCCCCCCCCATAAAAGCATTTAAAATCATTAAAAGATAAGTTAGGGGAATGAACTCACCTGTAGTGAGTGATTCGAATGTAAGATCGATTAGGATGCTAAGTATGCCAAGGGAAGTCTCGAGCACAAACGGATCCTATTAAGCATATAATGACACATATATGTATATAATTAGTGTATATAACAACTAATCATGTAAGGGAACAACCTTATGGACTAGGAAACACTTGGACTGAAGTGTTACAATCACATATGATTGTATAAAGGGTGTTCACGGCCACACAAGGGTGTGTTTACGGCCAAGGGATGTTCACGGCCAAAGGGTTTACGGCCACACATGAACAAACTAGGGTTTACGGCCATGACTTGAAGGGTTCACTGCCACCTCATGAACTAAGAAGGGTTTACAGCCATATGAAGGGTTTACGGCCATAAACTCTTGATGTTCATGCCAAAATGGTTGATTCTTGGTTGTAATTCAAGAGCTTCTAATGGATAACTAGTATAGGGAAAGGATAATACGTTTTGGAAGCTTGAAGGGCTGATTACGGTCCAAAGAACTAGTGTGTGTTCTTGGTGTTCTTGATGATTTGAAGATCTAACCCAAAAGAGATGAATTCACGGATGAAATCCTAGTGTTTCAATTGAATGAGAAGTATACCAAGAAAGAATGGAAGAATCACTTACAACTTTGTCGAGAAATGGAAGTGTTCTTGATGATACTTGAGAGAGAAATGAGTGTTCTTGACTTGAAGGTGTGAGAAGTGAAGAAAAATGAAGGAAGTATAGGATATAGGAGAAAGGTTCACGGCTGCCAAGAGTTTACGGCCGTAAACTCTAGTTTGCGGCCGTAAACTCCTTGTGATGGAGTTTCCGGCTTGAATGCAACACAATGAACTTTAGTTATCACATCCTAACACACAATCCTTGAATGTACTAGGCTTAGAACACTCAAACAGACCCTTAACAATGCTAAAAGATAGCAGAAACAGGTCTGACTTTTGATTGAACTGATTGGCTTTACAAGATAGAAATTTCGGGTTGTCAAAGCTTATACAACTCATGATCTGGAGTTGGGAGCAGTGGTCTTTGCGTTAAAGATTTGGAGAAATTATCTCTATGGAACCAAGTGTATCGTCTTCACCGACCATAGAAGCCTACAACATATCTTCGATCAGATGGTGTTGAACATGAGGCAAGGGCGATGGGTAGAACTACTCAGTGATTATGAGTGCGAAATACGCTATCATCCCGGCAAGGCCAATGTGGTAGCAGATGCCCTCAGCCGGAAAGAGTATTTCGGTCGTAAAGTGAAGCCACTGACAATGACCATCCATTCCCATCTGTTCGCTCAAATCAGAGAGGCTCAGTTGGAAGCCTTAAAACCAGAGAACATGTCGGATGAAGCCTTGAGAGAATGGAAAAGAAATTGGAGATCAGAGGAGATGGAGTTTACTATTTCATGAACCGGATCTGGACCCCAAAGTTTGGCGCTTACAGGGAGGTTGTCATGAACGAAGCTCACAAGACTAGATACTCCGTTCACCCAGGTTCAGATAAGATGTACCTGGATCTCAAAAAGCTCTATTAGTGGCTACCTTCGTGGGCAAGTGCCTGACTTGCGCCAAGGTGATGGTGGAATATCAAAAGCCCACAGGTTTACTTCAGCATCCAGAAATACCTGAGTGGAAGTGGGAAAGGATTACGATGGATTTCATCACTAAGTTGCCCAAGTCTCCGAGTGGGTACGATGCAATCTTTGTAATTGTCGATCGGTTGACTAAATCCGCCCACTTCATGCCAATAAAAGAGACATTCAAGATGGAGAGACTTACACGAATCTACATCCAAGAGATTGTTTGTCTGCATGGTGTACCCGTGTCCATTATCTCCGATCGGGATAGCAGATTCACCTCAAAATTTTGGCAGTCACTGCAGAAGGCTCTTGGAACTAAGCTGGATATGAGCACAGCTTACCATCCTCAGACAGACGGGCAGAGTGAGAGGAGCATTCAGACCTTGGAAGACATGTTGAGAGCATGTTTTATATACTTTTGCAAGTCGTGGGACACCCATTTGCCCTTGGTCGAGTTCTCCTACAACAACAGCTATCACACTAGCATCAAAGTTGCGCTGTTTGAAGCCCTCTATGGCCGTAAGTGTAGATCCCCTCTGTGATGGGCTGAGGTGGGTGACACACAGTTATCTAGAGGTCAAGTTCCTGATAGCTCTTTCACTATCCCAGAAATCATTCGTGAAACCACAGAAAAGATCTTACAAATCCGTGAACGACTAAAGGCTTAAAGAGATAGACAAAAGAGCTACGCCGATAAGATACGAAAACCTTTGAAGTTCCAGGTTGGTGACCGTGTCCTTTTGAAGGTCTCACCCTGGAAATGCATGATACGCTTTGGAAAGCGTGGAAAGCTGAATCCGAGATACATAGGACCATTCGAGATCCTCGCTAGGATCGGTCCCGTAGCATACAAACTTCATTTACCCCAAGAGCTTAGCAATATTCATCCCGTCTTCCACGTCTCGAACCTTAAAAAGTCTCTATCCGACGAAACCTTTGTGATCCCTCTTGATGATATCGAGATCAATGAGAACCTTAATGTCTTGGAAGAACCAGTCGAAATCATGGATCGAGAAGTCGAAAGAACGAAACAAAGTCGCATACCGATAGTGAAGGTCCGCTGGAATGCCATGCGGGGACCTGAATTCACTAGGAAGCGCGAAGATCAAATGAAACAGAAATATCCTCATCTTTTTCCTAGTCCATGATTTGTATTTTATGTTTGAATTTCGGGACGAAATTCCATCCATCGGGGGGATGATGTGGCAACCCGAACCTTTTTCCGTTAAAGTTAACCGCTTTCCGTTAAATAAATTCATATTTTATTTATTTATTTATTTATTCCGATAAATTCCTATGGTTTGGGAAATCATTTAAGTTATATAATTGAATTTTATATAAGAGTCGGAACAAAAATCGCGCGAAAAACCCAAGTTTCCTTCAAAAAATCAGCAGTTTCCGGCCTGACTAGTGTTCACGGCTGTGTACCCGATCACAGTCGTAAACCCGTTCACGGCTGGACCCCACCACCGACCATACTGCCAGGCTATATATACATGACACCTACCCTCATTTATATTTTTCTAGCCGCGAACACACACACACACACACACACTCTCTCTCTCTCTCTCTAAAACTCAACACCCGAAAACACAAGAAGACACAAGATTTCTCTTCATCTACCACTCTATCCGCCTTGGAACTCACTATGGAGCATCAAAACATCCGTTTTTCATCAAGATCGAACATAGTTGTTCTTGAGTTCACGGCCGTACACCCTGCAAATCTTCAAACCTTCAAGGGCCGCAATCCGTTCACGGCCGCGAACCCTTCAAACATTTATATTTCCTTCAAGAACATCGTTCACGGCCGTAAACCCTTCAAGGGGCTGTTCACGGCCGAGAATAATTCACGACCGTAATCCCCTTCACGGCCGCAAACCTTCCTAAGTGGTGAACTTGGCTGAAATCCTGCTTTCTCCGATTCAATCAAGTCTCGGTAACATTCCTAAACCAAAAGCAAGTGTTTTTCCAACACTATATATAATGGTTTCACTAATAAAATACATATATGTATTTAATTGATATTAGGATCCCTTTAAGTTCCGCGTACATCAACCTGAGGGTCTTCGCTCCCAGTTTCGTTGTCCGACATTTCACGCAACCATCGGTGAGTTCATACCCCTATACTTTTATGATTTTAATGTTTTCAGGGGAGAGTACAAGCCAAACACAAATGATTTGTGAATTTATACAAGAGAATTTAAAAACAATTAAAACTGATGCAATTGATACGGTCATACGGTTTCCACATTTTATAAAATATTTCGATATTTTATCCCTTTTGTATTATGCTGAGCATAAGGGACGTTTTCAACTTACTGCCAAATTGCATAGTTTTCAGATTAATTCATGAACATAATATTCATACAAACTATAATAGGTATAGTTTGGGGTTTCAATATACAGTTTTACAAATTTAGAGCTTATACATTGCTAAACATATAAACTATGACAGACTTAGTTTATGATATCCATATATATTCTCGGGTAACAAGAATACTTTATTAAATAATTATTTAAGTATAATTATTACTATGTAAAGTAAACAAACAGATTTAAATACAAAAGAACAATACAAAACTATATGTAAACTAGTTAATACAGGATCGTTAGACAGCTCTTCATTTGTAACTTTTGGGGTACAGGCTAAATCCTGGAGGGAGAGCGTGAGATTTGTAAACAGATCTATTCGGGACTGACAATCCCACACCTGAACTGCTAGCTACAGTTAGGCACTCATGCCTGGGGTGACAAATATCATATATCCAACACTTGAAGAACGTCGTAAAGGTCACTAGGTCATATCAAGCATGGTTATATGACTCACAATAGTATAAACTTACCTCTTGTTTACGGGATTTCATTCTTCCTTAGTTTTATTTTAATTAATAGAACTACCATATATTATATTGGATGATTCCAGGGATTTCAACTCATGGTTTTATTTTAAGTAATGAAACTAGTATACATACTGGTAATAGCCAAGGTTTTTCATACAAAAAGGGTTTTACAGTCAAAACAGTCTTATACAATTCATCTGGTGGTAAACAGGCAATCAAACTAATACTTTATGGAACATTGTAATAAACTCATATGTTAGAAAATATTGGATTTTCTTGGAAACATGTAAACACTTTTCATTGATTCATTAACAGGGTTTCATTACAAAAACATGCTTATGAACTCACCAGCTTAATGCTGATACTCTTTTCAAAACCGCTTGTATTCTCAGGAAATCAGTAGACATGTACCTCAGCAGACTTTTGAGAAGACGGAGCATATAGAGTCACGTCTTTATTTTGTTACTTTTGATGTATATAAATACGAATCAAACATATGTAAATACCTTTTTATATATTCAATGTAATGGTTGTGTTTACTTTGATTACTATGATGCAATTGTTGTGATACTACATAACGTCATCCACCCCCAAACGTTTCCGCCATTCCGGTTTGGGGGTGTGACAAATTGGTATCAGAGCTATTGTTTATAGTGAACTAAGTATACCGAACCTTACATGGTATATAACTATAAACACTAAAGGCCCGAAGCGCTCTGAAACTAAAAGTATACTTTAAAAATTTAAGTATTTTACAAATGTATACAAGTATACATATGTACAAGAAGCTATAACATAGTAAGAACTACATAAAAGTATTTAGGGCAAGTTGGACACTGTGGTTAAACCTGAATAGTTATGTAATCATATGTGGGGCCAATATAACCTTATCAACTATATTTGTCTGAGATATGACCAAAATGTGTTGGAGTGACTGTGGTGTTGCGACAAGTCTAAAACTCACCAAATCATATACAAATGAAGCACATAGTTAAAATACTATAGAAGTATTTTATGGTTCTATAACACTGCACAAACTCATCACTAGTAGTACAAATCCTCATGAATGAAAGACATGTAATTCCTTGTTTATGTTAGTAAACCTTTATTGTAGATCTCTATTATCGTTGTAGGATTTAGATATGTCTTGCTCGAAAATATCCAATTCTTGATCAGTATAGAAGGCTTATCGTCATTTTTTCCCTTGTGTCTTTTAGAGAAAGATGCCTCCCAAGAAGAGACCCAACAGAAAGAGCAACAACCCTCCGACAGATCCTCAGCCATCACCTACTCAGTTCGATCCTGCCATGTTCCAGGCAGCAGTTACAGCCGCTGTGGCTGTCGTGATGGTGCAAATAAATCCGCGTGGCTCTAGCGGATCAGGAAGTGGTACCCACCCCAAAATCTTGAGGGTGGTCAAGGACACCTGAAGGAGTGTTCCTACAAAGATTTCATGAATGCGAAGCCCAAATCCTTCGACGGAAATGGTGGAGTCATTGCACTAACCTGGTGCTTCGAGAAGATCGAATCAATTTTCTAGATTCGTGCATGTTCTGAGGCCAACAAGGTGAAGTTTGCCGCCTGCACCTTCACCGATAGAGCATTGACTTGGTGGAATAGTCGGGTCAAATCCCTAACTCTGCCAGTAGCCAATGCCATGGGTTGGGAGAGTTTAAAAGAACTAATGCTTGCTGAGTACTGCCCAAGGGGCGATATGTAGAAGTTGGAGCACGAGCTCTGGAACCTGAAGATGAAGGGTTCCGACATTGCTACTTATACAGCTAGATTCTGCGATCTAGCTCTTCTATGTCCGGGGATCGTCACCCCGGAAAGAAAGAAGATGGAGAGGTACATTTGGGGATTGACACTCCAACTCAAGGAAATGTGTTGGCTGCTAAACCTCTCACATTCGACAGTGCCAAGTGTTTGGCGCAAACTCTTATATATCACGGGGTTGATCTTGATGAAGTGACAGTCTTTCCCGAACCACCAAAGGCGAGTGGTGGGAAGAAAAAGTTTTAGAACAAGCGTAAGGGCCAGTGTTCACAAGAGCCCTCCAAGAAACAACAAACAGTGGCAGTTCATGCTGCTACCACTCCTACTGCTGTTCCGACCGCCCAAGCACTTGCCAGTAGATATGCTGGTACTCTTCCAAGGTACGACAAGTGCAACTTCCACCATCACGAACCGTGCGGTGAATTGTTGTGCAACAGTTGTGGCAAGAAGGGGCACACAACTCGTTTCTACAAGACACAAGCCCAACTAACCAATCAGACTCTTGGAGCGTGTGTTTGTCAATGCTGTTATGGTTGTGGGGAGACCGGGCACTTTAAGAGGAATTGCCTAAAGTGACAACAGCTGGCAACACAGTGAGAGTGCTAGCGATGGGCCAGGAGGAGGCAGTTGCTGATCCCACTGTTGTTACGGGTACCTTCCTCCTCGACAACTCTTATGCATGCATTCTTTTCGATTCTGGTGCGAAGAGAAGTATTGTTAGTCATACATTTAAGCATCTACTCCAGCATAAACCCTAACCTTTAACCGAAACATTTACCGTCGAGATGGCTAACGAAAAGACATAGGGCACTAACGACGTATTCATCGGCTGTACCCTTACCCTAAACGACCATTCCTTTCCAATCGACCTTATGCCAGTTTCCATAAAAAGCTTCGACATCATCATCGGCATGGATTGGTTGAGCCCCAATCGTGCTGATATCCTATGTTATGAAAAAGCCATTCACCTCAATCTTCCCTTGGGCGAAGCCCTCATAGTCTACGGTGATAACCTCAGCTCAAACCTTCGTATCATTTCATGCATCAAACCCCATAAATATCTGCGAAAGGAGTGCCATGCATTCCTAGCCCATGTCATTAATGAGAAACAGGAAGTTAAAGACCTCGATAGCATCCCCAAAGTCTGCAATTTTCCTGATGTCTTCCCCGAAGATCTTCTCGGAATCCATCCCGAGCGCCAAGTCGAGTTTCGTATCGACTTAATTCCCGGAGCTACCCCCGAAGCCAGCTCAATGAATTACTCAGCAAGGGATTCATCAGACCAAGTTCCTCGCCCTGGGAGCCCCGATCTTGTTTGTGAAAAAGAAAGATGGATCCTTTCGGATGTGCATAGATTATCGTGAATTGAACAAGCTTACCATCAAAAACCGTTATCCCCTACCCAGAATCGACGACCTCTTCGATCAACTCCAAGGAGTCGGATATTTCTCAAAAATAGACCTGAGATCAGGGTACCATAAGTTGCGAGTCCATGAAGGTGATGTTCCCAAGACAACATTTCAGACTTGGTATGGTCACTACGCGTTTGTAGTTATGCCCTTTGGTCTAACCAACACACCCACAGTATTCATGGATCTAATGAATCGGGTGTGCCGCCATTTCCTCGACAAGTTCATAATAGTGTTCATTGATGATATACTTGTCTACTCTCGGAGTGAGGAAGATCATAGACAGCACTTCAGGGTAGTGCTAGAAACTCTAAGGGCGGAGAAACTTTATGCAAAATTTTCAAAGTGCAAATTATGGATCAGAAAAGTAACTTTACATGGTCACGTGGTTAGCGAAGAAGGCATACACGTGGATCCTTCCAAAATCAAGGCGATTGAGAATTGCTCAGCACAGAAGACGCCCACGGAAATCTGTCAATTCTTGGGTTTTGTTGGCTACTATCGTAGGTTTATCTAGAATTTCTCCAGGATTGCTAAGCCTTTAACCACCCTGACTCAGAAAGGTGTACCCTTTAGTTGGGGAGAAAAGCAAGACACTTCGTCTCAAACATTGAAGCAGGCCCTATGCAGTGCACCTATCTTGTCTCTGCCTGAAGGGACGGAGGACTTCGTTGTCTACTGTGATGCGTCCAATCAGGGCCTAGGTTGTGTGCTCATGCAGTGAGGAAAGGTTATTGCCTATGCCTCGAGACAACTGAAAGCATACGAAATCAATTATACAAATCACGATCTGGAGTTGGGAGCAGTGGTCTTTGCGTTAAAGATTTGGAGACATTGTCTTTATGGAACCAAGTGTACTGTCTTCACCGACCATAAAAGCCTACAACATATCTTTGATCAGAAAGAGTTGTACATGAGGCAACGGCGATGGGTAGAACTACTCAGTGATTATGAGTGCGAAATACGCTATCCTCCCGGCAAGGCTAATGTGGTAGCAGATGCCCTCAGTCGGAAAGAGTATTCAGGTCGTAGAGTGAAGGCACTGACAATGACCATCCATTCCCATCTGTTCGCTCAAATCAGAGAGGCTCAGCTGGAAGCCTTAAAACCAGAGAACATGTCGGATGAAGCCTTGAGAGGAATGGAAAAGAACTTGGAGATCAGAGGAGATGGATTTTACTATTTCATGAACCGGATCTGGACCCCAAAGTTCGGCGCTTACAGGGAGGTTGTCATGATTCATGAACGAAGCTCACAAGACTAGATACTCCGTTTACCCAGGTTCGGATAAGATGTACATGGATCTCAAAAAGCACTATTGGTGGCCAAACATGAAAGCATAGATCGCTACCTTCGTGGGCAAGTGCCTGACTTGCTCCAAGGTGAAGGTGGAATATCAAAAGCCCTCAGGTTTACTTCAGCAGCCAGAAATACCTGAGTGGAAGTGGAAAAGGATTACGATGGATATAGAGTCACGTCTTTATTTTGTTACTTTTGAGAAGACGTAGTATATAGAGTCACGTCTTTATTTTGTTACTTTTGATGTATATAAATACGAATCAAACAGATGTAAATACCTTTTTATATATTCAATGTAATGGTTGTGTTTACTTTGATTACTATGATGCAATTGTTGTGATACTATATAACGTCATCCACCCCCAAACGTTTCCGCCATTCCGGTTTGGGGGTGTGACAGAGATGGAAGAGACCAAGGAGGATGCCTTGATGAGTGCGACGTGCTTTTAGCAGCAGTTTCAGGTGGTTAAGAGGAGTATATCGAGGCAGTGGCCCTCGTTGCCTACGTTGTATATCGACTGTATGAGTGAGGTCTCTTGCTTTTATGATGATTCCCGCGATGAGAGGCTGGTTGAGGAATCAGAGACGAGGTGTGTGATAGTGCATTATTTTCAGACCGAGAGTCAGGACTAATTCAGAACAGTTGGGGTATCCGGCGGAATATTGGTCTGAGGTTTTGAGATGACTAGAGGCAGTCACGTTGGGAGGATTCTGAGATTTTTGTCTAAGTTTCGGGATATTTGGAGTTGCTTGGTTTCCATCGGGAAGATCATTGAGTGATGATGTGGTACGTTCCAAGAGTCAAGTTGTGACAACCATCAAATTTCGGTCAAGTCAAAGTCAAACAAAGTCAACTAGTCAAACCGGTCAACTCCATTAACCCTTGTATGATAGGGTTTACGTTATGTAATCACTGTATAATTCGCTATTTTAATGAGAAAACATCATTTGGAAAGTTCATGTGTTTGATTTTCCTTAGCCTTAACAGTGCTAAACAATGAACCAAAGCGATAAAACACTATTGCACAATCATCGGGATTGTGTAGGACACTAAATCATGGCTTAACGGGGTCTATGGACCTTGCGTTGCGAAGCCGGACACTCAAAAAGATCACAAACGAAACCTCTCGCAATCTCATTCAAACCCTACTCAAGATTACTTGACGCTATTAGGATCGAAACTCATACACTACGATATAAATTGACGTTAATAGCAACATAGTATAGTACAACGTTATAACTATAATCAAATTAAATTATGATACCATATTAAAATCAAATCAAAGTATAATGCGCTAATTAAATTTAAAAGAATCAAACTTGAATGCTATAATTAAACTTCAAATCAAAGTAGATTGTTATAATCAAATAATAACTCATCTTTTATAAAACTCCATTTTTATAAACTTTACATTAAATTTTATAAAACTCTATTTTTATAAACTTTACATTAAATTTTATAAAACTCTTATATTAATTATGTAAAAGATGCTTGTGTTAGTGGGAAATTATCAAGACCACCAAAAGCAAAAAGATTATTCCCATTGTCTCCCACTCACACCTCCCATCCACTTTCCTTTCCTTTTTCTCCCAACACATTATTCTCTTCACCACTTAAACCTTCTCTATTCTTTCTCTCACTCTCAATCTCGAAATTTCCTCCAAGAATACTCATATTCCATCCAAGAACAATCTATTATACTCAAATCTTCATCCCTCTTGAAGCATTCATCAAGGTATGTTGTTAAAAGTTTCATATTCATACAAGAAACAAATTAAATCCACCAAAATATCTAAAACTCATTTTATGCATAAACCTGATTTTTCTCAGAATCCCATCAATAAAATAAGAAGTTCTGGAAATTTTCAGAAAATAATTTATTTTTATTGAATTACTATAACTATTGCAATAAAGTAGGGCAATAATTCATATAAAATACTTTTGCCATTCAATAAATTCTGAGAAAATTCTGGGATGACCTGTATACTGATTAAACATGATATATGAAGTTTCATGCATTTATATTACTTTTTACTATTATTTATGATTTTATTTATTAATTAATAATGAAATATATACAAAATACTTCCCATATTCACAAATATCTGAAACTTATACACTGAGCTCTACATCATGTTATAAAACTATGGTTAATTTTACAGATTTTTTGAGAATCATTTACTATTTTTCCCGAATTTTGTGTTGTTTAATCATTAAAATATTAAATAAATACTAAAACAGTTCAGAAAAATATACAAATTTTACAGTAATTCATATTGTATGAAATAATGATTTCCTAATAATTTCATAATTTTTCAATACTGTTTACTATTTAAAACTATTTTCCTAAGTATTTAAGCATGTAAAAATGCATTTTAATGATTATTTCATATAAATAATTGTTAAAATTTGTAAATAATTATAATTGGGCAAGTTATTATTTTAATAAGAAATTATTAAAATCTGGCCTAAATTGAAAATATAAATTAATTATGCAAAGTAAGTAATTCAATTTAAAATTCATTTAACAAATAAATACCTTAATATTATAATCAAAATGAATTATTGTTAATTCATCTAATATAAGAATATGTGTCTAATTATTTGTATTAATACTCCATTCTCGTTTAGCAGTTCCTAAACCAAAACTATTAATTATATTAGGTTCTACGCCATTTTGACCTGAATCGTCTATCGTACGACACACGCATTTCGTTTTGGGACTAAAGTGAGTAATCTACCCCATATTTTATAATTTTCAATACTTTTGGGGTGTATCATGTGGTTCTAATATGTTCCAACTTCATTTTATTTTTTTATCACAATTGAGACATTGTTAGGACATTTATACGTGAGTCATTAATTGTATAACTATTGTTTGTTTACGCTACATGTACTTGTAGTGCATTATCATTTTTAGTCTAATCTCCATGACTATGCCCGTATTCTTGAGGTACGTTATGGACAATAATAGCGCTATTGGGTTGACCACCCCGCCTTGGGACGCTAAGGTGATTGATCGCACGTGGTTGAGTGTGTATGATGATTAGATGCTCCATCCTATATATATTTATATATATATATACATATGTATATATAGGGTGAGGACTTATTGTTGTTGTTATCATTTGTTAATCAATTTTTGATTTATAAACCGTTATCTCAAATACAATTGTTTGCCGACTTCAAAAGAAAACAAATTTCCAATTATAAAGGTTTCAACTTCACAATTTTCTCTACTAAAATTAGATTACTCACCAACTCTCGTAGTTGACCTGTTTTTACCCATGATGCAGATTTGAAGAATGAAGTTGATGAAAAATAGGTTGTGCCTTAGAAATCCACAAGACTATTTAAATTTGATGTAATAAATGTTGTTCATATTTGGATTTGTATTTGTATGTTGTGGATCTTGTTTGCATACTTAGTACTTAATTGAATCTAATCATATTATAACATAGTTGTCATGAGACTTTGAACAATATATCACGCCTCGATCGATTCCGACAAGGATCGGGGTGTGACAGATTGGTATCAGAGCCCTTGACTATAGGGAATTAGGTTAATTGCCTTGACCTAGTCTATAGCCTCTAGGGTCCTCTCGTATACTAGTTTATAAAATGCACACACAACTGCATGCAATTCGCACTTAGAAAATCCTAGGAATACCTTTGTGTGTTAATTGCTCCCTTATGTGCATACGTATTACTCCTGACACTTATATGTGTGCATACACTTGTGAATATTCTCCACTTTCTCTGAAAATCACACACATACTCAAGTTGTTTAACAAAATGTATATACATATATGTATTCCTTAGAGCTCATAGGAAATTCAAAGTCATCCACTCTAGTTGGGTAGGATCATAGTAATGGACGCGTAGTAACTGGAAGGAGGAGGTGCCGGTAGCCCGAAAGTCCTGACTAGGTAAGCATTCGTATACATCCCAATCAACCGAGGGACCAGTTTGCTTATCTGGGGACCAAAGGCGAGAGTTCCCAAACCTATAGGCCAAAGCGCGTCATTCACATTACTTTTGAGCCATCAAAATACCTAACCTTATCAAACGTATCCGAAAGGATACACTCCAAAATGGCCAACTCATTGGACTATTAAGTTCCCTAATGGGCCTAGAAGTGGGAAAAAAAATGTGAAAACTTAGTTTTGTGGGGGCCCACGCAAGTGCTACATGTTTCACATTTAGTAACCATGGAAAGCCCAAAAGGTGCCCAACACTCCTAACCATGGCCCAACAAGTGTTTTACAATTATTTTACCCAACAATGTCTAAAAACAAAACTTTATTTCCCTAATCAATTTACAAATAACTCACAAGTCCATATGCGTGTTTCTCATAGTTGACATGTTCCTTGTTTGGTTGTGGACTTAGGGTAGACTCATTAGGATCAACAGTCTAATAAAATTTTAATTAAACATAACTGGGGGCATGTCGAGTGAATCTTAGGAGTGGATCAGACATGGAACAAATCACAAGATTATAATCAAGTTATTCCTACTAAATTCATAAGTCTATTTATATAGACCTCTGGTATAGAGTCGTCAGCGTAGTCGTGTCGGCAATCTAGAATATAGCTAAATACATAATACAAACTATAATACCCAAATTATACAAAATTTTCTGCATAAAAAAATCAATAGACAAACACAATGAAACTAAAAAGGGTATCAATCTATCAAGAGAAAAACACATACAATGTAGATAAAAATCCACTAATTATAACAAAATGGCTAAAAGAAAAGGTAAGGACTAAGGATTGTTAAGTCCTCTCTTCTTATAAATAGCTTTGAAGCAAGCTTGCCTAAGCTTCTTTGTTCTTTCTGTCAATTCCATACCTGGCAATTTCTCCATCATCTTCTTGTGCCCTGCTAACGTCTCTACCTCCTCCTTTAATCCCAACTCCTAGTTTTTTTAGGTAGATGCAATATATTTTTCGTGTGAGTTCATAAAATTTACAATGAGTTAAGTTTATGTAAATATAAATCAGAAATCGTAGTAAAACAATTGATTCGATGTGGCATATGCCTAGGGCCTATGTTTATGTTATAAAGAAACTAATAATTAAAATTTTAGAAAATACCAAAACAACTTTGGTTACCAAGTGCATGCATACATGCATGAGTAATGTATAGAAGGTTATTATCGTAGTTTACCTTGGCATTTTGAATGAGGGATTGAAGGCTCTTAAGTTTTCTATGAGGCCATCTGTTTATGTTTAGCTCTCTGCATCTTTTCTTCAACAATGTTAACCCTATCCCTAGTTCCTTTGCTGCCATGATTATCGGCATCTCAAAGTACTTCGCTATCTCTTCAAACTCCAATGGTCTCAATCTATTTGCCACCTTCCGGCCACCGTGATCAGTGGTGGCAGCACTAGAACTACCTGTAGCCTCACCACCGGATTTACAGTCTTCACTGAAACTAACCAATGGTAAATTACCATCCTCCCAACAATCCCATAAGCTTATGTCTTTAAGGGGATCCAAATCGTGAAACTCATTTCTAGAAATGATGTTTTGATCTTTGTTAAGTACTGTGGAAACGTTCTGATCGAGCACTTCATGCAATTTTTCCGATAACTCGTAATCATGATGGTCGAGCATGTCACCACTGCAAAAATCCAAAAAAAAAAAAAAAAAAAAAAAAACTCAAGATAATCAAATCCAACACGATGAAAGACTCTTTTTGATCACTACAAATCCAAACCAAGTTTTGATCAATATAGACAAAATCACTTTTTTGTGCGAAAGATGGGGTAATGAGTGACGTTTATATATACCTGAAAAGATCTTGATGATCAAAGTACGGAAACCAATCGAGGTCATATATGGGGTTTTGATGATCTGCAGGTGGATCCATTTGTGAGGGAGAAGTTAAAAGTTGCGGTAAGAATGTGATGATTTATATAAGTGAAGTGGGAGAAGTAATTAATAACAAATAAAGAGGAAATGAATATATATGGTCTTTGATCTGTAACCTTCTTCTTCAATTCACACACATATACGTATATGTTGCCGCAAATTATGACTTATGTGCCTCATGCATTTAATACATCACATGCCTACCGCATATTCTTGACTTTGAAGCTACGTACCAGTTTCAAATTTCCCCAGTAGCACACTTTTCATTAGAAAGTACTCCAAGTCTTCACACATGAACCAGTTAGAAAGTACTCCAAGTCTTCACACATGCAAATTATGACTTGTGTGTCGCTATAGGTAACTAATAAAACTTTATTTTTTAACCCCTTAAATATCAGTACAAGCTTCTAACCTCGACGTTTAAATTCTAAATTTCTTTTTATTACTAAAACTAGCATCGATTCAAGTATATAAACCATGAATCTTGAGAACACGGCAAAACCCAAATAAGTCTTATCATCTATGTAAAAAAAAAACTCAGGGTTTTTACTAGTAAATCTATCAGTGGCGGAGCTTGAACAATTAACTTGGGGGGGGGGAGAAAATATTATAAACTGAAATTAACAAAAAAAAATACAGATTGTTTTCTACAAATAAACACCAAAAACACCTAGAAAAAGAATTACAACTCAGCCCGACAGCCTTTAATGTCTTTAAAAATAGATTATGAATGATATATTAGTAAGCAGACAACAATTTCTCTTTCAATGTTTTCATCTTTCCCATGATTATATCTAGAAAAATCAAAATGAAGGAACAATTGATCCAATCAAAACAAAATCAAATTCAAAATTAGAACAATAACCAATAACTCATTTAACAATAACCAAATCAATCTTTGTTGTCACTTTTCAGTTTTGTTTGAAGCTGACAAGCTGTTAAGCATAACCAAATCAATAACCAAATCTATAAGTTCATAACTTATAAATCAAATTGGCAAATCGCCAAATCGCAAATGACAGCCAAATTAAAAGGAAACTCAGTAAGACAGTAGTAACGCATAAATAGGCAACAAATTGACAGAAAACAGCAGCAGCAGTGCAATACGCCAACACCAACAATCAAAAATCTTACAATCAGAAAAGAAAGAACATCTGAACAGGATTTGGGTCTCGGGATTACATACCTGATTTCTGTGAAGTGAGAATGGGCACTTGGGCACTTGGTGATGGCGATTGGCGAGAGTGAGACCAGGCGACTGACTTGGCGAGACAGCGACAAAGGAACAGCAGGCGAGATAGGCAGCGAATTGGGAAAATGGGGATGAATCAATTTTGATTTCTTGATACCGCTTGGTCGCTTGGAGAATTGGGAGTATTGGACCATTCTGATTGGGAATCGGGAGGGGCCAAAGCCCAAGTTTGAAGATAGCAGGCCTATAACTATTTTATTTTGAACTACAATTCCTACTTCTAGCCCAATAATACTACGCCCCTGGAATCTATGAGGGCTAGTGTAAACATTATGGTCATATATTATTAAGATTCTATGGACTTAGAATGTGTGATTCCGCCTCATTCCCTGTTCCTTGTTTGGTTGTGGGCTTAAGGCGGGGTCACCCATCGAAAATACCCTTGCAATCTTAATGATATACGACCAGTTTACGTCAATCGACTATAAAAGAACTTGTAGGACATATAATGCAAATTTCGTCAAAATTTGTTGAAACATTCGTAATGATGGAACTCGCTAACTACGTTATAAAATATTCATAGTGGTAATACCAAGGATAAAACAGGGAGTATAAAAGCACACATAGAATACTCTATCATCCCAAAACAATAAACTCCTTTTAAATTGACTCAGTTCAAGTTACAATAAGAAATTTCCAAGGTCATCATATGACATCAGGAGGGTTGTTCCTCACCATAATCAATTTCTTGTACTACGAAAAGTTTTCCACATCTTTTTCCAAACTCTTGAAGTCCCAATCAAAATGCAAATTTCGGGACGAAATTCCCTCTAACGGGGGGATGATGTGACAACCATCAAATTTCGGTCAAGTCAAAGTCAAACAAAGTCAACTAGTCAAACCGGTCAACTCCATTAACCCTTGTATGATAGGGTTTACGTTATGTAATCACTGTATAATTCGATATTTTAATGAGAAAACATCATTTGGAAAGTTCATGTGTTTGATTTTCCTTAGCCTTAACAGTGCTAAACAATGAACCAAAGCGATAAAACACTATTGCACAATCATCGGGATTATGTAGGACACTAAATCATGGCTTAACGGGGTCTATGGACCTTGCGTTGCGAAGCCGGACACTCAAAAAGATCACAAACGAAACCTCTCGCAATCTCATTCAAACCCTACTCAAGATTACTTGACGCTAATAGGATCGAAACTCATACACTACGATATAAATTGACGTTAATAGCAACATAGTATAGTACAACGTTATAACTATAATCAAATTAAATTATGATACCATATTAAAATCAAATCAAAGTATAATGCGCTAATTAAATTTAAAAGAATCAAACTTGAATGCTATAATTAAACTTCAAATCAAAGTAGATTGTTATAATCAAATAATAACTCATCTTTTATAAAATTCCATTTTTATAAACTTTACATTAAATTTTATAAAACTCTATTTTTATAAACTTTACATTAAATTTTATAAAACTCTTATATTAATTATGTAAAAGATGCTTGTGTTAGTGGGAAATTATGAAGACCACCAAAAGCAAAAAGATTATTCTCATGGTCTCCCACTCACACCTCCCATCCACTTTCCTTTCCTTTTTCTCCCAACACATTATTCTCTTCACCACTTAAACCTTCTCTATTCTTTCTCTCACTCTCAATCTCGAAATTTCCTCCAAGAATACTCATATTCCATCCAAGAACAATCTATTATACTCAAATCTTCATCCCTCTTGAAGCATTCATCAAGGTATGTTGTTAAAAGTTTCATATTCATACAAGAAACAAATTAAATCCACCAAAATATCTAAAACTCATTTTATGCATAAACCTGATTTTTCTCAGAATCCCATCAATAAAATAAGAAGTTCTGGAAATTTTCAGAAAATAATTTATTTTTATTGAATTACTATAATTATTGCAATAAAGTAGGGCAATAATTCACATAAAATACTTTTGCCATTCAATAAATTCTGAGAAAATTCTGGGATGACCTGTATACTGATTAAACATGATATATGAAGTTTCATGCATTTATATTACTTTTTACTATTATTTATGATTTTATTGATTAATTAATAATGAAATATATACAAAATACTTCCCATATTCACAAATATCTGAAACTTATACACTGAGCTCTACATCATGTTATAAAACTATGGTTAATTTTACAGATTTTTTGAGAATCATTTACTATTTTTCCCGAATATTGTGTTGTTTAATCATTAAAATATTAAATAAATACTAAAACAGTTCAGAAAAATATACAAATTTTACAGTAATTCATATTGTATGAAATAATGATTTCCTAATAATTTCATAATTTTTCAATACTGTTTACTATTTAAAACTATTTTCCTAAGTATTTAAGCATGTAAAAATGCATTTTAATGATTATTTCATATAAATAATTGTTAAAATCTGTAAATAATTATAATTGGGCAAGTTATTATTTTAATAAGAAATTATTAAAATTTGGCCTAAATTGAAAATATAAATTAATTATGCAAAGTAAGTAATTCAATTTAAAATTCATTTAACAAATAAATACCTTAATATTATAATCAAAATGAATTATTGTTAATTCATCTAATATAAGAATATGTGTCTAATTATTTGTATTAATACTCCATTCTCGTTTAGCAGTTCCTAAACCAAAACTATTAATTATATTAGGTTCTACGCCATTTTGACCTGAATCGTCTATCGTACGACACACGCATTTCGTTTTGGGACTAAAGTGAGTAATCTACCCCATATTTTATAATTTTCAATACTTTTGGGGTGTATCATGTGGTTCTAATATGTTCCAACTTCATTTTATTGTTTTATCACAATTGAGACATTGTTGGGACATTTATACGTGAGTCATTAATTGTATAACTATTGTTTGTTTACGCTACATGTACTTGTAGTGCATTATCATTTTTAGTCTAATCTCCATGACTATGCCCGTATTCTTGAGGTACGTTATGGACAATAATAGCGCTATTGTGTTGACCACCCCGCCTTGGGACGCTAAGGTGATTGATCGCACGTGGTTGAGTGTGTATGATGATTAGATGCTCCATCCTATATATATTTATATATATATATATATATATATATATATATATATATATATATACATATGTATATATAGGGTGAGGACTTATTGTTGTTGTTATCATTTGTTAATCAATTTTTGATTTATAAACCGTTATCTCAAATACAATTGTTTGCCGACTTCAAAAGAAAACAAATTTCCAATTATAAAGGTTTCAACTTCACAATTTTCTCTACTAAAATTAGATTACTCACCAACTCTCGTAGTTGACCTGTTTTTACCCATGATGCAGATTTGAAGAATGAAGTTGATGAAAAATAGGATGTGCCTTAGAAATCCACAAGACTATTTAAATTTGATGTAATAAATGTTGTTCATATTTGGATTTGTATTTGTATGTTGTGGATCTTGTTTGCATACTTAGTACTTAATTGAATCTAATCATATTATAACATAGTTGTCATGAGACTTTGAACAATATATCACGCCTCGATCGATTCCGACAAGGATCGGGGTGTGACACAAGTGTGATATACCTGGTGAAATAGTATATGGAGTAGATTGTTGGTGTGCCAATTGGTGATGGTTCAAACCCTGAGTGGGGGAGAATTGGGTATTCTATTGAGAGAGTCAGCGATCCGTTCAAGTGCGGTTGGAGAACTGGTTTTGGAGATCTGTGGACATGTGAGACCTGGGTTATTGGTGGATGAGGCAGGATGACGTATGTGTATGTACTTAAGAAAGGATAAGTGGATCCACGGTAGGTGGCCGTTGGTCAGAGAATTTATTGTGACCAGGGATTTTTCAGGATTGCAAATGTTGAGTTCGAGACGGTTGGGTCGCTGAGTCAGGGTGCAATAGCTGAGATTTGCGGGTATAGGTATAGATTGTGATCTATACTCCAGGAGGGGCAGCAGTTAAATTGTCAACCATTTGCAGAGTCGGTATGAGTAGTTTCGTATGGGTGGTGATCAGTAGAGGGTGGAGCTTTGGATTTTCATCAACGTGTTTTCAGTCGCTGACGATTTCCTCCGTGTTTCAATTTGTGAGATGGGAATATTGAAAGGTTTCAAGTTGCGTAAGTGGAAGATCAGTGGTTGAGGCAAGACATCAGGAGATGCTGTGATGGTGTATCGAGGTACCCGAGTGATTTTGTTCCAGTGGGAACCCATCAGTTAATTGTCGCTGGAGTGGTACTGTCTAAGGGTGTATATGTGCTGAGGCTAGTGCCTTGCCTATGATAACTTTCATCGGGAGTGGTGGTACATAAGCTCCGTGACTGTAAGCACCTATCTATGTTGAGCTGCGGAGCATGAGTTGGAGAACTCAGTGTAGTGATGACTTGATGATAAGATTATGGGGTGATAAGAGAGCAAGTGGATCCGGGTGGGAGTAATCGCTTGGGATTATCAGGAGAAACCATGGAGTGATCCCATGGTGAGTCAGTGGGAGAGGGTATCGTGGTACTACGGGGAGCCGTAGTATTCACTAGTCAGCGAGAGAGTGTCGTGGTACTGCGGGGAGCCGTAGTATTCGCTATTCAGCTAGAGAGTGTCGTGATACTACGGGGAGCTGTAGTAATCACTGAGTAGCGGGAGAGTGATGTGATACTGTGGGGAGCTGTAGTATTCTCTATTCAGCGAGAGAGTGTCGTGATACTGCTGATGGGTTTGAGCCATAAGAACTTTCCTATGTGCACATGCAAACCCTAATTGCTTGGATCTAGGTTTCTCTAATTGAACATGCATTGAATCTAAGACTTGCAATACTAGATCTAATGTAATATATTGAATCTAATCATATGAAATCAGATCTAAAAGAATACCTTGAATTACTTGCTTGATACTTCTTCTTCTTGGAGCTTAGAGTCACAATTGTCACTCCTCTAATGGCTTACAAACACCAAATAGCAAGAAGATGATCTTGAGAGAGAGGGAGGAGGGATAGAAATCGGCCCTAGGGTTCCTTGGCTTGCAAGAGTGTCAATTTCTCCATCCCAAGGGTCCTATTTATACTATGAGCTATTAGGGTTTCTCCTTTAACCCTAATTGAATGACTTAGACCCTAAGCAATCCAAGATCCTTCTAGATTATAGGCTTGGACGAAATTAAGGTTCCCAAGCCCCTAAATTTCGTTCACCCTAATATCCATAAGGATACATAGCCCAAAATACAACTATCACACATTTGACAGTTTATGCCCCTTATTCAATTAACCTCTTTAAGTCACCAAATTAATTCTCAATTAATATATGACTTATATTAATCAAATAATATTATTATTTCCTCAATATATTATTCTCATAATATATTAATAATATTTCTTTTTTCTTAACAAATCATCCTGTCAAGTTGCTATGGTGAAGGCAACCCAAAAGGACCATGCATAACCGGGTCAAGTACTTACCAAATATAGTTATAGCCTTAGACACTAATCCAACAGTCTCCCACTTGGATAAGTCTAGTAACTATATATGCAAATATAATCCGATTAGCAATCGTAGCTCTCAAAGACGCTGTCAACTCTGATCTTATCAGTATCCTGTCCTTTAGATAAGGGATCGTATAATCCTCTGTTCTAGATATCGTGCGGACAATTACATGGAACATGGTCATACTTATTGTCCTGCAATTTGTTTCTCGATCTCAGATTCATTTGACATAGAACTTAATCGAACACATCAATTTAGTTCTGACCGGGCCCGGCACATAAGTCAAATCAAATCATCGAGGGGCCCTGATATCGCTTTTACCCTCTTAGGATAAAAGGAACAGATAAACTTCGACTTATATGCATTTATTATCCACTAATCAATTTACACACAACAATACGTTTTATAACATCAAGTTACTGATGCGTTTGCGTATTATCAATGCATAACCAATTAACAAACAATAAACCATATATCTAGGTTTTAAGACTATATGATATTACCATCTTGTGATCACTCGTGATAAATTCCATGAAGTGATTCCAACAAGTGCGGGTTTATTCCAATGCTCAAATCAAGTTCATAAGCACTCATGAACGTTGTAGCAAACCTTTGCTATGTCTAATACACTTTAGACAATCTACACACCAATTCATGACAGTCTTCATTCCTATCTACTTCCAACATATGAACGACTGTGGACTATTCGAATAATTCGATTATTATCAAATAATAAATTACTCAGGAAGTCAAAACATGCAAAATGAAACAATAGTTAAACAATTAACATAAGACAGTAACTTTACTTATAAATAATACTCCTTTATTTAATCATCAAATGTCAATTACATTTAGCTATTACACGTTTCCAAACTATCTAATCTAAACTAATATCGTCCTTCAGCCCAATGCTCCTAGCGTGCTGCAAATGCTTAACCCTGCTAAGTCCCTTCGTAAGCGGATCTGCTGGGTTATCCTCTGACGATACCCTCTTTACCACGAGGTGTCCTTCTTCTACTCTATGTCTAATAAAATGATATTTTCTGTCGATATGTCGAGATCTACCATGATCCCTCGGTTCCTTGGTCAAGGCAACCGCTCCTTCATTATCACAGAAAATTTCCATAGGCTCCTTTATGGTAGGCACAACTCCAAGATCACCAATGAAGTTCTTCAACCACATAGCCTCCTTTGACGCTTCGCTCGCTGCAATGTACTCTGATTCGCACGTTGAATCAGCTACTGTTTCTTGCTTGGAACTTTTCCAAGTCACTGCTCCTCCATTGAGGGTAAAGACCCAGCCCGACTGCGAACGGTAGTTGTCCCTGTCGGTCTGAAAACTGGCATCACTATACCCTCGCACCTTTAAGTCATCACTCCCTCCGAGGACTAAAAACCATTCCTTGGTCCTCCGAAGGTACTTAAGTATATTCTTGACCGCAACCCAATGAGCTCTGCCTGGGTTCCCTTGATATCTACTGACCATGCTCAAAGCAAAGGCCACATCAGGGCGAGTACAAGTCATAGCGTACATGATTGAGCCAACTGCGGAAGCATAGGGTATTCGGCTCATCTCAGCTATCTCGGCTTCTGTACTCGGGCTTTGAGTCTTACTCAATTTGGCATTACTCTGTATCGGTAGTTCTCCCTTTTTCGAGTTTTCCATACTAAAACGTTTTAGTACCTTATCCAAGTAAGTATTCTGACTAAGTCCTATTAGTCTCTTACTTCGTTCTCTCACTATCCTTATTCCTAAAATATAGGAAGCCTCTCCGAGGTCCTTCATAGCGAAACACTTCCCGAGCCATGACTTAACCTCCTGCAGAGTCGGGACGTTGTTTCCTATGAGCAGTATGTCATCGACATACAAAACGAGAAAGCTAACTATACTCCCACTGGCCTTGACATATACACATGATTCATCTTCACTTCGTACAAATCCAAACTCTTTGACTTTCTCATCGAAGCAAAGATTCCATCTGCGAGACGCTTGCTTAAGCCCATAAATGGACTTCTCAAGCTTACACACTCTATTGGGATGCTTTGGATCGACAAAACCCTCTGGCTGAGCCATGTAAACATCCTCAGCCAACTTCCCATTAAGGAAAGCGGTTTTTACATCCATTTGCCATATTTCATAGTCATGAAATGCAGCAATGGCTAGCATCACCCTAATAGACTTTATCTTCGCAACTGGTGAGAAGGTTTCGTCGTAGTCAACTCCAGGAGTCTGAGTGAAACCCTTCGCAACCAATCGCGCCTTATAAGTGTGCACGTTCCCATCCACGTCGGTCTTCTTCTTGAAGATCCACTTGCACCCGACCGTCTTACGACCTGGTACATTGTCAACCAAATTCCAAACTTGGTTGTCATACATGGACTGAATCTCGCTGTCCATCGCCTCTTTCCATTTTACAGACTCTGGGCCTGCCATGGCTTCCTTATAGCTATTAGGTTCATCTAGATTTATTAGTGTACCATCACTAATATACGTGTCCCCTTCGGTGGTAATATGAAAACCATAAAACTGGGGTGGAACTCTAACTCTTTCGGAACGTCTAAGAGGTAAGGAATCGTCAATTTGTTCAACTGGAGTTTCCTCCTCGGGTTGAGCGCCAGTGTTAGAGGTTCCTTCATCGCTAGACTCTTGAATTTCTTCAAGATCGACTTGCCTCCCACTGTCTCCTTGGCTTATGAGTTCTCGCTCTCGGAAAACCCCTCTCCTCGCAACGAAGACAACATTGTCACTCGGCCTATAGAAGAGATATCCAAAGGATTTCTATGGGTAGCCGATGAATATACATCGCTCACTACGAGGTTCGAGCTTGTCGTGAGTTTCTCGTCTTACGAAAACTTCACAGCCCCAAACCTTGATGTGTGCCAACGAGGGAGCTTTCCTTGTCCACATCTCGTGAGGTGTTTTGGCAACCTTCTTTGTGGGTACTAAATTAAGGATATGGGCGGCAGTCTCTAAGGCATACCCCCAGAATGAGATAGGTAGTGAAGCACGACTCATCATGGAACGAACCATGTCTAGTAAGGTTCGATTACGCCTCTCAGCTACACCATTCAATTGTGGTGTCCTAGGTGGCGTCAATTGTGAAACTATTCCACATTCCTTGAGGTAGTCGTGGAATTCAAGACTTAGGTACTCTCCACCTCGATCAGATCGAAGCATCTTGATTTTCCTGCCCAATTGATTCTCCACTTCTTGTTTAAACTCCTTGAACTTTTCAAAAGTTTCTGAATTGTGCTTGATTAAGTAGATATACCCATATCTGCTATAATCATCTGTGAAAGTCACATAGAAGCGATTTGCATCCCTTGTGGTGGATCTAAAGGGTCCACATACATCTGTATGTATGAGATCCAATAAACCCTCACCCCTCGCACAAGTTCCAGTGAAGGGTGACTTGGTCATCTTTCCAAGTAAACAAGATTTGCATGTGTCATCTTCCCTAAGGTCGAACGACTCCAACACTCCATCCTTTTGGAGTTTGGCTATGCGCTTCTTGTTGACATGTCCAAGACGACAATGCCACAAGGATGCTTTATCCATACCATTGGAAGAATCCATACACAACACATCATTTCCTAGGTTATCTACAACCATAACAGTTTCATAAATTCCATTACAAGGCATTGCTTCAAAATATAAAACACCATTTAGATAAGCATAAATCGAACCATTCTCATTATTAAACGAATATCTAAATCCTTGTCTAAATAAACCATGAAAAGAAATGATGTTTCTTGCCATATCTGGCGAGTAGCAACAATTATTTAATTCTAAATTCAAACCATTTCTAAGCTCTAAAGAATACACTCCAATCTTGGTGACAGGCGACGTTCTTCTGTTTCCCATGATCAGATTTATTCTTCCAAGCTCCACATCCCTATTTCTTCCTAGTCCCTGCAAATCAGAACAAATGTGGTAACCACATCCTGTATCAAGAACCCAAGAAATAGCATGAGATGAATCATTAGATTTAATTGTGTAAATACCTGCAAAGGATGGCTTGATTTTCCCATCCTTGATGGCTTGCAGATATTCCGGGCAGCTTCTCTTCCAATGCCCTATTTTGTGGCAATGGTGGCACCCTGCCTCCTTTGGGTTTGGGTTGGGCTTAGCAGGATCAACCTTGGTCCCACTAGAAGAGGAACCATTTTGGGACTTTCCTTTGTGGTGGTTCTTTGAAAAAGCCTTCCTCTTCTTGCCCCTTCCCTGTCCAATAGCCAAAACAGGAGCAACGGGTGGATTGGGAGTTGGTGCAACAGACTTGTCCTTGAAGTTGCTCTCAGCAGTCCTCAGGAGCCCTTGGAGTTTTCTTAGGGTGACCTCTTCCTTGTTCATGTGGTAGGTCATCCTGAATTGGTTGTAGCATGAGGGCAAGGAGTGAAGAACAATGTCGATAGCCAAATCTTCCCCAAAGTTGACATTCAACTTGCGAAGATGATCAACATACCTTTGCATCTTTTGCAAGTGCACAGTAAGAGACTCTCCACTTCCCATTTTAGCAGTAATCATATTCGTTATGATCTCATAGCGTTCTTGCCTCGCGCTTTGGTGATACCTCTCCATCAAGTCTAGATGCATCTCATAAGGATACATGTCCTCATAGGACTTTTGGAATTCTGAGTTCATTGTGGCTATCATGATGCAATGGACCTTCGTTGCATCACGCTCATGGTTCTCAAAGACAGCCATTTCTTCAGGAGTAGCAGTTTCTGGATTGATCTTTTCGAGCTTCTCATCGAGAACATACTCTTTGTCCTCGTAACGCGCGATTGTGCGAATGTATCTTATCCATTCGCTAAAGTTCGTTCCATCGAATGTCACCTTTTGACAAAGGCTCATTAAAGGAAATGAGCTAGCAGCTGCGTTGTTTGCGTTAGACATCTACAAATAGAAAGAACAAAGTTTGATTAGATTAAGTCCCTAATTAACACCCAAAAAAGAAAATTAGGGCTAGGACCCAACAACATTATTCACACATTAGAAAAGGGATGCCGTAATCCAACATGCAAATAATTTGGAGGTAAGTGAATGACGATTCACTAATTCTTCACCATGAAAAACATAAGCTTTAAGTTTTAAATGTATTGAGAATTCCTATATTTCATTGAGATTCATTGAACCTTTCAATGACATGTTTAAATCTCGATATGCCCCTCTTGTTTGTGACTGGGATGCCGAGGATCACAAAGTGGGTGTGAATAACCATGCAAATGTACAAGGTGCCCCCACTGTTACAGTTACCTATTCAATGTGCTGGTTAACCACACACGCTCCATTGAACTATAACAAACAATGAGTCACCCTTTGCCACCTTTGCTTAGAACCCAATTAATGTGCCGGTTAACCACACGCGCTCCATTAATGTCTTAGCGAGGGTACAAAGTGTAATTTCATGGGATTGCATCAATTCACTTTTCCTAAAGTAACTAAGATTGGGAATTTTATAAAACATGTTTAGTTACTTTATATAGATTCATTATACTTATTAATGAGAGGAGGTTTGCCCTATCCTACCCGTTCGGCTAACGACCCTCCACCAGTCAAGCAAGCGGTGGGTGTGAATGTACACCCATTAAGCGTCATTTTATAGGCAGCAACCTTATACCCACCTTATAGACTGGCTTCGTGAATGAGGCCTACTAACGGTAAGACTAGCATTTTAAATTATACATATATATGTATTAAGCTTGTAATAATATAATAGTATAGGGTTGAATTTTAAACTTGTAAAATTCTAGGGATTTGAAATTTAAATTATTCAAATTAAACATTTAATCACAAAATATAAATTTCAAAACTTGAGGACAAGTTTTTGAACTTTTCAAAACATAAGGATCAAATAGCAAATAATATAAATCAACAAATTAGATTATCTCAATTTGATCTTACTTAACATTACTTGCAAAACAATTTACCAATTCAATTCAAATAATCAACAATTATCATATAAGGAAATTATTATTCAACTAATTGGCAATTATCTTTTTGTTAGGTCAAGAATATACTCATATATATGATTAAAATCGGATTTTAATTACCCAAAACAGTTAAGGCAAGTATCCTCAAGTAAAACAGCAAGAAATCCCGAAACTTCCTCCTTCTGACGCTCGAACTCGCCGAGTACCTCTATGGACTCGCCGAGTTGGAGCTACTCGCCGAGTCCACAGGGGAACTCGCCGAGTACAGCAGTCAGAATCACAAAAATCGAATTTTGTAAGCAACAAGCAATCAACCAATGCATCAATTCAATAGAAATCAATCAAAGCTCTGATACCACTGATGGGTTTGAGCCATAAGAACTTTCCTATGTGCACATGCAAACCCTAATTGCTTGGATCTAGGTTTCTCTAATTGAACATGCATTGAATTCAAGACTTGCAATACTAGATCTAATGTAATATATTGAATCTAATCATATGAAATCAGATCTAAAAGAATACCTTGAATTACTTGCTTGATACTTCTTCTTCTTGGAGCTTAGAGTCACAATTGTCACTCCTCTAATGGCTTACAAACACCAAATAGCAAGAAGATGATCTTGAGAGAGAGGGAGGAGGGATAGAAATCGGCCCTAGGGTTCCTTGGCTTGCAAGAATGTCAATTTCTCCATCCCAAGGGTCCTATTTATACTATGAGCTATTAGGGTTTCTCCTTTAACCCTAATTGAATGACTTAGACCCTAAGCAATCCAAGATCCTTCTAGATTATAGGCTTGGACGAAATTAAGGTTCCCAAGCCCCTAAATTTCGTTCACCCTAATATCCATAAGGATACATAGCCCAAAATACAACTATCACACATTTGATAGTTTATGCCCCTTATTCAAATAACCTCTTTAAGTCACCAAATTAATTCTCAATTAATATATGACTTATATTAATCAAATAATATTATTATTTCCTCAATATATTATTCTCATAATATATTAATAATATTTCTTCTCTCTTAACAAATCATCCTGTCAAGTTGCTATGGTGAAGGCAACCCAAAAGGACCATGCATAACCGGGTCAAGTACTTACCAAATATAGTTATAGCCTTAGACACTAATCCAACAACTGCATGGAGCCATAGTATTCACTGGTTATTGAGGGAGTGTTGTGATACTGAGGGGAGCCGTAGCCTTCGCGAGTCAGTGAGAGGGTGTCGTAAGTCTGCGGGGAGTCGTAGCATTCATGAGTCAATAAAGGAGCGTTTTAAGACAACGGGGGGGGGGGGGGGGGACCGTAGCACTCAGTAGTCGATAAGAGAAAATATTGTTCAGCCGAGAGCTGTAGTATTCACTAGTCAGAGTATGACGCAGAGGAGTTCTTAGGCTTGGGTAGCCTTACCACTTGAGTCTTCGGGAACCTGGTTGTTGAACCAGGGGCGAGACTGGGGTCTCCGTGAGGGTCGGGAATCGTTGTATCCCTGGGATGAGAAGGGATTACCATAATCGGAAGGAATTGGAGAGTTGGTGTGTGCATAAATTCGCGAATCTTGGGTCATGAGTTGAGTACCAGATTGGAAATGAGTGGTTCGAATTCTGTTGTTGAATCAGACTCTCGAGCTTGAGTCTGGATCCATTCGTGTATTGAGTAGGCGAGATGAGGTTTCAGATTCGTGGATGGGTTTCATTTTGAGGGGTATTAATCTCCATCTGATGTCTTAGACCGGAGTGGGTCTGTTTCGTTGGTATGGGAAGAACCACGAGACGCATAGAACCAGTAGGTGGTATGCGACAGAGGTCGAAGGTGAGACGACTTCAGAAGGGGTTGTAGTATTCGCTTGGGGGAAAGCGAACTTCGTGACTTGTGTGTCACAATGAGCCGAGATAGTTATTGTGAGAAGGGTGACAGAGTTTTGACCACTTTCTGGTGCCTGAGGACAGAGTTTTGAGGATCATTTCCTTCATAAGAGTTTTGATAGTTGTTCAGGCGGTGGGTCCTTAGTGGGTTATGACCTTTCCATTCCCCCTGAGTTCGACCGAGATCGATTAGAGAATCAGAGTTGGTAGAGTGTTCTTAGAGTCTGTTATTCAATGAGCGATTAACATGATGATATTTTGCAAGGGTGGTCTGGCAGGGAGACAGACCACTAGAGTTTCCAAGTTCTGGAGAGTCAGACCGAGTACCGCAGCGACAGAAGGGTCTGTCCTTCTTCGGGGTCGGGAGTTCCTGTTGGGTTTAGGTGACTTTGTAAGAGATTGTTGTATGATATGAGGTCCTTTCGGTGGTGCTTCTCGGGTTTTTGGGTTCTATCTATGTGTTGATAAGGAGCGACTTCGAGGGCGAAATCTAATTCAAGTGGGGGAGAATTGTAATATCCTGTTTCGGATCGTCTGTGGTTAGGGCTCGTGGACTGCAACCCGGGCATGAGGAAGTCTCGGGGTTGCGACGAGTTGCTAGAAGCGTAGGGCATCTCGTCACCTTTCCGTGGATATAAGGTTCATTGGAATCGGAGTTATATCGAGGAAGCAATGGAAGTTTGAAGTTTTGGCAGGATAAGTCCCTTATTTGAGAAAGGTGGCAGCCGAGTACGCTAGGCGTACGTGTGTGTACGCTTAGCGTACTCATGTGTGTGGTTTTTAAGCGGAGCCACCTAGTACGCTGGGCGTACTAGGCACAGAATGAAAACCCTAACTCCGGGTGTGTCCCTATATAAAGGATATGATGGCCTCATTCATGGCCACCATTCTCAGTCATCAACCCTCTTAAAACCTAAACCTTCGTTCATAGAGCTTGTGAGTGCATTTGAGAGCCTTTGGGTGATTTTGTATGTTCTTGGAGTGAAGAAGAAGCTTTGGAGAAGAGGGAGTGAGAGTCCAGGCCCTTGGATCTGAGCATATCTGTGTTGGGAGCTTCATATAGAGGTATAAAGCTTCAAGCTTTCTCACTCTTTTGATTTGTGCATCATAGTGATGTATTTTAGGGTTTTTGTCCCAAAGTTGGAGATTTATGAGTTATTGAGCTCCAGAGACTATGATCAACCCCTTTGAGTGTATTTTGTGATGTTGTGTCATAAAAATCAGGACTTGGACGTTGGGATCAAGCCATGCATGAGATATGATCATTTTGAGCTAAGAAAGTGAGAGTTATGTGTGCTTGTGACCTTATCAGCCATGCAAAGGCTTAAAGTCACTGACTTTATGGAGTAAGAGCTATTAGGGAGTCCAGATCTGTGATATGAGCCAAGGTCTTAACTGATTAAGACCAAATGAGTGGAAAGAGTGAGACTGGGAAGTACGCTGAGCGTAATTCCAGTACGCCCGGCGTACTGACCAGGTGTCCCCGATGGCTAATCTATATTCGTGAGTATGCTGAGCGTACCAAGGGAGGTATGCCCCGTGTAACCTCACTGTGGACTTTTGGGCTAAATCTCATTTTGGGCCTTGAGTGTTGGGCCTGGAGTTTGGACTGGTTGCAATAGAGTTTTGGACCAGAGGAATATATATATATATATATATATATATATATATATATATATATATATATATATATATATATATATATATATATTGTGACATCCCCATTTTCACGGCCAGAAAAGACCGATTTTGTTTATGCTTTGTTTAAAAATCAGAGTAACATTTTAAATAAAAGTGTTGCGGAATTTGTTCCCAAAATAAAATTATGATAAAGACTTATCAAAGCATTTCCGTAGAAATGTATTTCATTAAAAACATCGGGATGTCATGTTCGATACAGATCAAAAGCATAAACAGTACAATATAGCCTTACTACATTTATTCATAATCTCTCATCCCAAACATCATATCTATGCTCGTGCGCCACTACCTGTAATACAAGAAACTGAGTGGGTCAGGCTTGGGAGCTTGGTGAGCACATAGGGTTTTCAACCCACAATAAATAAGTTTATTAATTTCATCAATCAACAATAACCCGATTACCCGTTCCCGTTATCCTCACATTACGTCCCTAAAACACCTATCATAAGGGACCTAGACTAAGGATCAATATCGGGATGGACACTACTGCCAAGGGGTTTCCTCAGCAATAAATGTCCTAAAGGCAACCATGAGGGGGATGGAGTACACCGGTGAACACATCGTTCACAAACACCTACAGGTTGCGAGCCTGCTAGCGTTCCACTGGACTGTCTAGAAGAGTCCGTGGTCGTCATCCATACTCCGCTAGATGACAGAATCAATAACAACAACATCGAGGCCTCTCATCATTTTATCACACATTGTCTTATTACATCTACCCATGTTTTACCCCAACATTTTTGTAGATATAAAATACATATACAGTTTAAATTATTTAAAACATGTATAAAAATCTTTCATCAGCATAGGCAGCAAGTATTCAGATAATATGCACACATAGCACGTAATTAATATAAAATATTTCATATCTATGTGTAAGATGAAAGTAACTATGCACTCACCTGATTAGGTGGTGACTCGGTATTTGAACAGCACTTCGTTATCTCAAAACAATTTTTCCTTGACCAAAACCTAGTATTAATACCACTAGAGTTTAGTTTTAACGTTAACCGTGACTAATTAATAGTCTAGCTATTATTATTATTATATAAGCGTTAAATAACACTCAATATATAAATAATAATAGCCCAAATAATTATTTTAAGGACCTAATAACATTACTATAATTATTTAAAAGTTATATTAAAAATTTCGTAGGCGTACCTTACTTACAGCGGGTTTTTCTCAAAACCGGACTTTGCTGGAGCAGCGTTTCCGAGCCGAAAGGTTCTTTTCTCGGGACTCCGGGAGCCTCGGGACTTCCTTCGGGTGCTAGGGGGTTTACCTAGACTTTAGGGGCTCAAGGGAGCTTAGAGAGAGAGTTTAGAGAGAGAAAGTGGAAGAGGAAAGGTGTAAGAAATGAGAGAACCCGGCACTTCTATTTATAGTGAGTTGGGGCATGTGGTGGCCTTCTGGTGGTGCCACTTGTCCAAATTCTGGTGGTGTCACATGTCCAATTTCTGGTGGTGCCATGTGTCCAATTTCTGGTGGTGCCACATGTCCAATTTCTGGTGGTGCCATGTCACCCAATATCGCTTATCAGCCTCCCGTCTTAGAAAAATCATAACTCTCGCATACGAGCTCCGTTTTTGACGTTATTTATATCCACGCGAAGGCGGGAACGTAATCTACAACTTTCGTTTAGACTCCGTTGGCTAATTTTGAATTTATTTTAAAGTTACATTTTTAACAGGCCGGGACAGGATTGGTCCGTTAAAAATTCATAACTTCTTCATCCGACGTCCGTTTTCGTCTGTCTTTTTATTGTTACGCCACAAATAAAGAGCTCTTCGATTCTCGTTTAGGTCGTGTCGGCTAAAAACTCGCTTTATCATAAATTCACTATTCACGCTTCCCGGTATCGTGCCGGTTCCGTCGTGAAACTTCGTCGGGTCATAACTTCTTCGTTATAACTCGGATTTCGGCGTTCTTTATATCTCCGGAATTGTTGTTTTGACCACTACAACTTTATGTAAAGATATCGGGATTATCTCATATTTTAATTTTGACGCTTATTTTTATTCTTTATTAATTATACATTTATAATTAAATAATAAGCACATAAATTCACAAAATACTCAAATATTTCATTTTTATTACATCAAAAGAGTTACAATAGTTGACCTAGACTATTACTTTGAACGGTCCAATAAACCTTGGACTCAGCTTTCCTCGTTTCCCGAATCGTATAAGTCCTTTCCACGGTGAGACTTTAAGCAAAACGGAATCCCCAACTTCGAAGGTCATCGGTCGTCTTTTCTTGTCAGCATAGCTCTTCTGACGATCCTGAGCTGCTAACATCCTTTCCTTTATCACCTTCAGTTTCTCAGCAGTCTCATGGATTATCTCGGGGCCCATAAACTGCTTTTCTCCAGCCTCAAGCCAACAAGAAGGCGTACGACACTTTTGTCCGTACAAAGCTTGATAAGGTGCCATCTTGATGCTCGAGTGGAAACTGTTGTTGTAGGAAAATTCTACCAAAGGTAAGTGCTCATCCCAGTTACCTTGGAACTCGAGGGTACATGCTCTCAACATATCTTCAAGCATTTGAATCGTTCTTTCACTCTGACCATCAGTCTGCGGATGGTAAGCTGTACTCAGATAAAACTTCGTACCCAATTCCTCTTGTAGACTTCTCCAAAACCTTGACGTGAAACGACTATCACGATCCGATACAATTGTTAGAGGAACACCGTGAAGTCTCACAATTTCCTTCACGTAAGCATTTGCAAGCTTATCCATAGACCACCTTTCATTGGCAGCTATGAAGTGTGCACTCTTTGTGAAACGATCCACGACCACCCAAATCATGTCGTGACCGTTCTTCGTCCTGGGTAGTTTAGTCACAAAATCCATGGTGATGTCTTCCCATTTACCCATGGGTACAGGTAAGGGTTCTAAACTCCCATATGGTTTCTGATGTTGGGCCTTAACTCTTGCACAAGTTACACACTCGGCCACATATTTCGCAACGTCGAGCTTCATCGTCGGCCACCAGTAGTAGGGTTTTAGGTCCCTATACATTTTAGTGCTACCGGGATGAATCGAGTACATGGTCTTGTGAGCTTCTTCCATCAGAAGATCTCTTATTCCTCCAGTCTTAGGTACCCAAATCCGATCTTGGAATACCTTTAGTCCTTGACTGTTTGTACCGAACACTAATGTTTTTCCCAAACGTTCTTCTTTTCGGTCACTCTTCTCTGAAGCTTCTTCTTGAGCTTCCCTGATACTTTCCACAATGGTCGAGACAATTTCTATTCTCAACGCTCTTGGCCTTTTTCTTTCAAGGTTGACTTTTCGACTGAGAGCATCAGCGACAACGTTTGCTTTACCGGGGTGGTAAAGTATCTCACAGTCATAGTCCTTGAGTAATTCTAGCCAGCGTCGTTGCCTCATGTTCAATTCTTTCTGATTAAAGAGATATTGGAGACTCTTATGATCGGTGAAAAGTTTGCACTTCGTGCCATAGAGGTAATGCCTCCATATTTTTAGAGCGAAAACTACCGCCGCCAACTCCAAGTCATGAGTCGGGTAGTTCTTTTCATGTTCCTTCAACTGTCGAGACGCATATGCGATCACCTTTTCTCTTTGGGTCAAAACACAACCCAACCCAACACCAGACGCATCGCTATAAACAGCGAAGTCTTCAACTCCATTGGGTAGAGAAAGTATCGGTTCCTCGCATAGTTTCTTCTTTAGCTTCTCGAATGCTTCTTTATGCTTATCACTCCAAGCATAGGTAGCTCCTTTGTGGGTTAACGCTGTTAATGGACTAGCGATTGAAGAAAATCCTTGGATAAACCTTCGATAATATCCGGCTAATCCCAAAAGCTTCGGATCTCCGTGGGACTTTTTGGTTGTTCCCACTTCATTACCGCTTCAATCTTTGCTGGATCGACCATTATCCCTTCTTGGTTGACCACGTGACCCAAGAATTGGACTTCTCGAATCCAAAAATCACATTTGGAGAATTTAGCATACAGCTTCTCCTTCTTCAAGACTTCTAACACTTCCCGCAAGTGTCTACCATGCTCTTCTTGGCTTTTCGAGTAGATGAGAATGTCATCTATGAACACTATCACGGATTTATCGAGGAATGGTTTACAAACCCTGTTCATCAGATCCATGAATGCTGCTGGAGCATTAGTTAGTCCAAACGACATAACCAAGAACTCGTAGTGTCCATATCTCGTTCTGAACGCAGTCTTCTCAATATCCTGATCTCTCACCTTCAGTTGATGATATCCTGACCTAAGATCGATCTTTGAGAAATAACTTGAACCTTGCAGTTGATCGAACAGGTCATCAATCCTTGGCAACGGATATCTATTCTTTATTGTTGCCTTGTTCAGCTCTCTGTAATCAATACACATTCTCATACTTCCATCTTTCTTTTTCACGAATAACACCGGAGCTCCCCAGGGTGATGAACTAGGTCTAATGAAACCTTTGTCCAATAACTCCTGAAGTTGCATCATCAGCTCCTTCATCTCCGTCGGTGCTAATCGGTAAGGTGCTTTTGCTATTGGTGTCGTTCCTGGTAACAAATCAATACGGAATTCTACTTGTCGATCAGGCGGTAATCCGGGAAGATCTTCGGGAAATACTTCCGGATAATCACACACGACAGGAATGCTCTGTATCACCTTCTTTTCCTTCTTAGCATCGATCACGAATGCTAAATATGATGTACATCCCTTGGTCAAACATTTTCTGGCTTTCATTAGAGAAATGATTCCAGAATTTACCCTGCGTTTGTCCCCATACACCATAAACGACTCTTTCCCAGGTGGGTTTACTTTTACGATCTTCTTTTTGCACAGTATTTCCGCATCATTGGTGCTAAGCCAATCCATTCCCAACACGATGTCGAAACCGTTAAGTTCGATAGGCAATAATTCCTCGTGAAACTTATTCCCGTTCAAATCAATTAAGATGTTTTTCATACGATGGCTAACAGGTACAAACTTGCCACTAGCAACTTCGACTAATAAGGCATTATCTAGTCTATCGACAGGCAAAGCTAGCTTTCTACCAAATTCATGCGAAATAAAGGAGTAGTTGGCTCCAGAATCAAATAAAATTTGGGCAGACAATTTGTTTATGAGAAAGGTACCTGAAGCGACATCAGCTTCTTCCTTAGCAGCTTCCAGTGTCATCTGGAAGGCTCTAGCCTTCGGCTTTGGTGGAATGTTGGGTCTTCCTGCTTCCTTCTTCTTCGGGCAGTCCCTCGAAATGTGCCCCTCCTCGTTGCACTCATAACAGACCTTCTTAGTGAATGTGCATTCATTGGCATAGTGCCCAGGCTTCCCACATTTGAAACAAGTGACCCCTCCGTCACACTTCCCAGAGTGCTTCTTCTTGCACTTGTCACACCACTTCACTTCGCCTCCTCCACCTCCTTTCGAACTAGACTTTGAGAATTTACCCTTTTTGCTGGACCCCAAGGGTCCGTCAAACTTCCTCTTCTCACCAAACCTCTGACCTTTCCAGACCTTTCTCCCTGATCTGGGTCTCAACATTTCTGGCAGCCCAGATGGCGGCTTTCAACGTGGTTGCTTGCTTAACCATTGGACCATAGTCCGCTGGTAGTCCAAGGGCAAACTTATTGACCTTTGAGAGTTCTGTTGGAACTAGGTATGGGATAAGCTTCATTTTCTCCGTGAAACTTGCAGCGTATTCAGCAACGCTCATCTTTCCCTTCTTCAAATTCTGAAACTCGTTATTGATTTCCAGTAGGTCCTGCTCTGAGCAGTATTGCAGTTTCAGTTGTTCCACAAAATCTTCCCAAGACATTTTACTCGCTTCTCCCTTGGGCATAGAGTCAGCTAACAGCTTCCACCAACTCAACACGCCAGATTTCAACAACGGGATCGCAAGAGCGGTCTTCTGCCTGTTGTTGCATTCGCAACTTTCAAACATTGTCTCCATTTCGGAGATCCAATCCATAATTTGCACCGGCGTCGGGCTTCCGGATAGACACGGTGGCTTAGACGCCATAAAATCCTTGTATTTACATCCTCTTCCATCATTTCCTCCATTACGATTGCCTTGTCTAACAATTTGTGGGTTGTCTTGACCAACGGTACCACTGAAGTTTCCACCTTCCGATGGCCCTCCATTCACTTCGGGCTCTTCAACTTGGATTGAAAGTTCTTCACGATTTTGTCGAAGCAGACGTCTAGTTTCTTCCATCTGATTATCCAACATCGCCTGAATCATCAATTGTACACCAGCCATCGTTACTGGCTCAGGTGCTGCAGCTACAACATGTATTTGCTCAATTACAGGTGGTCGATTCCTGTTTTCGTTTGCGTTTCCAGCTCCACTGCGGGTTCTTGCCATTTTGATCTATACACCGAATAAGGTGAATTTAGATCTTTATTCGGGATAGACGTTTAAATCATCCTTATCTCTCCGAAACGTTTACATGTTAGTTTTAATATCGTAGTTGTACGTTTAGAATCCTAAACACATAAGGTTTCCAGATCCGGTCGGCAACAGACCATAGATCCGAACAAATAACAGCATATAAGGCATAAATCATTTAGCACATAAAAGCATTTTAGGCACAATTCCTAAAATAAGCTAGCGCTCACACCTCACAATCATTGCTTAGCATTCTAAGTTTAAGTCTACAAATCCTACAAATTCCTAGTTCGCTTAAACTAATGCTCTGATACCAACTGTGACATGCCCATTTTCACGGCCAGAAAAGACCGATTTTGTTTATGCTTTGTTTAAAAATCAGAGTAACATTTTAAATAAAAGTGTTGCGGAATTTGTTCCCAAAATAAAATTATGATAAAGACTTATCAAAGCATTTCCGTAGAAATGTATTTCATTAAAAACATCGGGATGTCATGTTCGATACAGATCAAAAGCATAAACAGTACAATATAGCCTTACTACATTTATTCATAATCTCTCATCCCAAACATCATATCTATGCTCGTGCGCCACTACCTGTAATACAAGAAACTGAGTGGGTCAGGCTTGGGAGCTTGGTGAGCACATAGGGTTTTCAACCCACAATAAATAAGTTTATTAATTTCATCAATCAACAATAACCCGATTACCCGTTCCCGTTATCCTCACATTACGTCCCTAAAACACCTATCATAAGGGACCTAGACTAAGGATCAATATCGGGATGGACACTACTGCCAAGGAGTTTCCTCAGCAATAAATGTCCTAAAGGCAACCATGAGGGGGATGGAGTACACCGGTGAACACATCGTTCACAAACACCTACAGGTTGCGAGCCTGCTAGCGTTCCACTGGACTGTCTAGAAGAGTCCGTGGTCGTCATCCATACTCCGCTAGATGACAGAATCAATAACAACAACATCGAGGCCTCTCATCATTTTATCACACATTGTCTTATTACATCTACCCATGTTTTACCCCAACATTTTTGTAGATATAAAATACATATACAGTTTAAATTATTTAAAACATGTATAAAAATCTTTCATCAGCATAGGCAGCAAGTATTCAGATAATATGCACACATAGCACGTAATTAATATAAAATATTTCATATCTATGTGTAAGATGAAAGTAACTATGCACTCACCTGATTAGGTGGTGACTCGGTATTTGAACAGCACTTCGTTATCTCAAAACAATTTTTCCTTGACCAAAACCTAGTATTAATACCACTAGAGTTTAGTTTTAACGTTAACCGTGACTAATTAATAGTCTAGCTATTATTATTATTATATAAGCGTTAAATAACACTCAATATATAAATAATAATAGCCCAAATAATTATTTTAAGGACCTAATAACATTACTATAATTATTTAAAAATTATATTAAAAATTTCGTAGGCGTACCTTACTTACAGCGGGTTTTTCTCAAAACCGGACTTTGCTGGAGCAGCGTTTCCGAGCCGAAAGGTTCTTTTCTCGGGACTCCGGGAGCCTCGGGACTTCCTTCGGGTGCTAGGGGGTTTACCTAGACTTTAGGGGCTCAAGGGAGCTTAGAGAGAGAGTTTAGAGAGAGAAAGTGGAAGAGGAAAGGTGTAAGAAATGAGAGAACCCGGCACTTCTATTTATAGTGAGTTGGGGCATGTGGTGGCCTTCTGGTGGTGCCACTTGTCCAAATTCTGGTGGTGTCACATGTCCAATTTCTGGTGGTGCCATGTGTCCAATTTCTGGTGGTGCCACATGTCCAATTTCTGGTGGTGCCATGTCACCCAATATCGCGTATCGGCCTCCCGTCTTAGAAAAATCATAACTCTCGCATACGAGCTCCGTTTTTGACGTTATTTATATCCACGCGAAGGCGGGAACGTAATCTACAACTTTCGTTTAGACTCCGTTGGCTAATTTTGAATTTATTTTAAAGTTATATTTTTAACAGGCCGGGACAGGATTGGTCCGTTAAAAATTCATAACTTCTTCATCTGACGTCCGTTTTCGTCTGTCTTTTTATTGTTACGCCACAATTAAAGAGCTCTTCGATTCTCGTTTAGGTCGTGTCGGCTAAAAACTCGTTTTATCATAAATTCACTATTCACGCTTCCCGGTATCGTGCCGGTTCCGTCGTGAAACTTCGTCGGGTCATAACTTCTTCGTTATAACTCGGATTTCGACGTTCTTTATATCTCCGGAATCGTTGTTTTGACCACTACAACTTTATGTAAAGATATCGGGATTATCTCATATTTTAATTTTGACGCTTATTTTTATTCTTTATTAATTATACATTTATAATTAAATAATAAGCACATAAATTCACAAAATACTCAAATATTTCATTTTTATTACATCAAAAGAGTTACAATAGTTGACCTAGACTATTACATCGTCTAAAAATGCTTAGCCCCGAAACCCGGGCGTTATATATATATATATATATATATATATATATATATATATATATATATATATATATATATATATATATATATATATATATATATGTGTGTGTGTGTGTGTGTGTGTGTGTGTGTGTGTGTGTGTGTGTGTGTGTGTGTGCTTTGAGCCCTTGAGTTGGGCCTCGGGAGAGCCCATGTATTATTGGGCCTTGGTGGGCCCAATGGGTTTTAGATTATTGATGGACTGGATAGTGGACTACCTTTAGACCTAATGAGTGAGAGTTTGGACTTAGTTCCTAATTGGGTTAATTGTGGGTTTGGCTCAGAGATAGAGGCTGGTGCGCAGCAGCAGCATTTATAGGGGTTGTTCATCATCCGAGGCGAGTCTTCTCACTATATTTTACCATGAGTGGTATCTATGTGTGACCGGAGGGTCTTATGTGCTTACTTGAGTCATGTGATATTATGCATTATGTCTTTGTGATTGATGTTGAGTATTATTATCATGACCTTATTGAGTTAGGACCGGAGGGTCCACCCAAGTTTTGGGACCGGAGGGTCCCACTCAGACACATTAACCAGAGGGTCTTATCTGAGTATAACCATGAGAGGCTACTGAGATATGTGTGGTATTTTGAGGAACTCACTAAGCTTCGTGCTTACCGTGTTATGTGATATGCGTTTCAGGTTTTTCTCAGGATCGCGGGAAGGCGCCGGCTTGATTGTACACACCAGTAAAAGAGTTATGTTTTGAGGATCCTGGATTATTAATCAAACAATTATGGAGTTGCGATTTGTAAATTAAATAAATGAGATTTTTGTGAAATGTGTTATGAGAATTATGTGATTTTAAATGAAAAATTTGTTTGAAAATTTACGGTATTACAGCGTGTCGTAAACTTACGACGCGCATTTACGACACACATTGCGTATCATTAAAGCCCCTGTCATAAATGAAGATGACACACATTGTGTGTCATAAACTTCAACAGCCATTTACAATATGCATTTACGACGTGCCTTTACGATACTCATTTAGGCATAATATAAAAATATGGAAACAAATATATACCAAAACAATCAATTATTTTAATTCAATCACATCAAAAATTGTATAATGTCCTGCAGGAATAAGCCTATATAATACAAGAAATGTACAATGTCAGTTTCTTACTTTGATTTATATCATGGTCAAACAAAAGAGGTTTCAAAGTATAGTACTAATCAGAAGCGACAACATAACGTACATCTTCGATAGTGAAACGACCTTGTAAGAAAAAAGGGGAAATGATCCAATCATCCATCTCTCAAAGTACTGAGACAGTTGCATCTGGTTCCTATAAAAAAAAAAGGGGGTAAATGATAAATACATTCTATAAAGTTCCTTATCTTTGTAGTAAGAAAAATCTACCATAAAATGTGTATACTCATCTCGAGAAAATGACCTCTTAATGTCAAATCACCATGTAATATCACTGTGTAGTCATCATTTCCAACTGATTTTGCACTGTACACAAGTTTTGGCAAAAATTTGTTATAGAATTTATTATTTAAAAAATTAGAAGATAGGATTAGAATAAAAATATATTCTCACTATATACATAGTTACAGTTTAATGTTCCGTAACTTCATGTATTGTTACACGAACTTGATCATTCAAAACAACATAAGGTTTTGGTAATTAAAAGCTAATGTTTTTTCTATGTTTTTTGGTTTATTAAGAATAGGTTACCAGTTTCTTGATCAGAAGTAACTATTGCAGTCAATCCAACCCCAATGGTTGATATTGCTAGAGGAGCAATGTTCATAATAGCTCTCCGAAGTTGTGACTTGGCAAAAAAAGGATCACCAACCATCATCATGTTAATGTCACTGCAAAAGAAAAAGCAACGTGTTTCAAGTCATCGTGTAAAAAGAAAATCTTGCTCAATGATTAATAATTCGTAAAGATTGGCTCTTCAAAGAACATCAATAAGATTGACAAAATAAAGTATACAATACTAAAAACTACAAATATTGTTGAATGATTTAAGATATGGATGTGTAGGTTCGAAATGATAATGAGATAACACCAATTGCAATGATTAATATGCACATTGATCACTATCAATACAAAAAAAAAATCAATTTGTTATTTTTTTTCTATGATATGTTAAAAAGTTTAAAGAAAATCACATATGATACTTAGAAACGTGTCACATTGCCCCTTAAGATGCGCAAAAAGCAAGCACAAGGAAATATCAATGGTTGTAATTACAAAAAAATGCATTAATTAGTTGATCAAAATTCATTACGAGACATGTAACAAGAAGAGTTTATATAAATAAATAATAGTTTATCAAAATTCATTAGTTTGTATAAAATATATTTTTAGTAGAAATATATATTAAAATAGATAATCAAATGTAACATGAAAGAAAGCTTACCAAAAAAGGGAACAGAAAAGGCCATGATTAAAGTGGAGATCACCAATGTTGTTCTTACTAGGATTGTGGAAAAGTTGACTGCAAAATTAACAATTGGCAAATAGTTGAGGATTTATTTCAGTAACTTATCATTTACTATTCATAGTTTGACTATGAATAGTAATATATATATGTGAATTGAATGAAGAATTGGACGGTGTATATATGTGGTCAAAGTAAGGTGCCTAAAAACAATTGTCCGCCTACAATTTGGACGGCTTTTCTTCTTTCCTTTCATATGATATTGCTTTTGGCTATAAATAGCCTGAGCCATGAGCCAGAAAAATAAGAAAATAATTATCCAAGTATATATAGAAAAGTATTACATATATATACTGATACACCACCGTGTATTTTACTTCTCCCACTCTATTTTGTAATCTCTTTCATAATCCCTGTAAACACTTCAAATTATAGTGAATTGTTTCTCGGCTTCCTCCGCCCGTGGTTTTTTCCCGATTTGGGTTTCCACGTAAATTCCTGTGTCTCAATTCTATTTATTTTATTTGTATTACGTTGTGATTATTACGCTTTGATAATTTTTGATCCCATTCCGCATTGAGCTAATATTATTTAAGTCAATTTGGATCTGTCGTATTTTACAACAATTGGTATCAGAGCATCCGGGTTGTGATATTAGCTCGTTGGGATCATTTTATCAAGTAATTAATCATGTCTTCGGTAAAATACGATATTCCACTACTGGATCGTAACACCCGATTTCCGTTGTGGCAAGTAAAGATGAGAGACATTCTCATTCAGATGGATTTACACAAGGCGCTATTGGGCTTCAATAAGATGCCCGATACATGGACCGAAGAAGAAAAGGAGATGAAAGATCTGAAGGCTTTATCCCAGATTCGTTTGCACTTGTCAAATGATGTTTTGCAAAATGTTCTAAAAGAAACGTCAGCGGCTTCTTTATGGCTAAAGTTGGAACAACTGTTGATAACCAAGAGCTTACCAAACAAGTTGCATTTGAAGCAACGGTTGTTCAATCTCAAGATGATTGAAGGAGGCTCTTTAACTGAACATATATCCACATTTAAAGAATTAGTAAATAACTTAGAGAATATGGATGTTCAGTATGAAGATGAAGACTTGGCTCTATTCTTACTATCGTCGTTGCCAGAATCCTATAGCCATTTTCGTGATACTATTATCTATAGCCGTGACACTCTAGTTTTAGATGAAGTCTATACAGCTTTGGATTCAAAAGAGAAGATGAAGCATATTACTGGTGGTGGTTCAAGTGATGCTAAAGCCGAAGGTTTGAATGCCAGAGGAAGAACAACAGAGAGAAGTAGAACTTTTCAATCTTCCAACAGAACCAGATCCAAGTCAAAAAGCAAACGAAAGTTTTGCAACTATTGTCACAAGAAGGGACATGTGCTTGAAGAATGCTTCAAGTTGAAGAACAAAGAAAAAGAGAAGACGGCAACAAATGGTAAACAAGCTAGCACTTCGGGTGAAGCCGATCTAGCTGAGGTCGAAGGTATTGGAGAACTTTTGACAGTTTATTCAGATAAACTGGATTCAACTGGTGATTGGATACTCGACTGTGGTTGTACTTTTCATATGTGTCACAACAAAAGTTGGTTTTACACATTTGAAAATGTTAACCACGGCTATGTGTTGATGGGTGAGAATACTACATGTCCAGTTCTTGGACATGGTTCAGTCAGGATCCGTATGTTTGACGGAGTTATTCGAACCATGGGGGATGTTAGATATGTTCCCGACCTCAGAAGAAACTTGTTATCTCTCAGTTCCTTTGACAAAAAGGGATACGAGTTTGCTGGTAAAGGTGGAGTTCTCAGGGTATTCAAAGACGGTTCTGACAAACTGAGAGCCGAACGAAAAACCTCAGATCTTTACTTTCTTGAAGGGCAAACAATTTCGAGTGATGCTGCTGTTGTGTCAAAGTTTTTTTCTGATCCAGATCAGTCCCGTCTTTGGCACCTTCGACTCGGCCATATGAGTTTTCAAGGCATGTCAGAATTGAGTCGAAGAGGTTTACTTGGTCAACAAAAGATTGTTGATTTGGATTTCTGTGAAGACTGTGTATATGGCAAGGCAAAATGAGTGAGGTTTGCAAGTGGTATCCATACAACGAAAGGACCACTTGATTATGTTCACTCGGATTTGTGGGGACCGGCTCGAGTTGCTTCAAAAGATGGAGCTATTTATATGCTCACTATTATTGATGATTTCTCCAGGAAGGTGTGGTCTTTCTTCTTAAAAAATAAAGGAGACGTTTTCTCTACCTTCAGAAATTGGAAAGTTCAGGTTGAAAAGCAATCAGGTCTGGTGGTAAAGTATCTTCGTACAGATAATGGACTTGAGTTTTGCTTAGAAGAGTTTAATGTCTATTGTCAAAAGGAAGGCATTACTCGACATCGCACAGTAGTCCATTCACCTCAACAAAATGGTGTAGCTGAAAGAATGAATCGCACCATTATGGAGAAGGTTCGGTGTAAGCTTTCTAATTCCAAATTGCCAAAGTCTTTTTGGGCGGAGGCTGCTTCGACTGCTTGCTATGTTATCAACCGATCACCGTCACGAGCAATCGAGAAGAAAACTCCGTTTGAGTTATGGTCCGGTAAACCTGCCAATTATTCATATTTAAAACCATTCGGATGTCCAGCGTATGCACGAGTTGACAATGGGAAGCTAGAACCAAGAGCAATCAAATGCGTTTTTCTTGGGTACAATCAAGGTGTAAAGGGTTACAAGTTATGGAGCTTTGATTTGAAGAAAATTATCATCTCAAGAGATGTTACTTTTGATGAGTCTGCTATAATTCAACCAGTTGCTGACTCTTCTAAAAGAACAGATGCATCAAATGTATCATCCGAAGCAAATAAAAAGAATGCTCAAATGGAGGTGGAGCTTCCTACTTCACCTACCACTAATCAGAGTACAAATCAGCATCAAGATTCTTCTTCGTCGGATGAGCATGTTGTTGGTGAAGATTCAACACTTTCACAACCACAAGCTACTACTCCAAGCATTGCAAGAGATAGACCGAGAAGACAGATTATTCCTCCGAAGAGGTATGTTGAATCTGATTTGGTTGCCTATGCTTTTATTGTTGCTGATAATATTGAGTCTGCAACGGAGCCTGCAAATTATGACGAGGCTATCAAATCTGAAGACTCAAATGATTGGATGTTCGCTATGCAAAATGAGATGGAATCCTTGCAGCGATACAGTACTTGGAATTTAGTTCCTATTCCGAAAGGGAAGAGACCAGTTAAATGCAAGTGGGTCTACAAGCTCAAGGAACCTGTCAACCCAAATGATAAACCAAGATACAAAGCTCGGTTAGTAGCTAAAGGCTACAGTCAGATTCCTGGTATTGATTACACTGACATTTATTCCCCAGTTGTCAAACATACTTCCATTCGTGTGTTGTTGGGGTTGGTTGCTTCTAACGATTTTGAGTTAGAACAACTTGATGTCACTACAGCTTTCCTAAATGGTGAGCTTGAGGAAGAGATTTTTATGCAACAACCTGAAGGTTTTGTAGTTCCTGGAAAGGAGAACTACGTATGCAAGTTGAACAAATCTCTTTATGGCCTCAAGCAGTCTCCTAGACAATGGTACAAGAGGTTCGATTCTTTCATGACCAGTCACAAATTCAGCAGGTGCACCTATGATAGCTGCGTTTATTTTAAGAAAGGTGACAATGGTTCAAAGATCTACTTACTCTTGTACGTGGATGACATGTTGATTGCAGCGAAAGATATGAAGGAGATTCAGAAGTTAAAAGACCAGTTGAAAGCTGAATTTGAAATGAAGGACTTAGGAGCTGCCAAAAAGATTTTAGGTATGGAAATTATTCGTGACAGGAAGTCTAGGATCTTGCATCTTTCTCAGAAAAGTTATATTGAGAAAGTCCTAAGACGCTTCAGTATGCACGAAGCAAAGTCTGTCAACACACCTTTTGCAGCTCATTTCAAGCTATCATCCGCTTTGAGTCCTACTAATGAGACTGATATGGCTTACATGGCACGTGTTCCATACTCTAGTGCTGTTGGATCTTTGATGTATGCTATGATCTGCACGCGCCCTGATTTGGCTTATGCTGTTAGCATGGTTAGTAGATACATGGCGAACCCGGGGAAAGAACACTGGAAAGCAGTACAATGGATTTTTCGTTATTTACGCGGTACGTCTTCTATGTGTTTACGTTTTGGTAAATCTAACACTGGGGTGTTCGGATATGTTGATTCAGATTATGGCAAAGATTTAGATAAACGAAGATCAATTACAGGGTATGTGTTTACTCTAAATGGTTGTGCTGTTAGTTGGAAAGCCCAGTTACAGTCTACAGTTGCCCTGTCTTTTACCGAGGCAGAGTACATGGCGATTACAGAAGCAGTTAAGGAAGATATCTGGTTGAAGGGGTTATTTGGAGAACTCGATGATAGAATAAAGGTGACCACAGTTTTCTGTGACAACCAGAGTGCTATCTTCTTGAGTAAAGATCAAATGTTTCATGACCGAACAAAGCATATTGATATTCGTTATCATTTTGTGCGGGATATCATTGAAAAAGGTGATTGTGTTGTAGACAAGATTCATACAGATTATAATCCCGCTGATATGTTCACTAAAAGTCTTCCTATAGCCAAGTTCAAATTATGTTTGGACATGGTGGGTGTTTCTGATCGCAGTTGAGCCTGAAGGCTCGTAGGTGGAGGAAGTATTATTTATTTTTCGGAAACAATTTTTTCTCTATATAAAATTTGCAGGTTCTTATGGAAGTTTTAGAGTTTGATGAGCTATATGTTTTGACTAATCGTAAAGCATGACTTGCTTAATTTTGACGTCAAGGTGGAGATTGTGGAAAAGTTGCCTCCAAAATTAGCAAGTGGCAAATAGTTCAGGGGTTATTTCAGTAACTTATCATTTACTATTCATAGTTTGACTATGAATAGTAATATATATGTGAATTGAATGAAGAATTGGACGGTGTATATATGTGGTCAAAGTAAGGCGCCTAAAAACAATTGTCCGCCTACAATTTGGACGGCTTTTCTTCTTTCCTTTCATATGATATTGCTTTTGGCTATAAATAGCCTGAGCCATGAGCCAGAAAAATAAGAAAATAATTATCCAAGTATATATAGAAAAGTATTACATATATATACTGATACACCACCGTGTATTTTAGCTCTCCCACTCTATTTTGTAATCTCTTTCATAATCCCTGTAAACACTTCAAATTATAGTGAATTGTTTCTCGGCTTCCTCCGCCCGTGGTTTTTTCCCGATTTGGGTTTCCACGTAAATTCTTGTGTCTCTATTCTATTTATTTTATTCGTATTACGTTGTGATTATTACGCTTTGATAATTTTTGATCTCATTCCGTATTGAGCTAATATTATTTAAGTCAATTTGGATCCGTCGTATTTTACAACAAGGATTGAGGACACATGTGACTTTGAATGTTTTGATGGGATATTACTCATGCATATGTGATTCTTGTTAAGATAATAAAAAATAACATTCAGACAAAAAAAATGGTTTTAAGAGGCTTCAAGAAAAATGATATTTGGTTAGTGGACTGATCACCTAAAAAAGAAGAAAAAAATGAACAAAAAAAAAATAAAAATTATAGAAGTAAGAATTTATGTTAATTAACATACCATAGCCCAAATAGTAATCTTGGAAGCAAGTAAATTTGGAGGGAGGTTGAGAGTGAATTGTGATTCTGTTGATTCTCCAAACATCATGTATCCCATAATTGCAACCCCAACATAAATTAAAGTACATATCGTAAATCTTTAACAAAAAACACAATTACCATTTTACAATTTTAACCTTTTGGGTAATTAAGTGTTGTTACTTGTTATTTGTTAATTACCTGGCTAAGATGACCAGAGGATATTGATTTTTTTCAATGGACATATAGATATTAGGAAGAACATCATGTTATGCGTAATAGTAACCATACATCCCAATAGACACAGGCAAAGTGGAAAGATTTAAAAATTTTGTAGTTTTGGTTTGAAAGCCAATGTTATCCACCAATCCGATCCAAAACAAGGAACATACCAAAATAATTATTGCAAAAACTGCTCCAGTTGCAACCAAAAAAAAAAAAGATAAAGGGTAATACAATCATTATCCCTGCCAAAACTCTAGACGAGGGTTTGTGAATGAGATATTTTAGGAGCACTGCCATTAACCAATATTAAATATGGCATATTAGTAAAATGCAGGATGAGAGACGTCACAAATTAAAAGAATCAATGAGCATATTTACAAAGAACAATCATCTTCAATCTCTAATCTACTATCAAGATTCAAGAACAAGTGCTACTGTACTTATAAATTCATCTATCCATACAAAAAATTAAAACGAAAGCAAAACTGATGGAACTGGTCAATCATCAGCCAACAAAAGTCAAAATTAAACCAAATTCACAGCAAGCAAGTCGGGATGGGGGATCAATCACAAAATCATGGGCAAAACTGAAATAATTGAACACACCTTCGAAAAATAAAGAATGGAATTTGGTACCTTGTATGTTTTGACAAAAAAAATGCCAATTAAAAAGAGATGGTGTTTTAAAGCCCTATGTCGGACCTTTTTTCAACCATGATCTCGATTTTTGCCGGTAGGATGTCGCATCTAGGGTGCGATTGAGTCCAAGAAGTAATTGTGGATCCCTTTCCCTATATTTAGATATTCAATACTAACAAATAGAAAAAAAATATGGAAATATGTATTTACCAAGCAAAGAGAAGAACTGAATTTGTAAGTTTGTCACAGGGAGTTGCGATGGATTGCAACATCAAGGGAACCAGTAGCGCAAGTTGTTTTGTTTTTTTTAGCAAAAACAAGGGAAACTTTGTTGATGAAAAGGGATTGTAACATCAACACCAGTTCGTACAATAAGGTCTTAAGAGCTCCATTTCCTTCTATCTTTATCAAAGTTGAAGATGATGGAGTTGAAGAGACAAAATCTTAGGTATGCATTAGTTGACATGGTAAGTTCAAAACTCGAACCACTCGTCAGAACGAGAGGAGAGAACGCAAAGGTAGAGGAAGGCGGGGTACTTCAAACTTTTGGTGGATTTGATTTGCCCCTTAGCTATATCAAAAAGGGGGACGCGCGCATATTCAAATTTTATAAAACGACATCTCTAAACGACACCCATTTAACTTAGGTGTCCTCCGTGTTTGTAATTTTTTTTGGTTGACACCATACGCAAAAATGTGTGTCCTCTATCCTTCAAATTTGGGAAAACTGACATTACGTTTACGACACGCAAACAATGCGTATCGTAAATTAGTGTGTGTCATTTTTTGTGTGTCATTAAAGGGTTGTTTTCTAGTAGTGTGTGCACATTGTTATCTCTCTTGAAGTTCTACATCAATGGCATCTTCATCAATTAGATTTTAAGAACGCTTGCTTACATGGTCACTTAACTGAAATTGTCTATTAGAACAACCAGCTGGATTTGTAGATCCTCAACTCCCGAATCATGTTTGCAAATTATCCAAAGCTCTTTACGGCTTAAAACAAGCTACACGATCTTGGTTTCAGTGACTACGCTCCTTTATACTTTCAAATAGATTTGTTTGTAGCCGAGCTTAAACTTCTTTGTTCATTTTTGCCCATTATTCGAGCATTCTTTACTTGCTAGTTTATGTGGGTGACTTGATTCTCACATGCAACAATGAATCAATCATCTCTTCTTTCATTGCTCATCTTAATCGGGAGTTTGATATTAAAGATTTGAGCGGTCTCAATTATTTTCTTGGCTAAGAAGTTGGATATACTGAAGATGGACTATTTCTTAGTCAGACTAAATATTCCAAAGACATTCTCACATGGGCTGATTTACGTGATTCAAAACCAGTATCCACCCCATTGCCAACTCATGAGCTTTTTACATCTGATGGTGTTCTTTTCTCTGATCTAACACTTTATCGATCCTTAGTAGGTGCACTTCAATACTTGACTATCACTAGACCTGATCTTTCCTATGCAGTCAACCAGGCAAGTCAATATCTTCATGCTCCAACTAATTATCATTTTCAGTTAGTCAAGTGTATCTTACGCTATGCCAAAGGCACAATCTCTTTTGGGCTCACTTTTACACGTCCTCACTCCAACATCATCTTGGGATACTCTAATGCTAATTGGGCCCGATGCATAGAAACACGCCGATCAGCCTATGGTTATTCTATTTTTCTTGGTGGGTACTTGATTTCGTGGAGCGCCAAGAAACAACCCATTGTCTCAAGATCTAGTTGTGACTCTGAGTACAAGGCCATTGCCTACACCGCTGAAAAAATAGTTTGGATAACTGATTTGCTACGCGAGCTTCATGCACTACCTCCAGTCATACCTACTTTATTGTGTGACAATAAAAGTGCCCTCTTTATGGCTCAAAATCCGGTTTCTCATAAACGTGCAAAAACTATTGATCTCGATTACCACTTCGTTAGAGAACTTGTTGCTTCTGGTAAACTCCACACCAAGTATGTCTCCACCAATTTCCAGGTAGCAGAGATATTCACTAAGAGTCATTCCCGCCCTCTATTTCAGAAATTTCGAGCTTTGCTACGTCTTGGTCCAACACCTATTCGCTTGAAGAAGGGGGAAGGGGGGGGGGGGGGTAATTAGATAATAATGACTTGTTTAGATCAATGTATTTGTATTTATCCTACTACTTTTGTTATAGGAGTATTTGTTGTATCGATATTATTATAAAAGCTATACACAACACATGTCATAAGTGTGGTTAATCTTAAAACTCGTATAAATACAAATAAAAAAGAACATAAATATCACTTGATCAATGTTTTCAAAAATGTTTTGGAGAGTTTTTCCATCCAACGACAGAACGATTTGAATTATTTTTGTTAAAAAATATTATATTTTTACTTTAACTAGAAACTTCGATTAATTTTTGCAATACAAGAAATTACATAATTAAGCTTTTTTATTCCATAATTTGACTGGGTTCATTTACATTCTTTTAAAATAAAATCCAAAGATAATAAAATTGATTTTTTTTATTAAAATGTTTTAAAATGTTCTGTAACTAAATATAAATACTCCTGGAAAGCCATTCTTTATGTATGTTTTATTTGTATAATACTCGCAGTGTGTTTGTATCTTTATTTGCATGAATCAATTTTCTTAAATGGAAATATCATCTCTCTTTTTAAAATGGTGTTTAAAAACAAGTTTGAGTTTATATTCGGTTCTAATAGCAACATAATTCAGATGAAAACAATTAGATTATGGACCACGACATCTAAGGTCATGTTTGATATACCTCTGACCGAGTTGGGTCAGACATTTTCGGATATACCTCTGACCGAGTTGGGTCAGACGTTTTCGGCTGACTCGGTCAGCCAAAGTTGTTTGATACGCGCATTTTGGATGTCTTACTCGGTAAGCTAGATCTGACCTGAAAAGATGAGAGATATTGACTGACTGAGAAAGAGATTAACGATTCCAAAATTGCCCTTGCCCAAGCGTTCCAATTTTCAGATCCTTCACCCCGTTTCTTCTATCTTTCAGCGACGATCGACGAGTTGAGCATCTCCCCCCACCGATCGACGATTCGAGCCTCGGCCCCTATCGATCGACGATTTCTGTTTCTTCTTATCAGGTACGGCTTCTGTTCTTTATTCAATTTGTATGAAATTTTTGGATTGTAAAAGTTTTGATAATCCAGATCACAACAAAATTGGCTTGAATCCACATGTTTGAGAACTCTATGTGATGCTAGCAATGAATCTTCTCCTTTTAAATTTGGAATGTTTGCAGATGCTTTCACAAGAGAAATTGCTTCTTGTAAGTTCTTCGAGAAGTATTTATATTGCCTTTGGTGGGGTTTGAGAAATTTAAGGTATGTATACGAAGTCATTCCTTACTTCTAATTCCAATTTTAATATCTTCTTTTTTCCCAGTTCATATGGACAGAATCTGGACACGAGCATCTTTATTGGGGAGACATTGTTCTGCATCTTCATATGTATCACACGCCTAATTCTATTTGCACAACAGATAGGAAACATGCAGGTAGATTAATTAGGTTTGCCTGATTTTGATTTAATCAATTAATTTTAGGAGATGTGTTTTAAATTGATAAAAGAAATGTTTGTATTGAAATGAAGATGTATTTGCAATCGATGATGTTAAGACCGGAAGAATGAATGATTAAAAGAAAAGATACAGAGAGTGGATTTCTTGATTCTTAATTATGATTTCTTCTAGTTTTAGATGTATTGGTGGATTTCTTGATTGTTAATTATGATTTCTTCTAGTTTTGGATGTATTGGTGGTGGTCTCTCTTTTAGTTACCTATCCTTGTTTAATATGTAGGATACATGGTTAATTGGTTCCGGCTGCTTTTCTTATGATGTAGTTTTTAAGGTTGTAATTATTTGGTTGTATTTGTAATATCCTCACATTCATCCTTAAACTCATCATACAAATTAATTTAATGTATACAAGTGAATTAATTCTTGGTAAAATATCATTTTTCATAATTGTATAAAGAAGCAGGGTAAAATATTCATTTTTTACCTGTCAGCACATTCACTCAGATATACAATCAAACAACATGATTTTCTTACTCAGTCAGGATTTCTTATCAAGACAAACTTTTCTCAATCAGCACTTTCTCAGTTAGTAACTATTAAACGGGACCTAAGTCAAGTTGATTGGGATCTTTCAAAGAATTTGAATTTGAAACTAGATGTCAGCTATTTATTTCGTTCGTAACAATTTACGGTTAATATAAAAAACAGAAAAGGGCAAAGGCTGCACATGTTGGGATAAAGAATACCATTCCAAATATATCGGGCATGTTATCTTCTTCATTATATTTTCCTGTTCACTTAAGGTGGGCCAGGACTTTTATTTGTGGTCCTGATAAAAAGTTGACTTTTCAGTAACAAAAGTAATTTAGATAATAGGTACAAATGTAACTTTATACTTTATTTTATCGATCCGAGTAAAAATATATATCGTTCGTGTATATGCACGTGCGTATATGCAATATACACACAATAAACTAAAAAAAAAAAAAAAAAAAAAAAACTTATAGATATGACATATACAAATACAACTATTAGAAGCAAAATGTTCATTTTGCAATATTATACATAGCTAATAATTTGCAACAGATGAAGGATACCTTAATATTTTTTAAATAACTACAACTAATCCTCCTGTTTTTTGTATGTAGGTCACAAAACTCTGATCCGGGCTGGCCCACCCATCTAACTCAAGCCCAACACTTTTAGCCTACTTTTTATTTTATTTTTACGGATATTATCCAAGAAATTTAATAACTTTTTTTTTCAACTTTGTTTATATATCTTTGTAAAACTTAGTTTTTTTTTGTTTTTTTTATTTTTACTTTTTTTCCAACTTTGTTTATATATCTTTCTAAAACTTAGTTTTCTTTCGAAAAATATTAAACGTATTTGGTCTAATATATTTATGAATTTTATGCAAACCTTTTCTTTTACTTCATGGTACACGTTTGTCTAGAATTTAGGAAATTAAAGAGGGATCGATTGGCTTTGTCTATTCATACTATGAAGTGGATCTGTTACATGTTGTGTTTTCACCAAAATTGGTTGTGTTTTGAGTTGGAAATAACACAAGAAGTATATTGTGGTTTTGTACTACTTCGCAGAGTATCTAACAATTTATGAAACCTATAAAGAAGTTACGTGTTTAATAGGTTTGTATGATGATATTTGAGGATAATTATTTTTTTCATACTATATTTTATGACAGTCAAAAATGTTATATGTCTGCTTATATGTTCTATGAGAAAACAAAGCATTTTTACATAAGATGTCACTATATTATGTGTTATTGCTAAAGGTGATATCCAAATCAATATTCATTATATTCCTACTAAGTATAACGATATAATTTAGGCTATGTTTGGCAGACTAGCTGATAAAATATGACGTTTGTTAAAAACTAGCTGATAAAGTAGCTGAGAAATGTAAAATAACATAAAAGGACATATACGAAAATAATTCAATATTATAAAACAAAGTTCTTCAAATCATAAAATTAAATTAAAGAAAATACTAAATAACATTTCTCGAATTGTTTATGTTTAAGTGAAATGTCGTGCATTCCATATCATATTCACAATATTATCACGAATTTCTCGCATCTCATGGCGTGACCGTCGAATATTATCATGACTAAATATTGAATGATTCTCTTGTTCTTCTCTAGATATGTAGTTATGTTGTTGAACAATGTTGAAAATCATATATGTCGAATCATTTCTTCGAATATAGTTATGAAGGGTAAATGACGCCATTATCACATCTATTTGAGTCTTCTCACTAAATTTTGGCATTCTATTCAATATTTTTCACCTTTTCTTCAACACTCCAAACGAACGTTCGACACCACTTCGAAGAGATGAATGTACACGATTAAAAGCCTTTTGAGCATTGGTTGGAAGCACATGTTTAAACTGTGACTGATGATATCTAAGACGTGGATATGGTGTCAAGTATCCTTTTCGGTCAAGTTATCCCTTGTCTACTACATAATATTTTCCTATATGAAACAATAGATAAATAATAAATTCAAATGATTGTTAGCGCAAAATTATTAACAAAGATAAAACTAACTATACCTTCGGTGGGCTTTGGAAAATTCATAGAAGGTGTCTCAATTGCATGTAGGGACACTCGGGTATCATGCGCCGATCCTTCCCACCCGGCAGATATAAACGTAAAACACATGTCAAAGTCACATACAACCATTACATTGAATGTAGGGACTCCTTTTCTTCCTCTATATCTCATTTGATCGGCCATTGGGATACACGCATCTATGAGTACCATCAATGCATCCAATGCAATCCTGTTAAGAAAAGGTTTAAATGACAATAATGAAACGTATGTAAACAAATTACCACAATCAATTACCTTGAAATAAGGCATATATCGACTGTCATTTTCAATATGAGACGGTATGCCTTGAAATGTTGCATCTTTAGGTCTAATATACTCACGTGCAAGACCCATGAACCCTTTTCTCCGTCCACATATGGATTCCAACACATCATGAAAAGTTCGACTAATTGTTTCTCCAGAACGTTGAAACCTCTCAGCAACATCTCTATTAGAAATACCTAATGCAAGTGTATACAAGAATATTCCAACCTTTTCTTTTACCGACATTCTATCACTTGACTTTAACCTATAATTTTTTTTCCAAGTCTTCACATAGTTGTGAAAATAAACTAGCACTCATACGAAAAGCATTAATGCATCGTATTAGATTACCATTCAAAATCTCTTTCATCCATGCTTTTCCTGTTTGGTTTGAAGTCATACACGGCTCCTTGTAAATATGAGTGTAGTAATAATTAATCACTGCTACATGTTCTTCTAGACTACTCAATGTTAAAAGTAAAAGTTGATTCCTTTGAGTGTCATCCATTGCAAGCTGTACTCATCAATAACATTACAAGCTAAAAATAAATACCAAGTACAAATGTAACACCAAACTAAAATATAAAACATTGAAAATAAACAAGATTAACATCCAAGCAAAAGATAAACGTCAAACTAAGTACTAACATCATTAAGTTTGAAAATACGACTACTCACTAAAAAAAATCCAGTCAAACTAAGTTCTTTAAATGGTATTTCTCATATGAGCAAACTTCAACCAAGCCAATCTAGCATCATCACTCGGCATCTCGAAGAATATATCTCTGGGATCCCGAAACATAAGCATCGCATGACACCAAATATCCCCACCAACCTCAAAATCATCATTTGCAGCTATACGGTTCATAATTTCCATTATCTACTTAATATTAAGTCCTACATCGTCCTTTTTAGTATTTGAACCTTGCTTGATCAAACCCACAATATCTGAATGGATTTCGTGAACCTTTTATATATACTCCCTCATTAAAACAGCGCCCCCGGACTCCCTTTTTCTACGCTTCACACTTTTGTTATTTTGTTTAGGAACATCAGAGTGTGAAGGGTTACCAGTAACCTCTTCAGCAAAATCAGTCCAAAAAGAATTTTCTTAATTATCTAGACTCTCTAGTCTAGAATATTGAGAATATTCACGCATAGCCTCATCTGACCAAGCATTTTCATTTTGTATCTCGTCTGCATCATTAATTGATTTATCAACACACTCCGGATTCTTTGTAATGTAGTCGATACAAGCCTCACAAAATTTTGTAATATTCTTGTTGGTCCAGTTTATACCTTCTTCAGTATATTTGTTAGGAGCCATGTTTCTTGTAAAAGCCTTGTACATGTATTATATATAAAAGTCAGCAGCAGAGGGTACAAGGCTATAGCAAAGGAACAACCAAAAACAAACAACACCACCTCCAGGAAAGTAAGACCAAACTATTACAGAAAATGCATTACCACTAAGGACTAATGACTAAACTTCTTATTATCGATAATTGACAGACAGATTCTAATAACTTAGTGACTATATTCAAAAAAACAATGCACTTTGAACAGTCCACCTTGATCAACACTCCAAAAAACGGCATCAAACATAAACCAAAAAAATACACAATTAGGAGAAAAGGGCAGCAATTCAATGCCTACTGAACTATAGGTAAGTAATGACTAAACTTTTTCTTATCTGTTATTGACAAATTTCTATCTTTCTTGTGGGTATAATTTTTTCATTGATGATGAAATGGGGTTTTTAAGTAAGAAAAAAAATCTTACAGAGCATGTAGGAATATAACAAGACAAGTGAAAAGTGGGTTAGTGGGTAGGATTTGGAGTCGAGAACTATTACATAACTGAGAGAAAATGAAAGCAATTGGGAGATAAAAACCAATTAGCCCAAACAAGTATATTGGAAATAAAATACCCCTGCTTCTTGATTCTTGCATACAACAGAGGATATAAAAATAGAACCAGACATTTCAATATGGATTCAGAAGGAAAATTAACTTGGGTGGCTGAAAAAATCACTAAAGCAAAACAAATAGATGAAATTGATCGATAGGGTAATATGAACACCTAAATTCATGTGTATAGTATCAATCAATTGGATGAAAAAATAAAGGTAAACAAATGAATGCATGCCTGATGATGATAAACAGGACTTCAACGCCTGCTTCTTGCAAATTAGTAGCTTCAACAAGGTCCTACTTCTCTTATAGAAATCGATAGCATCAATAATGGCCAGATTTATAGAAATCGATGGTGGAGAGAAAATTTTCTTGTGATTTGGAAGGAAATTGATCTTACATTATGATGATAAAGAAGACTTCAACGATGCCTCTTCATACAAATTAGTAACGAGGTCCCCCTTCTCTAAAAGATTTCGATAGCATCAATAATGCACCGATTTATAGAAATCGATGGAGGGAAAAGTTTCTTGTGAGGGAAATTGTTGATTTGGGATAATCGGTTCCTGATTTTTTGTGATCGTGCATATCTATTAGCTATTTTTGAAGGGCACAATTGGAAGAAATAGAAAAAGCTCCTTCAAACGTTGGTTCGAGTAGCTATGAAAAACTAGCTTATAAGCTACTTTTTGGATTGCCAAACATCACATACCCAAAAAGCTCGAAAAATAAGCTAGCTGTGGCGCGCCAAACACAACCTTATTCTGATATCCAAGCATGATAAAGCCTATTTTCGTTATCTTGGCTTGAACTTTGCTTAAGTTTGGTTGGTATATGATTAGAGATTAGTCCCAATAGGCTATGACATGAAATGGATACTTCAATTACTAAATATTGACAGGGAGAACTTTCATGATAAAGACTTTTGTTTGTTGATTTGAGGCACGTAGGGGGTTGTTATTAAATTGTTTAATTTTCTCTTTATTAGGATACTGTAAGTTAGCTAGTTATTATGCACAATGTAGTTATAGCTATACCAATGTTCTAGGATTCTAGTTATTTGCGTATAGTGTTGTAAAATTCTGACTAGTTCCCGATTAATCTCCCTAGTGATTAATCTTTGTCTTTATAATTAGTGAAGTTGTCGAAACCTATAAGTTTTTAGCATTCTAAAGGACTTATATCTCAGTAAAAAATTATTTGAGGAAATACTAGTGTCGTATTATCCATTATCCATATTATCTTATTTTATTATGATATAAGCCGTATTTACCTATTTTGTTATGATATTAGTCATGTTTTTAAAATTTCACATATTTATAATTTAGGGTTTCCGAGTAGTCGCCAACTAATCTCTAATCGATAGTCGACCGACTTAGTACCATCTAACGACTTTTATAACCTTGTTTGCTTATATATAGGCTCTTTCTTATTCCTTATATTACAAATTATTATCCTCTCCATTGATTTACATCATATCTCCTACCTTCATTGATTTTTTTAATAATACAAGAGTGTGCCTTGTAGTTTTTCATGCTAACATTTCCACTCAAATTTATGTGTTCCGGTTAGTTCTTTAGTTGCTTCTATCTTCATCAACTGTAACGACCCAAAATTTAGAGGTAACAATTTCATTTTTAATTCAACCAAAACATTAATTATCTTTAAGTCAACATTCAATATCTGCTTATAGAAATATTCAAAAATACTTTCATAAGAGAACAGTTATCAGAGTACAATCTCAAAATCATCGTGATGCGGAAAACATGGGTGGGTGCGCTGTGATCAAGTCGGGCCCTTCCCTTTCGAACCGGAAGTACCTAAAATCGTAACCAAAAAACAGTAAGCAAAAAGCTTAGTGAGTTCCCCAAAATACCACATACCATACATGAGAAAGTGAATGATATGGGACAAATCATAGTCTTACAATCATTTCCTGCCATGGGCCAAATCATGGTCTTCCCTTGCAATGCTGAGAGCCAAATCCCGGTCTTTCATACAAGTGTCAGAGGCTAGATCCTAGTCTTTCATACAATTGCTAGGGGCCACATCCTGGTCTTTCATACAATTGCCAGGGGCCAGATCCTGGTCTTTCATGAAAGCATCACAAAGACAACTAGAATTCCACATAACAAATAATGGGTCGGCATTGGTGTCTTCGACCCATGGATATGGTGAGAAAACTCACTCAGACTGCTGAATTTCACAGATAAATCTATGCTTGTTGGCCCGCTAAAATCTCTGCGCTATCAGTTACAAAATAACATCCATTTAATAATTGGATCCTGACTCGCACTAAGAGTCCAATCTAGCGTAGAAGACCTTTTTACCCTTTCCCTAAATTGGCCCAAGGCCAAAGCCCACTCCAATTGTCCAAAAAGCCCAAATTCCAAAATAATCATCCAAGGCCCAATTTTCCAAATTGGGCCCAAACCCCTTCACGGGCCTTCAACCAAAAGAGCCTAAAAATGTCAACAATCTAACAATAGAATTTTGATGGCCTAACAAGGCCCAAGACAACTGAAGTCCAACACGGCCCCAAAACCGAGAGCCCAAAAGTCTGAGCACAATCTAATGAGTACGCGAGTCGTACTCAACTCGTACACTCAACGTACTCGCTTTAGGGCTTGTACACACAACGTACCTGCTTGTATTCCCAACGTACTCCACCAACATGGCCAACTTCCAACATTCAGCTCTTAATCAATTAAGACTTCAACCTAAACTTAGATCTGGATTCCTTAAGGTGGTTTATCATGTAAATCTGCCAACTTTACGTGCATGCATAGCTTAATGAGGCTCTAGAGCTTAATAAGGAACTTAACACATTCATGAGACCAAAACCACCATAAAGTTTGCACCTTTATGCTTAAGAAACACTTAGTATGTCCAGATCTACAAGGATACGCTCCATAAATGACCTTGGCTCACGAGCACCAATCAAAAGGGACCAAAATAGCCAAAAGCGAGCCAAGGAATAGATCTATGAAATGAGATGACAAGCTTTGAACTTTATGCCTCAAAAGCCACGAAATAAAGGTGCTAAAACTGGATCTCAAGGCTCTCCTCCAAAGAATGAGTCTTCAAGCTTCTTCTTCTACCATTTCAAGATGCACAACACCCACCAAAGACCAAAACAATGGCTCAAAAGCACCACACAAAGGCAAGGGACGAACTAGGATTTTCAAAGGTATGGAGGTTGGTTAAACAAGGTTAAAAAAGGCTATGATATGGTTTATATAGGGTACAAGCCCTAAAATTAGGGTTTCTAAACTGCTCATGTACGCCCAACATACTCCACGTACGCCTAGTGTACATGGATGAGATTCACGACCAACATGAATTAGTATGCCCAGCGCACAAGCAATACGACCATCATACTCCAACTTTCCTGAAATTAACTAAACTCCCCCCTAGGGACCAATTCTGCAAAACATTACACCCCAAGGGTCTAAACTGAAAAGTACAATGAATTCACGTGTTAAAACTCTCCCCTACTTAAATTAGCTTTCGCCCTCGAAATCATTCCTTACCATCCCAGGCACGCCAGAGAGCCTGAGAAACACACCACAACCCCGAGCATACAAAAGCCTTCCCAAAGGCAACCGAACCCATCCTTATCAGGGCTATCTAAACTGATGATGAACGAATCCTTTCTCAGCCTACATTAATCCCCTTCAGAATAACAACTTCTACTATGCTCGAAATCTGAAATCTCGAATTGGTGTGACTCCCTGACAGACCGTCCCTACTAAACCACTGCTAATTCCATTCCACTTGTCTTCCAAACTGACTACTCAACTTCTGATTACCTAAGGTTCCCACTAGAAAATAGAATCACGGACCATATGTTGTTGCCAGCAACTTTTCACTTGACCAAAGGGATTAGATATTCCCTCGAGAAAAAGGTTCATCCCGCTAATAAAGATTCCATGAATATAAAGAACATCAAGAGACAATCTGAGAGTTAAACCTTCTAGTGTTGAACAAGTCATTGCTTCCTTAACTGCTGAACCGATACGTTTCTGCTATAATTTTGATGTCCTAAACTTGCCAACCCACATACAGTTAGAATCATTCCAAAACACGATCACATGGGCTCTTTCTACCACCAGAACCGAAAACATCCCCTTTTCCCCGAACCCTTCAACTGATGCCCTTGGCATTACAATTCCTTAATTCATATCATACTGAAATAAAGACCTTGTACATAAACACTCGCGATTCACAACGCGAGTTCCCACTAAAAGCCAACTTGGTACATAATTCGCAACTCGAGATCCATGGATTAACACTTATATTTCATCCGAAATCTTCTGATTCACGGAAACCCTTTACTAAACCTGGATATAAAGATCCCCAGCCACTGCTGAGACTGCCAGTCTCGCACCTGGTCTAGCCACCAGGTTCCTAAGTGTCCAACTGACAAGGCTACCCTAGCCTATGCATCACTCTGCGCCACTCACTAGCCATATAACCATTCCTACAAAAACCATGATCCAATACTTCGACCCAAACGATCTCTACCAGGTCCCACCTGCAGTGTCATAATCATACGGGCCTCGCCCACGGGTCCCACCCAATCTATACCAACGAATGAGCCACGCTCACGGGTCCCACCCCCTACTAAAGCTACACAGGCCCAACCTCTCCTTGGACCCCAATGGTCACCCTCCTAAGATAGAGAAATGCTCTTCGATAATCCTATCCCTCCTACCCAAGGCACGAACTGATTCGCCTTTATACTCATGACCACCTTAACGATAGTCTACCTCAACCTGGTGAATGCTACGATCCCATCGTAGACTTACAACACTTCTATCCTATCTGCCAATCCAGTGAATGCTACGGCCATCCCACATTCTTACAATACGTCTAACTAGCCATGGTTACTGATGGGTTTTAGCATAAACATACAATCCTATGTGTGTATGCAACCCTAATTTGATCTATGTCTTCTCTAATTGAACATACCATATGAACAATAACATGTAAACCATAGATCTATGTATTATAATCAAAAATCACATAATAAGATTAATGTATATACCTTTGATTGTTATGTAGTAATAACAATCCAAAACCTTATAGATCATGAAGCTTGAGAGCAAGTATCATAAGTGTAATACCTCCATTGGCTTAAAAACACACTCAGAAAGAATATGAGTTAAGAGAAGGAGGAGGATGCTCTAAATTTTGGCTACCAAGCTCTAGGGTTTCAAGCGGCCGATTTCATCAAGGGTAATGGCCTTTATATAGTGGAGTGACTTAGAACCAAAGCTAGGGTTAAGATAAGGAAACCCTAATTACTTTGCTTAAGGAGCAAGCAAGCCTTAAACCTTCCATAAACAAGCCTATGGCCGAAAATTCTAGATCCCCTCTAGAATATTTTCGTCCAAGCCTCTTAGGAGGGTTCTAGGGCTTCTTCCTCAACTATCAATAAATTGCCAAACTGCCCCTGCACTTTTAACTAATACAATTAATCCCAATATTAATTCCAAATTAATTTCAGATTAACTGTTAATTAATAATATGGTTTCTAATTAATATATTATTCCCATAATACATTAATAAATCATTTATTTCAATTTATTAATCAAATTAATAAATTCTTCATCTTTCTTAATTAATCATCCTGTTTAGTTGCTAGTGTGAAGGCAACCCAAAAGGACTATGCTACCATCAATTCAAGTACATACCAAATATAGTTATGGACTTAGACACCTAATCCAACAGTCTCCCACTTGCATAAGTCTAATAACTATAGTTGCAAGTATAACTTCAAAATTAACTAGCAAATTGTAGCTCACAAAGCCTCTGTCGAACTCTGATCTAGTTAGATATGTGTCCTTAGATAAGTGATCATATAACCCTCCGTTCTGCAAGATATCATGTAAAAAATGACATGGAACAGGATCATTCTCATTGTCCAACTGTTTGTTTACGGACTTCTGATTTGTAATGACAAAGAACTTAATCGAACACATCAACTCGGTCCTGACCGGGCCCGACACATAAGTCAACACCAAATCATCGAGGGGCCCAAGATATCGCTTTTCTTGTTAGGGGAAAAGGAACATATAAACTTTGAATTATATGCTTGTACTATTTACTCATCAAATCATGCACAACAATACGTTTAATAACATCAAGTTACTAATGCGTTTACGCAGTATCAATGCACAACCAACTCGTAAACAACAACTCATATATCCCCGTTTAAAGATTACACAATATTATCGTCTCAGAGTTACTCGTGATGAATTCCATGAAGTAATTCACTGAGTGTAGGTTAATCCAATACTTAAATTCTCCATTTCAAAAGTACTCATGAATATTGTAACAAACCATTGCCATGTCTAACCCCTTAGACAATCTACAATCTGATTCATGATAGTCTTAATGTTGGGTTTTATATTCTACAACATCCTATGGTGCACATACAACCCTAAATGCCTTGGATCTATGTTTTCTCTAATTATACATGCAATATTGTTTCCAAAGTATTAAGCCTACAACTAGCATACAATTTGACATATAAATCATAAAAGTAAGTTAGAAGATTACCTCTTTGTTGTAGCTTGTAGACATTGGCCTTTTAAGAGCTTAGCACCCCAAGTGTTGTGCCTCAAACAAGTCACAAACATCATAAACAATTGGAGAATATTGAGAGAGAAGTTATGAAGCACAAAATCGTCCATCTCATGTCATTTCACTATTGTCACGATTTTGGCTAAAGAAGGGCTACATTTATAGTGTGGGCTTCCTAAGGTTTAACTTGTAAACCCTAGTCCATTTACTTAAGCCTTTAAGAAATCCACTAATCCATATGATGGGCCTTATTGACTAACTCTTCATGGGCTTCCACATAGAATTAGTCCATCCTAATCAATATGGATTATTGGTCCAAACTATAAATATTACTGATTGACTTAATCAGTCCCCGTTAATTTAATTAGTCTCTTTTGATCACCAAATTAATTCTTAATCAATACTAATTAAATAATATGATTCCTCAATTAATATATTATACTTATAATATATTAATAAATCACAAATAACTTCTTACTCAAATATCCATCCTATCAAATTGTCCTGATGAAGGCAACCTGAAATGGACCATGCTACTATCGGGTCAAGTACATACCAATTATAGTTATGGGCTTAGACACCTAATCCAACAGTCTCCCACTTGGATAATTCTACTAACTATAATTTCAGGTACGACTCCAAAATCCGATTAGCAATCGTAGCTCTCAAAAGCCGTTGTCAAACTCTGAACAAATCAAATGACACATAGATAATATAAGAGATCATATATTCCTCCATTCTAGATATCGTATGAACTGAGACATGGATTATAATCATTCTCTTTATTCATGTGTTGTTTCTCGATTTTTTATTTATGACGACCGACTAATTGAACAAATCAAATCAGTCCAGGCTTGGCCAAGCACTTAGGGTTGTCATCACTAAATCATCGAGGGGCCCACAAATATCGCTTTTATCCGTCTAAGGGTAAAAGGAATGGACAATCTTCGACTCAAATTCTTGCTTGTACTTACTCATCAAATCACACACAACGATATGTTTTATAACACCAAGTTACTGGCGCGTTTACATATGTCAATGTGCAACCGACTTGTAAATTACAACTCATATGTCTTGGTTTCAATAATATAAGATATTATCGTCTCATGATCACTCGTGATAAAATCCATGAAGTGATACAAATGAGCGTAGGTTGAATCCAATACTCAAATCTTATTACAGGAGTACTCATGTATACTGCAGTAAACTTGTGTTATGTCTAACACCTTTGACAATCCTACAGACCCATTCATGACAGTCTTGCCTCAATACCTACTTCCAAAGTATGATCGACTATGGATGGTTTGAATAACCTAGTTATTTGGGAAGTCAAAACATGCAAAGTGAAACACAAGAATAATACTAATCCTATATGGCCCCAAAACTTTTGAGTGTAAATAAAACACCTTTTATCTAATCGTCATATTGATTACTCGTTATTCATTGTATAATGTTTCGAATAATCAACTTAATACTTGAATTAAAAAAATAGTTATCCCATGCTCCAAGCATGCACACTATGTTTGCCTATGGTCCTTTCTTTGTGAAATAGATAAATTGACAACATTTCTATGATGCTTATTTCACAATTCCAAATCCTTATGATAAATGTAAGAATACCAAGTTCTTGCCATTTACTGAAATCTGTTAGATTCTAAACTTATATGCGATGATCCTCTTGTAATGACTATGCACAAAGGTCACAAAGACTATGCAATGATATTACAAAGTATTCCCTTTGGATATTGGTTACCGGACCAATTCCATGGAAGCGAAGTCTTATATTCAAAGTACATTCCTTTGAATATCCTTCTTGCGTTAAGGTTTCTAATCTTACATAGATTTTATGATCAACTTCCACTTATGGAACATTTCCATAATCCCATTTTGACTATCACTTTTGAACAAGAGTTACCTCTTTTCAGAGTATGTCAATATGGTCCTTCCAAAATTTACACTTTACTTCCAACTGTCCATGAGCAACCAATCTTTGGTAAACCTCAGATTGTCCTTGACAATTGCTTAACCATTTTAGTCATATCTCGTTCTAGTCCCTTTTCCCTCTTAATGCCCTAGGCATTTGGAAAATTAGTACAGATTAATATTATAGCATATGTAATCGATCCTATATCCGAAGCATATGGAATACGATTCTCACATAAATACATGATACTTTACCAGTCTTTCGCTATAATATTTCCACATATTGAATTTCCTTATGTTGAATCATTTCAATATAACATTCACATATGTCCATGACTAAATTCGATTAAAATCTCAATCTAAGCTTTTAGATTCAAAATGAATTATGAATTCCTCTCCCTTAATTATAGAAAAACAACTTTTCAAACCCTGCAACTTTGCGAATTGAAACCTTTTGTTTTCTATAATTAACATTGCTAACTTGCAACACTTACCATAATAATTATGCCCCAACCAGCATAATAATTATTATCTTACTAGCATAAAACTTATGCTCCCACTAGCTTTGACATGTACCCAGAAATCAGCTGGACTTCTATAAATCAATACTTATTGACTTCCTTATCAAAGTTCAGATTTTTGGTACGAGATGCTTCGATAATGCTTTATCTATGTTGTCCAACTCATGCACATTTCCTTAGATAGCTTACATGTGTGTCTAAACAATTTTAGAACTTATAATAATAAGTCTCAAATGTTTAGATCTTTGCCATTTCTCACAATTCGAACTATGAAGAGGGATGCCGTAATCATAATCAAATTTGAGAATGCATATATCACAATTACTAACTCTTTAAAATCTTCTTAGTGAAAGCGTTTCCTCACAATCATTTTCATGAATTGGAGAGAAAACTTATGACACTTATATTTTTATGGTGTATGTGTTACTATCCATGTAAATCTGTCATAACCATAATCACAAGACAAGGTTAGTGACAAATCCAAACTCATACGGACTGAACTTGTTCAATCTTAATTTCTTGCCACTTGGCAGCACAAAGGCCTACCATTGCTTCCAGGTTGTTATGCAAACAATTGAGAACTCATAGAACTCACATGCATAGTCAACTTCAACTGGAATGGGCACAGAAACGAGAATATGTCAACACGATAGGTTACAAACCTCAGGTCGTGTGCTAGTGATTAACAACAGGTTTACTCTTGATTAGTTCTTGAACTTTTTTCAAGATCTTTAAGACTCCCACTGACCTCTTGACATATAAGATTCTCTTTTGTCAAGAGACATTACTTGACAAACAAATATTCAAGAGTTAGTGCGGTTACTTATCAAGCAAAACACTTCTCACAATTGGTCTTAGTTGGTCTTTGTCTTATCCAAGACATCACAACTTACCAATTTCAAATGTACAAAAGTAGAAAACATTAGACTCTACATTTGATAAGTGTTATAAGCCTTTCTTAAGATTATGTCACTCAAGGCACAATCTTGGAGTATGACTCTAAGACTTGTTTTTGGAATGAAGTATGACTCATCTTCTTGACTTAACCATTTCAACAATTCACGATTCCTCTTCTTAGCCATACAAATGCACTAAGATATCCTTAAAGGATCAATTGTGATATGGTTTTCCATAATCATTAAGATGATCATCAAAACACGATACCAAAGTACTCTCCCATCTTTTCAGATTGGAGAAACTTTTATCTTTCTGCCTAATTTGATTTTTCTCATTCGTTCTGCCATATATTGAAACTTTTCTAATGATTCAGAATTACACTTAATCTTGTAAGTATAACCATATTTACTAAACTTTAGTAAATTATAACGAATAATCTTATCGTTCTTTGTGGTGGACCTGATCAGCGCACAACCAAGTGTACCCGATCCCCTAGTCCTTCAGTTAACTCACATATACATGTGAACAAGGAATTAGTATTAATTTCCCAAAGATGAAAATTCTCATTCATCACACAATATAACTTGCATGATTCTAAGTTTCTATCCAACTAAAACTTGGTTGATGAGAAGCTTTCCTTATTTGGTAAATTTTGACACTTCTACAAATGAAAGAATCAAATCCATTTTCCAATATTGATATTAATGGAATCATATAAACAACGATTTTCACAAATGTCATTGTAAGGAAACTTAAAATAAGATAAAATAAAAAAAAACTGTGCTTTATTTATAAAATTGTGGAATTTTTTTTCCTTACAATGCAATTACAAATGAAAACTATGTTGTTATCTATTCCTAAGCAATCTATCACAACTCTTAAGCAACAACTCAAAATTCTGATCACCGAACCATGCGATCGAAATCCATCTCTTCGCGATCAGAATCAACTTATTCTTCCTTTAAGTTTCCTTTCTTTTCTTCGATTCTACAAAACATCAAAATGTAATTACATTACATCATGTATTAAGAATCTCAAAATAGGAACTTAATAGAGTTAGATATTGGACTTACCTGAAGTAGAGTCAAACTTTTTGACTTTACCATCCTTATAATCTTTCAGGTAAATAGAGCAGCTTCGCAACCAATTCCATTCTCTTGGCAATAAGAACATATGGACCCTTTGGGAATAGTATACTGGACTATCTCAGACTTAGCCTTTCTCTTTACCATTTGGTCAATTGACTTTACCATGGCCGATCCCTTTCCATTGGGAAGAGAAAGCTTTTCTGGACTTCCAATGTTACCATTGTTAATGTCCATGGAAGTTTGGGGAGTAGACCTTCCAATCAAATTTGCTTTACCAGTACACCAAATCATTACTGATTCAGCAGCAACAAGCAAATAGGCAAGATCGATAAGGGTCATGTCATGGTCTGTCATATAGTAGTCCTCAATGAACCCGCTATATGACTCAGGATGTGATTGAAGAAACCAGTCAACAGCCAACTTCCTTGAGACTTCAACACCCAACTCTCCCAGCATGTCAATATGTAACTTCATCTCCAAGATGTTGTCACATACTGACTTCCATCTTTGTGTTTGCTTGCCAATAGGGCTTGAGTGACCTTAAACTTTTCAAGTCTTTGAACTTGTGGGTTAAGGAGAATAATTAGAGGATGTGGAGGAAGTTAAGTATGATTTCCAGTCCCATTAATGCACGACAAAGGGATTAATCTTTCACCTTGATCGCCATGTGGGATATCATCTTCATTAGAAAGCTTTTTCTAAAAGGATAAGGAAGACCATAGTTGTCAGAACTAGACATCTATGAGGGAGAAATTCAAGTTAGTTTATTTAAGTCCTTAATATAACACCCAAATTGAAATATTAAGGCTATGACCCAACACAATATTCTACAATTGCAAAAAGGGATGCCGTAATCCAATTGTAGAATATTTGAAGGTAGGTAAATGACCATTTACCAAATTCCACCATGAAAAACGAAATAGATTATTAAGTTTTAATTGGATTTGAAATTCCTATATCCTTTGAGATTCATTGAACTTTTTAATGGCATTTTTGAATCTCGATTGTGCCCTTCAATTTTGTGACTGGGATGCCGAGGATCACAAACAAGGTGTGAATAACCATGCAAATTAGCTTGGTACACCCAATCTTACAAATCACCTAATCAATGTGCCGGTTAACCACACACGCTCCATTGATCTATGATTAACATCAATTTACCCTTTGTCACACATTGTCAGTCCCCAGATTAGTGTACCGGTTAACCACACACACTCCACTAACGACTTAACAAGGTGCAAAGTGTAATTTCATGGATTAGCACAATTTTCACATTTTTCCTAAAGTAACTAATATTGAGAATTTAATAAAAGTTTAGTTACTTTATATTTATCATTATACTTTTAATGAGGGAGAATTAATGTTCTATCCTACCCGTTCGGCTAACGACCTTCCACCAGTAAAGGAAGCGGTGGGTGAGAGTGGACACCCATTAAACTACCATTTCATAGGCATTAACCTTATACCCCCTTATAGTCTGGCTTCGTGAATGAGGCCTACTAACGGTATGACTGACTTATTCTTATACATATATATAAGTATTAACTTTTAATATTATAATAGTATAAGGGTTGATTCTTAACTTTTAAAATTCTAGGGTTTGGAATTAAAGTAGTCATAAAGGTGACTATACAAATTCCAAAACTCGAGGGCAAGTTTTGAACTATTCAAAAACTTTTGGTTTCCATAACTTATGAATTTAATGTGGTTTTTTTTATGAAAAACTTTTCATGTTTCATAACTTGAGGACAAGTTATGGAAGACTTTAAAACCATTAAAAATGAGATTTCTCCATTTTCCATAACCTATGAGTTTTAATGACCTTTTAAAAGAAAGACTCTTCATTTTCCATTACTTATGAAATTTATGAGTGTTAAAGTTCATGAATGAGACCTTTCATATAACTTGAGGACAAATTACAAAACTCATATCAAGAACAATTTTGATCAATTTTTTATTAACAACAATTATCATATAACATTCTATTGATCCAATTTAACTCATAGCAAGATAATTCATATCAAATATTACAAATAATCATCTTATTATATAAATATTTGACAATTGACTTTTAAATGGATGAGGATTATCATTACCAACTCAGAAAATAATTTTTTTATGTTTGCAAAACAGTTTGTGGTAATGATCCTATCCATTTCTGGCCAAAAACTCAAAAATTTGCACCCTGGAGCACCAACTTGACGAGTTCATGAACTGGACTCGCCGAGTTCATGCTTTACTGAGTGGACTCATCGAGTCTGTTCATGGACTCGGCGATTTCATCAGACAGAATGCAGAAAATCGATTTTTCCATCTTTGAAAATTAAGCAAGCATCAAATATAATAGAAAATAACCCATGGCTCTGATACCACTGTTGGTTTTTATATACTACAACATCCTATGGTGCACATACGACCCTAAATGCCTTGGATATATGTTTTCTCTAATTATACATGCAATATTGTTTCCAAAGCATTAAGCCTACAACTAGCATACAATTTGACATATAAATCATAAAAGTAAGCTAGAAGATTACCTCTTTGTTGTAGCTTGTAGACATTGGCCTTTTAAGAGCTTAGAAACCCAAGTGTTGTGCCTCAAACAAGTCACAAGCATCATGAACAATTGGAGAATATTGAGAGAGAAGTTATGAAGCACAAAATCGTCCATCTCATGTCATTTCACTCTTGTCATGATTTTGGCTAAAGAAGGGTTACATTTATAGTGTGGGCTTCCTAAGGTTTAACTTGTAAACCCTACTCCATTTACTTAAGCCTTTAAGCAATCCACTAATCCATATGATAGGCCTTATGGACTAACTCTTCATGGACTTCCACATAGAATTAGTCCATCCTAATCAATATGGATTATTGGTCCAAACTATAAATATTACTGATTGACTTAATCAGTCCCCGTTAATTTAATTAGTCTCTTTTGATCACCAAATTAATTCTTGATCAATACTAATTAAATAATATGATTCCTCAATCAATATATTATACTTCTAATATAGTAATAAATCACACATAACTTCTTACTCAAATATCCATCCTATTAAATTGTACTGATGAAGGCAACCCGAAATGGACCATGCTATTATCAGATCAAGTACATACCAATTATAGTTATGGGCTTAGACACCTAATCCAACACTTAATTCACTACTTACTTCCAAAGTATGATCGACTGTGGATACTTTGAATAATCTAATTATTCGGGAAGTAAAACATGAAAACGAAACACAATGATAAACAATTGACAAAAGATAGTAAACAATACTCATAAATAAATCTCCATTATTTAATCATCAAATGTCAATTACATTTATTTGTAATAAGTTTCAAAACATCTATCTAATCACTAAAACTAATATCATCGTTTAGACCAATGATCCTCGCATGTTGAACGTGTTTGACCCTAATCAGACCCTTTGTGAGGGGATCGACAATATTGTCTTCTGATGATACCCTTTTCACAACGAGGTGTCCTTATTCTACCCTATGTCTGATGAAATGGTATTTTCTGTCGATATGTCTCGATCTACCATGATCTCTTCATTCCTTGGTCAAAGCAACCGTTCCTTCATTATCATAGAAAATCTTCATCGACTCCTTAATGGCTGGTACAACTCCAAGGTCTCCAATGAAGTTCTTCAACCATATAGCCTCCTTTGATGCTTCGCTTGCTGTAATGTACTCTGATTCACAGGTAGAATCAGCCACCGTCTCCTGTTTGGAACTTTTCCAAGTTACAACTCCTCTATTAAGGGTAAACACACAACGAGACTTAGAACGGAAGTTGTCTCTGTCTGTCTGAAAATTAGCATCACTATACCTAGTAACTATTAAGTAATCACTACCACCAAGCACAAGGACCTAGTCCTTAGTCCTTCGTAGATATTTAAGAATGTTCTTGACTACTATCCAATGAGCTCTATCCCGATTTCCCTGATATCGACTAACCATGCTCAAAACAAAAGCCACGTCAGGGCGAGTATGTGTCATAGCATACATGATCGATCCAACGGCGGAAGCATATGGAACTCGACGCATTTCTGCTATCTCAGCATCAGTACTCGGACTCTAACTCTTACTCAGTTTAGTATTACTCTGGATAGGCAACTCTCATTTCTTGGAATTCTCCATGCTAACGTTTCAACGCTTTATCCAAATACGTACTTTGACTAAGTCCAATTAGTCTTCTACTCCTGTTTCTTAAAATCCTTATTCCCAGAATATCAGCAGCCTCTCCCAGATCCTTCATAGTGAAACACTTTCCAAGCTAGGAGTTGACTTCCTGCAAGGTGGTAATGTCGTTTCCTATAAGTAGTATCTCATCAAAATACAATACCAGGAAGGTGACTATAATCCCACTATCTTTGACATATACCTAAGATTCATCCTCACTCCTATAGAAGCCAAACTCTTTAACTTTCTCATCAAAGCAAAGATTCCATTTGCGAGAAGCATGTTTCAATCCATAGATTGATGTCTCAAGCTTACATACTCTATTGGGGTATTTGGCATCCATAAAACCCTCTGGATGACTCATGTAAACATCCTCAGCCAACTTTCCATTAAGGAAAGCGGTTTTGACATCCATCTGCTAAATTTCATAATCATGAAACGCAACTATGGCTACCATAACCCTAATAGATTTAAACTTAGCCACTGGCGAGCAGGTCTCATCTTAGTCAACCCTTGGGATTTGAGTAAAGCATTTCACAAACAGTCGATCCTTGAAGGTGTGTACCTTTCTATCCATGTCAGTTTTCTTCTTGAAGATCCATTTGCACCTAACTGTCTTACGACCTGGTACATTTTCAACCAAATTCCAAACTTGGTTCTCATACATGGACTTGATCTCGCTGTCCATTGCCTCTTTCCACTTGGCAGACTCAGCGCCCGCCATGGCTTCCTTGTAGTTAGAAGGCTCATCCAAATTTACCAGTGTACTATCACTGGTAAACGTATCACCATCTGTGGTTATATCGAAACCATAAAACTCAGGTGCCATTCTAACTCTATTGGAACGTCTAAGAGGTAACGACTCGTCAACTGGTTCAACATGAATTTCTTCCTCACGTTGTGTTGGGGTACAAAGTTATCCATGTATGACTTTGTAAATGGTTTGACTTTTGTAGACCCACTTGCATGTGGTGCATTAGCCTTATGACATGAGATAGAGAGTGAGAGAGAGACATGTAAACACCTCTATATAAGGTGGGTTCATACCACTTATGGAGGTGTGCTTGAGAGATGTAAAATTGAGTGTGTAAGTGTGTGTTATTTATGTAGATTTAGATCTAGATCCCTTTCTGTAACACCATACATAATCGAATGCATCTCTTACACACCGAAATCACCATGTTCATTGTGTGTTCTTTAATTCCGCAAGCCAAACTAATGTTCATAAATTACATCAATTGGTATCAGAGCGGGTCTTCGAAGATCAACACGATTTTTTGAAGAAACGATTCTCGGTTTGGCTAAATTTGTCACAATTTGAGCATTTATGGTGAGGCTCTCTTTATGATCTCTCTTAATCTCGTTGATTCTTGCGTTATGTTCTTGATTTTTGACCGTTTTGACTCATTGGATCAAATTTGTTTTGAAAAACCCATTTGTTATGATCCGATAATTTTTTTTTGTTGATCAAGGTCCAATCCAACCAATATTCATGTATTTGATTCGATTATCAAATTTTTACAAATGCTCATTTGAATTAAAATTTAATTCTAAATGAATTAAATCATATGTTTGCTACTGTTCATCAAATAATTTCGAAGCCCAATTCAATGAAAATCTATTGGTTATCAATTCATAAGCCCGATCCAAAAGTTTTAATCCTTTTCAATTTATTGATCCAATTCATCTGTTCGGTTTCTATTCATTTGATTGAGCCCAATCATTCATTTAAATGATCCTTTCTATGTGAGTAAATCTGAAAGAAATACGATTCGCTAAAAAGTCTTGTTCGTCAGTCGACATATACATACGCATATCTCACTTGTGTATTCAACTCATCTGTTGTGTGATGGCTCTTGATTCTTCAACCTCGCTGTCTCAGTTTTTGTTAATCAGTTGAATGCGATTCATATGTTGATCAAAATCGTTTTGGATGATTGTTCGATTTTGAATACTAATCGTATTTGGATTGAAGAGCATTAGAGCGCATTTGGTTTGAGATGACTTTTCAGAGTCAAAATCAGTGTTCTTGAGATTTTAGAGCTGAAATTGATGAAATTGACTTTGATTTCAAAACCAGTATGATGTTCGTGATTGATAAGGAATGGATATATGGTTATTTTAATATTGCTTTTGGATGTTGAGTTAAATCGATCGAGGTCAATGTTTTGATGTCGAATTTTGATTGAGAAAGGTTCAGATTGTTTATTTCAATTTGAATGATATGAAAAAGCGAAGTCATGGTCCACTGGAAATCGGTTGGAATCGATGTCGATTGTATCACTTGGAATCGAAATCTGATTTAAGACTGATTGAAGTTTCGACTGATGTTGATATACCTAGTTTGATTTGTTCTTGAAGTCAAGTTGGTTTGAAGTAGTCTGATTTCGAAGGTCGACTGGAACAAAAGGGAATGTTTGATTTTTGAAAAGCAAAAGCATGGAGGTTGGATTCGTTAATGGAAATCGACATTGTTCTTGATGTACAATTAAGAGTCAAAGGAAAAAGTCAAAGCAGAAAAATGCAAAGTTTGAGATGTCGATATTAACTTTGATGTTCGATTTTGCTTTATCAAGTGAATGAATGGAGTCAAGAAATCGATGTTGGTTAACAGACAGCTTAATAACGAATAGATGAAGCATTACGATTGTTGATTTGGGATTAGTGAGTCGTTGTTGATGATGTAGCTTCGAAGATATGTGATTTGGGAATCAATATTTCGATGATTGTGGGTTTGGACTAAAAAGCGAAGTGTGATTGTTGATTTGGGAAGAGGTCAGATTGAAATCGAAGAATTGTAGAACAAATGTTTGTTGTTGATGAAATGAAGTCTGGGAAATCGATGATTTTGAGTCGATATAGATTTCGATGGTTCATTGGTCGAAATCTGTAGCAGTCATTGTTCGTTGGTTGCTTGGTATCGACTGGGAAGCAAATTTAATTTTGAAAGCGAATGAATCAATTAGCGAAGGTCGATGATAGTCGATGATTTGGATGTCGATTCAGAGATTAAATGGTTCATATGAGATTAAGAGGCTTCGCATGCCTTCGTTTTCTTTATTCCTTTGATAAAGAAAAACTTTCGTTAAAACGGTGCAGTGAAAAATTTTCGTTAAATATGGTGCTGTGGAAGTTTTCGTTGCCTGGGAAAGAAAATTGGGGAAGAAAGCATAAAGGTTTCGAAAATGGACCCTAAAGTTTTGAAAGTTTGACACCTTATACCCACTTTCGAAAGATGGATTACTTTTCGACAGTTTGGAAGCTAAGGCAGAATTTTCGAATTTCGCCCCTGCAACTTTAGACATAAGGACTTAATTTCGAAAGCAGTCCCTGAAGTTTCGAAAGATGGATTACTTTTCGACAGTTTGCACCCACATTCGACATAAGGAAATAATTTCGATAGTTTTGAAGAAATGTGCAAAAATTTCGAAAGCAGTCCCTGAAGTGTTGAAAGTTTGGCATTTTTTGCCCAAATTCGAAAATGGACTGATTTTGCTGAGAAAGTGAAGAATATGCATTTCAGGCCCCTGTAGTTAATGCGAATTTATGCTTTCTACCCAGTTTCGAAAAAGGGGGAGAGTTTTGCATTTTTGGCAGTTTTAGGCGCACCGGGTCACTGGTGAATTTAGAAATTGACAATTTCTACCCAGTTTTGAGATTTTTTTCAAAGGCGGTCCGTGAACGAAGCTAAAAATTGAAGATTTTTTGGATTTTATGGATTGAAGCTAAAAGTTTATGCCACATGTTAAGGGGAGTTTTGGCTAGAAATATTCCGAATATAGCACGTTCTCTTTCCTTGTTGGTTTTATAATCAAATTTCGATTATAAAAAGGGGGAGAAATTTATATGGAAATTCGAAAGTTGAATTTTTCATATTACGCGGACTTGCAGACCGAAGTGACCTCGAGTATTTGAAGTTTATGAAATGATTCGATTGGAAATTCGGAAGTGATTTCGGTTCATGATGGGTTTGGAATTATTGAAGATTTTTGGGGTGTGTTTTTATGCTCAACTTTAGGGTGATTATTTGGAGTTTGAGATGATCTTAATCATTCGTTGATGCCCGGTTCGTATGGTCTCACATCCTAGAACCCAAATTGAAGAATCATGGAAGAATTGAAGATTTGAAGTTCATCTCTACATGTGTCACGCTTGAGGCTCAGATCGTGTAGTTGCTTGATTTTGGAAGATTTGAAGCGGGTCATCCATTCCTAACTTTGAGGGGAGAATGTTGGGGTACAAAGTTATCCATGTATGACTTTGTAAATGGTTTAACTTTTGTAGACACACTTGCATGTGGTGCATTAGCCTTACGACATGAGATAGAGAGTGAGAGAGAGAGACATGTAAAGACCTCTATATAAGGTGGGTTCATACCACTTATGGAGGCGTGCTTGAGAGATTTAAAATTAAGTGTGTAAGTGTGTGTAATTTATGTAGATTTAGATCTAGATCCCTTTTTGTAACACCATACATAATCGAATGCATCTCTTAAACACCGAAATCACCATGTTCATTGTGTGTTCTTTAATTCCGCAAGCCAAACTAATGTTCATAAATCACATCAGGTTGAGCGCTAGTGTTAGAGGTTCGTTCATCATTTGATTCTTGAATTTCTTGAAGATGAATTGTACTCCCACTGTCCTCTTTGCATATGATTTCTCTCTCGCGAAAGACTCCCCTTCGTGCTACGAAAACCACGTTTTCACTAGGTCTGTATAATAGGTATCCAACGGACTTTTATGGGTAGCCGATGAAATTATATCTCTCACTTCGAAGTTAAGCTTGTCGTGAGTCTCTTGTCTAACGAAAGCTTAACAACCCCAAACCTTGATATGTGCCAACGAGGGAACCTTCCCTATCCATATCTCGTGAGGTGTTCTGGCAACCTTCTTTGTTGGGACATGATTAAGAATGTGGGTGACAGTCTCTAAGGCATACCTCCAGAATGATATTGGAAGTGAAGCTCGACTAATTATGGAACGAACCATGTCCAACAAGGTTCAATTACGCCTCTCAGCCACACCATTAAGTTGTGGTGTCCTAGGAGGTGTTAATTGTGAAACAATTCCACATTCCTTAAGATAGTCGTGGAACTCGATACTAAGATACTCACAACATCTATCAAATCTGAACATCTTGATCTTCCTGCCCGATTGATTTTCAACTTCATGTTTGAAATCTTTGAACTTTCCAAAGGTTTTTTACTTATGCTTGATTAAGTAGATAGATCAATATCTGCTATAATCATCAGTAAAAGTCATATATAATCGATTTTCATCCCTTGTGGTGGATCTGAAGGGCCCACACACGTCTGTGTGTATGAGATCCAATAATCCTTCACCTCTTTCAGAAGAACCAGTGAAAGGTGATTTAGTCATTTTTCCAAGTAAACAGGATTCACATGAATCATATGACCTTAGGTCAAATGATTCCAACACTCCATCCTTTTGGAGTTGGGCAATGCGCTTCTTGTTGAGATGTCCAAGAAGACAATGCCACAAGCGTGCTTTGTCTAAACCATTAGACGAATCAATTTGTAACAAAGTATTACCTAAGTTGTCTACAACCATCATAGTTTCATACACATCATCACAGGGTAATGCTTCAAAATAAAATACACCATTTTTATAAACATAAATAGAACCATTCTTATTATCAAAAGAATATCTAAAACCTTGTCTATATAAACCATGAAATGAAATGATGTTTCGTGTCATCTCTGACGAGTAGCAACAAGTATTTAAATCTAAACCAGGGATGAGCATTAGAACCGCCGGAACCGGAACCGGAATGGAACCGAACCAGAACCAGAACCGGAATTGGTAATAAGGTTCGGTTACCGATTCTTCATTTTTATGAAAACCGGTCCCTGTTCTAAAAACCGGAACCGGTTTGACATTTTTCACATTTTTTAAAATGTGCATAACTCACTCAGATGAAGTCGGAATTACTTGATTTATTTTTCCAACATGTTATTTGGAGCTTGTAGTTATATTTTGACTGTACAAATATATATTTTTGTTAGATATTGAATCAGAAACATGCCCCGAAATAAAGAATATTTATGCTGTGTTTTTTATATTTCAGCACTTTCTTTGTTTTTCTAAATCCGTCCCGCTTTTTTAAATGTGCATAACTCATTCATATGACGTCGGAATTACTTCAATTTTTTTTCGAGCATGTAATTTGGTATTTGCACTTCATTTTAGACTGTACAAACACATATTTTGGTTAGATATTAAATCAGTTATAGACCTCGGAAGACAGCATATCAATGATGCGTATTTTCTGTTTCAGCATTTTGTTTTTATTTTTTGGAATATGTCCTTCTTTTAAAATGTGCATAACTCACTCATATGAAGTCAGAATTACTTGATTCTTTTTTCATCATGTAATTTAGTGTTTGTACTTCAGTTTAGAATGTAAAAAGTCATAATTTGGTTAAATATTGAATCATTTATAGGTTCCGAAAGATAACATATCAGCTATAACATTTTAACCGGTTCTGGTTTGAAAAATAACCGAAAAACCAGGATCGGAACCGGAACCGGTGCTAAAACTGGCGGTCCAGTTGCCGGTTCTTATAATATAGGGAAACCGGTTCCGGTTCCGAACCGGTCCGGTTCTAAAGCTCATCCCTAATCTAAACATAACCCACTATTAAGCACTAAAGAATAAACTCCAATCTTGGTAATAGGTGACGAGATCCTATTGCCCATAATCAGGTTCATCTTCCTATGCTCCACATCCTCACTTCTTTTTAGTCCTTGCAAGCCAGAGCAAATTTGAAAACCACATCTTGTATCAAGGACCCAAGAATTAGAATGCGATGAGTTTTTAGATATGATAGTGTAAATACCTTCCTAGGTTGGCTTCACCTTGCCATCCTTTATGTCCTGCAAGTATTTAGGGTAGCTTCATTTCCAATGCCCTTTGTCATGACAATAAAAGCATGTAGCCTCCTTAGGATCAGAGGCAGGAGGAGCATCAGAACTGGCTTTTCCTTTGGGTCCATTGCTTGAGGACCCAACTTGAGATTCTCCCTTCCAATTCTGTTTCGAGGGAGATTTCCTCTTCTTCCCCTTTCTTTTCTCAATAGCCAAGATAGGAGTAGCAGCAGGAGTGGAGGCAACATTCTTCCCCTTCATCCCACTTTCAGCAGTTCTCAACAAGATCTAAAGTTGACTCAATGTGGTTTCCTCCTTGTTCAAATGATAAGTCATGATGAACTAATCATAACAGTTGGGCAATGAGTGAAAGACTATGTCAATAGCCAATTCCTCATCGAAGTTCACATTGAGTTTCAGCAAACAATCCACATATCGTTGCATGCGTTGCAAGTGGGTCGTGACAGACTCTTCGTCCTTCATCTTGCTAGTAATGAGGGACTTTACTATCTCGTATCTCTCTTGACGAGGTCGTTGATGGTACTTTTCCATCAAGTCCTTGTTCATCTCATACGACCAGTAATCCTCATAGAACCTTTGTAGCTCAATAGTCATAGTAACCACCATGATGCATGACACTTTGGTAGCATCATTTATATGTCTCCTATACTCAGCTATTTCTTCAGGAGGATCAATTGTTTCATCAATTTCGTTTAGCTCCTTTTCAAGTACACATTCCTTGTCCTCGAACCGCAAATACATCTTGATGTTACGCATCAAATCATTATAATTGGTGCCATCAAAAGTGACTTTTGAGCAGATGCTTGAGAGCGAGAAGTGGTTGGAGGAGCTGTTGTTGTTTGAGGAACCAGAAGCATTGTTGGAAGTTGACATCTGAAAAAGAAGAATGACAAGTTTTGATTAGATAAGAACAATCCTTAATATATCACCCAAATGAAATATTAAGGCTAGGATCCAACTAAATATTTCATAATTCAGAAAAGGGATGTCGTAATCCAATTATAAATTATTTAAAGGTAGGTAAATGACGATTCACCAATTTCACCACGAACAAATAAAATTTGAAGGAATTAGGTTTTAAATGAAATTCCTAAATCTTTTGAGACTCATTGAACTATTTAATGGCATGTTTAATCTCAATTATGCCATTTCCATTTGTGACTGGGATACTGAGGATCACAAACAAGGTGTGAATAACCATCCAAATTACCTTGGTACTCTCGATATCATGTATCACCTAATTAACATGCCGGTTAGCCACACACGCTCCATTAATCAATGATAATTTACGAGACATCCACTGCCACCCTTTATTAGTCCATATTAGTGTGTCAGTTAACCACACATGCTCCACTAACAACTTATATAAAGTGCAATGTGCAATTTCATGGATTAGCATCAAAATCAAATTTTTCCTAAAGTACCTAATATTGGGAATTTATAGAAAACGTTTAGTTATTTTATTAATTTCAATATACTTATTAATGAGAATTAAGTGTCCTATAAAACCCGTTCAACTAACAACCCTCCACCAATCAAAGGAGCGGTGGATAAGAGTGGATACCCAATGACAGTCATTTTATAGGCCGCTTCGTTAAACTCTCCTTATGGATCAGCTTCGTGAATGAGGCGTACTAGCGGTTCGACTGACTTATCTTATATATATATATATATATATATATATATATATATATATATATATATTAAACTTTTAATGTTACATATAATATAAGGGTGTATTTTTAAACTTTTTCAAAAATACTAAGGTTTTATAATCTTTTAATTTTTGAATTAAACCATTTAATTTTAAAAGATTAAATTCGAAATATTTGACATTTAATTATTAAGTACAGTTAATATTCAAATTAATTATTTTAAACATAAAATTGATTAGTTGTATTAATCACAAAATAATTAATTTAGTCAAATATTTATCTCCTAATTTCTTGGCATTCAATTTATCATCAAAACAAATTTGAAAGATAAACATGGCAAGTAACTATTACTTTGAGATGAGGATATCAAATTACAATTCAAAATATTCAGGTTTAAAGAATTAAACAATATTATAGAAGGTAATTATCCTAATCAATATTAAAACATATCAAAAACCGATTTTTTTTTTTTTTTTGCATCTGACAGCTTACCATGTCGTGGCAAAGCGAAAAACAAAAGCACCACATCGTGGTGAAGATCCATGGTCTTACCACACCTATACCATCTCAACCCCAATCATCCTGAGTCGAACCTGCATCCGACTGAATTCCATTCAGGTGTTCGGGTCATGCTTCGAACCCCAAATCCTTCATCAAATAAGAATAGACAACGAGCATTTAACACAACCCTCAACCTGGATCCATCCACAAGCCTGTTGTACAATACAAAGAAGACGTCGACCAACTGTTGGAAGTTTCCTTAACTCCCAACTTACACAACTTCAATCCAGACAGCCACTTGAGTCGTCTCTCCTCTTGACTGGGATGTGTTTCATCCCCAATTTCTCGGCCAGAAAAGACCGATTTAGTTTATGCTTTTAAAATAAAATCATAGTAATCTTCCAAAAAGTGTTGCGGAATTTGTCCCCAAAACAAAATATGATAAAAAATTATCAAAGCATTTCTTAAAGAAATGTATTTTCATTATATAACAAAACCTCGGGATGTCATGTTCCGATACAGACCAAAAGCATAAACAGTACATTATAAGCCTTACAACAGTTATTTACATCTATTGGCCTATAATCCAAAAATCCCTCATCATCATCCAACTATGCTCTGGGTCCACTACCTGTAATATAAAAAGCTGAGTAGGTCAGGCTTGGGAGTCTGGTGAGTATATAGGGTTTTCAACCGATAATAAATAAATTTATTAATTTCACCAACCAACAATAAATTTATTAATTTCATCAACCAACAATACATTTATTAATTTCATCAACCAATAATAACCCTGATTACCCGTTCCCGTTATCCTCACTTTACGTCCCTAAACATCTATCATAAGGGACCTGGCCTAAGGATCATCATCGGGATGGACACTACTGCTAAGGGGGTTCCTCAGCAATAACAATCTGTAAGGCAACCATGAGGGGGATGGAGAACACCGGTGAACACATCGTTCACAAACACCTACAGGTTGAAAGCCTACGAGCATTCAACTGGACTGTCTGGAAAGTCCGTGGTCGTCATCTATACTCCGCTAGATGAGTGAAACAACAACAACATCGAGGTCTCTCATCATTTTATCACACATCAACTATTTCATCTACCCATGTTTTACCCAACATACTTGTAGATAAAAATACATATACAATTTAAAACTTGTATAAAACATCTATTCAACACCCATCTCAAATAAACAAACAATATATATATATATATATATATATATATATATATATATATATATATATATATACATAGCACGTATTTTATAGAAAATACTTAATATGTATGTGTAAGATGACAGTGACTACACACTCACCTGATAAGACGACGACTGGACAACACTTCATCCCTTAAAATAATCTTTTTCGATGAAACCGGGATGTTTTTCTCAAAAACCATACTTCACGCGGACAGAGTTTCGACTCAAAAAACTCTTTTCTCGGGATCTTCGGGCTCTCCGCGGCTTACGATGCTAGGATGATACTCTAGGCTTGGGGGTATTTAGTGTACGTAAAAAGAAAGTAGAAGGTGAAAAAGGGAAAATTTTGTAAACATTTTCGGGGCAACCTCGCATCCTATTTTTAGGAGGCCAAAGCTCCTCATTACGTTGGGCTTAATTTCTGGTATGTGGGGCGTACTTCCCTGCAAGGCTCGTATGCATGGTCCGAGATTGGCCACGACGCCTACTCCTTCGCATGGTGCACACGTGTTCGTAGCCTTGACGCGTCCGAGTTGATCCCTTTGTACCCCCATCGTATGAAAGCGTACGACGTTCTTTATATCTACACTTAGGTGAGACCGTGCTCTACAACTTTCGTTTAGACTCCGTCGGCTAATTTTGACTTTATTTTTAAAATTTTATTTTTAACAGGCCAGGACATGATAAGTGTCGCACCCCAAAACCGAGAACGGCGGAATACGTTCTGGGGTGGAGGACGTCATGTACAGTATCATAACAAAGCATAATAGTAAAGACAAGCAACAACATCCATTACATTAAGATAATAATTGTAATACAAACGTGTTCGGTACAAATGTTAGACACCAAAAATACAATCAAAATAAAGTGGAGTCTTATGTGTGCTCCGTCTTCTCAAAAGCTGCATCCGTACCTGTCTACTGATGACCAGAGAATACAAGTTATTTTGAAAACGTTTATCAGCATAAAGCTGGTGAGTTCATAAGTATTTAGTGTCATTTCCTGTATAAAAATATTCACATTTATACATTGTAAAAGAAAATTTCGGTGTTTGAAAATAGTATGAACCCTAGAAAACCCTATGTTTTCCAGAAAAGTAGTCTTTTCCAAGACCCGATGGTTTGTTTGTTCCTTCGAAAATGTACAAGTTTTCTAGTAGTTAATAGTATGAAAATATAGTTTTCTGACTTTATTCATGTATAGTACTGAGAAAAATGTTTTACCCCAACAGTATCACTGTCGGCCACATGTAATGAAATGCAGGCTCCAGGCAGTATTAAATGTACAATACTCCTCAGGGAGTCTGTTGCCTTTAATTTTTAATGTATTAATTAAAGGTTTGAATGTGAACTCGTACGTAACCATGCTGATTGACGATCGAATCCCTTTGACCCTCTGAGTCATATGTAGATGTGACATTTTGTCACCCCTGGGCCTAGACGGCTCGGACTGTAGGTAGCAGTCGGGATGTGGGAGTGTCTGTCCCGTATAGATCTATACACATAATGCCCGCTCTCCCTCCAGGAGACTCTGGTTACGCGGTGATAGCACAAAGATGTGTCGTATCGAGAAATAGTATGTCACATTCTATTTTAGTAAGTTCTCTTGTATAGTATGTAGTGTTCTCTTTGTATAGTACATAATGTTCTCCTTCTATAGTATATAGTGTTCTCTTGTATAGTATATAGTGTTCTCTTGTATAGTACATAGCATATATTGACTCACAACTGAACTGACTCTAGTAGTTGTCATGGCAATAATAGCATTGAGTAGTATCCCTTAACTATACCTATTATAGTTAAGATATGAAGACTTTTATATCTGACACAAATATATAAGATATATAACTAAGAATTCAACGAGAGTCGGACTAATAGCAAAATACCCTAAGCCCACAATCAAACAAGAACAGGAAATAAGGTGAGCTATTAGTCCTAAGTCCTTCAAGTCTTACTTATATAAATATATTGGTGTAGATACCTATTATAGTTAAATAGTGTTGTTGGTTGCGTGTCTTTGATATCCAAAGGCATTGAACTGATATGAAAACTTTTATATCTGACACAAATATATAAGATATATAACTAAGAATTCAACGAGAGTCGGACTAATAACAAAATACCCTAAGCCCACAATCAAACAAGAACAGGAAGTAAGGTGAGTTATTAGTCCTAAGTCCTTCAAGTCTTACTTATATAAATATATTGGTGTAGATATGATTTGAGAATAAAAATTAGTTTAGACGAATTTTGGAAAATAGTTTTATAGTGATTTAACACGAAAATGAATTTGGTAAGCATTTGAAAACAGTTTAATTGGCAATATAGCTGAAAACATAGAAAATCCCTTTTTGATGGTAAAAACAGTTAATAGTGTAGAAAATCCTTTTGGTTGCAAGTTATAATTCACATGCGATTGTTACTATAACTCATTTGGTTCAACTTGTATCCCCCCATAAAACAGTTAAAAACATTTAAAAAGGTTCATTTAGGGGTATGAACTCACCTGTAGTGAGTGAAGTGGATGGAAACGCCGGATAGGATGCTAGGTGTCAAGTGAGGACTTGAACACACACACGGATCCTATGAAACATGTAGTGATGTATAAAGTATCTAATTAGTTGTGTAATCACTAATTAAGTGAGTAAAGGCACTTTAATGTATGAAAACACTTTGTTTCAAGTGTTAGGAGTGCTAAAGGTGGCATCTAAGGAGTGTATGGCCTCACTATGGAGTTTACACTTCACTTGGCCACACTTAAGTGTGTTTACGGTTAGGAGACCATTTCCCCCATGAGTTTACGGCCGTAAACTCATGGAAATGGTGAGTTTGTGTGTCTAAAGGTCTCATGCATCACAAGGAAGGTTCCTAGAATCAATTCGAGGGCTTGGGAAGTGATTAGGGTTCAATTGGGTACTCCCTTGGAGTTTACGGTCCTTGGACCACTCCTTGGGAGTTTATGGTCGTAAACTCTAGGAGTTTACGGTCGTAAACTCTTGGGTTTACGGCCGTAAACCCTTGACCACTTCAACCATTTCATGTTTCAAGGTCCTAAGCTCATTTACACTAGTTTCTAGTTCATCAAACAAGCTAAGGAAGGGTTTAGGGGCATCAAAACACCATTTGAGGTGTTTACGGTTTTTGGGTTTACGGTTTTCGAATGTTCAAGAACCGTAAACTCAAGTTTATGGCCAAAAAGTCACGATCTTGGGTTCTTTAGTCCATGCATGCACGTATCTAAGCTTTAGAGAAGGTTTGGAAGTGTTTTGGGGCTTCGAAACCCTCATATAGGAGTTTACGGTTTTGGGAGGCTCCCCAAACCGTAAACACATGCATGTTGGGGTATTTGGATGATCCAACTCGAAATAGTTATGAATACCAAGTTAAACAACAAGTTAGGAAGATTACCTTTGATTTTTGAGCTTGAATGAGGTGATCTTTTGGCCAAACCCGATTTTTAGAGAGAGAAAGTAGAGAGAGAAAGCTCCAAGGTGGGAAAAGGCTCTAAAGGTGGGCACTCCTCCTTTATATATGGCTGGCTAGTGGGGACCCACCATACACAGTCGTTTTTAATCGGAGCTAAATGTTTTTACCGGGTAAACTAACCGTAACCCGACTTACATGTTTTTATTCCGTCATTAAATATATATTATTTTAATAACTCAAAATGAATTATTTTAATAAATAATAAAAATTGACGGAAAATTTTAATAGAACTAACTTTTATTAACGGAAATGGGTTACAGTGACGGATTAAATTTCGGGTTGTCACAATAAGTCCGTTAAAAATTCATAACTTCTTCATCTGACGTCCGTTTTCGTCTGTCTTTTTACCGTTGAACTACTATCAAAAAGATCTTCGATTCTCATTTAGGTTGTGTCAGCTAAAAATCGCTCGATCAAAATTTCGAATTCCGGGTTGCATACTGCTAAGCCAAATCTTAGAAAATTCATAACTTCCTCATACGAAGTCAGATTTGGACATTCTTTTTATGCACGCTCTCGTTTAACGTATACTACGACTTTAATTTAGATTGTTAAGGCTAAAAAGCACTTTATCGTAAACTCACTTTTTACGTCACACAGCGTCGTGTCGATTCTATCGCGAAACTTCGACAGGTCATAACTTCTTCGTTATAACTCGGATTTCGGTATTCTTTATATCTCCGGAATCCTTGTTTCGACAACTACAACTTTCTTCATAGATATCGGGTTTATCTAACATTTATTTTCGATACTTATTTTTATCCTTAACTTATTAAATCATAATAATTAAGTATAAAACATATAATACTCAAATAACACATCTTATTATTTCAAAATAAATTACAAAGGTTGGCCTAGACTATTACATCATCATTAATGCCTAGCCCAGAAACACGGACGTTATAATTCTCTCCCCCTTAGGATGATTCCGTCCCCGGAATCATACATCGGCAAACAAATGCAGATAGCGACTCCTCATGTCACTCTCCATTTCCATCGCACAAGCACTAAATCGACCATCTTGTGTCACAACTTCTTTGTCTTACAGTCAACGATTACCTCTGGTTCTTCAGTTAACCTCTTGCTTTCATCCAACCGTTATTCAGAAATTGGAATTATATTGGGAACTTCTCCCGTGAACTTCCTCAAATAACACACGTGGAAAGTGTTATGAATACCATATAGTTCTTCTGGTAGTTCTAGCTTGTAAGCTTGGTTCATAATCCTATGAAGAACTTTAAACGGTCCAATAAAACTTGGACTCAACTTTCCTCTTTTACCAAATCTTATAAGTCCCTTCCACGGCGAGACTCTAAGTAAAACTGAATCTCCAACTTCGAATGTTATCGGTTGTCTTTTATTGTCAGCATAGCTCTTTTGACGATCCTGAGCTGCTAACATCCTTTCCCTAATCACTTTCAGCTTTTTAGCTGTTTGATGAACTATCCCGGGTCCCATAAACTGCTTTTCCCCAGCTTCAAGCCAACATGACGGCGTTCGACACTTTTTTCCATACAAAGCTTGATAAGGTGACATCTTGATGCTCGAGTGGAAACTATTATTGTAGGAAAATTCTACCAAAGGTAAATGTTCATCCTAGTTACCTTGGAATTCCATGGTACATGCTCGTAGCATATCCTCTAATGTTTGAATCGTTTGTTCGCTCTGACCATCGGTTTGCGGATGGTAGGCTGTACTTAGACACAATTTTGTACCCAATTCCTCTTGTAGACTTCTCCAAAACCTCGACGTGAAATGACTATCACGATCGGATACAATCGTTAAAGGAACACCGTGAAGTCTCACTATCTCCTTCACGTAGGCATTTGAAAGTTTATCCATAGACCATTTTTCATTGGCTGCTATGAAGTGCGCACTTTTAGTAAAACAATCAACAACCACCCAAACCATGTCGTGACCGCTCTTCGTTCTGGGCAGTTTAGTCACATAATCCAAGGTGATGTCTTCCCATTTACCCATGGGTACAGGTAAAGGTTCTAAACTCCCATACAGTTTCTGATGTTGTGCCTTAATCCTCGCACATGTCCCACACTCGACCACATACTTTGCAACATCGAGCTTCATCGTCGGCCACCAATGGTAGGGTTTCAGATCCCTATACATTTTCGTGCTGCCGGGATGAATCGAGTACATGGTCTTGTGAGCTTCCTCCATCAGAAGATCTCTTATTCCTCCTGTCTTAGGTACCCAAATCCCCTCTTGGAATACCTTCATTCCTTGACTGTTTGTATCGAACACTAACGTTTTACCCAAACATTCTTCCTTTCGGTCATTTTTATTTAAAGCTTCTTCTTGAGCTTTCTTGATACTTTCTACAATCGTTGAAACAACTTCGATTCTTAATGCTCTCGGCCTTTTCTTTTCAAGGCTTACTTTTCTGCTTAAAGCATCAACTACAACATTTGCTTTACCAGGGTGGTAAAGTATTTCACAGTCGTAATCCTTAAGCAACTCTAGCCAACGTCATTGTCTCATATTCAATTCCTTCTGATTAAAGAGATAGTGAAGACTCTTATGATCAGTGAAAAGTTTGCATTTTTTGCCATAAAGATAATGCCTCGATATCTTTAGGGCGAATACTACCGCTGCTAACTCCAGATCATGAGTGGGGTAGTTCTTTTCATGTTCTTTCAATTGTCTCAATGCATATGCTATCACCTTATCTTTTTGGGTCAGAACATTGTAAGGTCCTGAAACGGATCTTTACCAATGATCAAGCAACAAACAATCAATAGCAATCACAATAGAAGTAGAAGAAGTAAAGAAATCAAGCTTGCACACGTTTATTGCATAAAACGTCTGGTACAACTCGACAGAATAGACCGTGAACTCTATGGCATCAACAACTTTACAAAGACCTACAACTCCTCTATTTATACAAGACTTGGGCCGGAAATTGGGTTTACGGCTGTAAACAGGTTTACGGCCGTAAACTCACTCTTGGGCCGTAAACAGCTAAACAACACCAAAAACACACTAAAGACTCATAATGAACTATTCCAATGAAAGCCTAGACCAAACCATTAACTGGACCCTTCAATCTCCCCCTTAGTTTGGTGCTAGCTTGGACTCAGTCTTTATCGATCACCAGCACATCAGATTTTCCCATAGCTCCATTCCACATCTCCTTTTGGATGATTTCAGCAACCATTGCAGTATACTCCTTAGCAGCAGACTCAAAACGATCTTCAGCCACCTTGATCTGATGAAGAGAGAGCTGATGTATATCCCACCTACCAAACTGAAGTAGATCCCTCTTGTCATATAACCGAATACATCCATGTTCAAGTTTGATGACAACAGAAGCTGTAGTTTCATCAAACACCCAGTATTGCATGGATTTGAGAGATCCATCTGGATGATTCTGAAGGACGGGAATCTGCTTTACTTGAGCAGTAGCGGGCCACATCACTGACCGAAGAGGCTGATTTGTTTTGGGATCAATGACACTTGGGTAAATCTTGATGATAGACTCTGCAGTCTTCATTGAGGGAAAGCCCTTAGCCACTTGATCTTCCAAAAATGCCTTGAACTGAGTCGCCTTGGGTTCATTTGATGGATTTGAGAAAGGAGCCTTAGACAACTCCGTAAGATCAACCCTAGTCAATGAGTGAAAATCGTGAGCATCTTTGTACAGTTCAGTATTGCCACTCTTTCTTCTCACGATCCACATGTTCATAGTGTCATGGAATCCCCACGAAATGATCCCTGACCTATCACCATAAACGTCTCTGAAACGAATTTCTCCCAGATCTGTAAAGGTAATATTTGGTTGACCCCCGGGAGCATTCTGGTCTGAGCTCCTTTTGAACAAAAATTGACCCTTTTCAGCTGACTTGGCCAATTTAGCACGTTTCAAGGCCACTACATTCGGAGCCTGCGCCGGTTCCTTGTCAAAACGATCGACAACGGTTGTTGTTCTTGTATGTTGTGGAACTACGGGAGCATCTTGGTTGGGAAGATATACCCTTGGCTCATCGATAGATGACTTGAATTTATCGCCAAGCTCTTCTTCCAACTTCTTCTTTAAGTCATAATAGCTAGCGGTCAATAGGCCAAAATGCGTTTGAAGATCAGTAATTTGCTTCGTCTTTAGAGCTTTATCTTCAAGAAGTTCGGCAACTTGAATATTGAGCTTGGCATTTTCAGTCTGAAGGTCTGCAACCTTGATATCCAGCTCAATATTTTTCTGATCTAAATCAATATTTTTCTGATTCAGTGCATCAATCTCCTTCTGAAGTCCAAGTATTGAAGGATTCTCTTCTCCTAAGCTGTCATCCCCAATAGAAATTCCTTTGCCACGTGACGGAGGCGTTGTGAGTTGTTCTTCGGCCAAATGCCTGGCTAGCCTTATAGAAGAAGCATCATGGTCCTGCCTGGGAGGAGAGAAACCTGTGGGGAAGGAAGAGCCACCAGCTTCATAGAAGGTGCTAGGGCCTTCACTGACTGGTTCAGATGAAACAGTAACGGGAGTAGTTGTTGGTGGAGTTGTAAAGCTTTGAAATACACCCGAATGAATTCACTAAAATGCGCAAATTTAAAACTAATTTAACAAAAAAATTTAATACTCAAAACGAATCATTTTTAAAAATCCCACAAGCACAATTAGAACAGGCACTCTGTTTCACTGAAATTGGTGGCCTGTATTTCTCAATAGCAGGTTGATCAGAAGCAGCTGAGTTCGAAGCAACAGATTCAGAGTTCAAGGAGATGTTGGTTTGTTCAATGGTGGTCTCTTTGATCTCATCCTCTGCTACTTTACCTGCACATGAAGTAGAAGCATTAGAATTTTCAACCTGAATACCTCCTGAAACAAAACCAGCTGCTTTGCCATATTGAAGATGTGCCTCCCTGTCAATTTCTTCCTGTGTCGTAGGGATGGATGTGTAGTTATGATTGAAAGGTGGAAGAACACTATCATACCCTAGACCCTTGTTTTGATTATCTTTGAATTTTAATTGGGTTTCAAATAAGGACTCGACTGTCTTACTTGACGCAGTATAATTTTTGAAACTAACATCTGTTTTTCCACACTTAATTTTCAAAGCGTCAAGTTCTTCGGTTATAGCATCAAGTTGTCTCTTAATATAGTCATAATTTTCACACTTGTTGCTGAATTCTTCCTCAAGCTTCCTAAAGCCTTTGATTTTTGCTTCTAATTCAGCCTTCAAGGGTTTCTGTCCTTTCCTAAGTCGATATCCTTCGTATTTTAGGTCCTCGACTTCCCTTTTTAGCAAATCATTATGTTCACGAAGAATTTTAATAGTATCTTCATAAGATGGAGTACATGAAACTTCATTGACCGGGATGTTTGCGGAACTCATTATTTTTCGACAATTCAAAGTGTCAAGTTCTTCAATTATATCAACAAGACTAAGACGATTGAGACTTTTGTCTTCTTGATGACAGCCACGTTCATATCCCACGACTTTGGAAGTGCATTCAGCAGCTTTTTATTTATCTCAGATTTAGTCAAGAAAATCCCAGCTATACTCATCTCAGAAGTAAGTGTAGTAAATCGCCGCAACTGAGCTTCCAGGGTTTCTCCAGGAATATAGTTGAACATGTTGAAATTTTGTCTTAACATATCCTGACGACTCTCTTTCATGTCTTCAATTCCCTCGTAAACTTCAAAAACCATTAAAACCACAACTAGAAGCCAAAATCAAACTTAAAAGTCAAACTAAAATAAAATGCCCTTTGACTATAAACCTCAAAAGTCAACCTTAAAAGTCAAATTTAAAAAGTCAAACTCAAAAGTCAAACTTGAAAAGTCAAACTTGAAAAGTCAAACCGAAAAGCTAAATTTGAAAATTTAAAAGTTAAACGAGAAAGTCAAAGTTTAAAGTCAAAGGTCAAGTTTTAAAATTCAAAGTCAAAATTTTAAATAAAAAGTCAAAAATTAAACACTAAAATTTTTGGTTGAAATTGGAATTTAAAATGAAAAGAAATTGAATTTCGGGCTGAATTTGTCAAAATTGCGAAACTTGGATCGAAGAAAGACGCCTTTTGAATTAGATTTCGAAGGAATGAAGCAAGTGGTTGGTTGGTTCAACTGGTAAGGCGCCTTGTGTTGATGAACTAGAGGTCCCGGGTTCGATCCCCGGCTCCCCCAAAACTGCTTCCCTTTTTATTGAAGCGCGCAAATGAGTAAGCCACCGAGCCGTTCAAGCCGACCGCTGCTTAGCCGAACCGAGCCGCAATCCACCAAGCCGTCCACTGAGCCGAGGCCGCAAACTCCGAGCCGTAAACTGTTTCCGGCCGTAAACTCACCGGCTGTAAACTCCGGCGGAACCCTAGCCGTAAATGTCGCCGCCGCCTCGCTGGTTACGACCAAAAACAGCGATTTTTGCCCCTTTTTGCTCCAAAACTCGATCAAAAATCCGTTTTTATAAAAAACGCGAAGAACAAACCCCCCCTAATTTTTTGAGATCTATCCAAAAACGTAGGAATCCTTCAAAAATAAGATCAAATAAGCTCCAGATCTGACAAAATTGACTGATACAATCCAAGCTCTGATACCAATTGTAAGTCCCCAAAATCTGTTTGTGTATCAATCAGATCCGTTTGATGGTGCGGAATCTCAATCAAACGGATGATGTCAGATCAAATAGAAGAGAAGGAGAAGAAGAAGATGATGAATCTTGTATGTATTGATATGAATGAAGATCCGGATACAAGATTCACACACACTAACACACACTCTCTTTTCTCTCTCTGTAGAACACCTTCAAATACACACACTTAAGCTCCTTTATTTTGTTCATCTATCCCTCCTCAACCACCTAACACCTATATATATACTTGGGGAATATGGGCCATAAATGGGTTTACGACCGTAAATGGGTTTACGGCCGTAAACACCCATTGGGCCGTAAATACAACTGCAAAAATATATTACACGACCAAAAAACTATTAATGCCTAGAAAAGTAAAGTATAAACCATATTTTTGACACAACAATCTCCCCCTTGGTTTATAGCTTTCTTTTCTTAATTGACCCAACAAGCTCCCCCTAAAAAGGTAGCTGGCTTTTCTTAATAATCTTCATTGGGAGCGTGGCTTCAACATTTATCTTCAAACTCTTCACAACTTCAAGATGAACTTGATAAATCTTCAATGAATGACTTCATCTTGAGCACTTGAGCTTTTCTTCAGAATTTGGCATTGAACGCACATTGGGTGAGGAGGCTTGACGTACTGATTCTTGAAAGATAGCGCTTTCAGCTTGAGAATCTTTAGAGAGAACGTCAGAGAGAACAAATCTTCTGGATCACTTCAGCAGTTTTAAGATAGCAGCAGACTGATTGAGGAGGCTTCAATGCAATCCGTCAAATAATCTTCAATTTCAGCTTCACCTTGCTTCTGGGGTTGAATGATTGAATGTTGAAAGAATAATCTTCATTTCTTGCTCCTTCGAATGAGAATTCCTCGATGATCATGGATGAAGCCTTGGTTCAGAAATCTTGATACAGTCTCCATGAGTCTCATCTACACCTGAATTCACTTTTCAAGACAAAACAAAACTAAAAGAAAACTTAGCACACAATATTTTTTTGGGTTTTTCATATTTTCTGAAAAAAATGAAACAGAAACAAAAATATTTTTAGAATTTTGATTTTCTTGAACAAGAAATAAAACAGAATATAACACTATTTTTTTTATTTTGAATTATTTTGATTTTTGTTTGGTTTTCAAAATTTTTAATTCTCCCCTAATATTTAAATTAGAAGAAAACTATGAACAAATTTAACAAAAATAAAATGATGATGATGATGATGAGGTTGTTGACCAGATATCAAAAAGTTAATAGGTGTTTAGAAGGATGCTCTCTCTCTCTCTCTCTCTCTCTCTCTCTCTCTATCTCTTGCTTCTTCCCTTTTATGTGTTAATGTTTTCTATACTCCCTTTTCCCCCCGTCGTGTAATTGTTGAAAACTCATGCTTTTATTTCTTCTTCCCATAAGGCCCCTCATTTGTGGTCCTTTTATACAAAAAAAAATTTAATAAACAAAAAAATCCAAAAACGCAGGAATTTTTCAAAAATAAGATCAAATATGCTCAAGATCTGACAAAAATGACTGATACAATACAATCCAAGCTCTAATAAACAAAAAAAATCCAAAAACGCAGGAATTTTATTTCTTCTTCCCAACGGGTACTTGTTCTTTATTGTTGCCTTGTTCAGCTCTCTGTAATCTATGCATATTCTCATGCTCCCATCTTTCTTCTTTACGAATAACACCGGAGCTCCCCAGGGTGATGAACTAGGTCTAATGAAACCATTGTCCAACAACTCCTGAAGTTGCGTTATAAGCTCCTTCATCACCGTCGGTGCTAATTGGTATGGTGCTTTTGCTATTGGTGTTGTTCCTGGTAACAAGTCTATTCGAAACTCCACTTGTCTATCAGGGGGAATCCAGGAAGATTTTCGGGAAAAACTTTCGGATAGTCACACACCACTGATATACTTTGTATATCCTTTTTCTCCTTCTTAGCATCGATTACGAATGCCAAGTATGAGGTGAATCCTTTAGATAAACATTTTCTGGCTTTCAGTAGGGAAATGATTCCAGAATTTACTTTGCACTTATCTCCGTACACCATAAATGACTCTTTTCCAGGCGGGTTTACCCTCACTATCTTTTTTTGCATAATATCTCTGCATCATTGGCGCTAAGCCAATCCATTCCCAATACTATGTCGAAGCCGTTTAACTTAATAGGCAATAGCTCCTCATGGAACTTATTCCCATTCAAGTCAATGACGATATTCTTAATGCAATCGCTAACAGGTATGAATTTGCCACTAGCAATTTCTACAATTAGGGCATCATCAAGTTTTTCTATAGGCAATGCTAGTCTTTGAACAAATTTATGTGATATAAAGGATTAATTTGCTCCGGAATCAAACAATAAATTGGCAGGCAATCCATTTACAAGAAAGGTACCTGAAGCGACATCTGCTGCATCCTTTGCGGCTTCCAATGTCATCTGGAAAGCTCTGGCTTTTGGCTTTGGTGGGAGATTGGGTTTCAGTGCCTCTTTCTTCATCGTGCAGTCCCTCAAAATGTGCCCCTCTTCATTGCACCCATAACATACTTTCTTATCGAGGGTGCATTCATTGGCATAGTACCCAGGCTTTCCACATTTAAAACAAGTGACCTCCTCGCCATATTTCCCAACATCTTTCTTCTTACACTTGTCACAGCATTTCGCTTCGGCGCCTCCTCCGAATTTCCTCGAACCAGACTTAGAGAACTTACTCTTCTTATTGGAACCTGAAGTTCCTTCAAACTTTCTCTTTTCGCCAACTTCAATCTTGCTGGTGGCTCTTCCCTTGATCATATCTTCAACAGACTTGGCAGCCCAGATAGCTGCCTCCAGAGTAAGTGCCTGACGCACTAGCACCACATACTCCCATGGAAGTCCCTTTGTGTACCTGTCGATTTTCGTCAGCTCGTCTGAGATAATACGCAAAGCAAACTCCATTTTGTCTGTGAAGTTATTGGTGTATTCATCGATGGACATACTTCCCTTCTTTAATGTTAGAAATTGGTTCTCTAGCTCAAGCAGATTTTGGGCCGAGTAGTACTTGCGCTTGAAATGCACTAAGAACTCTGCCCAAGTCAGTTGCAGTAGCTCATTAGGGCTTATGGTCTTCCCCAAAGTGTTCCACCAGCGAACAACGCCACCTCTGAACTGACGCACTGCAAATATTGTTTGTAACTTGCCTTGACAACCACATGTCATGAAGGCTAATTCCATTTCCGAGATCTAATCGATTACTCCGACAGGATCTTCCTTTCCAGTGAAAGTTGACGGCTTACAAGTCATAAAGTCTTTGTACTTGCATCCATTTCTCTCGACTCCATCCTCTTGGTTATTCCTCCTAACCATAAGCGGTTCAGTTTGACCAACAGATCTACTGTAATTTCCTTCCTCTGATTGATTGTCACTTAATTCAGGTTGTTCAATAGGCAATGAAGGTTCATTCCTGTTGTTTAGCAATAGTTGTCTCATTTCTTCCCTTTGTTCAGCCATCATTATCTGAATCATGGCTTGTACTCCTACCATTGTGATGGGTTTTGGTGCAGCTTCTGCTATAGGCACCTGTTCCATCACTTAGGGTTGAGGTTGCTGATTTCTATTTGCATTTCCAGCTCCACTTCGGGTTCTTGCCATTTTAATCTATACACCAAATTAGGCGAATTTAGATCTTTATTCACGATAGACGTTTAAATCTTCATTATCACTCCGAAACGTTTACATGCTAGTTCTAATATCGTAGTCATACGCTTAGAATCCAGAACACATAAGGTTTCCAGATCCGATCGGCAACATGCCATAGTTCCGAATAAATAATATCATATATGGAAAACATATAGCATTTAGCACATAAAAGAATTTTAGGCATCTTTCCTAAAATATACTAGTACTCGTGTCTAAAAATATGGTAGGCACTCATCTCACGATCATCACTTAGCATTCTAAGTTTAAGTCTAGAAATCCTACAAATTCCTAGTTCGCTTAAACTAATGCTCTGATACTAAGTGTGACATCCCCAATTTCTCGGACAGAAAAGACCGATTTAGTTTATGCTTTTAAAATAAAATCAGAGTAATCTTCCAAAAAGTGTTGCGGAATTTGTCCCCAAAACAAAATATGATAAAATTTTATCAAAGCATTTCTTAAAAAAATGTATTTTCATTATATAACAAAACCTCGGGATGTCATGTTCACATACAGACCAAAAGCACAAACAATACATTATAAGCCTTACAACAGTTATTTACATCTACTGGCCTATAATCCAAAATCCCTCGTCATCATCCAACTATGCTCTGGGTCCACTACCTGTAATATAAAAAGTCGAGTGGGTCAGACTTGGGAGCCTGGTGAGCATATAGGGTTTTCAACCCACAATAAATAAATTTATTAATTTCACCAACCAACAATAAATTAATTAATTTCATCAACCAACAATAAATTTAGTAATTTCATCAACCAACAATAAATTTATTAATTTCATCACCCAACAATAACCCTGATTACCCGTTCCTGTTATCCTCACTTTACGTCCCTAAACATCTATCATAAGGGACCTGGCCTAAGGATCATCATCGGGGTGGACACTACTGCTAAGGGGGTTCCTCATAAATAATAGTCCGTAAGGCAACCATGAGGGGGATGGAGTACACCGGTGAACACATCGTTCACAAACACCTACAGGTTGCGAGCCTGCGAGCGTTCCACTGGACTGTCTAGAAAGATCTGTGGTCGTCATCTATACTCCGCTAGATGAATGAAACAACAACATAGAGGCCTCTCATCATTTTATCACACACCAACTATTTCATCTACCCATGTTTTACCCAACATATTTGTAGATAAAAATGCATATACAGTTTAAAACTTGTATAAAACAGCTATTCAACACCCATCTCAAATAAACAAACAATATATATACACATAGCACGTAATTTATAGAATATACTTCATATCTATGTGTAAGATGAAAGTGACTACACACTCACCTGATAAGACGATGGTTGGACAATACTTCGTCCCTTAAAATAATCTTTTTCGATGAAACCGAGATGTTTTTCTCAAAAACCGGGCTTCACGCGGACAGAGTTTCCACTCGAAAAACTCTTTTCTCGGGATCTTCGGGTTCTTCGGGGCTTGCTTGCGATGCTAGGATGATACTCTAGGCTTGGGGGTATTTAGTGTAGGTAAAAAGAAAGTAGAAGGTGAAAAGGGGCAAATTTTGTAAGCATTTTCTGGGCCGCCTCGCATCCTATTTATAGGAGGCCGAAGCTCCTCATTACGTTGGGCGTAATTTCTGGTACGCGGGGCGTACTGCCTTGCAAGGCTCTTCGCTGGGCATACACTTTTGTATGTTAGACGTACGAAGGGATCAACTTGAAAGCGTCAAGGCTACGAACATGTGTACACCATGCGAAGGAGTAGGCAACGTGGCCAATCTCGGACCGTGTACACGAGTACGCTGGGCGTACTCCGATTTTTCAAACTTCAAAAATTCGTAACTTTTGCGTACGAGCTCTGTTTTTTACGTTCTTTATAATCACGCGTAGGTGAGACCGTGCTCTACAACTTTCGTTTAGACTCCGTTGGCTAATTTTGACTTTATTTTTAAAGTTATATTTTTAACAGGCCGGGACAGGAAAAGTCCGTTAAAAATTCATAACTTTTTCATCTGACGTCCGTTTTCGTCTGTCTTTTCACGGTTGAACTACTATCAACAAGATCTTCGATTCTCGTTTAGGTTGTGTCGGCTAAAAATCGCTCGATCTATATTTCGAATTCCGGGCTGCATATTGCTAAGCCAAATCTTAGAAAATTCATAACTTCCTCATACAAAGTCAGATTTGGACATTCTTTTTATGCAGGCTCTCGCTTTAACGTATACTACGACTTTCATTAAGATTGCTAAGGCTAAAAAGCACTTTATCGTAAACTCACTTTTTACGTCACACAGCGACGTGTCGGTTCTGTCGCGAAACTTCGACAGGTCATAACTTCTTCGTTATAACTCGGATTTCGGTATTCTTTATATCTCCGGAATCCTTGTTTCGACCACTACAATTTTCTTCATAGATATCAGGTTTATCTAACATTTATTTTCGACACTTATTTTTATCCTTAACTTATTAAATCATAATATTTAAGTATAAAACACATAATACTCAAATAATACATCTTATTATTTCAAAACAAATTACAAAGGTTGGCCTAGACTATTACATCATCATTAATGCCTAGCCTAGAAACACGGATGTTGCATGGGATGTGAAACTTACCCTAGTTCCACACCCGATCCAACTCCCGGAATTCTGAACGATTCTTCTCCACTTGGATTCGTCAAAGCTCTCCCATTCCACATAAATTGATGAATTACCAACCCATCTTACCTTCGTATAACATGAATCGACGATGACTTGCGCTTACCAATACTAACATTCCATTACTAGCCAATCTCGATGATCGACCAACTCTTAAAATCCAGATGAATACTCCCCTAACTCTTAGCAAGTCGAATAACCCCAATCACTTCCTATGATACCACACCAAATTCTTAAGTCCTTTATGGTGGTGACAAAGACCATAACCCTTGCTTTGAACTAGAGTATCTTTACCCCCAACACTCCATCCTCTGCAGAATCTCTGAATTCTAACCATCACCAACCCTTGCGATAATGAAATTCCCCTAGCACTTCCAATGACCAAACAAGATCATGTTGTTGCCACCTTCATCTCCTTGCTACCATACCTTCCCTAGCAATGGTAGTGATTGGATCCAAAGGTCCTGCTATAGAAGACTGCCAATCCCACCTGAACAATTCTATCACACTCGTACTCTGACTTGTTGAAGAACTAATACTGCGGATTCGACTAAAGATCTCTCAATTAAAACCCCTGGACTGACCCCACAAAGAACTGGAACAATTACCCAAACAACGAAACCTCACTCAGCAGATACGACCCACGAATGACTCTTGGCATGCAAAATGACATATAACAATTCTTGATGATGTAACCTAGGCAAAAACAGAAAACTAACCTGGAGGTAATACTTACCTATACCCAATAAGATATCAAAGAAAAATAGATACAGATAATAATCAAGAGAAGAGCAAAAGATAATATACTCGCAATAACATCATAAGAAAGCATGTCCTTCTCTTCCTGCCGAAACACCTGCGATGGAACCAGAGCTGCCCCATCCACTAAGAGTGGGAATTTCGCCCTGAAATGACCAGGTTGATGACAACGATGACACAGTTCTACCTCCAGGGTGCATTTTTGGTGGAGGTAGCCCTTCCATCCTCACCTTCCGTACTTAGACTTTTCACGGACATGCTCATGTTCCCCTTCATCCTTCGAGCAACCATCACGCCCCCTCGGGTCTCTAACACTAGCCATGTCAACGTCCAACTGCTCAGATCACTGAGTCGAACCATGAGTCTACTTCCTTTTCCCCAGTTTCCTATCCGAACCAATCTCCTGCTCCTAGGTTACCCCAACCATCCCATCAACCGTTTGAACAGCCAAGGTCCGACCCTTGAACCTGGTGACCAATCTATCAGTGACACGCCCAATGATGTTGGGTAAGTCTCCGCGTAAATCTCACGAAACATCTGCGACAATCCAATCATGGGATCGATCCCCCTAAAAACATGGTGCATGACCCACCTCCGATCTCATATGACAAGAATTGGCAATAGGATCCTCCTTCCTGAAGGATTATAGGGTTCCACCAGCTTTGGGCTCCAGATGAGCCCCCAACAATCCGCTACAATCTCAATCTGAAAATCCCCGAGACGACCAACAAAGAGCTCCAAAATCCCCTCCTTAACCGAACCAAAGATCACAGGAGTCCATTCCAAAATACCACGGGTAACCTCTGATGAGATGAACTCCCGCATGCGTTCATCAATCGGCCCAACACCTGCAACTGAGCCAGAATCTGAACCCGAACCTCCTTCCCGAGTGCCCACCACCATTCTAAAGAACAACCATATAAATGATCAGAACATATATAAGAATCCTCATACCACATGCTTCCTAGATTCTCCAAGACTCTCCCCGATTCGAGTATGGATCTTGTGCTTTCAGTAGTACGGGCCCAATACTACCTTCCACGCCTATCCATACTTTCCTAGAGAATCATCCTGAATCCTCTAATTCACCTTCTCAACCGATACTACAATGCTCGCTAAACAACACAACTAAACCCATCGAAGCACTTCCTAGGCTTTCCTAGGTTTCCAACCTCACCCTGCCATCAACTGATGAAGAACTCCCCATAATGTCAGTTAACTACCTCATGAATACAATCACATGAAACAAAGCTCATATAATCCTTCGAGTAAAAGATCCCTACAATGGTTAGACTCAAACGAGAGTTACGCATTAGGTTCAAATCCATCACTCTGAGATTATTCAACCTTTGTCACATGTGACTTAACATATTCACCTAATAGCTAACTCACATCACTTAAGAGTTCCGCCAAGCACAAAGCAAGCAGCATTCGTGCAGAAGCATTCCAATCTATGGAATAACCAAAGAATCTTCAAACTCACATACTATAACTCATGCTAAAAACTTTCACTCTCACTGTCGGTTGCCTTATGCATGAAAATTATACACAATACATGATCAAATAGACTGTCTAATAAAAGACTCTACCCTAAGACCACAACTAAACAAGAAACAGTAAATAATTCCAAATCAATCATTCTAGGGCTATATGATCCTAACCGTATATATTTTTAAATCATACACTTAGAAATTATTGACAACAATACATATTCCCAATCTAGCATAGCAGCCAATGCTTCCTAGGCTACAAGACATTACATATCAGGCCAATCTATCATGCAATTCCTAAAAGTATCCCTAGCCTCATCCTAGCATGCCATTCTCATAACATATAATCATAACAAATATGTATGGTTATTCTGGGAATCACTTACTTAAGCTCGGCCGATTGCACGCATCACACCCCCTTTGTCTTCACAAAAATCATTTTAGAATTTCTTTCCTTTTAGAAAAATCTTTTTAAAACTCATTTTCTTTTTAAGAAAGGTTACCAATTCCTCAGTTTGAGTTCAGTCACACTCGAGAGTGTGCCCGAATCTCTCACACTAAGGCTCTGATACCAACTTGTAACGACCCAAAATTTAGAGGTAAAAATTTCATTTTTAATTCAACCAAAACATTAATTATCTTTAAGTCAACATTCAATATCTGCTTAACCAAATATTTAAAAAATACTTTCATAAGAGAACAGTTATCAGCGTACAATCCCAAAATCATCATGATGCGGAAAACATGGGTGGATGCGCTGCGATCAAGCCAGACCCTTCTCTTTCGAACCGAAAGTACCTGAAACCATAACTATAAAAACCGTAAGCACAAGGCTTAGTGAGTTCCCCAAAATACCACATACCATACATGAGAAAGTGAATGCTATGGGCCAAATCATAGTCTTACAATCATTTCCTGGCATGGGACAAATCATGGTCTTCCCTTGCAATGACGAGGGCCAAATCCCGGTCTTTCATATAAGTGTCAGGGGCCAGATCCTGTTATTTTATAAAATTGCTAGGGGCCACATCCTGGTCTTTCATACAATTGCCAGGGGCCAGATCCTGGTCTTTCATGCAAGCATCACAAAGACAACTAGCATTCCACATAACAAATAATGGGCCGGCAATGGTGCCTTCGAACCATGAATATGGTGAGAAAACTAACCTCAGACTGCTGAATCTCACAGATAAATCTCTGGCTGCTGGCCCGCTAAAATCCCCGCGATATCAGTCATAAAATAACATCCAGTTAATAATTGAATGCCGACTCACACTAAGAGTCCAATCTAGGGTAGAAGACCTTTTTACCCTTTCCCTAAATTGGCCTAAGGCCAAAGCCCACTCCAATTATCCAAAAAGCCCAAATTCCAAAATAATCATCTAAGGCCCAATTATGGCCCAATTTTCCAAATTGGGCCCAAACCCCTTCATGGGCCTTCAACCAAAAGAGTCTAAAAATGTCAACAACCCAACAATATAATTTTGATGGCTCAACAAGGCCCAAGACAACTGAAGTCCAACATGGCCCCAAAACCGAGAGCCCAAAAGTCCAAAGCCCAATCTACTGAGTACACGGGGCGTACTCAGCTCGTACGCATAGCGTACTCGCTTTAGGGCTTGTACGCGCAACGTACCTTCTTGTACGCCCAATGTACTCCACCAACATGGAAAACTTCCAACATTCAACTCTTAATCGATTAAGACTTCAAAAAGCTTAATAAGTGACTTAACACATGCATGAGACCAAAACCACCATGAAGTTTGCATTCTCTCACATAGCATTTTTGTAAAAATAATAATATCTTGTATATATTGTCTATGTAAATTCACATTATCACATAAAACAATTATATGGATAGAACCGACTTTATTACTAGTACTTATATTATTATTGTGGATTCTGAAACTCTTAGAAAGGGTAGCATGAATAATGTGAAGTTGGTTGTGTATACTAATGTAAAAAATATTTATCATAATGTTATTGTGGGTTAGCCAATGTAGAGAGAAGATTACTTATCGATATTAACTTGTAATTGCAATGATATTTCTTTCTTCATGTCAACTTTATGACATTTTAATTAGAAGAGACAATATTACGTACGTAGTTTGGTAACAAAAAATTAAATGGATATACATACAACATTTTGAATGAGTCAGTTTAAACTGAGTTGATATATATATATATATATATATATATATATATATATATATATATATATATATATATATATATATATATATATATATATATATATATATATATATATATAGAGAGAGAGAGAGAGAGAGAGAGAGAGAGAGAGAGAGAGAGAGAGAGAGAGAGAGAGAGAGAGAGAGAGAGATAGGTTCAGGTGTTTAAAGTAATTGTTGTGTTATTGTATGCATAAATGCGGACCAATCATTTTAAAAACCTAGATAGGGGTAAAATTGTAATCTTAGCTTTTAATTAATTTTGGTAATTAATTATTCAAATCATAAACCCTTTAATTTAGGCAAAATCGTTTACATTTATCGCTTTAAAACCTTAGACAGAAAACATCGACCTTTAACAATCAAGCAGCTCTCGGCTGCTTCTCTCCCGATTCCGGCATTGTGTGTGAAGGGAAGAGAGGTGGGTGGTTCAATCGACGGGATGAAGAGGCGGCGGTTGGTTCGAAGGAAGCAGTTATCGATCGGTGCCCTACCCCTCTAATCAGTCGAAGACGCTGACGGTAAGGGAAACGAAGGAACAGGGCATGTCGACGGAGCTTCTATGATAGTTGGGAAATCGCGAGGAGCTGCGGAGGGAAGAAGCATCGGGACAGCACCGATCCAGGGGGCGTTCGATTGTTGTGTTTGACAAGAAGAAGAAAAGACGAGAAAGAGAGAGGCAGACGCCCTTCTCCAGTAAGTCTCTTATCGATCGGTGCCCTACACCACTGTGTATTCCATTACAACAAAATTGATTAGGCAGGGACAAGCAAAATCAGCGGCGGCAGTAGGCGGCTCTGCTAGTTCTTTTTTTTTTCTGGTGAGGTGAGAACGAGAGACAAGGAGGTCGATAGGTACAGGTTTCTTTATTCTTCTTCTTATTTTAACTGATTTACTGTAACCAATGAAGTTTAATCTTCAAATGGGTTTTTTTTAATTTGATTTGATTTCAATATATAGAATGGATGTTTGGGTTGATTGTTTGACATAAATCAAAGAAATTTTGGATGTGTTTAGGTTTATTGTCTAATTCTTTCAATGTGTAATATTTTTGGTGAATTGGGAATTTGTTCTGATTGTTTAATTTTTACAGGAAATTGAAAGTCGTTTTGATGCACACCAAGCGCTCGCTAAAATGTTTCAACTGAATGGTATTTCTTTGTTTATAGTATTCTATCTGAAAAGAATGTTTTTTATGATAATCATGAACATATTCTGTTAGAATGCCCCGAATTAATATAATTATTGGTAAATGAATTCCAATTCTATCAGAATGCAATCACGAATTCCAATTATGTTGGAATGGAATATGGATATTTTCTAACTAATTTATTCACTAGATTTGTTTCCACAGAAGCTGATGCTTGAAGAATGGACAACGAAATTTGAACGACGCCTCTTAGCAACATTATTCTTTTAGAATGTATTAGTGTCTTTGTTAGATTTTGATGTTTTTTCCCGATTTGAAAGTTTTTAGTTTTATTCTTTAACAATAAATGTAATTCTTAGCAATTGTTACATGTATTCTATATGAAATAATGTAATTTTTGTTTTAATTCTTCAATTGTTGGTTCGAGAATTTGTTATTCTACAAGAAATTTTTAAAGTCATGATCAAGAAATATGTTCAATAATATTTTTATTATTTTATGGTTCTAGAATATTTTTATTTTTGAACATACTCAAACATATTCTGTTAGAATGTCCGAATTAAAAACATAATAATTCGTAAAATCGGATTATTAAAATTAATAGAATCTATGATCCCTTAAAATATGCAAATTTTCTTTATTAAATCTATATTAATTGACTAAAATACCCTTCTAGTTAAATGTGATGGTATTTATCAATTATATTTAATTCAATAATATGTATTAATCACTTTCTTAAAATAAGTAAAATGATTGGCCCACATTTATGCATATAATAACACAATAATTACTTTGAATATAATAACCTAAGCCTCTATATATATATATATATATATATATATATATATATATATATATATATATATATAGAGAGAGAGAGAGAGAGAGAGAGAGAGAGAGAGAGACAGAGAGAAAGAGAAGTTCATTTCAAACCATTATATTTTGTAATACAATAGGACGCAATCCTAACTACTCATTTTGGAAATAAAAAAAATATTTTTAAAACACAAAATAATTGAAAATTTTTATATTTTTTTAAATATTTTTTTCGTCATTTATATTTTTCAAAAAAATAAATAAATAAAATATCAAAAAATACCTTTTTTTAATATCTATGAAATATTCTAGTATAAAAATTACAACAAAATTGTTAGAATATTCACATATTCTACTAGAATATTAGATTACAAATATTCAAAATATTCTAACAATTATAGTAGAATATTATAATATTCTAACATTCTAAAAATTTATTTTGATTAATTATAATGTAATATTCTATTAGAATATTTCACGTATGTTTAAAAAAACGGTAATTCTTTTTATTATTTTATTTATTTATTTATTTTGGGTAAATAAAATGACGAAAATAATAATTAATTTTTTTTTGGATTATTCCTTTTATTTTGCATTTTAGATTTATTTTTTTATTTTTTGATCTCCAAGATGAGTGGCTAGGATCGCATTCTCATGTCTCACAAAACTAACATGGTCTCTAATGAACATATATATATATATATATATATATATATATATATATATATATATATAGAGAGAGAGAGAGAGAGAGAGAGAGAGAGAGGGTTGGGGGTAAAAGATCAAATAAAAACCAAATGTTAGGAACTCTAAGAATCATTAATTTTTAACTTATCGTTAAGGTTATTTTTTTGTCTTTTCTAATATTTTGATTTTTTAAGTTTTGACAAATAGCAAAAAAGAACAATGAGGGTAAAATGGTCTTTTTAAAAAGCTTATTACCGCTAACGGTAAACCAACGCCACTACCTCCAACATCAAACCAACACATGAACATCTTAGGTTAGTGCATTTTTGTTGTCCGTGCTCATGATTCTAGATATAAGTTCTTCAGATCCGGTTTCGTCTTCTTCATACAGATCTCTGAAATTTGTTTGTTGCTTTCGTCTGTAGATATGGATCCCTACTCACCGTCAAATCACCACAATCAAGCAATATCAGATATATGATCTCCGGTGAACAACCATCTCCGCCTGCTGTCTCTAGTTCAAGGTTGTAGAACTCGTTACTCGGTACCTGTTCGGCCGACTACCGAGTAGCGAGTACTCGGGAGTACTCGGGGAGTACTCGGATTCGGTAATTCATGTAGAAATATTTTTAGGGAACTTATATATGTCAAAATCATAAGTCAAAATCTTAAGTTGATTGAAATATATAACAAAATTAGATACATGTGAATACAGAAAAACTTAAAAACACATGATGGTCTCACTTCGTGAATAATTACTGAAAATTTAAGATATATATGTAGTAATAATCACACGTGTGTGTGTGTTAAATAATAAATCATTAAGTATATTATACATATTAGTCACCGAGTTGACCGGGCTGTATAACACTGCTCAGTTCAGTAAGGGGCTGATCGGGGAGTACTCGAGATTCTATAACTTGCCTCGGCAAGGGGCCGAGTAGCAAGTACTCGGAGGAATAATCGGCCAACTCGGCGAGTTTTACAACACTTCTCTACTGGCATGTTTACAAAATCGTGATTCTGGTGACTTTTGTTGGCACTTGTTGCTCATATTTGGTTAGATATTAGCGATTTCGGTGGTTATTTCTTGTCTTTGATGGCGTTCCTAGTCCAGATCTGGTTATATCTAAGTGAATATGAGTTTTGACAACTACAATCCTTTGTATCTGGTGTTAGTTTTGTGGTTTCGATCCATCGTCGGAGTTTCCTTGCGAGATCGGCAAGCTTCATGTGTTTTTTGTTCCAGATCTAGCGGATATCACAACATACTCCTTTTATTACTTTTGTTTACATGTTATTATTATTTTCTTCAATTTCCATTCTTCCATACCTTGTGAAAACGAGTTTTTGGTTGTTATTTTAATCAAATCATTCCCCGATCTTGCTATGATATGTTGGTTTACTTCAGTCTTCATTGGTGTGCTTTAGATCTCCATCATACATGGTAGTTTACTCCTAATTTGTCAAGTTTTTTTTGTGGAGGCCTTGAAATTTTAAGTTGTGAATACATTATTTTTACATATCTGATGTGGATATTTTCTAGATCTTAAGCTTCAACTATAATAAATTTTATGATTAAGTTGTGAATGGACAATATTAAGCTGTGAATCAACTATCTTAAGCTGTGAAAATTATATGGTATTTGTGTTAAAATATGAATGATTTATGTATGAATATTTGTTTAATTTTTTCTTGTGAATATACATTGCGAATGAGAGTCATGAGTTGCTTCATTAAACTATGAATGAAAGTCATGAAATTTAAGTTTTAAATTGCGAATATGGTTGTGAATGTATACATTTTGTGCATTAAACTGTGAATTTGTTGTATTAAGTTGTGCATTTGGTATATTAAACTACGGGGTTTTATGCGGAAAAGCCTCATTATTTTGGGAAATTTTAAATAAAGTCCTAAAAAAATTAACAGAAAAGTCTCATTATTTTGGAAAAATAAAATAATCTGTAATTTTCTGTTAAAACATAAAAAATGATTTTTTCGTTAATTTGGGCAAAATTTAAATAATCGGTAGTTTTCCGTTAAAAAAAACTTTTGGGACATTATTAAAAAATTTCGCAAAATAACGAGACTTTTCTACATAAAACTCTTAAACTGTGAATTGATTGTATTAAGTTATGAACTTTGTGTATTAAACTATAAATTGACCATATTAAGTTGTGAATCGATTGTATTAAACTATGACTTTTTATGAATTTTTTGTTTGCTTTTGAAATATGAGATGAAAGAAGCATTATACACAAATATGATTTTATCTAATTTTGCATAAAGTACAGGGAAATCTTTGGAAAAGTCATAATATTTCACCCTAATTTACGAAAAAGTCCCAAACTAAAATTGGTTTATGAAAAAGTCCCACTTACTGGAAAAAATGACGATTTGACCCTTTTTTCCGGTTTATCGGTTTTAATACTTACCCGGTTTCATTAAAGTCCCATTATTTTACCATAACTTTTATTAAAGTCCCATTATTTTACCATAATTTGGGACTTATTCGTAAATTATGGTAAAATAATGAGACTTTATTAAAACCGGAAAAATAGGGTCAAATCGTCGTTTTTACCGGTAATTGGGACTTTTTCGTAAATTAGGGTAAAATATTGGGACTTTTCCGGAGATTTCCCTAAAGTATATTAAAATTTAAAATGTGTATATTGTGTAATAAACTTTGAAATATGCACTAGCCTCCAGATTTGAATATATAAATATAAGTTTTAAGTTGATAATATGGTTGTGAATGTATAATTTTTTTGTATTAAACTGTGAATTTATTATATTAAGCCGTGAATTTTGTGTACTACACTGTGAATTGACTATATTACGCTGTGAAATATTGATGAATTTTGTGTTAAAATATGAATGATTTATGTATGTATGTTTGTATATTTCACAAAAATATATGTAACGTCCCAAAAATACAGATAAAAATTTTTCGTTTTTATAACCATTAAATCAATACATTGAATATTTCAAAACTGATCATAATAAAATGTTTCATAATCATCAACGTAGAATAATAATCATCGATGCGGAAAACATAAGGGATGATGTGCTGTCAAGTCGGGCCCTTCCTATTGGAACTGAAAGTATCTGAAAAATGTTAAACCACAAACCGTAAACAAAAAAGCTTAGTAAGTTCCCCAAAATACCACATACCATACAAATGGGACCATCTCAACATGTAAATGGTCCCAACTCAACGTGCATATAAATGGGCCCAGTCTAATCATGCAAATTGGCCCAGCCCAACATACATATAAATGGGCCCAACAAAACATACAAATAAATGGGCCCAACCCAACATACACATGCAAGAGTCACAAAGACAACTATCATCCTACATAGTATATTGAGAAGACTCACGTTTCTCACAAAATCAGACAAATCTCAGCTCAGCACTACGAAACAGGTGCTTCAACCTAGTCAAAAACTCATCGGTAAATGTTCAATTTTGACTAGTCTCCACGTCGTGGCCGATTCAAGGCCACGTCGTGGCTGACAAGCTCGACCCCGACCCAAATTCTCAATCGCAGGAAAAACCATCGACACGTCGTGGAACACAACCACCATGACGTGACAAGGAAAGTCCAAAACAGTCGTGAATCCTCCAGTCCTGACGTTATGGCGATCTGGATGCCATGACGTGGGCACTAACCTTTCACAATTTAATTGGTTCAGCTAGCAAAACAACAATCCAACCATTTGTCCCTTCCATAAAGCTTCCTAATGACCACTATGTCCTAAATTATGATGTTTTTCGGGCATGCATGCCCAATACATGGCTAGAGCTCAAGCTAGGTCAAAAATGAAGAAAAACACCAACATTTCATGCTAGATTCTCCAAAACATCAACACACTTCAAATCTGGACTATATGATACTCCAAGGACCTCAAGGATCCATAAATTTGCTAACTTTATGGGATCCTACCACTCTAACTACAACATCATGAAGAAAATGGGACAAAAACCTAGATCTAAAGAAATAAAGCAATAAAGGTTGAATCTTGATCACTTACAAAGGTCCAAAATATAAGGTTAGATATGATGATGGGGCTTGCAAGCTAGATCTACACTCCAAATGAATTTCCTTCTTCTTCAAAACACCAAAATACCAACAAAATCTCAAGATCTTTAATAATGGAGGCTAGGGCTACAAAAAGAGTGAGAGGGAGATGATAGAGGTTAAGGATGTGAAAACCCTAGCCATCACATCCCTTAAATAGGGTCTCAAAACCCGGAACTTGGGTTTTGCACAAAATGGATGCCACGTCATGGCCAATATAATGCCACGTTGTGGCACTCATTAAAGATGTATGCCCCATAAAAGCTTTTCCATTTCGTGGTGATGCCTCCAGCACGTCGTGGCCAACCGAAAATCCTAAATATTTTTAAAATTCATACCTCAAAGATCTGAATGTTATTTATTTTTTGTGTTGTAGAAATATGTAAGAATGTATTAGTTTTTATAATTATTATGCATTAAACTCTGAATTAGTGAATTAATTGGTTTAGTAAACTGTGAGTATAATAATTAGGTTGTTAATCCATGATTTTGTAAATAGATCTGATTTTGAAGGAAGGATGACTGTTGCGGGTGACACAAGTGGTACCGGTGGCATGTGGTAGTTGGTCGTGGTGAGTTTTGGTTTGACTTCTTTGAATATGTTAATGAGTGTATAAGGGTTTATATTAAGTTGTGAATATTATATATTAAACTGAACATTAACTACATTAACTTGTGTATTTTATATAAATTTTTTGTTAAAATATAAATCAATGTATACATGAAAATATTAGACTATGAATTAATATGTTTATTAAACTGTGAATATAGTATTTTTGAACTTTGAATATGTCTTATAAACGATATATTTTTTAAAAAGAGAGAAAATTGAATTTTTCAAGGAATAATTCTATATTATTTTATTTTTAAATTTTGTATATTTGACTGCAAAAATGAAAAGGTATGTGTTCAAAAGTATTACTGGAGAAATTAGATATATAATATTGGTTATATTAAGTTGTGAATATGACTAGAAAATACCACTGGATATGGTGTTAGTCCAGCGACTATCCGACGGTAGTCTGACAACAAGTGGCAACTGGTTGTAAACTATGGAAGGGGACAGTTTGCTTCACACAATATTAGTGTTTACTTGTCCAAAATTCTCGTTTTTGGTTCTCATTATATATATATATATATATATATATATATATATATATATATATATATTCTCAAAGATGTGCGAGACCTCGAGAATGCTTAATCTGCTTAATGAAGGTTCGCTTGATCGGATACAAACACGTATAAACACAAAGAAAAGATGATATAGAAGAACAAAAGAACAGAAGAACAACGATGATCAAAAATATGGTTTTTCACTAAGAAAAATGTTCTCACAAAGAGAACAGGTGCACAAAGCAGTCACAAAGACGGTCACGTCACACATTAGGGTCTAACCTTAATGAAAGACTATATACTGATACAATAAATGGAAATCCCTTTGTTTAAGGGATGTAATCGAATCTACGTATAGTCTGATCCCAATCACTAAGATTACGGATCAAATATCTATTTAAAGATATCTATAGTTACAAAGTGTCTAAGCGACTAATATAAAAAAAGGTATCGAACTATTAGACAAAAAAAGGTCACGTTTTCGCTGATACTATGTAGACGTTAGCACTGGAGCTGATGTTAGTGGACAACATGTGAATGATGTTTGACTCATCAGATCATACGGTGTGACCTTACAATCTCTCCCTATGTGATGATGTCAAAACTAAACACCAAAGCAGTCATCAGGATAATATTTAGAGAACATGTCAGCTTCTTTCAAATTTCTGGTTTTATCCACTTAAATTCATCAATTTGAAGATCTTCTAAACGTTTGCAGAGTTCATGATAGATCAACACATGGTAACCTCGTTAAACTTCTTTATGACCCATGCATTATGTATGAAGATGAAACAAATGCTCAGTATGAGCAGAAGTAAGGTCATCGGTGCGTTGAAAGCACATCTGATTTTAACTGACAAGATAAAAGATACCATGTTCTGGACATTATTGGATTTAGAGCTATAGATGAGGAAAAGGGATGAGAAGGACCAACTGAAGGCACTAAGTTTAGCTTCTTGACTTTGCTGATCAGCTGTTGCAGTGCCAATTTTACTTCCTGAGCATGAATGCCTTTATGTTTAGCAGTAATCTCTTGAATCTAGATCCATTCATTGTAGCCATATTTGACTAACTCACGAGAAAATACAACATCAGTGTATTCATACTTTGTCTTCTTTTTGACCAGGTTAATCTTCAGTGATCCATCCTTGGGTTTAGTACACCTGACATTGATAATGGGATCAGGCTTAGATTTTTGACCAAGAACGTCTCCAAATTTCTTTCTGTCAATTTTTTCACATAGCTCAGAAACCCTTTTCCACTGGGGCAACAATGTTGTTGAAGCGCTGAAGATCTTCACTTTGAATATTTAGTCCTCCATCAACTTAGGCCTGCATCTAAGCAAGCTTGGTGAAGCGACGTTTTTCTACATCCTTTCGTACTGAAGCATTGTGCTCCAACATGATTTCCATGACTTCTTCTAACAGAAGTCTCTATTCCTCAACCAAATATTCCAAATTAATTGTCAGCTTTCTTTTTTTGGAATGAGGAGGATTTGAGAAACTATTAGGGGATGAGGAACGAACAGCTTCAACAACATTAGCTTCCCCTAAGAAGAAAGCCTTTCTTTTTCTTGGAATGAGTTGATCATCATCAGAATCAACATCACTATGACAATCCTAAGGAATCTCCCCCTAGAGAATGCATCAGGATAGATGGCATTTAGAGGAACAACAGTTTGTGGCAGGAAATCCATATCCAGAAACCTTCATAATCTTCATTAGTCTCAGACTGATTATCAGTGTTTTCAGGATCAGGCTCTGGTTCAGACAGACTAACAATAACGATAGCCATATCTTGATTTATCTCCCTATTTTAGCATCATCATCCCGAGGAGATACAGGAGGAGTGTTATAGGGAGGAGAGGGAGTGAGAGGAGGAGGATTTGATGGATGAGGAGGTTGAAATGATGGAGTAGGTGGAGAATTATTACCAGTTGGGGGTGGAGAATGATTATTATGAGGAGAGTCACGAGGAGTGTCTTCCATAATTTCATCATCTCTAATCAGGGCAATAGTGTGTTTAATTTCAGCCACATCGCTCTTAATTTTGGTTAGTCTTTCTCCAAGAGATTGTGTCAGTTGAACCAAAAAATATAGTCAAGAAAGAACCATTGTTTGGAAATCAGAATTGGATTCCCCATGAAGGGAAACAACATCTTGAAGGGGAAACGACAGCGGGAAGGTGGTTGTAGCTTGTAGAGGAGGAGATGTTGGATTGGAACCATCAGTAGCATGAATCAGTGGGTCACTTGTTTCAACTTGAGTTGAAGTTGATTCAAGTTGTGTGATAGGCTTGGTAGAATGTGTTGTTGATGATGAAGAGGTCAAAGAAAAGTGAATGTGGTTGTTTAATCTTGGAGGGGAATTGCTAACCGGTCTTTGAGTTGAAGTTTCGACCATGTCAATATCAGTCTCGCTGTCTTTAGGATTTTCATATTCATAATTAGCATCATCTTCATCCACATTATTACCCTCTAAAATTTTCCATGTGATGAGCTTGTGGGTCTTTAATTCCATATAGATTATGAACCTAATTCTCCATATGCTGAGTCAAACGAGGATCTCCATTAGTAGGGCTAGCATGGATGATTTTTGATAAGAGAGCTGGAAATGGCATAGATTCTCCATGATTGATGTTGTAACCTATATAAGTGCGAGCCAAGAGTAATGCAAGCCAACGAGGATATGGAACATAAGCATACTTTTAGTTCCCAGTGAAGCATTCAACCATCTGATCAAAGAAGAGTTGAGCAAAATCCAATTTCTTGTTAAAATCCATGGTATAAACAATACGTTGCTCAAAAAAATTCAACTTGTCTAAACTTCCAGTCTTGTGTCCAAGAAACTTGCCAATCACTCCAGTCAAATATTTTCACCCAGCAGGAAAGCATTGTCGAAGGGTATATTTATTTGGGTCACGATTATCCTGAAGAGTGAAATTATAGGCAAGTGTTGACGAATAGATCTGCATTTGGTTTCAGAAGGGGCTAAAGAATAACGATTCAATTGAGGAAGACATAGATCCGAGAAGTCACAGTGATAACAACCCTAGAATAACCATCTCCAATAGTTCTGGAGATGGTTTAAGCATCAGCATCTACAGTGCAAGAGTAAATGAACTCACATACTTGTTTAGGGTAGAATGGATCTGAAACATCATAGAATGTGTAGCAAAGGGGACAGATATTTACGTGGTTGACGAAATCCTCGATTCCTAAGTTTTGATGTTGATTGGGGATGACGTCTGAGAAAGCAACATTGTTTTCTTGAATAATGATAGGAGCATCGGGAGCACTGGGGCATCTGATGACATTAGCAGCCAGAGCAAAAACGAATAGGACATGAGACATGTCGAAGTCAAAGAACTTGAGCTTGAGGAGCTTGAAGTAGATAAGATAATGATCAAGAGAGCTTTTGAGAGAATTAGCTTTAAATGCTTAAAAGAGTTGTAAAAGTAACCTAGGATAGAGAAATCTTCTATTTATATTAAAAAACATTCCATCTTTTCACGTAATCATTATTGGAGCAAAGGTGCCGGAAAAATCTCCATTCCCAAGATATAGTTATGCATTCTGATCGTCATCCAAACGTTACTATTATTATCATTGTACCAATATGTCAATGAGACACATAACACAACTGTTGAATCATAAAAGTGACCCTCCTGAACTTCAGCCACCGCAACCATCAAGCATCCGCAGTCAGACCTTCCTCAGCAACTTCACCCGAAGTCATCATCAACCGCAGTCACTCTTACTTACTAGATTACTTTACTTTATCTACTTTTATTGTAATACTCTCTATTGTCCAGTATGCCTTGCATGGCTACTCTTAGAGATGTGATCCAGTGTAACTCGTGAGACTCTATAAATAGAGCTCAATCTTACTTATTCAATACAAGTTCTGAATCTATCAATTACATCTCTCTTCTCAATCTGATTACGGATCTTCAATCTCTCCTTAGTTCATTAGAACATAACTGAATACTATCTCTCTTCGGAGCAAGTCACTTGTGACTTAATCACTAAGTTTGATCTCACTTACTAACTTGGTTTGAATGCATTCCTCGTTATGAATCAACTTATGTGTATACTTGATATAACAACTGCTGTCATTTACATTTCCTTACTTTTCCGCAACTAACTCTCTAACTATCTAACTCTAACTTACTTATATTATTGTTGAGCTTTTAGATCCTTCGAGATAAACTATTCCGCAACTATACTTGTTCTAACGTTTGTTCAAGTGTGTATCAAGTTTTTCTCTCAACAATTGGTATCAGAGCCATAGTGGTTGCTTTTTGAAAACAAAACTCTGATTTTCAAAGGGCCTTCTATACCACTGAAGCTCATTTCTTTAAAAAAAACTTTTCAAAAACAAGGAAATATGGCACAATCGTTATCTCTGAATGTTTCCAACAGTGTTGGTGGTTCTAATCGAGCCCCAATATTGGTGGCAAATGAATATCATCACTGGTCTCAAAGAATGGAAAGATACTTAAAGAGATGTATGGCGATCCGTAGAAGAAGGATCACATGTCCCAGTTCTTACACCAGTCCAAACTGACGGCGCTACAGCCAGACTAGGAGGAGGTCAACCAGTCATGAGCCGTCCCACCAAAGATGATCTCGATAAAAAGGAAAATGATGTTGTTGCTTTTTATGAAATCTCTTGTGGAGTTGCTCCTGACAACTTCGACATTATCATAAATTGTCAATCAGCAAAAGAAATCTGGGAAGTTCTCAATAACTTATATGAGGGCTCAGAACAAGCACAAGACAAGAAGCTTACAACCGCACTCAATGAGTTCAACAGTTTCAAAGCTCACACTGGCGAAAGTTTGGAAGACTCCTTCAAAAGATTCAACTTGGTAGTCACTAAGTTATCTAATGCTGGCACCATCCGCAGTAACCATGAAACAAATCATCAGTTTCTTAATGGTTTGGGAAGACATTGGACTACGGCCAAGATGATAGTCCAAGGAGATAGAAAGATTCACTATTTGTCTCTCTACAAGCTCTACGGAGAACTGCAAGCACAAGAATCCACCGTACTCAAAGAATGTGCTGACTTCGGAGGACCACTTGCTCTCATAGCACAAGCTCCACACAATCAATCCTACTCTTCCTCGTATGACACCCCTCCACAGTCATACGAAGCTGACTCAGAGTATGATGATGAAGAGGAATTTCAGAAGGCTATTGCTCTTGTTAGCCAACAATTCAATCGACTACCACCCACCTCTTTTCGTAAGAATCAGCAGTTCAACAAACCTCCATTCAACCGTAACTTCAACTCGCAGTCATATCCGCAGAATAACCATCCTCAATATCCCAAAAGTTCCCATTCACTACCGCAATCTCAAAATCCTCAACCGAAGGAAGCACCGCATTCTATCCAAACCACTGACTCCGGTACTCCAGAAGACAAAAGTGATGTTGTGATTTGTCATAAGTGCAACAAAGAGAATCATTTTGCAAAAGATTGCAAGGCAAATGTAGTAAAAGACAGAGCATTCTACCTTAGAATGGCTCAATAGTTGGAAGATAAGGAAAAGGCAAGGGCATACGTAGCCCATGTCAAAAGAGACCATCAAGTTTGGTCATCCGAAGATGAAGAAGAAACCATCAGCAGTGTCAAAGGAAAGGGCAAAATCTGCATGTTGGCAACTGCGGATGATGATGGGTCTACAAAGCTGGAAAAGAACTACTGCTACATGGAAAAGGATGGAACTCTAAGCATTGTCGAACAGGTAAAACTCATGATTCAAACTCTTAACTATAGCATGCATGACTGTCAACCTTTCATAGATAATCTTAATGACACGTGTGTTGCCGTCCTTACAGACTATAACAAAGCCTTAGATGAGAAGAACATTGCGTCCCAAGAGATGTTCCATGTAAGAGGATGACTGGATAACAAAAGACTCAAAATGGCTATGTTAGAAAAGGACTTAGAGTTAGAAAAAGATGCAAGAATGTTGAGTGAAACACAACTAGAGATAGCTTTGAACCAAAGAGATTTAGCTCAGAGTGAGATTGTACGCTTAAATCTTTTAATAGAAAAATTGTTCAATGAAAGTGAAGCTATTGAAAATTTGGTGAATAATGGAACCGTGGACAATACATACAATTGGGGTTGGTCCAATGGATATCCTACCGCAAAGGATTCCTCACCCCGATTTAACAAAGATAGACTGTATGTCCCTCCGGACCGAGAGTTTCATTTCCCAGTCAATGACAAGACCTTTCCCGAAGACATCAGAACACACTTCGGTAGACTTCATAATCTAAGTAATAACTGTGTCATTGAGGAAATTGTGCCTGAGGTTTCTGGTCACACATGTGATCAAACTCCTATCTGTGGCACAATCTACCCAAATTCTCAAACTTCATCCGTAGTTGATGAGGAAATTGTCATTGAAAGCCCCGAAGTCTCGCAAGACTTCCCATCTTTGTCCTCAAACCACACCGTCTCTCATTGTAGTCATGAGCCACAAAAGTCCCAAAAAGGTCCCACTGAAGTCCCAACTCAGACTTACTCTGCGGTAGTCAAATCATCTTTACCGCAGTCCTCTAACAAAGGGTCAGTGACTCTTCAGCCAATTCATCATGAACTACCCATAGAAAACTTCGAAGTAGGTCAATGCTCTCAAACCCCTGAATCCCTCAGTTCGGATGCCTCTAGCCCTCGTTTTCAAAAAAATTCAAAGGTTTCCAGGAAACCGCAGCTGAACATCACTGACTGCGGTTCCCCAAAAACCTTAGCTAAAAAGGCTTTCAAAGAGGATATTCGATCCCGAGGCACAAATCGACAAAACTTTTCTAAAAACAAAAGGCACATCAGATTTCCTAAATCAAAAAGTCCAGAAAAGTTTGTTCTATCTCACTACTTTGCAAAAAACTCTCCCAAGAAGAAAACATGAAAAAAGGAATGTACAGTTTCATCAGTCATTCCAAACTCTTCTGACACAACCCAAAAGAAAGAAAGGTCTTTTCGAAGCAATGGTTTTCAAATCTATTCCTCAGATGATCCAAAATGGAAGGGTATCTTACCCACTCCAACACTTTTAAAATCTCATCAATATTTTAACAAGTCGAAGGGCATTTTACCAAATCCAACAAAAAGGTCCAAAGAATATACACGTGCTAAATCTTTCTCGAAACGAACTTTTTCAAACTCCAAAAGCACCAATGTCAGAACAAAAGACAAAATCTCAACCTGTCAATGTCAGTGTAGTTGCCAAAATGGTTCATCCCATGTCAAATCTAGTTGGTTTCAGAAACCTCGTAACTTTTCAAAAAAACACAACACTCCAAAATCTCACAAACACCCAGGACTAGGCTTAAAAGTTGATACGAAACCCGTCCCTGCAACCTCGGTCCATGCATCAATCAGAAATTCACCTTTTGTCCCAGGCTCCAAACTAGTTTGGATGCCTAAACTAACCGTGTAATTCTCAGGCTTTGTGCAAGGAGGAACAAGAAGAAGAATGGTTAATAGACAGTGCCTGCTCCTTGCACATGACCGGAAGGTTCGAATACCTTCGGGATTTCAGGCCAATTTGCAACGGTGGAAATGTCACATTCGGCAACAATGAGAATGGGATAATCCGAGGTTATGGTGTTCTTACTACTGGAAACTTCTCTATTCAAAAGGTTGCTTATGTAGAAAGCCTTAAACACAATCTCATCAGTGTTGGCCAACTATGTAAGGCAGGCCATCGAGTTGAATTTGATTATCAATTTTGCTACGTAATGACAAGTGATAGGAACACGTGTCTGATCAAGTCCCGATCCGAAGGTACTATGTATCCTCTAGACGTATCTTTGATCATAGGCAAACCGCATTTATGCTTCCTATCCAAAGCAGTATTCGAAGTCAGCTGGCTATGGCACCGCAAGCTAGCTCATCTCAACTTCAGATACATCAACAATTTGGTCACCGGAGAACTAGTCAGAGGTCTCCCAATTCTCAAGTTCAGCAATGATACTCTCTGTACTGCATGTGAGTGTGGAAAGCAATCCAAAGCATGTCACCCCATGGTGATTGCCTCCTCAATTTCTGAACCACTGGAACTCTTGCACATTGATCTCTGCGGTCCATCCACCGTAGCCAGTCTTCATCACAAGAAATACATACTGGTTATAGTAGATGACTTCACACGCTTCACATGGGTTTTCTTTCTCCGACTCAAGTCAGAAACACCGCAGATTCTCATCAATTTCATCAAGGAGATAGAACTCCAGATCAAGCTGCCAGTTCGACGCATCCGAAGTGATAATGGAACCGAGTTTACTAATCATCTCCTAAACAGTTTCTTGGTTTCAAAGGGCATCACTCACAACTTCTCCGCTCCCTACACACCGCAACAAAATGGGGTAGAAGAGCGAAGGAACCGCACTCTAGTAGAAGCAGTCAGGTCCATGCTCAACTTCGCACACCTTCCTCTCTACTTCTGGGCCGAAGTAGTGGCCACCGCATGTTTTGTGCAGAATCGAAGTATTGTATGCAAGCGTGTCAGCAAAACACCGTATGAGGGCCTTAACAATCGCAAGCCAAATGTCCGCTTCTTTCATATCTTTGGGTGTAGATGTTTTGTGATCAACAACACAGATCATCTTAACAAGTTTGCACCGAAGTCTGATGAAGGCATCTTCCTTGGCTATTCCACAAAAAAAGTTGCCTACAGGGTTCTCATTCGACGTACAAGGCTAATCATTGAAAGCTTCGATGTGAAATTTGATGACTATCACATCCGCAATACCGTTCCATCAACAGAAACCACAACAATCTTAGAAAGTGATATTCCTGTCGAAACAGCCAAGTTATCCGAAGTCCTTGTGTCTCAGGAAGCTCTACAGCAGCATGCTGATGTATCTGGTCCATCTCTATCCGAAGTAGCATCTCTCAATACTTCCACCTTGCCGGTTGAGGGGGAAAGCTCCACTCCAAATCAAGCAACAACCATCGAGGTTCCAGTACTTGATGAAGCTCAAGTTCCCATCCGTAGAGAATCATTACCATCAAACGTTTCTTCCGACTCGGATGATGAAAACATAGAGAACATTGACACAAAAACAGACTCAAGAATTATCACTCTCCCATCCGCAATCCACGGGGAGCCTTCTCAGGGTCAAGGAGAACTCCCTTCCGCAATCCAGGGGGAACCTGCACTATCTGCCCAAGAAAACTTTAATTCCACCGTCCCAGTTCAAGATAATTCAGCAGGATGTTCTCAAGTCCAGGGGGGAACTGCCATCTCCAACCGTAGAGTCTTCTGATATTGAAGACATTCCCTTTACCGCAGCTGCTGATTATCTGCAACCCCGTCTACACATATGGACGAAGGACCACCCACCAGGTCAAATCATCGGCAACCCATCCGCAGGTATCCAAACTCGATCTTCCAAGGATTTATCTGATCATTGTCACTATGCAGCATTTATGTCCTCGGTCGAGCCTCGAACAATCAAAGAAGCATTACTAGAACCGGACTGGATATCTGCAATGCAAGAAGAGCTAGAAGAATTCAAAAGAAATAAAGTATGGCAACTCGTTCCGAAGCCGCAAGGTCACACCATTGTTGGTACTAGATGGGTGTTCAAGAATAGGTTGGATGAATCTGGTGCGGTCGTCAGGAACAAGGCAAAGTTAGTTGCCAAGGGATTTAGTCAACTTGAAGGTATTGACTATGATGAAACGTATGCTCTGGTAGCACGTATGGAAGCCATCCGAATCTTCTTAGCATATGCAGCTCACAAGAACATCAAGGTACATCAAATGGATGTAAAAAGTGCTTTTATCAATGGGGAACTAAAAGAGGAGGTTTATCTTCAGCAACCTCCGGTTTTTGAAAGTCTTGAATTCCCAGACCAATGCTACAAGATTGAAAAAGCAGTCTACGGTCTAAAGCAAGCCCCAAGAGCATGGTACTAGACTCTCTCTGAATTTCTTGTCTCGTCCGGATACAAAAGAGGAGTGATTGACCCCACTTTATTAATGGTGATCACCTTATGCTTGTACAAATATATGTGGATGATATCATCTTCGGATCAACTGATCAAAAAATGGTGAATGAATTCGCTAAGCTCATGACCAACAAGTTCCAAATGAGCATGAATAGAGAGATTAACTTCTTTCTTGGACTTCAAGTGAAACAAGTTCCACAAGGGATATTCATTCATCAGGAGAAATACACCACTGAACTGTTAAAGAAATATTCAGTGGACAACTGTTCTTCGGCTAAGGTCCCCATGGCCTTCGGATATAAGATATATGCTGATCCCTCAGGAGAATCAGTGGATCAAAAGACTTATAGAGGTATCATTGGCTCATTAATGTACCTCACCGCAAGCCGACCATACATCGTCTTTGCAACAGGTGTATGCGCAAGGTACCAGGCTGACCCAAAAGTGTCACACATGACCGCAGCCAAACAGATTCTAAGATACCTGAAAGGAAGCAAGACTCTTGGCTTATGGTACCCCACAGGCAATGACTTCAGCCTACAAGCATTCACAGATGTGGATCACGTCGGATGCAGACTAGATCGGAAAAGTACCTCAGGTGGATGTCAATTTCTGGGAGGAAGACTCGTCAGCTGGTCATCAAGAAAACAAAGTTGTGTGTCACTGTCTACCGCAGAAGCTAAATATGTGGCTGCATCGAGATGTTGTTCACAAGTCTTATGGATGAAAACACAGCTTATGGACTACGGATACAGAATGCTGCGGATACCAATTTACTGTGACTCTGAAAGTGCTATAGCTATTTCTCACAATCCAATTCATCACTCCAAGACAAAGCATATTGAACTACGGTATCACTTCATCAAAGACCACATCCTGAAAGGTAACATTGAACTAATTTTTGTCGATACTCATGAAGATATTGCTGATGTGTTGACAAAGGCACTTGACTCTACAAAACTCAACAGCTTCTTACAAATGTTAGGAATGATGAATCCGGACCCCCAATTCTTCTTGAATTGATTGGTACCGCAGACCATCCTTAGATGAAAACACAACTTATGGACTACGGATACAGAATGCTGCAGATACCAATTTACTGTGACTCTGAAAGTGCTATAGCTATTTCTCACAATCCAATTCAGCACTCCAAGACAAAGCATATTGAACTACGGTATCACTTCATCAAAGACCACATCCTGAAAGGTAACATTGAACTAATTTTTGTCCATACTCATGAAGATATTGCTGATGTGTTCACAAAGGCACTTGACTCTACAAAACTCAACAGCTTCTTACAAATGTTAGGAATGATGAATCCGAACCCCCAATTCTTCTTGAATTGATTGGTACCGTAGACCATCCTTGGTCTCTGTTGCGGTCCTAACTGAAGTTACTTATGATAGATGGTTTTGGTATATCCTGTGTACCGCAGTTTATGTACCGCAACCATATATCATATTTATCCTTCATTGGTCCTTATTGTTTGTTGTTACTAACTTCTTGTTCAAGTGTTCTCCTCAGTTCTTCTACTGCATTCATCCATCCGTCCATCTGCAATGACAAATGATCCATCCGCAATGAAGTTTCATTCCGCAATCACATTGACCGTTTTCTCAAATGTTTCATTAATTCTTGAATCATGATGTGCTATTTAATGATCCTTCATTAAATAAGAAAAACATTAAATAAAAAACATTCCTTGAGAAACTGTCCCATTTCCCTTTTTGAATAAACCTTGTGTCAGACCTATTTTAGGTATGATGACAAAAAGAACGTTTTTCCATAAACAAATCCTTTTAACATGTCCCTTCCTATTACCCAACACGTCCAATCCATTACAACTTCCCTTTTGCACAACGGATTAAATACACCCTCACCACACGTCCATCAGACGTGATGTTTTACGTCTGACACTTCATTAATTGCCAACCTTTTTTTGGTAAATCTCAAAAAATTAATTTAAACCTTTTTCTTAATCTGTGACTGAGATTACTTCCCCAAATCAAAGAAAACCCCCAAACGTTTTTACCTTTCTACTTTCACTTAGGGTAAAATCAATTACCGTTCAAATCCATTCCTATAAAACCCCTTCTTCTTCCCCAAGAACAGTTTACGCTCTCTGAACTTTGAACTTTCTCTCCGTCTTCTTGCACTCTGTTTCTGCACCCTTTCTCAAACTCTTAACAATGGTGAAATCCGGCATCTCGAAGAAAATCTCCAAGGCTTCTGCCTCTGCAAACCCAACTGGTTCTGATTCTGCAACAAGAAACCAAATGCCTATGATTGCTTCAAGCAATTTTAGGGCTGTGTTCGAAGAGCATTCCTCCTACAATGCTCCGATCAAGCTAATGATCAAGTTCTTGACCAATCACCCTCTGTTTGGCCCCTTCGATTCATTCACAGACGTGGTTCCTCTTTCAACCTTTTTCAAATGTGCATTCTCTGCTTACAGACCCCTCGAAAACCTTCAAGAGGTGCATCTGAATTTGGTGAATGATTCTCTAGTCATTCTGAACAAGGACAAGTTCCTCAATGCCATCAATCTGCTCGTTCACCCTTCAACCAAGGTTTTTACTCCAAGTATGGCGGACATTCTCTCTGATCTCTACCAAATGGGTTACCAGAAAAAGATCAAAGGCATCGAAGAATTCAAGAAAAATCAGCTGCCTGCGGTGTGGCAATTCGTTTGTCACTTTGTGATTCGCAGCTTATCAGACCGAACCGGAGGCACTGATAATATGGGTCTTAAGCTTTTGGAACTGGTATGGAGTATCTTTACTGGCCACGACGTTAACTACGGTCAGATTTTGTGGGATGACTTCTTGCAGTACATCCCCAAAGAGAGCCCAAGAGAAAACCCTACCGAACTCACATTTGCTAGGTTCTGGTCTCTTTGCATCTTAGATCTTCATGCGGATGTAGGACTTAGCATGGGCAACGATACCAACCTCTTCATCACCAAATATCTCAAAAGGTACAATCCCTCCAAAGATCAATCTATTTTCGGACCCATTAGACGACTACCAGTCCACATTCTGACCTCACTTGGACTTGAAACCCCTGATGTCACAGACCATATAGAGGCTACGGAAGGTATTAGCCCATACCTTTCTACCCCGCCTCTACAAGCCACATCCGCACTCACCATCCCTGGTAGTACCGCAGTCCCATCTTCCACCACTCTCTCCAACCTTTCTCAAAGACGCAAACAATTAGTCTCAGCCCATCAAGGCCCCCACAACGCTCCAAGAAACAAAGAACCCCAAAGAAAGATGCTCCCAAACAAGCTGAACCCTCAAAGAAACGAAAAATCACACAAACTGTGCCCTCTGATGACGAATCAACTGGAAATCAATCTCACTCTCCCTCTATGAGTGATTCTGATGAGGATGCACTACCCATCTCCATCCTAAAGAAAAGAAAAACCGATCCCACTGGCCAAATGCGTGATCGGACAGATGTCGCAGCCTCTCAAAAGGCTCCGGTAGTCCTTGGGGTGGCCGTAGACCCATTCAACACCACAATCCTCTTCCACTCACACACAAAAAGTGTGTCTGTTTCACCTCGACGTGGAGACTCACCCCCAGTTCACTCCCAAGTGGATGACACTGGTTCTCGCACTAAGGTCTCCAGGGCTTCCCGTCTACATTTCTTTTCCCCTGAGGAGTTGAACTCCAACCTTTTGTCTGTAACCCAAACACTGCAAACACCTTCCCAACCGCAGGGCAATTCTTCCGCCCTTGCCAGAACTGAGCCGAGGCCAGACTTGACCACGGGTCAAGAAGACCGAGGAAGCTCAGGCAATCCTACTCTGCTTACATCTGTTACAAGTGGTTTAGGCACGGTGAGCACCAATGTGCAAGGATTCGTGGACCCGAGAGACACCTCGATGCGATTCCAAGGATTTGACGGTGATGAATCGAATGATTCATGGTTACATTACACTTCGGTGTCTGAATCCGATATCAAGAAGTATGCCGCTTTCCGTAGGGCATTTCAAGCTAGGAAGGATCAGCAAATCAAGAAACTCCAACAAAAACAACAAGAAATTCAATTTGTAGCCAAGTATTGGGCGGACGCAATCAACAATGCCAATACCGTAGCCACCATCCTGAAAGTACAAGAGTGGATGACCGCAATGGCTGAGACGATCCACAAGGCTCAGACCACTCTTGGTGGTGAAGGTACATCCAAGGTCCCTCCAGCTCCAACTGCAACTGTTCAAGATTCTCAAGAAGAAGGAACCGCAATCGAAGTCAGCTCAGCTCCCACATTCGGCTTCGACGATTTTGGTCTGAATGAGGTAAATCAACCTAACCCTTCTGATGAGGATCTGATGATTTTTGATGAAGAAGAAGAATCGAGTGGTTCTCAACACTCCACCTCCAAACCGAAAACAAAGAAGAAGAAGAAGAAGAAGAATGTAGTGACCAGAAAGGAATTTTTAAGTCTACAAGCTAAAGACGACCAAATCCTTGCTGCGGTAAAGCCCACTCAACCGCAACCAGAAGACATTCCCGGACCGCAGTCCTTAATCGAAAGAATTGAAAGACTGGAAACCCGTGAAAGACTGGCTGCTGAGCGCATCTCTCTGAAAGTTGAAATGAGAATCCGATCCCTAGATACAAGTCGCCAAGCTGACCATAAGCAACTCATGGCTGCTGCGGAGCGCCTCATCTCTGAGGTATCCGCAATCAAGGCAGATTTACAAACAGCCATCGCGAACCAGTCAACTCAATCTCAAAAGCTGATCGATAAGACTCACACTGCTTATGAGTCCACTATCTCAGTCCTTCAAGCTACCATCAACAGACTTCAATGATCTTTATCATCAAACTTTCATGTCCCCGAAATTCTTCAGCTCGCAAAGGAGATTCACCGACTGCTGTTCAACACCGCCATCCCAGACAATCAGCAACTGGCTGATGCTCTTAATGCTCAGTTCCAAGAGGTGTGTGCCAAAGTCGATGGTCTCAAACAATGGCTTGAGGATGCTCCGGTGTTGCTTTCCTCAAGAGGGGGAAGTGATGATGAAGAACATCACTCCAACAACATTTCCCATCATCAAAGTCCCCCCCCATCATAACTGAGAAAATTCCTTCACCGCAACCATCTCATCAGACGCCACCACCGCATCAATCTCCACCACAAAAGGAGATCAATCAAAAACCTCCTTCTCCTGAGCGACCAGAGACCCCTCCCCACTTCAAAAATCTAGCTTCACACATGTCATCCGAACATTCAGATGACTCCCCCGCAACCGAACAAAAGAAGAAAGACTGGAAAGCAGCCCAATTTGCAGAGCTCATCTGGAGAGAAAACGAATTCGACATTACTATGGATGAGTCCTTAGTAAATTCCTAGATCAATCCCCACCGCAGACTGCTAGATGATGACTACAAACCCTACCTTACCTATGCTGAACCCCCTTCTGATGATTATTGGGATGTTCCAATCTCTCCCAATGCTAAATACTTCACTGTATTTGAGCCTTTTGACCGTAACCTGCCTGACCACAAGAGACTGCCTATGGAATTCAAAAGACTTAATCGGTTCTATGCCAAACATGCTTCTTCCATAGAGAAAACTTGGTCTAATGATAGACCATCCGCAGTCAAAAACTACAAGCCCCGGAAGTTCAAGAAAGTTGACTTCATCCAATACACTCTTACAAGAAGGGATCACGACTATGTCCGCACCCAAGCTGACTTCCCATGTATGAACCTTGAAGAAGTCTTTCTTATAGCGAAGGTGTTCTAGAACAAGTCTGAAAAGCATCCGAAGATGAAGATAGCACTTGAAAGGGCAAGCATTTTCTTAAGGGAAACGGTCTATGACTTTGCGAAAATTGATGCAGACATTCACCCTGCCCTAGCCACAAAGTTTGATCTTCCACCACTTGACCCCGCACCGATGATTACTGAAGGATTTCAAGAAAGATCCCTAGGTGCAACAAACTTCCCAGATCTTGGAGTCATCTTTAAACAGAAACTCAATGATACCAAATACTTCATTCCGATGACTGCCATGAATCGCCTCACAAGAAAGCAGATTGAAGTTTGTCGAACTGCAGTTGAAAAGTCAAAACACACAACTGCCGAAGTCAAGTTCGAAATTTTAAGGAGGATCACTTGGTTGGAAAATGTCAGGAAATTTTGGTGGATACTGATCAAGTTTCTAAAACTTAACAACTGAAGAAAAGTTAAAGAGGTCACTTAGGGGGAAATTGTTGAATCATAAAAGTGACCCTCTTGAACTTCAGCCACCACAGCCATCAAGCATCCGCAGTCAGACCTTCCTCAGCAACTTCACCCGAAGTCATCATCAACCGCAGTCACTCTTACTTACTAGATTACTTTACGTTATCTACTTTTATTGTAATACTCTCTATTGTCCAGTATGCCTTGCATGGCCACTCTTAGAGATGTGATCTGGTGTAACTCTTGAGACTCTATAAATAGAGCTCAATCTTACTTATTCAATACAAATTCTGAATCTATCAATTACATCTCTCTTCTCTATCTGATTACGCATCTTCAATCTCTCCTTAGTTCATTAGAACATAACTGAATACTATCTCTCTTCGGAGCAAGTCACTTGTGACTTAATCACTAAGTTTGATCTCACTTACTAACTTGGTTTGAATGCATTCCTCGTTATGAATCAACTTATGTGTATACTTGATATAACAACTGCTGTCATTTACATTTCCTTACTTTTTCACAACTAACTCTCTAACTATCTAACTCTAACTTATTTATATTATTGTTGAGCTTTTAGATCCTTCGAGATAAACTATTCCGCAACTATACTTGTTCTAACGTTTGTTCAAGTGTGTCTCAAGTTTTTCTCTCAACAACAGCAGAAAGTATCAGTGTGTCGAGATTTGCAGCAAAAAATAGTTGAGATTATGATGTCTCTTGATAGCATGAATCTTTAATCTCTTTGATAGAATATTTTTAGTGCGAGAATGGATAAGTGCATGTAATACATCACGGTAAATGATATACCTATCGGCACAGATTTGTCAAGTTCTCATTGGCGTCTAGTATTGTACGTTGAATCATAAAACTTAAAAGAAGATAAGGAAAGAATAGATTGTTGTGTGTGATAAGCTACGATACATAGCCTAAACATTGGCACAACATTTTCAAGTTCTCATCAGCATTTGGTTTCATATGCTGAATCCAAAAGCATTAAAGTAGAAATATGGTAAGAATGGGGTGGTATGTGCGATAATCTATGGTACATAGTCTAACCATCGACACCGATTTTTCAAACTTTTATCAGTGTGTGGTATTTCATAGTGAATCATTAAGTTCTATGGAGATGATTTATGGGAGAGAAATGGAATGTTTCAATCATGTTGCAGTGAAATCAGCGTGAATCATAAACAATGTCAGCTCATCAACAATAAGTGGTTTAACTTCTGTATCATTGAGTTGAATTGCAGTCTAGAATCAAGGGTTTGCCATTAATTCTTTTAATGAGGTACAAATAAATATAATAATATAATATAGAATAGAACGAAATAAGTAATAAACAAATAAACCAAAAGGAATTGGTCAAACAAGGAGGTTTTTCAAAATGATAACCATCAACTTCATATTATAAGAAGCCAGTGTTAAGGAACTAAGGCAGAGTCAACTTCAACAACAAGACCCTGCAACAAAGGGAGAAAAAGCTTTGACAAGCTGATCTTTCCTTTGAAAAGAAGGAAGTGCTAGTCAACGTCACGATGAATACATAAGATCCTAATGCAATAGAAATGAGAGAGAAGATAACCCATTGTGTTTATTAGTTGCGAGCATACAATGTATACTCCTTTGGTAAAACAAGTTAAAATATTATTTTTGTAAGTAATAAAAGTAAATAATAAAGGCAACGGACATATTTGTTGAGATTTTTGTAAATTTTGTAAGTTTTAGAGACAATACATAAGCAAAGAATTTTAATACACTTTATATGAAAATAAAAAAATGAACACCCTTGGGACATAGAATGCATGCCTGGTTCCTCAGTGAGAGAGGTAACTTTCTAATCAATCAGTGATTGATGAAGATATCGGCGTCAAGAATGCTAGAGTCACAACCACATTCCTTAGTGTGGGATTCATTCATTCGCAATTCTTAATCAAATGAAGACTGTGATGAAAAATTTTTATGGCAGATATTACTTCGTCAAACAGAGAGATCTTGATTTCAATAGAGGATTTTGGATATAAGGAAGAAGACATTATAACTTGAAGGTTCGCTTGATCAAATACAAACAAGTATAAACACAAAGAAAAGATGATCTAGAAGAACAAAAGATTGGTAAAAATATTTAGTAATATACAAAACTTTTAGGCAAAATATACAAAATTTTAATAAAAAATAAAATTATATCTAAAAATCAATTTTTTTCCTAAATTGTTGATTTCTTTAAAAAATATATGGTGTATAAGAAATTTTCACATTTAAAAATATAATATTCACATTTTACTAAATATAATAATTTACTGGGATAATGTCATAATAAACCTCAAGTTTGGTTGAAAATGTCGGTTTACTCTTTGACAACATTTTGGTTCGTTTATACCACAAACTTGCAATATTTTTTTTTGGTTTTGGCCTTCTTACATGCTAAACTGGTCACCTGTACAGGTGGCAAGCCACATGTGCGCTGCGATAATGTCATAATAAACCTCAAGTTTGGCTGAAATATCGGTTTACTCTTTGACAACATTTTGGTTCGTTTATACCACAAACTTGCATTATTTTTTTTTGGTTTTGGCCTTCTTACACGCTAAACTGGTCACCTGTACAGGTGGCAAGCCACATGTGCGCTGCGATAATGTCATAATAAACCTCAAGTTTGGCTGAAAATGTCGGTTTACTCTTTGACAACATTTTGGTTCGTTTATACCACAAACTTGCATTATTTTTTTTTTGTTTTGGCCTTCTTACACGCTAAACTGGTCACCTGTACAGGTGGCAAGCCACATGTGCGCTGACTAGGCTAGATTTGTTGATGTGTCTTTGTTAACTGTGTTCTTTGAATCATTTTTCATTAAAAACTAGAAAATAGTGAAAATGAGGACAAGAGGAATCGAACCCGCAACCTCAAAGTCACAAAGCCACAAGTTTCCCACTAAGCTGAAAGCCTTATTTTGTTTTCTATCTGAAAAAATCATATATATTGTATACCACTTAAGCAATTTGAATAATTTTTTATTTTGATTTTGATTTTGATTTTGATTATTATTATTATTATTATTATTATTATTATTATTATTATTATTATTTCTTTGAATTTTTACTAGAATTATGTATTTTTTTATTATCAATATAAAAACTTTTTTGAATATATTTTTTATTTTGATTTTGATTATTATTATTATTATTATTATTATTACTATTATTATTATTATTTTCTTAGAATTTTCAATATAAATATGTATTTTTTTTATTATCAATATTTTTTTTGTTTTTATGTATTTTAACTATAAATGCATATCTTGTATTATCACTATAAATTTTTTTTTGTTCATACTTTCAATATAAATAGTTAAATACATATATTTTGTATTTTCAACATAAATATTTATATACCTTATATCAATATAAATGTGTTTTTTCATATGTTCAGTATAAATACTTAGATTTCGTATATAGTATATAAATATGTATTTTTTGTATTATTCATTTACTAAATGCGTATTTGAATTATTCGGTCGAGAATACGTTTAATAATAATGCATTTAAAAAGTATTTATACATTTATTAAATCTATATAATATATACAAAATCTACATATTTTTATTAAAAATACGAATAAAGATAGTTATATTGATATAAGACATATAGGTATCTATATTGAAAATACAAAATGTATGTATTTAACTATTTATATCGAAAATACGAAGAAAAAAAATACTTATATTGATAATACGAAATAAATGCATTTATAGTGAAAATACGAAAAAACAAAAAAAAATTACATTGATAATAAAAAAATACATATTTATATTGAAAATTCGAAGAAATAATAATAATAATAATAATAATAATAATAATAATAATAATAACAATAATAATCAAAATCAAAATCAATCAAATTGTTTAAGTGGTATACAATTTATATGATATTTTTCAGATAGAAAACACAACAAGGCTTTCAGCCTAGGGGTAAACTCGTGGCTTTGTGACTTTGAGGTGGTGGGTTTGATTCCTGTTGTCCTCATTTTCCCTATTTTCGCATTTTTAATGACAAAGGATTCAAAGAACACAGTCAGCAAAGACGCATAAGCAAATCTAGCCTAGTCAGCGCGCATGTGTCTTGTCACCTGTACAGGTGACCGGTCTAGCCTGTAAGAATGGCAAAACCAAATAGTCACAACTAAATATAATAAATTCATTGTCCTCATTTTCCCTATTTTCGAGTTTTTAATGACAAAGGATTGAAAGAACACAGTCAACAAAGACACGTCAAAAAATCTAGCCTAGTCAGCGCACATGTGGCTTACCACCTGTACAGGTGACCGGTCTAGCCTGTAAGAATAGAAAAACTGAATAGTCACAGCTAAATATAATAAATTCACCGTTTAATGTATAAAAATTATACATTCACAACCGTTTTCTCAACTTAAAACTTACATGTATACCTTCAGATCTATATGTTAGTTGCTCCTTCAAAGTTTATTTATATAAATATTCACAATTTAAATTTTGCATACTTTATTCAAAATTAGATTGAATCAGATATGTGTATAATGTTTCTTCCGTCTCATATTTCATAAACAAACAAAGAATTAAAAAAATCATAGCTTAATAAGGTCAATTTACAGCTTAATACAGTCAAACAACAGTTTATTACATAAAATTCACAGCTTAATATAATAAATTCAAATTTTAATTCACAGTTTAATAAAGCAGTTTAGGTCTCTCATTCACAATATTTACATCTTAAAAACATAATTGATTTTGTTGAAAGATTTAATCAGATGCCTTGTATGCACCACACAAATTCACAGTTTAATAGAGCATATCAGGACTCTCATTTACAGTTTAATAAAACAGATTATAACTCTGATTCATAGTATTGACAACTTAAAAGCATATTAATTCACTCATTCACAGTTAAAACTAACTTAAAAAACACTCAACAATAATTGAAACATTAAAACATCACAATTCATAGCTTAAAACAACTAATTCACATTATTTGAGAAACACTAACATAAGAACACACATTCTAAATTGTTACACCCGCAGATTCGGGCTAGTCAATAATAAGCGTTAAAATGATTTTTTTATTATCTAGGATAAATAATCTTAACCAAAGTAATAGTTACGGTCAACAATTGTAACATATTTCACGTAATAAAGAAGAATTATGTGAATATTATGTGTTTCATGATTATTATAATATAAATAAGAAAAATCAGCCGAATCGTCCGTAAATCGTAAGTGCGCCAAAACATATATATATATATATATATATATATATATATATATATATATATATATATATATATATATATATATATATATATATAGAAAGTACACGTCTCCCCGATCCCGAAAATATAAATTTCATAGAATTTGACTCCGTATGAATTAGATATGATTTTTATAAGATATAAAAGTCAAGAGAATTGTGCAAAAAATATGAGAGCCCACAGACTCTTATTTATAGTAATTGAATTTTCAAAAACTACCATTTATAGTTACTTAATGACCTTATAGTTATATAAATGACTAAACACCCCTTTATAATACTATTTTAGATAGATTTAACGATATTTGTACTAACCTAATGTCGAAAGTACTCAACACTAGTCTTATAATGATCGCATCGTCGATACCTTTCTAATGATATATATATATATATATATATATATATATACACGTATATATGATTTATACTTTATTTTAATACGTAAACATGCTATTATAATTTATAACTCGTTCATACGAACTCCGTTTTTAACATTCTTTATATCCATGCGTAACTATCGACGAGATCTTCAACTTTCGTTTAGACTCCGTCGGCTAATTTTTTGTCCATGTTTTTATAAAATTAAATGATTTTGCTAAAATCATAACTCTCTCATACGAACTCCGTTTTTGACATTCTTTTTCTCAAAATTCCTATTTTAAGGAGTACTACGATTTTCGTTTTGGTGGCATTAGCTAAAAGTCAATCATTCTCTTCGTAGCTTTTTTTACGTCATACATTCGTTGTGCTCGGCTGTGATTTAAGAGTCTTTTTCTTCTTATCCCCCGAGCATTCCGGTCCCTCGTGATTCGAATTCTCTTTCTGTAGTTTTAGTATAGTAAGGTGAGCGCTGAAGAGCTGCAAGAATCTTTTTTTAGAAAGATTCAGCGACGAAGTTTTGCCCTGCAGAGCCCAGCTCCTAGCCAAACCCCCTGGTAAGTAAGATATGATTACCCTACTTTAAGTATAGCTTATATTTAAAATTAGTATTGTTATTATGAACTTATAATAAATATTTTGGCTAGTATTATGACTTATATAAATGTCATTATAATATCTTTTAAACTACTCGCGGTACGAGGAATCCGGTTTGAAGGGTCGCATAGTGTTGTTGGATTTCAGAACGGCTTAAATGCTAAAATGGTCTTGCCCTCCGGTGTTTCATGTCTAGCCCCTGTCTGTACATAGTGGTTGGAAAGTATTGTTTAACGCTTATATAATAATAATAATAATAATAATAATAATAATAATAATAATAATAATAATAATAATTAGTCATGGTAAATATTAGACTAAAATTTAGTGGTAATGATACTAGGTTTCGTCATAGAAAAGTAAATTAATAGAAGTGAAGCGTTGTCTGAGTTCAGAATCACCACCTTAACAAGTGAGTGCATAGTTACTTTCATCTTACACATAGATATGAAGTATTTTTATATAAATTATGTTCTATGTGTGCATATTATCTATTTACTTGATATCTATGCTAGATGAACGATCTTATACATGTTTTAAATGGTTTGAAATGTATATGTATTTTATATCTACAAAAATATGTTGGTTAAAACATGGATACACGAATGATAAGGGACGAAAGTTGATATAGAGGAACATTGGCAGTTATGGACATAGTGCCCTATATGTGAACATCGACAGCAATGGACTTAGTACCCTATAGATGAGCATTGGCAGCTGTGCCACAACCTGTAGATGTTTTGATATACGATGTACTCTAAACATCCTAGCAGCTACGCTCAAAGGGTAGTATCGGCAGCTGCGCCTAATAGAGAACATCATAACCCTGGAAGTTGCGCCCAAACGACAATATCGACAGCTGCGCCTAATACAGAATGTCATAATTCTGGCAGCTGCGCCTAAATGATAATATTGGCAGTTGTGCTTAATAGATAACATTGACAACTGTGTCATTTGGCAAAGGATGGACATTGTGCCTATTCCTTAGCACAATCCTTAGGAATGAATGAGTGAATGATAAATGATTCTTGTCGCACCCCCAAACCAGAACGGCGGAAACATTCGGGGGAGGAGGACTTTAGGTAAGTATCACAACACACGCAATATAGTAATCAAGAGTCGCAGTACGGTACTAGGTAGTCTTCTCAAAAGCTTCGGGAGTGTACCTGTCTATTGGATTCCTAAGAATACAAGTTATTTGGAAAGAGTAGATCAGCATTTAAGCTGGTGAGTTCATAAGTATTTTAGTTATGTTAAGTATACTCTAAGTTCTTTGGATAAGTTCACTGGTTTCTCCAGGAAATCCTATATTTCCTGAGGTGATTAACTGATAACCTCAATAGTTTCCCTCTGTAATTACTTAGTTGAAACTGATTATATATAACCCAATATCGAATGGATAGTTAAATGGGTGTATCTGCCCTAAGCCCATAACCAAACAAGGAACAGGAAGTAAGGCGGAAGTCACACATTTCACTGTCAATCGGATATTACTTATGTACAACTCTGATGTAATAACTAAGGAATTATAGAATTAACCACTAAAGGTCTTTTATGTTATACTAGTTTACGAAGATTGAATGACTAAGTTTCATTTGACAAGTGGTTTAATCCCATAAACCGTTTCTTTTGTATAAGTGGTTTAATCCCATAAACTGTTTCATTTGTAAAAGTGTTCTTAGTTATATCTGTTCTATAGTAAAAACTTTAGTATTAATCCTGGAGAGTATTGTATTATCCATAATACTGCATTGTGGTTTTAAATGTTCAAAACCAGAAGTACAATACTTGATTTCATGATACGTAGCTCTTACTGTAAGTAAAAGCTACGAAAGGTATACTTGGTCGGGATGTAATTAACTTTTCTTACTGTTATAAGAGAAGTATATTACTTTGTAATTCACTCGTTGTTTTACCCATGTGAGTTCTATTAACCATACTAATATGACTGATATGCCTGCGGCGACGTTCTTCAGGCGTCGGAATGGAATGATATTTGACACCCTAGGCCTGCCGGCCAAACTCTAGCGAACAGTAGAGGTGCAAGATTGTCAGTCCCATATAGATCTATACACAAATTCACGCTCTCCCTACAAGAGATTCTGGCTAATAGTTCAGGACTTAAATGGTCGTACTTAGATAAGTACACCGTGAAGGGTCTCACAAATTTATTGTTTCAACGAGATTTACAATGTATTATTATTACCATGTGAATGCTAACTCTGGTACTTTGTATCGTACCCTCGGTTAATGCAAACCCGGTATGATGTATTATTACCTCGTGTTTGCTAACTCTGGTACTCTATATAGTACCATTGCTAATGCAAACCCAGAATGATGTATTATTACCCGTGATTGCTAACTCTGGTACTCTGTATATCGTACCTTTGTTAATGCAAACCCGGTATGATGTATTATTACCCGTGATTGCTAACTCTGGTACTCTGTATATCGTACATTTGTTAATGCAAACCCGGTATGATGTATCTTTACTTCTTTAATATGTTGTTCATATATTAAAGGTATTATACATATCTTGGTATAGTTGAATTAATTTTGGTAATTTCCTTGGAAAGTATACAGTCGTGAATCCTATTTGTATATTTAGTTTTGAATCATAAATTATACCTATTATAATTTATATGTTCTATCTGATTAGCATGATTTTTCATAGATGAACACCTTTGCTCAGCCTGATACAAAGGTATTCATACCAAAAGGAGTAACCTTTGGTACTCATATATGTATATATATATATATATATATATATATATATATATATATATATATATATATATATATATATATATATATATATATAATTAAGAAGGAAACGACCTTCGGACAAATAACACAACCTTAATTCCACATCCAAACAAGGAAAAGGATATAAGATAATTCATTAGTCTTAAGCCCTTCAAATTTTATTTATATATTTACACATATATAAACATGATTTTGGCATTTATACTTTGAAATAGCTTATAAAACATTTTTCAAAGAATTTAATGGAGTTTTACATGACTTTAAAGATTTAACATGACTTCAAGTCATTTTAAAAGTATTTGGTAATTCTTAAAAGCATACGAAAATACTTTGTGTGATTATTAACACATACAGTTATTAACACAATTTATTATTGTGTTAAACTTGTGTTCCCCCCCTAAAAAGCATTTAAAAACCATTGAAAAGGTAAATTATAGGGGTATGAACTCACTTAGATAAGCGGTGATTCGGGCAGCGTTTCGTTTCCCGGAAAGAGTTTATTTGACGAGAAATCGGCTTAAATCGGGCAGAGTTTCGACAGGAGAGAGGATAACTTCTCGAGAATTCTGGGGCTCCGGGGCTTGCTTCGGGCTTTAGACACGATACCGGGGCCTTGGGGGTCGTTTGGGAGTTTATGGAAGTGAAAGGGGGGTGAAAGAGGACCAAAAATGGGGTGAAAAAGTGTAAAAATCCGGAGAGTCTCGCGGGCTATTTATAGTCCGAAGCCTCGGATCCGAAGCAGAGGGAAGGAGACACGTGTCTCGGACAGGTGGCGAAGTGGTGGTTCGGCTCGGATAGGTGGCTTCGGTTCGGACAGATGGCTCGCAACTGGCAGCTTCGGATTGGACCAGGCTTCGGTCCAATAGGAGGAGGGCACGAGGGTCCGAGGAGCATCCGAGGAGGGTGTGCGGTGTGTCTCCTGCGAGGGTGTCCGAAGCTTAGTGGACCGCAAAGTTGGTCCAATCAGAAGGCGACACGCGAAGCTCGGTCCAACCAGAAGATGACATGTGGAGGCCTCGCATGCGAGGGATGACGTGTCCGAGGGTCATGCTTGCGAAATTTCCCGGTTTTCAACTTTTCTTGATTTTTGTGCCAAAAACTTGCGAAAATCATAACTTTCGCATACGAGCTTCGTTTTTGGCGTTCTTTATATGCACGCGTAGGTAAAATCATACTCTACGACTTTTGTTTAGACTTCGTCGGCTAATTTTGATTTTATTTTTTATATTATTATTTTAAACAGCCCGGGACGGGAATTCGTTAAAAAATCATAACTTCTTCATCCGACGTCCGTTTTTGTCTGTCTTTTTACCGTTGTGCTAATTTTGATGAGACCTTCGATTCTCGTTTAAGTTGCATCGGCTAAATATCGATCGATTTATATTTCGAATTTTTAGCTGTCTACTGCTAAACCGAAACTTCGAAAAATCATAACTTCCTCATACGAGGTCAGATTTTGACGGTCTTTTTATGAACGTTCTCGGTTTAACATATTCTACAACTTTCATTTATATTGTTAAGGCTAAAAAGCCTTATATCGAAAATTCACTTTTTACACTGAATAGTGTTTTGCCGGTTTTATCGCGGATTTTCGATTGGTCATAACTTCTTCGTTATAACTCGGATTTCAGTGTTCTTTATGTTTTTGGAAACCTTATTACAAGCTCTACCACTTGGTTCATCCCAATTACGATTATTGATCAATTTATTTTTGACCAAAGTTTGACTGGTGTCACATTATCCTCCTGTTAAAGGGAATTTCGTCCCGAAATTAAGTCTAAAGTGATACTCATGGACTAGGTCTAATCTTTCCTTCCCAAGTGAATTCAGGTCCCCGGTTTGTAATCCAGCGAACCTTCACTAACGGGATAAGACTTTGCTTGGTTCTATTGATTTCCCTATCCATGGTTTTCATTGGTTCTTCTACAGAGTGTAGACTTTTTTTTAACTTGATTTCATTGAGTGAAATAACAAGTGTTTTATCGGATAGACACCTCTTTAGATTAGATATGTGAAAGATGGGATGAATGTTATTAAGTTTTTGTGGTGGTTTAAGTTTAAAAGTACAAGACCGATTCTGGTAAGAATCTCAAATGGTCCTATGTACCTTGAATTTTGTATTCCACGCTTTCTCAAGCGTATCTTGTCCTTCCAGGGTGAGACCTTCATATGACAAGGTCATCAATCCTGGAATTTCAAGGGTTTTCTTTTATCGAAGCTGTAGCTTCTCTGATTAACTCTGGAAGCTTTCTGTCGCTTCCTGATTCGTATTTTGTTTTTGGTAGTTTCTCGGATGAACTCCAGATCAGCGAGGGTGCTGTGTGGAAATTGGATCTCTAGCTAGTTGCATATTACCTAATTTAGTCCAGTGCAGATACGATCTGCACTTATGACCGCAGAAGGTTTCGAATGGAGCAACTTGAATGCTAGCGTGATAAAGGACTCGACTAATTGGTAAATGGATATCCCATTCTTTACCATAGTCGATCACATAGAATCATGACTACTCTGGTTCTTAGAGATTTTTGAGTGACTACCTGAACTGGGAGATGATTCTATTATCTCAACGGAGATAACAGACATTGGAATACCATGCACTCACACGTTCTAGTCATCTTCTCTACTTGCCTCATTTTTAGGTTTTAAGGCTTCTTGTTGAGCCTCCTTACTTTTTGTGGAGAGATTTGAAAGGATTATCATAGTCCATGATTAGCACTATGACATGGGTACCCTTTCCGACTTAGGGTGTTAGCTACTATATTGGCTTTATCGAGATGATAACGAATTTCAAATTCATAGTCATTTAGTAGCTCGACCCACTGTCGTGGTCTCACGTTGAATTCCACCTGATCGAATACATGATGCAGGATTTTGCTCCGAAGTTCATGATCAGACTCATACTTGGCTCATCCACCATTACCTCGTGTATACAAGTCATATATAATTTAGATTTCACAAAACGTTCGGATGGGTGACTCTGCCCCAGGGCCACAACCAAACAAGGAACAGGAGATAGGGCGGAATCACACATCCTTAATCTTGTTAAGTCTAACTTATATACCACTCTCGTGTATACACTTAGCAGTGATAGATTAACTTAATGAGTTCTTAGTCTCTATTCTTGAACTTGACCTGCGGTATAATGATTTTCCTACGAGATCTATTGAGGTACTTCGGTAGTTACTGATTTCTATGACTACTTCGGTGCTTTTCGTTTGAAGTTTCCTGTCTACTGAGTAGGCTAGAATTGCGTGATATCCTTCGCACGGGTACTTCTGAAGTTTTGAAATGAGAGACAGCCTAAGGGTTTTATGTAATGGATTGGAATAATTTCATCTTACGGCTGATTAAGGAAAAAGTTCTCTTATACAACATAAGAATTTTCACGTGGTAAGGTCCAAGCCAAACCATGTCGAATGAGGATGTCAGAATTTTCTCGACGAAATAGATATTAAGTCGTTCTGGGATGAATGATTACTAGGGTGATATCCTATAAACCTAAGTTTTCTACGCTTCTGGTTTTATCCTGTTATTATCCCTACAAACTCCTTTTTGATTCGAAATTGGCAGTTACTACCAATACGAGGGTTCTGATAATTTGAAACTATGAACTTTTATGAAACGATCCTTAATAGGTCTCTCTATAATCGCTTGGTGTATACAAGTCATGTATAATTAAGATTGGTAAGACCTTTGACTGAGCAACCCTGCCCTAAATCCACAACCAAACAAGGAACAGGAAATGAGGCGGGATTACTCACTCTAAGTCTTCAAATCTTAATTATAATTGACCCTTATGTATACACTAAGTCATCATAGCTTACCTGTTAGGGTTTCAAATTTTATATAATTGTTGTGATTTAATTTGAACGGAAGAGTAATCATAATTATAGATAGTTATCGGGGTTTGGAAGCGTACCAAAATATAGCAGGGTTCTTTGATGCTTTCCCATGTATTGGGATCAAAATCTTCCTGCTCCCCCGTCGTTCTTCTCTGTTTGACAATCCCTCTTGTAATGTCCTATTTCACTACAAAGGTGACATATGGGAATGGTTCCAACATCGGTGGTTGAAGTGATGAACTCAACCGGAGTTCTACAGATGCGGGCGGTATGCCCTTCATGTTGTATCTATTGCAATGCAGCTCTCGGCAAACTCCATGATGATGGTAGTTGCACTTGCTGCAGTGTGGGAGGTTTCCTAAGTATGGCTTGGTTGGTGCTAGAATAACAGGGCTGATGGGGGTATTGACTGCCCCAGTTCGTTGCCCTCTGTTAGGTTCTTGAGTTGAACAACTCCCTTTCGTGTTCTCGAACTTTCGTTTAAGGATATTAGGCTTAAGGTTCGAGGTGTTCTTACAGGTAGGTGCTTGTGGCTGTACTTGGCCATCACCACTATCGGGGTTACCGATAGCATTACTACTAACATTTGCATTGTTAGCATTAAGGTGTGCCATGAGAGCTGCTACAGCTGCTGTGACCACAGCTTGAAACGTAGCCGCATCTATCTAAAGGATTGGTGTTTTGCTGGTAGGTTGGTTACACTTCTTTGGAGTCATGATTCTGTTTCATGATAACAAAATGAGCTCGTGAGCGACGATAGTTGTCTCTAGATGTATTCTAACCATTTGTATCTATGTATAAATCTTTCGTTTTGTTATTTTGTTCTCAATGATTCGACCTGCATCCCTATGATGCAATCCTGGTAAGGAACAGAGTTAAGTTTTCTAGAATGGTTAGGAACCGAGTATCATCCGAACTTAGTTACCTTCGTTTGGTGAATATCGTTTCCCAATTTTCGAAAATATTCGAAAATAATTCATAACGGTGTCTACATAAAACAGACTTATGAATTTGAGAAGTAATCACTATCAATTAAGATTTCGTGATCTGATTTATTGTTATTAGTCGTGACCGGAAAAGAGGATAAACTCAAAACCTAATGTGAGTAATGAAATCACTAACTCACTAGGTTGAATCGATTTACTAGTTATTACTTAGACGAAAAGGTGCTCAAACACTTCTCATGAATCACACGTGATTTTCTTTTGTTCTCTGTTCTATTCTGGGTGGTAATGATTTGTTCTCTCTTGGTATCTATAGGGTGTCCTTCTCCTCTGTAGGTATATTGAATTCCCAGGCTGTCTTACTTCCGATTCTAACACTGATCCCTATTACTTCGTAATGAATATTTTGAATCTCGGAAGTTCATGCGAATCTCTCATTAGTGTCCTTAATAGGGTAAGGACACTAAATGATTTCTATAGTTTATTTACTTCACATATGTTTCTTTCTTGGGATTCTCCTAATGAAATTCTGTTGGATCCTCCTTGACTCTTCTATTTATTGCTGGAGTAACTATGTTTATCTAACGGGTTTATACGAGAATGGGAATGTCTAAAGAATCTATGAGAAAATTTAAATTTTTAAAAAGGTGATTCTTTCTGGTTCTTCTATAATCACATGGTGTGTACCGATTATATATAATCCAGATCAAAAAGACCTCTGAATAAGTAATCCTACTCTAAAACCACATCCAAACAAGGAAAAGGAAGTAGAGTGAAAATCACCTATTCTAAGTCTATAAAATCTCGGCTATATATAACCTTAACATATCCACTTAGTAATTATAGACTTATCAGAAAAGATCTTTTTAACATTTCCCCAAAGGTATGTAACATACCTCCCATAGTATTTTAGTCTTTATGTTTGGTTCTAGAATTCTTTTGGTACTTAGGTAAGTTTTAGACCAGTTGCAACACTACAATCACTCCCCCAAACACGTGTTGGTCATATCATGGATGAATATAGTTGATCAGGCTATATTGCTCCCAGATATGATTACGTCACTGTCTAGGTTTAACTGCAATGTCCAACATCCAAATACTTTTGTTTTGTTCTTCTTGTGATACTTATTCTGGTATATATACTCTGCATGTACTTATACTTTTATAAAATATTGTTATATTTTTAAAGTATAACTCTTGGTCAGAGTGTTTTTATCCCAATGGGTTTATAGTTGTATATCTTTTATAACTGATATACTGAGTTCACTATAAACACTGCTCTGATACCAATCTGTCGCACCCCTAAACCAGAACAGCGGAAACGTTCGAGGGCAGAGGACTTTAGGTAACTATCACAACACATGCAATATAGTAATCAAAGTACAAACAACCATTGCATTAATAAGTATAAATTTTACATAAGTGTTCAAACATTACATATTCAAACACCAAAGTAGGTACTATAGAAGACAAGAGTCGCAGTACGGTACTAGGTAGTCTTCTCAAAAGCTTCGGGAGTGTACCTGTCTATTGGATTCCTGAGAATACAAGTTATTTGGAAAGAGTAGATCAGCATTTAAGCTGGTGAGTTCATAAGTATTTTAGTTATGTTAAGTATACTCTAAGTTCTTTGGATAAGTTCACTGGTTTCTCCAGGAAATCCTATATTTCCTGAGGTGATTAACTGATAACCTCAATAGTTTCCCTCTGTAATTACTTAGTTGAAACTGGTTATATATAACCCAATATCGAATGGACAGTTAAATGGGTGTATCTGCCCTAAGCCCACAACCAAACAAGGAACAGGAAGTAAGGCGGAAGTCACACATTTCACTGTCAATCGGATATTACTTATGTACAACTCTGATGTAATAACTAAGGAATTATAGAATTAACCACTAAAGGTCTTTTATGTTATACTAGTTTACGAAGATTGAATGACTAAGTTTCATTTGATAAGTGGTTTAATCGCATAAACTGTTTCTTTTGTATGAGTGGTTTAATCCCATAAACCGTTTCATTTGTAAAAGTGGTTTAATCTCATAAACTGTTTCATTTGTAAAAGTGTTCTTAGTTATATTTGTTCTATAGTAAAAACTTTAGTATTAATCGTGGAGAGTATTGTATTATCCATAATACTACATTGTGGTTTTAAATGTTCAAAACCAGAAGTACAATACTTGATTTCATGATACGTAGCTCTTACTGTAAGTAAAAGCTACTGAAGGTATACTTGGTCGGGATGTAATTAACTTTTCTTACTGTTATAAGAGAAGTATATTACTTTGTAATACACTCGTTGTTTTACCCATGTGAGTTCTATTAACCATACTAATATGACTGATATGCCTGCGGTGACGTTCTTCAGGCGTCAGAATGGAATGATATTTGACACCCTAGGCCTACCAGCCAAACTGTAGCGAACAGTAGAGGTGTGGGATTGTCAGTCCCATATAGATCTATACACAAATTCACGCTCTCCCTACAAGAGATTCTGGCTAATAGTTCAGGACTTAAAAGGTCGTACTTAGATAAGTACACCGTGAAGGGTCTCACAAATTTATTGTTTCAACGAGATTTACGATGTATTATTATTACCCTCTGAATGCTAACTCTGGTACTTTGTATCGTACCCTCGGTTAATGAAAACCCGGTATGATGTATTATTACCTTGTGTTTGCTAACTCTGGTACTCTGTATAGTAATGTTGCTAATGCAAACCCGGAATGATGTATTATTACCCGTGATTGCTAACTCTGGTACTCTGTATATCGTACCTTTGTTAATGCAAACCCGGTATGATGTATTATTACCCGTGATTGCTAACTCTGGTACTCTGTATATCGTACCTTTGTTAATGCAAACCCAGTATGATGTATCTTTACTTCTTTAATATGTTGTTCATATATTAAAGGTATTATACATATCTTGGTATAGTTGAATGAATTTTGGTAATTTCCTTGGAAAGTATATAGTCGTGAATCATATTTGTATATTTAGTTTTGAATCATAAATTATACCTATTATAATTTATATGTTCTATCTGATTAGCATGATTTTTCATAGATGAACACCTTTGCCCAGCCTGATACAAAGGTATTCATACCAAAAGGAGTAACCTTTGGTACTCATATGCGTATAATATATATATATATATATATATATATATATATATATATATATATATATATAATTAAGAAGGAAACGACCTTCGGACAAATAACACAACCTTAATTCCCCATCCAAACAAGGAAAAGGATATATGATAATTCATTAGTCTTAAGCCCTTCAAATCTTATTTATATATTTATACATATATAAACATGATTTTGGCATTTATACTTTGAAATAGATTATAAAACATTTTTCAAAGAATTTAATGGAGTTTTACATGACTTTAAAAATTTAACATGACTTCAAGTCATTTTGAAAGTATTTGGTAATTCTTAAAAGCATACGGAAATACTTTGTGTGATTATTAACACATACAGTTATTAACACAATTTATTATTGTGTTAAACTTGTATTCCCCCCCTAAAAAGTATTTAAAAACCATTGAAAAGGTAAATCATAGGGGTATGAACACACTTAGATAAGCGGTGATTCAGGTAGCGTTTTGTTTCCCGTAAAGAGTTTATTTGACGAGAAATCGGCTTAAATCGGGCAGAGTTTCGACAGGAGAGAGGATAACTTCTCGAGAATTCTGGGGCTCCGGGGCTTGCTTCGGGCTTTAGACACGATACCGGGGCCTTGGGGGGTCGTTTGGGAGTTTATGGAAGTGAAAGGGGGGTGAAAGAGGACCAAAAATGGGGTGAAAAAGTGTAAAAATCCGGAGAGTCTCGCGGGCTATTTATAGTCCGAAGCCTCGGATCCGAAGCAGAGGGAAGGAGACACGTGTCTCGGACAGGTGGCGAAGTGGTGGTTCGGCTCGGATAGGTGGCTTCGGTTCGGACAGATGGCTCGCAACTGGCAGCTTCGGATTGGACCAGGCTTCGGTCCAATAGGAGGAGGGCACGAGGGTCCGAGGAGCATCCGAGGAGGGTGTGTGGTGTGTCTCTTGCGAGGGTGTCCGAAGCTTAGTGGACCGTGGAGTTGGTCCAATCAGAAGGCGACACGCGAAGCTCGGTCCAACCAGAAGATGACACGTGGAGGCCTCGCATGCGAGGGATGACGTGTCCGAGGGTTATGCTTGCGAAATTTCCCGGTTTTCAACTTTTCTTGATTTTTGTGCCAAAAACTTGCGAAAATCATAACTTTCGAATACGAGCTCCGTTTTTGGCGTTCTTTATATGCACGCGTAGGTAAAATCATACTCTACGACTTTCGTTTAGACTTAATCGGCTAATTTTGATTTTATTTTATATATTATTATTTTAAACATCCCGGGACGGGAATTCGTTAAAAAATCATAACTTCTTCATCCGACGTCCGTTTTTGTCTGTCTTTTTACCGTTGTGCTACTTTTGATGAGACCTTCGATTCTCGTTTAAGTTGCATCGGGTAAATATCGATCGATTTATATTTCGAATTTTTAGTTGTCTACTGCTAAACCGAAACTTCGAAGAATCATAACTTCCTCATATGAAGTCAGATTTTGACGTTCTTTTTATGAACGTTCTCGGTTTAACATATTATACAACTTTCATTTAGATTGTTAAGGCTAAAAAGCCTTTTATCAAAAATTCACTTTTTACACTAAACAGTGTTTTGCCGGTTTTATCGCGGATTTTCGATTGGTCATAACTTCTTCGTTATAACTCGGATTTCAGTGTTCTTTATGTTTTTGGAAACCTTGTTACAAGCTCTACCACTTGGTTCATCCCAATTACGATTATTGATCAATTTATTTTTCACCAAAGTTTGACTGGTGTCACAATTCTTAGGATAGATCCTTAAGAAATAAAGAAGATAATGGGGATGGATAGTTGGGTTGATTGTTAATGATTAAACATAATTATATTATCGTGGATTAAAAACCCTATGTACTCACCAGGTTTCCCAAGCTGACCCACTCAAGTTTATGTGTATCACAGGTGTCGATACGAAGCTAATTTACACTGAGAGATTAAGGAAATGTAGATCACTAGTGTAAAAGAATGTAAGGTATGTTTATGTTCATGTTTCTGTATTGACGATGACATCCCAAAGTTTTAAAAGAAATGAAATACATTTCTTCGGAAATGATTTGATAACACATTTATCATGTTTTTCTGGGAACAATTTCCACATCACTTTTCTTTATAAAGGTTACTCTGATTTTCAAACAAACCATAAACAAATCGGTCTTTTATGGCCGTGAAAATGGGGATGTCACAGTTGGTATCAGAGCATTATTTTAAGCGAACTAGGAATTTGTAGGATATCTAGACTTAAACTTAGAACGCTAAGCGATGATTGTGAGATGACTGTCTACCATATTTTAGACACAATCACTAGTTTATTTTAGGAAAGATGCCTAAAATGCTTTTATGTGCTAAATGATTTATATTATAGCTATAAAAATGCCTTATATGCTATTATTTGATCGGATCTATTGTAACGCCCGGTTCCCGGTACGTATTTTTAATATAAGTTTTTATATATTTACTCTGGGACTCCGAGAGTTGGAGGCCCCAACTCGTCAAGTAAGTGTGACTCTTTGGACGCGGGTGGAAGAATCTACTCGCCGAGTCGGAAGCCCCGACTCGACGAGTAGACCTGTCTGGATGAAACCCTAAATTTGAGGGTTTGCACCCTATTTAAACTACTTATAGGTCTCCACTCCAACCTCCATCACCCTCAGACTTGTTGGATATAGTGTCTAAGTCCATAACTATATTTGGTATGTACTTGACCCGACCCGGCATGGTCCATTTGGGTTGCACTTCACCCGAACAATTTATGGATAATATTTTGAGAATAGTATAAGTTATGATTTATTAATATATTATAAGTTCTAATATATTAATATAACATCATATTATTTAATTAGTATTGATCTATAATTAATTTAGAATTAATTTAGAGATCAAAAGTATGACTAATTAAATATGGGCTCTTGTATTTATATAGTGTGGGCTAATGCTTATTTGGAATAGGCTAGGCTTGCATGGAAAGTCCATGGATACTCCATGGAGCTTTAACCCATGCATCTCATGGAAATGAAAAGACATGGGTATTAGGGTTTACATTGATGTAACCCTAATCCACCACACTATATAAAGGAGGCTTTGGTTCTTGAAATTGCACTAGTTGATGTGAGTAAACTAAGAGGGCCGATTTCAAGAAGGTTGTGACTATTCTCTCAAGTTTCCAAGTTTGTGGTGATTTGTGACTTCCCTTTGAGGCATCCACACTATTGGTGCTAGGCTCTCAAACTCCAAGCAATCAACTACTACTACAAGGTAAGTAATTCTACTAGCTTTATTTGATTCAAGTACCCCATGCCATGCTAGTTAGGATAAGAACCTTGGAAAAATAATTATTTGAATGTATCTTAGTCAAACATAGATCCAAGGTTTCTATGGTTGCATGTACACCATAGGAGTGTTAGAATGCTCAAAACCCATCAGTGGTATCAGAGCATAGGCTTGTTTACTTGATACTTGATGCAAATTACTTGAAAATCGAATTTTTTGTTCACTGCACGTATGAACTCGCCGAGTCCATGGGGGGACTCGACGAGTCCATGAAGAAATGCATGCTACTCGTCGAGTCTGTTCATGCACTCGACGAGTAGAGGCTTCAGTGTCCAGATTTTCGAGTTTTGCTGCTGGAAATGGACTAGAAACATTACCCTAAACTGTTTTGGTGTTATAAAACCTGTTTTAGATGGTGTAATGTTTATGCTAATCCATTTACAATGGCTATTATCAAAAATTACAAGTTTTATATAAGTTATTTATGATTCTTGAAATTATTGATAATCATGTTCTTGAACTTATGAGATTAGATGATCATAGGAATTATTTGTAACCTCCTTGGTAGTTTAATTCTTGATCATTATGTGTTTTAATGGAGTCCATAACTTGTCCTCAAGTTATGGAAAACCAAAGGTCACACTTTAATTAAAAACCATTATAAGAACACATGAGTTATAAAATGAAGAGTCTTCATTTTAATACTCAATTAACTCATAAGTTATGAGAAATGTAAAGTTTTGAAAGTTTACAAAACTTGCCCTCATGTTTTGGAACAAGTAAAGTCATATTAAAACTTTAGTTCCAACCCTTAGAATTTTAATTATCAAAATTCAACCCTTATACTTTATAATATTATAAGTTAATATATATATATATATATATATATATATATATATATATATATATATATAAGAACAAAGTCTTCTTACCATTAGTAGGCCTCATTCACGAAGCCAGTCTATAAGGGGGATATAAGGTTGTTGCCTATAAAATGGCAACTTAATGGGTGTCCATTCTCACCCACTGCTTCCTTGATCGGTGGAGGGTCGTTAGCCGAAAAAGGTAGGACAAGGGCTATAATTCTCATTTAAGTATGATGAATACACTAAAGTAACTAAACCCTTATTAGATTCCCAATCTTAGTTACTTTAGGAAAATGTGAATAAGGTGCTAATCCATGAAATTACACTTTGCACTTTGATTAAGTCGTTAGTGGAGCGTGTGTGGTTAACCGGCACACTAAACTGGACTTATCAAGGTAGGCAAAGGGTGACTTAATGTTTATCATAGTATCGATGGAGCGTGTGTGGTTAACCGACACATCGATTGAGGGGTAGTACATTAAGGGTACCAAGTAATTTGCATGGTTACTTTACACCTTGTTTTGTGATCCTCGGCATCCCAGCCACAAAACTTGAAGGGCACACTCGAGATTGAAACATGCCATTGAAAAGTTCAATGAATCTCAAAGAATCTAGGAGTTTCTAAACCAATTAAAACCTAAATATTTTGTTTTTCATGGTGGAAATTGGTGAATCGTCATTCACCTACCTTCAAATATCTTATAGCTTAGATTACGGCATCCCTCTTCTAAGTTATAAAATATTGTGTTGGGTCCTAGCCTTAATATTACATTTGGGTGTATTATTAAGGACTATCTTTACATCTAATCCAATCTATTCTTTCTTCTTTTCAGATGTCTTCCAATAACAATGCTTCTGGCTCAAACCCTACTGGCTCCTTCTCTCTCATGAATCTTTGTGGGAGAGTCATCTTTGATGGATCCAACTTTATGGATTGGATCAGAAACATCAGGATGGTCATTCGTTATGAGGACAAAGAATATGTCCTTGATAAGGAGCTAAAGGAGATTGATGAGTCAACTGCTACTCTAGAGGAGATTGTTGCATTTCAGGCACATGAAGGGGATGCTACTAAGGTAGCATGCATCATGATGGCCACTATGACAGCTGAGCTCCAAAAGTCCTATGAGGACCATTACCCTTTTGAGATGTACATGGATTTGATGGACCGCTACCATCAAAGTGCTCGTCAAGAAAGGTATGAAATTATCTCCTCCATGATAACTACCCGAATGAAGGATGGTGAGACCATCACGACCCACATACAGAAAATGCAAAGGTTTGTGGATCGTTTGAAGAAACTAAATGTTGAATTTCCTGAGGAGATGGCAATAGATATCATTTTGCACTCCTTACCTTCATGTTATGATCAATTTAGAATGACATACCACATGAACAAGGAAGAAGTTACACTTAGTAAACTTCAAGGGCTTTTAAAGACTGCAGAAAGTAGTCTTAAAGGCAAGTCGGGTGTTCCTACTCCTCCTACTCCAACTGTGGCCAATGTCTTGGCAATCGGGCATGGCAAAGGGAAGAAGAGAAAGAACCCTTCTAAGGGTACCAAGGGTAAGACCATTGAAGGCTCCTCTTCAAGCAAAACCAAGAAAGGTTTTGTCACTCCTTCTGCTAACCCTAATGAGGCTGAATGCTTCTATTGCCATGAAAAGTCGCACTGGAAGCGAAACTGCCCAAAGTACCAGCAAGATGTGAAGGATGGGAAAGTAAAACCCAACCATGCAGGTATATACACTATATTGTCTAATAACTTACCTCATTCTAAGTCTTAGGTCCTTGATACAGGTTGTGGAATTCACATATGTTCTGATTTGCAGGGACTAAAAAGAAGTGAGAATGTGGAGCATGGAAAGATAAACTTGATCATGGGGAACAGGAAAGCTTCACCTGTCACCAAGATAGGAGTTTATTCCTTATTTCTCAATAGTGGGTTTACATTAGATTTGAATAAATGTTATTATTCGCCAGAAATGGCAAGAAATGTTATTTCCTTTCATGCATTGTATAAACAAGGTTTTACCTTTTATTTTGATAATAATAATGGTGGTGTTGATGCTTTCTTTAATAATGTTCTTTATTTTAAAGCATTACCTTGTGATGGTGTGTATGAAACTGTATCTATTGTAGTTAACCAAGGAAATAATGTATTGTGTATTGATTCTTCCACTAGCTTAGATAAAGCATCTTTATGGCATTGTCGTCTTGGACATGTAAGCAAGAAACGCATAGGCCAACTCCAAAAGGATGGAGTCTTGGAATCATTTGACCTAAAATCAGATGATAGTTGTGAATCTTGTTTGCTTGGAAAAATGACAAAGTCACCTTTTACTGGCACTTGTGCTAGGGGTGAAGGTTTGTTGGACCTCATACACACGGATGTGTGTGGACCCTTCAGAACCGCCACAAGAGATTCTAATCGCTTCTATGTGACTTTTACTGATCATTTTAGTAGATATGGATATGTCTACTTAATCAAGCATAAGTCAGAAACCTTTGAAAAATTCAAAGAGTTTAAGCAAGAAGTGGAGAATCAGTTGGGCAGGAACATTAAGATGCTTCGATCCGATCGAGGTGGTGAGTATCTTAGTACTGAGTTCCTTGACTATCTTAAGGAATGTGGGATTGTCTCACAATTGACACCTCCTAGGACACCACAGTTGAATGGTGTAGCTGAGAGGCGCAATCGGACCTTGTTGGACATGGTTCGTTCCATGATGAGTTGAGCTTCGCTACCAATCTCATTTTGGGGGTATGCCTTAGAGACTGCCGCCCATATCCTTAACCTAGTCCCTACAAAGAAGGTTGCCAAAACACCTCACGAGATGTGGACTGGAAAAGTTCCCAATCTAGACCACATCAAGATTTGGGGTTGTGAGGCTTTCATGAGACGCGAGACTCACGATAAGCTCGAACCTCGAAGTAAGAGGTGTATTTTCATCGGCTACCCACATAAATCCTTTGGTTACTTCTTCTACAGACCCAGTGATAATGTGGTATTTGTAGCAAGAAGAGGAGTCTTTCGAGAGAGAGAATTCATAAGCCAAGGAGACAGTGGGAGGCAAATTGACCTTGAGGAAATTCAAGAGTCAAGTGGTGAAGGAACCTCAACCCCTAGCCCTCAACCTGAGGAGGAAACTCCTGTTGAGCCAATCGACAAGTCTGAACCTCTGAGGCGTTCCACAAGGGTTATGAATGCACCTGAGCATTATTATGGCTTCCATATTACTGCAGAAGGTGAGACACTTATCAGTGATGCGACATTGGTAAGTCTGGATGAACCTAACAGCTATGAGGAAGCCATGGCAGGCCCCGAGTCTGCCAAATGGAAAGAGGCAATGGACAGCGAGATACAGTCCATGTATGACAATCAAGTTTGGAACTTGGTTGACAATGTACCAGGTCGTAAGACAGTTGGGTGCAAATGGATTTTCAAGAAGAAAACCGACATGGATGGTAATGTACACACTTACAAGGCACGACTGGTTGCAAAGGGTTATTCTCAAACTTCGGGAGTTGATTATGATGAGACCTTTTCACCAGTGGCCAAGATTAAGTCTATAAGGGTTCTGTTAGCCATTGCTGCATTTCATGACTATGAAATATGCAAATGGATGTCAAAACCGCTTTCCTTAATGGAAAGTTGGCTGAAGATGTTTACATGGTTCAGCTAGAGGGTTTTGTCAGTACAGAGTATCCTAATAGATTGTGTAAGCTTGAGAAATCCATCTATGGATTGAAACAAGCACCTCGCAGATGGAATCTTTGTTTCGATGAGAAAGTCAAAGAGTTTGGATTTCCGAGATGCGAAGATGAATCTTGTGTATATGTCAAGGCTAGTGGGAGTATAGTCAGTTGTTTGGTATTGTATGTGGATGACATACTAATCATAGGAAATGACATTCCAACCTTGCAGGAAGTAACGTCCTGGCTTGGGAAGTGTTTCGCTATGAAGGACCTTGGAGAAGCTGCCTATATCCTAGGGATAAGGATTTTGAGAAACAGGAGTAAAAGACTAATTGGACTTAGTCAAAGCACCTATGTGGACAAAGTGTTGAAAAGGTTAAACATGCATAATTCCAAGAAAGGTGAGTTACCTATCCAGTGTAATGCCAGACTGAGTAAAACTCAGAGTCTGAGTACAGAGGCTGAGATAGCTGAGATGAGTCGAGTACCATATGCTTCCGCTGTAGGCTCGATCATGTATGCTATGACTTGTACTCATCCTAATGTTGCCTTTGCTTTGAGCATGGTCAGCAGATATCAGGGGAATCCTGGCAAGGCTCACTGGACAGCGGTAAAGAATATTCTCAAGTACCTGCGAAAGACTAAGGACTGGGTCCTTACCCTTGGTGGGAGTGATGACTTGAAAGTAGCAGGGTATAGTGATGCTAGCTTTCAGACTGACAGGGATAATTTCCGCTCTCAGTCGGGCTGGGTCTTTACCCTAAATGGAGGGGCAATTACTTAGAAAAGTTCCAAGCAAGATACAGTGGCTGATTGCACTTGTGAATCAGAGTATATAGCAGCAAGCGAGGCAGCAAAGGATGCTATATGGCTAAAGAACTTCATCGGAGATCTTGGAGTTGTACCAGCTATAAAGGAGCCAATGGAGATTTTCTGTGACTGCAATAGTGAGGTTGCCTTAGCCAAGGAACCAAGAGATCATGGGAGATCCAGACACATTGACAGAAAATATCACTTCATCAGACATCGAATAGAAGAAGGAATCCTCGTGGCAAAGAGGGTATCATCGGATGAGAACCCAGCAGATCCCCTCACGAAGGGACTGACTCGGGTTAAGCATCTCCAGCATGCTCGGAGCATAGGGATGAAGGATGATATTAGTTTTTAGTAGTTAGATAATTTTGAAATTTGTAAAGTGTAATTGACATTTGATGATAAATAAAAGCTGTTATTTATGAGTAAAGTGTTGCTATCTCTTGTCAATCGTTTACTATTATTTCTTTTTTGCATGTTTTGACTTCCAGAATAATTATGTTATGGTATATATCATATTATTCAAACTCTCCACAGTCGATCATATGTTAGAAGTAGATATGAATCAAGACTGTCATGGGTTGGCTTGTAGAGGTCTAAGATGTTAGACAAAGCAGGGCTACAACACTCATGAGTACTCATAAGTTCTGAGTATTGGATTCAACCCACGCTCACTGGTATCACTTCATGGAATTTATCTCGAGTGATCGTGAGACGGTAATATCATATAAGTCTTCAAACCTAGAGATATGATTTGTTGCCTATGAGTTAGTTATGCATTGATTGCACGAAAAACGCATTGGTAACTCGATGTTATAAACCGTGCCTTTGTGTGTAATTCAACAAGTAGTAGAACAAACATATGAGTCGAAGTTTATCTGTTCCTTCTAGGATTAGAAGCGATATCTGGGCCCCTCGATGATTTTGTTTTGACCTATGTACCGGGCCCGGTCAGAACTAAATTGATGTGTTCAGTTAAGTTCTATGTCAAACAAATCAGAAATCGGGAAACAAATGCTGGACAATAAGCAAGACCATGTTCCATGTATTTGTCCGGCCGATATCTAGAACAGAGGATTATATGATCACTTATCTAAAATGGCGCTTCATAGTTCAACAGAGTTTTAAGAGCTACGATTGTTGATCGGTTCCTGAAGTCATACTTGCAACTATAGTTATTAGACTCATCCAAGTGGGAGACTGTTGGATATAGTGTCTAAGTCCATAACTATATTTGGTATGTACTTGACCCGAACCGGCATGGTCCATTTGGGTTGCACTTCACCCGAACAATTTATGGATAATCTTTTGAGAATAGTATAAGTTATGATTTATTAATATATTATAAGTTCTAATATATTAATATAAAATCATATTATTTAATTAGTATTGATCTATATTTAATTTATAATTAATTTAGAGATCAAAAGTATGACTAATTAAATATGGGCTCTTGTATTTATATAGTGTGGGCTAATGCTTATTTGGAATGGGCTAGGCTTGCATGGAAAGTCCATGGATACTCCATGGAGCTTTAACCCATGGATTGTTGGATTAATGTCTAAGTCCATAACTATAATTGGTAAGACTTGACCCGACCCGGCATGGTCCATTTGGGTTGCATGGCATCATGCATTTGGATAGACTATAATGAGAGAAATAACACTTAAGGTTGGTTAATATATTATAAGTTCTAATATATTAATAAGGTTATTTAATTAGTATTGATCAAGAATTAATTTGGAATTAATTAAGTGATCAAAAGGAGACTAATTAAATATATGGGTTGATTGTGTAAATCATTCATTCTTATATATGTGGGCTTGTGATCCAAGATTCCTTATGTTGGACTAAGTCCATGGGGTGACCCATGGATACTCCATGGAGGTTAAAATCCATGGAGCATAAGGAATGGGTAAAGTTACGAGTTACATGGTGTAACCCTAATAGCCAACATATAAAAGAATCCCATGGCTCAAGAAATCGTGCACTAATGTGTGAATATGAGGGCTAGACGATTTCAAGGAGTGTTCCATTTCTCTTAAGTCATTCCATGTGCATTTGGTGTTGTGTGAACCATTTGAGGTGTCACACTTGGGGCACTAGGCACTCAAGCTTCATGGAGACAAGCTACATCAAACAAAGGTATGTATTCTATCCATTTGATTACCCAAGTATCAAGTATTGTATGCTAGATAGGGTAATACCTTGGAAAGTTCATAATTGCATGTATAATAGATAAAACATAGATCCAAGGTATTTAGGGTTGCATGTACACTTAGGAGTGTTAGAATGCACAAAACCCATTAGTGGTATCAGAGCCAAGGTATTTAGGGTTGCTTGTTTTCTTGTTATACTTGCAAAATTAGCTGAAAAATCGAATTGTATTAGTTTAAAAGTTATGCTAATTACTTGAAAAAATTTGATGTGAATTATCTTTGTTCATATGAGTTTATTAGATTAATAGAAAAGTTAATTGATTATGTGTTTTCAATCCATTTTAATCTAAGAGTTGATTCTAAAATGTGTTTTTGTAACTTGTCCTCAAGTTATATGAAAAGTCACATTTAAGTTTCATAAAACTCATAAAAAGTTGGCAATGGTTACAAAAATGAAGAGTCTTGTCCTCATTAAATGGTTTTATGACTTCATAACTTGTCCTCAAGTTATAGAGGTTCAAGAGTCACTTCATTAAATGATAAAATGTGTAACCTTAATTAGTTCCATAAGTTACAAAAATAAAGAAAAGTTACATTCTTTTATTAGTTTAAAGTCTTCCATAACTTGTCCTCAAGTTATGGAACTTGAAGAGTTTTTTTTTTAATTAAAACTACTTTAAACACATAAGTTATGGAATTAATTAGTTTTGAATATTTTCAAAACTTGCCCTCAAGTTTTGGAATTTGTAAAGTTTTCCCCATGAATACTTTAATTCCAAGTTAAGCCCTTAGAATTTTAAAAGTTAAAATTCAACCCTTATACTTTATAATATTATAAGTTAATAATATATATATATATATATATATATATATATATATATATATATATATATATATATATATGTATATGTATAAGAGCAAGTCAGTCTTACCATTAGTAGGCCTCATTCACGAAGCCGGTCTATAAGGGGGGTATAAGGTTGTTGCCTATAAAATGACAGCTTAATGGGTGTCCACTCTCACCCACCGCTTCCTTGACTGGTGGAGGGTCGTTAGCCGAACAGGTAGAACAAGGACTATAATTCTCCTTTCATTAAAAGTATTAATGATAAATACTAAGTAACTAAACCTTTTATTAATTCCCAATCTTAGTTACTTAGGAAAATGTGAATAAGTTGCTAATCCATGAAATTACACTTTGCACTTTGTTTAAACCGTTAGTGGAGCATGTGTGGTTAACCGACACACTAACCTGGATTTAACAAAGTAGGAAAAGGGTAACTTAGTATTTATCATAGTATCGGTGGAGCTCGTGTGGTTAACCGGCACATCGATTGAGGGGTAAATATTAAGGGTACCAAGTATATTTGCATGGTTACTTCACACCTTGTTTTGTGATCTTCGGCATCCCAGTCACAAAACCTGAAGGGCACACTCGAGATTGAAACATGCCATTGAAAAGTTCAATGAATCTCAAAAGATCTAGGAGTTTCAAATCCAATTAAAACTTAATTATATTTCGTTTTTCATGGTGGAAATTGGTAAATCGTCATTTACCTACCTTCAACTATTTTATAACTCGGATTACGGCATCCCTCTTCCAGTTATAAATAGTTTGTTGGATCCTAGCCTTAATATTTCATGTTGGGTGTTATATTAAGGACTTTAAATCAACTATCTTGAATATCTCCCAAAAGATGTCTAGCTCAGACATCTATAATCTTCCCAAATCTCTTGGAACTTTACTTCCTCCACCTCCTCCAATTATTCTCCCTAACCCACAAGTTCAAAGGTCACTCAATCCCTATTGGCAAGCAAGGTCTATGTGTGATCGCATCTTGGAGATGAAGTCACATATTGACAAGCCGGGAGAGTTGGGTGTCAAAGTCTTAAGAAGGTTGGATGTTCAATCACTTTCTAAGTCACTTAGTGAGTTCCTTTGGGACTACTATGAAACAGACTATGACATGACCCTTAATGATCTTATCTATTTGCTTGGTCAGCAATGATTTGAGGACTAGTAAAGCAAATTGATTAGGAGATCAACTTCCCTATGGACAGTGACAATGGTGACACTGGAAATCCAGAAAAAGCATTCTCTTCCCAATGGAAAGGGATTGGCCATAGTCAACCCGGTTGACCAGATGGTAAGGCTAAGTCTGAGATAGTCCCATTACCAAAGGGTCCATATGTTTATTTTGCCAAAGGAAGGGGCGTTGATTGCAAAGCTGCCAAATTTACCTAAGGATGTTAAAGTCAATAAGTTTGACTGTACATCTGGTAGAGCCCATTATCTAACTCTGTTAAGTTTATATTCTGAGATTCTTATTACATGATGTGACTTGGTCACATGTTGATGTTTTAAGAATAAAAAAAAAGTGAAGAAACTTAAAGGAAGTATATGTTGATTCTGATCGCGAAGATGGTTTTCGATCGCATGGTTCGGTGATCAGAATTTTGAGCTATTGCTTAGGAGTTATGATATATTGCTTAGGAATAGATAACAACAAGTTTTTCATATGCATTTGCATTGTAAGGATAAGTTTTTCTGGAAGTTTTAAAATAAAATAAAAAAACAGTTTTGATTTATTTATTTTAAGTATCCTTACAATGGCATTTGTAAAAAATTGTTGTTTACATGTTTCCATTGATAGCAATATTGGAAAATGGATTTGATTCTTTCATTTGTGGTAGTGTCTAAATTTACCAAATAAGGAAAGTTTCTCATCACCCAAGTTTCAATTGGACCGAAACTTGGAATCATGCAAGTTGTATAGTATGATGAATGAGAACTTTCAGCTTTCGAAAATTAAGACTAATTCCTTGTTCACATGTATATTTGAGTCAAGTAAATGACTAAAGGGATCGAGTACACATTCTTGTGCACTGGTCAAGTCCACCACAAAGATCGATAAGACTATTCGTCATGATTTACTATAGTTTAGTAAATATGGTTATACTTACAGGCTTAAGTGTAATTCTGAAGCATTGGAAAACTCTCGATGTATGGCAGAACGAATGAGAAGAATCAAATTAGGCAGAAAGATAAAAGTTTCTCAAATCTGAAAAGATGGGAGAGTACTTTAGTATCATGTTTTGTGATCATCTTAATGATTTAAGAACCACATCACAATTGGTCTTCTAAGGACATCTTAGTGCATTCTTATGACTAAGAAGAGGAGTCATGAATTGTTGAAATGGTTAAATCAAGAAGATGAGTCATACTTTGTTTCAAAACAAGTCTTAGAGTCATACTCCAAGACTGTAAGTTGAGTGACATATCTTAAAGAAAGGTTTATAACACTTGTCAAATGTAAGAGTAAAAGTGTCCTACTCTTGTACATTTGAAGTTGGTAAGTTGTGATGTTTTGGATTAAACAAAGACCAACTAAGGCCAATTGTGTGAAGTGTTTTTCTTGATAAAGAATCCGCACTATCCCTTGAATATTTGACAAGAGAGTCTTATATGTCAAGAGGACAGTGGGAGTCTTAAAGGTCTTGAAAGTCTCAAGAACTAATCAAGAGTAAAATCTGAGGTTCTTCACTAGCACACGACTTGAGGTTTATAACCTATCGTGTTGACATACTTCTATTTCTGTGCCCATTCCAGTTAAAGTTGGTTTTGCATATGAGTTCTTAGAGTTCTCAATTGGTTGCATAACAACTTGGAAGCAATGGCAGGCCCTTGTATTGCCAGGTGGCAAGAAATTAAGATTTAGTTAAGTCCATATGAGTTTGGATTTGTCACTAACCTTGTCTTGTGATTATGGTTTTGACAGATTCACATGGATAAGAACACATACACCATAAAATCTAAGGTTCATAAGGTTTCTCTCCGATTCATGAAAATGATGGTGAGGAAACACTTCCACCAAGTAGATTTGAAGCAGATGGCAAAAGGTCTAAACAATTGAGACTATGATTACGGCATCCCTTTTCATAGTTCTGAAATTGTTTAGACACACATGCATGCTATCTAAGGAAAGGTGTATGATTTTGATAAAGTTTTATCAAAGCATCTCGTATCAGAAATCTGAACTTTGGTAAGAAAGTCAATAAAGTATTGATTTCTAGAAGTCCAGCTGATTTCTGAGTACATGTCAAAGCTATTGGGAGCATAAGTGTTATGTTAATAATTATCATGTTAGTGGGAGCATGATAATTATTGTTAGTGTTGCAAGTTAGCAATGTTAATTATAGAAAACAAAAGTTTCAATTCGTGAGGCTGCAGGGATTGAAAAAGTTGTTTTGCTCTAATTAAGGGAGAGGATATTACTTTATTTCAGTTCTAAAGGCTTAGATTGAGACCTTAATCATCTTTAGTCAAGAATATATATATATATGAATTTCATGTTGGATTGGTTCAACTTAAGGAAATTCTATATATTGCGTTCTCAAAATTCGATTATGATTACGGCATCCCTCTTCATAGTCAAATTTTGAAAACATGGCAAATAAAAATATTGTAGCAAAAGACTGGTCTAGAATCATGTCTTTATGTGAGACATCATGAATCGTGTACCATTTGCTTTGGGTACAGGATCGATTGCATGTGCTATAATATTTGTCATTCTAAATTTTTCCAAATGCCCAGAGGCATTAAGAAGGGAAAAGGTCTAGAATTGGATATGACTAAAATGATTAAGAAATTGTCGAGGACAATCTGAGGTTTACCAAAGATTGGTTGCTCAGGGACAGTTGGAAGTATAGTGCTAATTTTGGAAGGACCATATTGACATATTCTGAAAAGAGGCATCTCTTGTTCAGAAGTGATAGTCAAAATGAGAATATGGAGTTGTCTCCATAGGTGGAAGTTATCTGTGTAAGATTAGAAAACTTAATGCAAGATGCATGTCCAAAGCAATGTACTTTGAATATGAGACTTAGTTTCCATGGAGTTGATCTCCATTGGAATACCTTATAATGACTGTTGACAAGTCTTTGTGACTTTGTACATATTCATTACAGGAGGGTCAGTGCATATAAGTTTAAAATCAGATAAATGATAGGAATTTGAAATTCTCACATTTTTCGATAAGGATTTGGGAGTGTGAAATTAGAATCATTGAAATTATGTTCAATTGGTTTATTTCACAAAGTAAGGATCATAGACAAACATAGAGTGCATACTTGGTGTATGGCAAAGCTATTGTTTAGAAAAACATAGTGTACATGCTTGGAGCATGGGACAACTAGTGTTTTTAATTCAGGTATAAAGTTGATAAAACCGAAACAATGAAATAATGAGTAATCAGTATGGTGATAAATAAAAGTGGTCTATTTATATTCATAGGGTTTGATACCATATTTGATTCATTTATTCTTGTGTTTCATTTTGCATGTTTTGACTTCCAGAATAAAATAGGTCATTCTTCCTGAATGACTAAGTTATTCAAACTATCCACTGTCGGTCATATGTTAGAAGTAGATATGAATCAAGACTGTCATGGGTTGGCTTGTAGAGGTCTAAGATGTTGGACAAAGCGGTGCTACAACACTCATGAGTGCTCATAAGTTCTGAGTATTGGATTCAACCCACGCTCATTTGAATCACTTCATGGATTTTATCACGAGTGATCATGAGACGATAATATCTTATATTCTTAAAACCTAGAGATATGAGTTGTTACTATGACTTGGTTATACATTGATTGCATGAAAACGCATTGGTAACTCGATGTTATAAAACGTGCCTTTGTGTATGATTCAACAAGTAGTAGAACAAGCCATATGAGTCGAAGTTTATCCATTCCTTTTACCTTCGAGATAAAAGCGATATATGTGGGCCCCTCGATGATTTAAAGATGATACATGTGAGTGCTTGGCCAAGCCAGGACTAATTTGATTTGTTCAATCAGTCAGTCATCATGAATCGGAAATCTGGAAACAACAAATAGACAGAGAGAATGATTGATAATCCATGTCTCAGTCCATATGATATCTAGAATGGAGGAATATATGATCCCTTATCTAATGGACAAGTCATTGATAAAGGTCAGAGTTCATCGACAAGGTCAGAGTTCGACAGAAGCTTTTGAGAGCTACGATTGCTGATCGGTTCCTGAAGTCATACGCAATAATAGTTTTAGACTTATCCAAGTGGGAGAATGTTGGATTAATGTCTAAGTCCATAACTATAATTGGTAAGACTTGACCCGACCCGGCATGGTCCATTTGGGTTGCATGGCATCATGCATTTGGATAGACTATAATGAGAGAAATAACACTTAAGGTTGGTTAATATATTATAAGTTCTAATATATTAATAAGGTTATTTAATTAGTATTGATCAAGAATTAATTTGGAATTAATTAAGTGATCAAAAGGAGACTAATTAAATATATGGGTTGACTGTGTAAATCATTCATTCTTATATATGTGGGCTTGTGATCCAAGATTCCTTATGTTGGACTAAGTCCATGGGGTGACCCATGGATACTCCATGGAGGTTAAAATCCATGGAGCATAAGGAATGGGTAAAGTTATGAGTTACATGGTGTAACCCTAATAGCCACCATATAAAAGAAACCCATGGCTCAAGAAATCGTGCACTAATGTATGAATATGAGGGCTAGACGATTTCAAGGAGTGTTCCATTTCTCTCAAGTCATTCCATGTGCATTTGGTGTTGTGTGAACCATTTGAGGTGTCACACTTGGGGCACTAGGCACTCAAGCTTCATGGAGACAAGCTACATCAAACAAAGGTATGTATTCTATCCATTTGATTACCCAAGTATCAAGTATTGTATGATAGATAGGGTAATACCTTGGAAAGTTCATAATTGCATGTATAATAGAGAAAACATAGATCCAAGGTATTTAGGGTTGCATGTACACTTAGGAGTGTTAGAATGCGCAAAACCCATCATGGATCTCATGGAAATGAAAAGACATGGGTATTAGGGTTTACATGGATGTAACCCTAATCCACCACACTATATAAAGGAGGCTTTGGTTCTTGAAATTGCACTAGTTGATGTGAGTAAACTAAGAGGGCCGATTTCAAGAAGGTTGTGACTATTCTCTCAAGTTTCCAAGTTTGTGGTGATTTGTGACTTCCATTTGAGGCATCCACACTATTGGTGCTAGGCTCTCAAACTCCAAGCAATCAACTACTACTACAAGGTAAGTAATTCTAATAGCTTTATTTGATTCAAGTACCCCATGCCATGCTAGTTAGGATAAGAACCTTGGAAAAATAATTATTTGCATGTATCTTAGTCAAACATAGATCCAAGGTTTCTAGGGTTGCATGTACACCATAGGAGTGTTAGAATGCTCAAAACCCATCAAGACTCTCTTCACGAAACCCTAATTAAATATTGAGTGTTCTTGAGCCTTTTTGTGCCATTTGTGTTTTTTAAAGCTTGAGAATAAGGAGGAGGCTTGGGAGATCAAGAGGAAGCAAGTAGATCCAGAGGTTTTAGCACATTTCCAACTCAGTTGAGGTATAAAGCTGATACCTTGACTATTCATTTCTTAGATCTCCAATTAGGGCTATTTTCTACCTTTTCTATGTTTTAGTGAAGCAATATTCAAGATTGTGTGTATTAATGCGGTTGTACTTCAGATCTTGAACCTTTAAGTGTTCCCATGGCATAAAGGTGCCAACTTTATGGCCATGGGAGTCCCATGCACCTTGTAGACTTCATTTTTGGTCCTTATGAGCTAGTTAACCCATGCATGCATGTAAAGTTTTGTAACTTTATGTGCTATATCGATCCTAGGAGGTCAGATCTATGTTATGGATACATTAAGCCCGAATGAAATCGACTTGGTAGACTTGGACTTTGGGGGACTCGGCGAGTCGCTCTTAGGACTCGGCGAGTTGGGTTGTGGTTCCCCAACCTTTTCTATTTCTGATCGATCTGGTTAAGTCTAGAAGAGGACTCAACAAGATGGACGTGAATATGGACTTGAAGATCAAAGAACTCAACGAGTTCAAGGATGAACTCGGCGAGTTCAAGGCAATGTCCCAACTTATATGAAGAAGAACCCGACGAGTTCAAGGAAGAACTCGGTGAGTTAAGGGCTAAAAACTTCAACTTGTATGAAGAAGGACTCGACGAGTTCATGGACGAGCTCGACGAGTCAAGAGAAAAAAGGTCCCGATTCTATATGAAGGAAAACTCGACGAGTTCTTGAAAGACTCGACGAGTAGGATCGAACCTCCAGTATTTTTGTGTATTATGGAACTCGACGAGTTGGTGGACCAACTTGGCGAGTTGATTCAACCAAATGTTGACTTTGACCAAAAGTTGACTTTGACCAGGGCGTTCACCTTGACTTTGACTTTGACCTGAGTTGACCCTTGGAAGTGTTATGAGTATAAAATGGTAATTAAGGAAGGTTGTGATGTGTAGAAGTTTGAGTGGATTCGATTCCAGCGTCGAGTACCGTTAGTTACTGCACGACATCGAGGTGAGTTACCTCCCATTAGAAGTGGGTCTAAGGCCACAATGCCGGCCCACTAGTAGGAGATGTTTGTTAGATGATTGTCTTTGTGATAATTATCTGGTATGTTATGTTTATGTATTGGTATGCTATGATGATATGTGATAATGGTAGAAAGGGTAGGATAGACCGTAGTACCGGTGGATAGGGCCGAAGGGGTATGTCAGCACCCAAATAAGCTAGGCAGTATATGATTTATATGTTATGCACTAGTATGATATATGGTAGAAGTAGGGGTGAAATAGTCCCCGGTACCGGTCGACCGGATCGAAGGGGTAGGCCAGCACCCTGATATGCTAGGCTAGGTACCGGTCGACAGGACCGAAGGGGTAGGCCAGCATCTTGATATGCTAGCTAAGTTAATGGTTGATTGATACTGAAGGGTTAGTCAGTACCCGGATATGTTAGACAATATATGTTATGTATTGTATGTGGTATGATGGGGGAACTCACTAAGCTTTATGCTTACATTTTTCAGTTTTGTTTTCAGGTACCTCTTCTTCGAAGGGGAAGGAGTCGGCACGGTAGCATCGCATCACACACACAGGATTTCCGCATTATGAGATTCTTGAGATTGTACTCTGACATTATTTACTATTTTATGATATGGTTTTGAGACACGTGACTTTGTTTTATGAAATGATATGAATCGATGATGTTTTTCAGTAAAATGTTTTATAAGTTACTTAATTAAAAACAAAAATTTTGGTCTTGAAAATTGGGATGTTACAAGTTGGTATCAGAGCCTTGGTTTGAGGGATTCGGACGCACCTTCGGGGGTGTGTGGATTCAAATCGAGGGCTTGAAAGATTTTTACAAGAAAAATAGTTTTTTCTAAAATTTAAAATAAGGAGTTTTGAGGAAGAACAAGGTGTGTGATGCGTGCAACCGGCCGAGCTCAAGTAAGTTTCCCCAAGATACCCATACATGTTATGATATGATATGATTATGATAATTGCATGCTAGATTAGGGCTACAGATCTAGGAATGATGACTTATATGCCTATTGTCTTTGTATGTGAACTGCATGCTAGATTAGGGCTAAGGATCTAGGAAGATGCCTTATGTGCTTATTAAGTTTTATGCTAGAAATGATTAGTCGATGATATGATGGCCTGAATAGGATATGTTTAGTATGGTTACTCAATGCTCGAATGTTGCTTGCTTTGTGCTTTTAGGGGTTCTAGTTATCTTTAGTTAACTAGTAAGTGAATAGGTTAAGTTACATATTGCGAGAACTAAATAATTTTCAGAAGGTTAGGTCTAGCCCTATTGCACAACTCTTGTTTGAGTCCAACCATTGTAGGGTAGGACCTCTCATTCGAAGAATTATCTGGTCTTAGTGATATGTAATGGTATTCGCAAGCTAGTTAGGTAAAGGTCGTAGGGATTCCTTATGCGGTTGATGGAGGAGAGTGGGTTGGAGAGTTACTCTAGGGTGAGCCTAGGATGAGATTAGTGCGGTAAACAGTAGCAGTAGAAGGGACTTGGTGAATTCAAGACAATCCTTGAGGAAAGTACGGATAGATGTGGAAGGTAGTATGGGCCCGTACTACTGAAAGCAAAGGATATGTACTCGAGTCAAGGAGGGATGAGATAGAACTAGGGAACTTGTAGAATGTGTGAGACCTCTCGAGGTTATGTATGACCCTGATGATTATGTGTTTTGTTTCAGAATGGTGGTGATTAAGCGACACAGAGGAGGAGGTTCAAGGTCAGGATCGGGTTCAGGATCAGGTTCGGGATCAAGTGTCGAGCCAGTCGATGAGGGACTACATGAGTTCATTGCTTCTGAGATCACGAGAGGCATCCTTGAGTCGACCCCGGTGATTTTCGGGTCGATCAAGGAAGGGATTATCGAGCTGATGGAGGATCGCCTCAGGGCATTTCGGAGTGACATGGCCGCCACTCAGTCAGGGACACACACACTCTCCTTCAAGGACTTCATGGGATGTGGTGCGCCAGATTTCCACGGGGTGAAGGACCCCATTGTTTCCAGGCGGTGGATTCCAGACATCGAGTCTGCACAGTTGACGAGCTTCTGCCCTGAGGGGTTGAAGGTATGGTATGCTACAGGGTACTTGAGAAACCGAGCTCAAGATTCGTGGGAGGTGGTTAGTGATTCGTTAGGAGCCCCAACCGTTGAGGCTATGACTTGGTCAGACTTTGTGACCAAGTTTAGGTTGAAGTTTGCGCCAGGTGTGGAGATTCAGCAGTTATCTAGAGAGTTTCTTGACGTCAGGCAGACGACAGAGACAGTGGCGAAGATTACCGCCAAGTTCAGGGAGAGGGCCTTACTGGTGCCTCAGTATGCGGGGGATGAGGAGATAAGGAAGACCCGGTACTATGAAATGCTGAGAGCTGACATCAAGAAACATGTCAGTTACTCATCATGTTCAACTTGGAGGACATGATAGCCAGGGCGATAGAGAGAGAGAGAGAGAGAGAGAGAGAGAGAGAGGGAGATTAATATCGAGCACATCCGTAAGAGGAAGGTAGAGACTGGGCATGTTGTTGGTTTTTCGGGGAAGAAACCCAAGGGATCCAACACTAGTTCAAAGGGCCAGCAGGACCAGAGCCGTTGTGGGAAATGCGGAAACACTCACGAGGGAGTTTGTAGATTGGGATCATCGGGCTGCTATAAGTGCGGCAAGCTTGGGCACTTTGGTAGGAATTGTACTGCTCCTACCCCCACATTTCATACATCAGACCTGATTTGCTTTCATTGCAATCAGAAAGGCCATAAAAAGGCCAACTGCCCAAGATTAACAGCAGCAGCGCCAGTGGCGGCGCCAGCTCCAGCGACACTGCGAATTACGGATGGCTGACAGGGCAGGACCGATGATCCGGTGGTGAGGAGCAGATCCTTCCAGCTGACCGCCGAGGAGGCGCGTGCCGTACCTGATGTGGTGACGGGTATGTTTTCTTCTCCCTAACTCTTATTTCATGTCGGTTATGATATTTATGTGCTATGTATATGTGTTATATTTAGGATCATTCCATGTGAACAGCATCCCAGTTCAGGTGTTATTCGACTCGGGGGCTACCAGATCATTTGTCTCTCTTGCGCTTAGCAAGAGGTTTTCTGAGTCTTCAGGCATGTTGGACTATCCTTTAGAGGTCGAGATTGTTGACGACCGATCTGTCCAGGCATCAGATGTTTTTAGAGATTGCGTGTTAAGATTGTATGACGAGCGATACCTCATGGATTTAGTTCCCATTCTGTTACGTGGAAACAAGGTCATCATCGGCATGTACTGGTTGCGCAGGGCTAGACGCTACCTTAAGCAGGGTTGCGCAGGGCACGTCTCTTATGTTATGGATACCCGGGAAGCGGGTAAGGCGACCGTGAGCTCTGTGCCAGTAGTACGAGAGTACCCGGATGTATTTCTAGAGGAGCTGCATGGGATACCTCCAAAGAGGCAGGTGGAGTTCCGGATCGACCTAGTCCCTGGTGTGGCTCCGATAGCCCAGGCACCATATCAGTTGGCTCCTCCCTAGATGCAGGAGTTGTCTACGTAGCTGCAGGAGCTGCTAGACAAGGGGTTTATAGGGCAGAGCAGTTCGCCCTGGGGAGCCCCGATCCTGCTTGTGAAGAAGAAGGACTGGTCGCATCGGATGTATATAGATTATCGGTATCTGAACAAGTTAACGGTAAAGAACTGTTACCCACTCCCGAGGATTGATGATCTCTTTGACCAGCTACAGGGGGCATCTTTCTTTTCATAGATAGATTTAAGTTCAGGCTACCATCAGATGAGGGTCAGAGACGAGGATGTACAGAAGACTGCGTTCCGAACTCGCTATGGCCACTACGAGTTCGTGGTGATGCCCTTCGGGCTCACCAATGCTCATGCCGCCTTCATGGATCTCATGAACCGCGTATGCAGACCGATGTTGGATCAGTCGGTGATAGTTTTCATTGATGACATCTTGGTTTATTCCAAGACGCAGGAGCAGAACGAGGAGCACTTGCGAGAGGTGTTGGATACCTTGAGGAGGGAGAGCTTGTACGCTAAGTTCTCCAAGTGTGAGTTCTGGTTGCACGAGGTGCGGTTTCTTGGGCACCTTGTCAACCAGAACGGTATTTTGGTTGACCAGGCCAAAATGGAGGCCGTGATGAGATGGGAGGTTCCGAAATCTCCATCTGAGATTCGGATTTTCCTGGGATTGGAAGGCTATTACCAGAGATTCATTCAAGACTTCTCCAAGATAGTCTTACCCTTGACCCGGTTGACGAAGAAGGTCGTGGTCTTTCGCTGGGGTCCTGAGCAGCAGGAAGCGTTTGATACATTGAGACAGAGATTATGCGAGGCGCCGATCCTAGCCCTGTCAGAGGGCGTGGAGGATTTTGTAGTGTACTGCGATGCATCCATATCGGTTTTGGGCGCAGTACTGATGCAGAGAGGGCACGTCATAGCCTACGCCTCGAGGCAACTGAAGCCTCATGAACCGAACTACCCGACGCATGATTTGGAGTTGGTGTCGTTCGTCTTCGCCCTCAAGATTTGGAGACATTACGTCTATGAGGTCCGTTGTACCATTTACACGGATCACAAGAGTCTGAGGTACCTCATGGGTCAGCCGAATCTGAACATGAGGCAGCGTCGGTGGCTAGATGTGGTGAAGGATTACGATTGTGAGATCCTCCACCACCCCGGGGAAGGCCAATGTGGTGGCCGATTCTCTTAGCCGCAAGGCGGCCCCGATCAGAGATATTTGTCTGCGGATGACAGTAGTGACTCCGCTTTTGGAGCAGATCCGAGAGGCTCAGCAGAAGGCTATGAAGGAGGAACATCGGAAGAGCGAGCGTATTGTAGGTCAGGTTTCCTCCTTTGACTATATTGATGGCCGAGGGTTGTTGACACTAAACCGCGGGGTTTGGGTTCCATATCATGGAGGTGTGAGCCAGGTTCTGATGGAGGAGGCACACAAATCCCGATTTTCCATTCATCCCGGGACGAAGAAGATGTATAGAGATCTTTGTCCTAATTACTGGTGGCCCTGCATGAAGCGGGATGTAGCCTGGTACGTCGAGAGATGCTTGACCTGCAAGAAGGTCAAGGCTGAGCACCAGAGACCTCACGGCAAGACGCAGCCGTTGGATATCCCTATGTGGAAATGGGAAGATATTACTATGGATTTCATCACAAAGCTTCCCAGGACCGCACGAGGGGTGGATTCAATTTGGGTCATTGTGGATCGGTTGACCAAGAGTGCTCATTTCATACCGATCTAGGAGAGCATCTCGGCCGAGCAGCTAGCTGATATCTACATCCGAGAGGTAGTAGCTCGACATGGAGTGCCAGTTTCCGTGATTTCGGATCGAGATGTGCGATCCACTTCCAGATTCCGGAAGAAATTTCATGATGAGTTGGGTACTCGTCTGCACTTTAGCACCGCTTTTCACCCGTAGACGGATGGTCAGAGCGAGCGGACCATCCAGACCTTGGAGGATATGTTGCGAGCATGCGTTTTAGACTTCGGTGGTAGCTGTGATACCTACCTTCCCTTGGAAAACTTTTCCTACATTAATAGCTATCACACGCCTATTGACCGTCCTCCCTTCTTGATGTTATACGGGAGGAAGTGCAAAACCCTGATATGATGGGGTGAGGTTGGACAGAGGGTCATGGGGAGTACCGAAGTGCTACTCAAGACGACGGAGAGGATCCAGCAGGTCCGGAGTAGGCTTCAGACTGCTCAGAGTCGGCAGAAAAGTTATGCCGACAAGCGTCGTTCGGACCTTGAGTTCCAGGTCGGGGATATGGTTCTCCTTAAGGTGTCACCTTGGAAAGGTGTCATCCGGTTCAGTAAGCGGGGAAAGATAGGCCCCAAGTACATCGTTCCTTTCAGGGTTGCAGCCCGGGTGGGCAGGGTGTCGTATAGGCTGGATCTGCCAGCCGAGCTTAGCCAGATTCATAGTACATTTCACGTCTCCCAGCTGCAGAAGTGCCTGGTAGACGACTCTGTACTGGTGCCTCTAGAGGATATTCAGGTGGACGAAAACCTGAACTACATTGAGCGACCAGTAGCTATCCTCGACAGGAGGTCGAAGGATCTTAGGAACAAGAGGGTTGAGCTGGTAAAGGTGCAATTGTAGCACCGCAAGGACTCAGAATGGACTTAGGAGCCGGAGGACGAGATGAGAGAGCACTACCCCGAGCTTTTTCCAGATGCAGCAGCAGATTTCGAGGACGAAGTCTAAAATAAGTGGGGGAGAGTTGTAATGTCGGTTCCCGGTACGTATTTTTAATATAATTTTTTTGTATATTTACTCTGGGACTCCACGAGTTGGAGGCCCCAACTCGTCGAGTAGGTGCGACTTTTCGGACGTGGGTGGAAGAATGTACTCGCCGAGTCGGACGCGGGATTATGTGTATTAATGGGGTTGTACTTCAGATCTTGAACCTTTAAGGGTTCCCATGGCATAAAGGTGCTAACTTTATAGCCATGGGAGTCCCATGCACCTTCTAGACTTCATTTTGGGTCCTTATGAGCTAGTTAACCCATGCATGCATGTAAAGTTTGCAACTTTACGTACTATATCGATCCTCGGAGGTCAGATCTATGTTCTGGATGCATTAAGCCCGACTAAAATCGACTTGGTAGACTTGGAATTTGAAGGACTCGGCGAGTCGCTCTTAGGACTCGGCGAGTTGGGTTATGGTTCCCCAACCTTTTCTGTTTCTGATCGATCTGGTGGAGTCTAGAAGAGGACTCAACAAGATGGACGTGAATATGGACTTGAAGATCAAAGAACTCGACGAGTTCAAGGATAAACTCAGCGAGTTCAAGGCAATTTCCCAACTTATATGAAGAAGAACTCGGCGAGTCAAGGGATAAACGCTTCAACTTATATGAAGAAGGACTCGACGATTTCATGGACGAGCTCGGCGAGTCAAGAGCAAAAAGGTCCCGATTCTATATGAAGGAGAACTCGACGAGTTCTTAAAAGACTCGACGAGTAGGATCGAAGTTCCAGTACTTTTGTTGATTATAGAACTCGACGAGTTGGTGTACCAACTCGCCGAGTTGAGTCAACCAGATGTTGAATTTGACCAAAAGTTGACTTTGACCAGGGCGTTCACCTTGACTTTGACTTTGACCTGAGTTGACCCTTGGAAGGGTTATGAGTATAAAATGGTAACTAAGGAAGGTTGTTATGTGTAGAAGTTTGAATGGAGTCGATTCCAGCGCCGAGTACCGTCAGTTACTGTACGACATCGAGGTGAGTTACCTCCCAGTAGAAGTGGGTCTAAGGCCACAATGTCGGCCCACTAGTAGGAGATGTTTGTTAGATGATTGTCTTTATGATAATTATCTGGTGTGTTATGTTTATGTATTCGTATGCTATGATGATATGTGATAATGGTAGAAAGGGTAGGATAGACCCTAGTACCGGTCGATAGGGCCGAAGGGGTATGCCACCACCCGAATAAGCTAGGCAGTATATGATTTATATGTTATGCACTAGTATGATATATGGTAAAAGTAGGGGATGAAATAGTCCCCGGTACCGGCCGACAGGATCGAAGGGGTAGGCCAGTACCGGCTAGGTACCGGTCGACAGGACCGAAGAGGTAGGCGAGCACCTTGATATGCTAGGTAAGTTACCGGTTGAATGATACTTAAGGGTTAGTCAGTACCCGGATATGTTAGACAATATATGTTATGTATGGTATATGGTATGATGGGGGAACTCACTAAGCTTTGTGCTTATAGTTTTCAGTTTTGTTTTCATGAACCTCTTATTCGATGGGGAAGGAGTCGGCACGGTAGCAGCGCATCACATACACAGGATTTCCGCATTACGAGATTCTTGGGATTGTACTCTGACATTATTTACTATTTTATGATATGGTTTTGAGACACGTGACTATGTTTTATGAAATGATATGAATCGATGATGTTTTTCAGTAAACTGGTTTATAAGTTACTTAACTAAAAACAAAATTTTTTGTCTTGAAAATTGTGATGTTACATCTATGGTCTGTTGCCGACCGGATCTGGAAACTTTTTGTGTTCAGATTTCTAAACGTTTAATTACGGTATTAGAACTGGCATGTAACTTTTCGGAATGATAAGGAGATTTACACATCGATCATAAATAAAATCTTTCCTAATTCTCGTCATTACACACCAAACATCTGATTTTGTGTATAGATCAACATGGTGAGAACTCGAAGCAGATTAGGAAACGCTAATGTAAATGTTGATCAGGAGCCTATGATTGAACGTGCACCAGAGGTAGCAGATGCACCCGAGCCAATCACAATGGCAGGAGTTCAAGCAATGATTTGGGCTATGATGGTCGAACAAAGGGAGGAGATGAGGCAAATTTTGCTTAATAGGGATGAACCTACCATGCCCGTTGAACAACCAGAACTAAATGACAGACAGTCAGAAGAAGGGAATTACAGCAGAACCGTTGGTCAAGCTGAACCGCCAGTGGTTAGGATGAATAACCAAGAGGAAGGGACCGAGAGAAACGAATGCAAGTATAAGGATTACACATCTTGCAAACCATCGACTTTCACTGGGAAAGAGGATCCAATCGGATTTATGGACTGGATCTCGGAGATGGAGTTGGCTTTCATAACATGTGGATGCAAAGGCAAGCTACAAACCACATATGCAGTGCATCGGTTCAGGGGTGACACTGTTCGCTGGTGGAAGACTTTGGGAAAGATCATGAGTCCCAATGAGCCACTGCAACTGACTTGGGTAGAGTTCCTGGTGCATTTCAAATGAAAGTTCTGCTCAGCCCAAAATCTGCTAGAGCTAAAGAACCAATTCCTAACATTGAAGATGGGCAACATGTCTATTAACGGATGCACCAATGCCTTCACCGACAAGATGGAATTTGCTTTGCGCATCGTCCCTGACGAACTAAAAAAATTTGATAAGTATACAAAAGGACTATCATGGGAATATGTTGTGCCAACACGCCAGGAATCTACCCTCGAGGCGGCTATCTGGGCTACTAAGTCTGTTGAAGAAATGATCAAGAGTAGAGCCACCAAGAAGGTCGAAGTTGGCGAAAAGAGAAAGCTTGAATGATCTTCAACGTCCAACGAGAAGAGAAAATGCTTGAAGTCTGGTTTGAAGAAGTCCGAAGGAGGAGGAGGTGAAGCAAGATGGTGCGATAAGTGCAAGAAGAAACACTTTGGAAAATATGGTGAGAAGGTGACATGTTTCAAGTGCGGAAAGTCTGGCCATTACGCCGATGAGTGTACATTCAACAAAAGGGTGTGTTATGAATGTAATGAAGAAGGGCACTTCAAGCAAGACTGCCCAAAGATGGAAGGAGCTACAAAGCAAAATGCACCGCCTTAGCCGAAGGCAAAAGCATTCCATATGATCCTTGATGAAGCAGATGAAAATGCAAGGAATCGGGAATGAGGACAGATACCCGAAGATCAAGCTATGAAGTAGCCATGCGGATAGTATCAGGAGGTGTAGCCTACTAGAGGCATAATATAGTTTGAACTTTAACATCTATGTAATCATTTCAAGAAGTAATATAAACCTTGGTTTTGTTATCTGGTGCGTTAAGTTGTTATGTGATTTTCTTGCATGGTGACTTGGAAAACTGCGAGACAATACTTGGGACGAGTATGAGTATGTGTGAATGTTAGTAGAGGCCTATACTACCGGAAGCACAAGACTCACGCTTCGACCAGGGAAAGTCACAAGGTTACCAAGAAGCTTGTAATTAATTCTGTTTTGTTCAAGTATGTCATTACCATCGTTTCGGTAATGACTAAGAAGATGATTGTTAATCCAACCCTAGTGGTCATATCAAATAGAGTCCGACTAAGATGACTATGTTACCAAAATCAATGTAGCATCTGACTTGAGCCAGACGATTGAAGTGAAAGATAATCGAAGCGATCAATAGAAGTATCGCGCCCGTTGTTAAGGTAAGAAGCTTGTAGCTAGAAGTGCTACATGCTAGAATGTGATTATATCACACTAGAACATGAAGGAAGGTATATTATGTTTTGTAATTTGACTCTAAAAGACCTGAGTCTAAGCGTTGCATCATACGATGAGGGGTCATTACAACATGACCCATCGGTCTATTGTAGTAATCAAATAACTTCTCTTAAGATAAATATGTTTAAGAAGAAGTAGGAGTTTCCAATCAGGATCGATTTTGTAACTCGATGGTCACGATTGGAAGTTCAACATAGGATAAAGAGCGGGTGCAAGATTGAGCACCACCAACAATCAAGAAGTTCAAGAGTTAGATACTCATTCGAAGGAATATAAGAAGTTACGGTTATTACCTATGATGAAGAGATAATGTATGGAGTCATTATACAACCCGTGTTCTATTGATGATTCCGGGACGTAATCATTCTAAGGGGGAGATAACTGTAACACCCGCAGATTCGGGCTAGTCAATAATAAGCGTTAAAAATGATTTTTTTTATTATCTAGAATAAATAATCTTAACCAAAGTAATAGTTATGGTCAACAATTGTAACATATTTCACGTAATAAAGAAGAATTATGTGAATATTATGTGTTTCATGATTCTTATAATATAAATAGGAAAAAATCAGTTGAATCGACCATAAATCGTAAAAATAAGTGTGCCAAAACACACACACACACACACACACACACACACACACACACACACACACATATATATATATATATATATATATATATATATATATATATATATATATATATATATATATATATATATATATATAAAGTACACGTCTCCCGATCCCGAAAATATAAATTTCATAGAAATCTGACTCCGTATGAATTAGATATGATTTTTATAAGATATAAAAGTCAGTCGTGCACAACGAATATATGACGTAAAAAAAGCTACGAAGAGAATGGTTGACTTTTAGCTAATGCAACCAAAATGAAAATCGTAGTACTCCTTAAAATAGGAATTTTGAGAAAAAGAATGCCAAAAACGGAGTTCGTATGAGAGAGTTATGATTTTAGCAAAATCATTTAATTTTATAAAAATATGGAAAAAAAATAAACTCAAAATTAGCTGACGGAGTCTAAATGAAAGTTGTAGATCTCGTCGATAGCTACGCGTGGATATAAAGAACGTCAAAAACGGAGTTCGTATGAACGAGTCATAAATTATAATAGCATATTTACGTATTAAAATAAAATGTAAATCATATATATGTATACATATATATACATATGTATATATATGATTAGAAAGGTATTGACGGTGCGGTCATTATAAGACTAGTGTTGAGTGATTTCGACATTCATTTAGTACAAATATCGTTAAATCCATCTAAAATAGTATTATAAATGGGTGTTTAGTCATTTATATAACTATAAGGTCATTAAGTAACTATAGATGGTAGGTTTTGAAAATTCAATTACTATAAGTAGGAGCCTCTAGGCTCTCATATTTCTTTCACCATTCTCTTGATTCATGAGTCTTTCTCTTCTTATCCCCCGAGCATTTTCGTCCCTCGTGATTCGAATTCTCTTTCTGTAGTTTTAGTATACTAAGGTGAGTGCTGAAGCGCTGCAAGAATCTTTTTTAGAAAGATTCAACGACGAAGTTTTGCCCCTGCAGAGCCCGACTCCTAGCCAAACCCCCTTGTAAGTAAGATATGCTTACCATACTTTAAGTATAGCTTGTATTTAAAATTAGTATTGTTATTATGAACTTATAATAAATATTTGAGCTAGTATTATGACTTATTTAAGTGTCGTTATAATATTTTTTTTAACTACTCGCGGTACAGGGAATCTGGTTTGAAGGGCCGCATAGGGTTGTTGGATTTCAGAACGGCTTAAATGCTAAAATGGTCATGTCCTCAAGTGTTTCATGTTTGGCCTCTGTATGTACATAGTGGTTGATAAGTATTGTTTAACTCTTATATAATAATAATAATAATAATACTAAGACTAATAATTAGCCACGGTAAATATTAGACTAAAATCTAGTGGTAATGATACTAGGTTTTGTCAGAGGAAAGTAAATTAATAGAAGCGAAGCGTTGTCTAAGTTCGGCATCACCACCTTAACAAGTGATTGCATAGTTACTTTCATCTTACACATAGATATAGATATGAAGTATTTTTATATAAATTATGTGTTATGTGTGCATATTATCTGTTTATTTGATATCTATGCTAGATGAACGATCTTATACATGTTTTAAATGGTTTGAACTGTATATGTATTTTATATCTACAAAGTATGTTGGGTAAAACATGGGTAGATGAATGATAAGGGATGAAAGTTGATATAGAGGAACATTGGCAGTTATGGACATAGTGCCCCATAGGTGAACATTAGCAGCAATGGACTTAGTACCCTATAAATGAGCGTTGGCAGCTGTGCCACAACCTGTAGATGTTTTGATCTACGATGTACGCTAAACATCCTAGCAGTTGCGCTCAATGGGTAGTATCGGCAGCTACGCCTAATAGAGAACATCATAACCTAGCAGTTGCGCCCAAATGACAATATCGGCAGCTGCGCCTAATACAAAATGTCATAATTCTGGCAGCTGTGCCTAAATGATAATATTGGCAGTTGTGCTTAATAGATAACATTGACAGGTGTGTCATTAGGCAAACGATGGACTTCGTGCCTATTCCTTAGGATAATCCTTAGGAATGAATGAGTGAATGATAAATGATTCTTAGGATAGATCCTTAAGAAATAAAGAAGATAATGGGGATGGATAATTGAGTTGATTGTTTAATGATTAAACATAATTATATTATTGTGGGATGAAAACCCTATGTACTCACTAGGTTTCCCAACCTGACCCACTCAAGTTTATTTGTATCACATGTGTCGATACGAAACTACTTTACACGGAGAGATTAAGGAGATGTAGATAACTAGTGTAAATGAATGTAAGGTCTGTTTATGCTCATGTTTCTGTATTGACGATGACATCCCAAAGTTTTAAAAGAAATGAAATACATTTCTTCGGAAATGCTTTGATAACACATTTATTATGTTTTTCTGGGAACAAATTCCGCAACATTTTTCTTTAAAAAGGTTACTCTGATTTTCAAACAAAGAATAAAAAATCGGTCTTTTCTGGCCATGAAAATGGGGATGTCACATAAATTCAACTCACAACATAACAACAGTCAATATAAACTTTAAATAAAAAATTAATGCATAACAAATAACGAAAAAAAATTAAACAACAAATAAGAGATTAAAACATTAAATTCAACATTATCATAAGGAAAAAAGCACTATTTTTTCATCATAAAGAACTACCACAAATGTAAGTAGGAAATAAGTAGAAAACAAAACTTAAATAAGATTTATCTACAAAAATCGACATACCTGATATTGATTCATCTTCGATTTCAAAAATCACCGGTTTCCAGAGCTCATATATCTCACCTCGGGTGCGTTGAATGATTGTGGCGACGGTGGCGATTCACGAAAGTAGCGGCGCTAGGGTTTCATATTTGAGATATTTTGGTGTGTGGTCCACATCTACCACCATCGCCAAATATCATATGCCGCCATCAAGCATCACCAATAGTGTCTCCATTATTGGTATCTTTCCCTCCATTTCATATCTGCATAATAAATTATAATTCACAACTTAAATATTATGTTCTCGGTTTAATAAACGTATTAATTCACTCATTCACAGTTTAATACAAACTAATTCTAAAAACTAATATATATTTATACATATTTATACAACATAACAAATATATATTTACAAACAAACTAATACAAAAGATTTATATATAAGTCATTCATATTTTAATATAAAATTTATAGTCCATTCACAGCTTAATACGTAGTCCATTAACAGTTTCATGCAATACATTTATAACTTCCATATATCAATCCAACAAACTTTGATATTATTTATAAATAATGAGATATTGTTTATATATAATGAGATTGTATCATCGTTTAGTTAAAGAAATATTTACTAATACATCTCCACATTGATTTTAATTACAACTTTTGAGTAACATAAAATATATATATATATATATATATTTTGATAACTATGTTATCAAACTGAGAAATAACTTAAATAACTTAAATTGCATGCCATGTTATAAACTAAAAAAATTATTTTAGATATATATATATATATATATATATATATATATATATATATATATATATATATATATATATATATATATATATATATATATATATATATATATATATAGGAGGGTTCAATTGAGAAAAAAAAAGGTTGTGAATGAGGGAATCATTCTCAGCCACACATTTGTTTTGCCGCAAAACACTTAGGCGTACAAGCGGAAATGGATAACGGATACACATGTATTTTCCAACCAAACATGTTTCTTTAAACTATGTTAATCGTTACGTTATAAAAAAATTATTTTAAATATATCAAAATTCATAATTTTTTATTCTCTATAAATAGACATCCATATTGATATAGTTGTAAGATAAAATAAAAAATTTATATTTTTTAGAGTTTCAGCTCTAGTTATTCATAAGTGAATAAAAATCGATCAGATTTTTATTGCAGTGTATTTGTTATTCATTTATGAATAAAACGTATGCTTAACTTTTTTACAGTTTAACTATCATTCATATATAAATATAACATGTAATAAAAAAAAATTATCTAAAAAATATTTTTTCACATCATCTTTCGTCACATGTTATATTTATATATGAATAAAATGTGTATTAGTGGTCGTCAAATGTTATATTTATATATAAATAAAAAATTATTAGATTTTTTGTTACAGATCATTTGTTAGTCGAATATAAATAAGTAGTATGTTAATAAAAGAAGACATGTTTTAAAATTTGAACTACTTATTAATATATGAATAACAAATGAAATGTAACAAAATTATGATAAATGTGTTTTTTATATATGAATATTACTTGTGAGGAAGACTAATACATGTTTTATTCATATGTGAATATAACATGTGACGAGAGCTGATGTAAACTGTAAAGAGTTTATATATGTTATGTTTATATATGAATGATATTTAAACTGTAATAAAAAATTAATCATACTTTTTATTCATAAGTGAATAACGAATGTACTATATTAAAATCTGATGCATTTTTATTCACTTATGAATAACAAGAGTTGAAACTATAAAAAAATAAAAATTTTATTTTATCTTAAAACTATATCAATATGGATATCTATTTATAGAGAATAAAAAAAATTATGAATTTTGATATATTTAAAAATCATTTTTCGATAAAAATAGCTCCTTAAAAATTAAAAAAGGAAAAAACTATGTTTTTCTATATATTAAGGTAATAATTAACATAATTTAAGGAAACATGTTTTGTTGGAAAACACATGTGTATTCCTTTCCAATTTCCGCCGGTACGTTAGAGGCTTTTGCGGCAAAAATAAATAATTGGCTAAGAATGATTCCCCCATTCTCAACCTTTTTTATTTTCTCAATTGAACTTACATCTCTGTGTGTGTGTGTGTGTGTGTATGTGTATATATAATGGGTTAGGTTCATGTGTTTCTTATATTTAATGTGAGCTAGAATGCACCAATAGTAATTTAGTAAAAATTAAATAATTATTTAATTAAATAGAGATATATATTAAATGATTTCCATAATTGTATGTATATTAAATGATATCCATAATTATAATTCTTTTTTTTATGTAAAGTAATTAAATTCGTCATTACTGTCGGCAATAATATTTTTTCAGAATGATTTCGCATCTAGGTTTTCATGTATGGGTTCGTGTATTATTTATGGACTCACTCACTTAAAATATAACAAAGTTGCATGGAATATGAAGAACGAGAGTGTATTCTACTATAATACACTCAATATACTCTCATTCTTCTAGAATAAACTCTCATTCTACTAGAATACACTCTTGTTTTTCATGTTCTAAGCAACTTTGTTGTAGTTTGAGTGTGTGGGTCATGAAACAAAATACGAACTCATACATGAAAAAAACTATATGTGAATTCATTCTGAAAGAATATCAACAATGATATTAATTACGAATTTATTAGTTTCCATAAAAAAGAAATTATAATCATGAATATCATTTAATATACATATAATTATGGAAATCATTTAATATCTATCTTTATTTGATTAAATAATAATTTAATTTTTACTAAATTCTTATTGGTGCATTCTAACACATAATAGATGTGAGAAACATTTGAACCTAGCTGTATATATATATATATATATATATATATATATATATATATATATATATATATATATATATATATATATATATATATATATATATATATGTGTGTGTGTGTGTGTGTGTGTGTGTGTGTGTTTCCATGTCTTTCGTATTATATTTCTATAGAATAATTTTTGAAAATTGATCCCTACATGATATATTCTACTGACTCTACTCTAAGTAATTAATATATTAAGTTATTAAAGTGTGAAGGTAAGGAAGTACCTGTACAATTCCTGCAAAAGTGAAACATCAAAATTTACTCTCTCATTTTCTCTCTCGCATACTTGCACCAGTTTACATATGAACGTTACACACACACACATGCACACTAAAGTAGTTGTTTGAGTTATCATCACCGCCAGAGTTCGCCATCAACAAAATATCCACCAGATTTGATACAAAAAACAAACAAAACTTTTCGTTCTCGCACAGAAGCTCCATAGACTGCTCAGAACCGCAGAACTAACGTTGGAGACATAAGATTGTAGTTGCTAAAACTCGTATTCACTTAGATCTAACTAGATTCGGACAAATCTAGACTAGGAACACCACAAGAGTCGAGAAGAAACCATCAGAATCACTCAGATCTAACCAGATCTGAGCACGGAGCATAAATAAAAGTCGCTAGTATCATGAATCGGAGACAGAAAATGGAGGTGGCAGTTCACCGGAAATCACATATGTGGAGTGGTTGTTGGTTCGCCGGAGGTGCTGGTTCGACCGTAAGAAAAGGTAACGACGATGGTAGATCATGAATATGGTGGCTAACGAAGACAACAAAGACCTATTAATGTCAGATTTATTCCATAAAACGATGGTATCACACTGGTGATCAGAGATTACGACAGAGGAAAACATATGGCGGTGGTGGTGGTAGTGTGGCCGCCGTCGACGGTGGTGGAGGTAGTAGTGTTCATCATAGGAGGTTGAAGAATTTGAATAATTATGTGTAGATCTAAATATAATGGATATATGTAAAATATGAAAGTGGGTTGAGTTTTTGTAAATTTTTACATTCATGCCATTCTTTTGTTTTAGCTATTGAAAAAAAATATCCTTCATAAGACTCGTACATATTTATTTGAAAATTTTCTCTTAATAATAAAAGTTCAAAATAAATAGTTATTAGAGTTCTTAACATGTAGTGGTTCTTATTTGATCTTTTACGTGTACATCGTTTTCCAGTTTTTTTTTTTTTTTTTGAAAGGCGGGGTTAGTATATGTCTGGGATTTAACATATGACCTCCTGGTTAGAAACTCCTAGTTAGACACCTTGTTAGCCAAGTGGGCTAGCCCAACTTGTATCATTCCTTTTTTAGTCACCTTTGATTTATTAAAATTTGTGTTTTTTTTCATTAATAAGCTAATAAATTTTAGAAATAAAGGGAATGAGATCTCAATCGATGATTTTGATTTACAGCAAACCATTGTTTAAATACAAGTATAAGAGTTGTTGAGAGTGAGATATACACTCCTGATTATATGCTATGACTATTGACCTTTTAACTACATCAGTACACACGTTTACAATAAGTAGAATACATATTAGATACATATTTGCTATTACCCCCCAGCAAGCTGAAGACTGGGACGCACTTGAAGCTTGGAACGAAGAAAATTGATGCGATCTTTTCCCAGTGGTTTAGTGAAGACATCTGCAAGTTGATCCACACTTGATACATGAGAAATTTTAAGTTGGCCAAACTCAACTTGTTCTCTTATAAAGTGAAGATCTAAAGCAATGTGCTTAGATCGTGTACTAATGATCGGATTCTTTGTCATAAAAATAGCTCCTACATTGTCACATAAAAGCAAAGGAGGAGCTGAAATAGGAACTTGTAAGCCTTGGATTAGCTGTTTGAGCCATAGCAATTCTGCAGTTGTGTGAGCTAATGCACAATACTCAGCTTTAGTACTTGACCGAGCAACTACCCTTTGTTTCCTGGAAGTCCAACTGATTATATTGGAGCCATGAAAAATGGCAAAGCCATATTGAGAACGACTATCGTCAGGATCTGAGTTCCACCCTGAATCAGAAAAAGGATGTAGGCCCTTTGCATTAGTGGATTTGAAGTGAAGTGAGTAATTTCGAGTCCCATTTAAATACTGGAGTATACGTTTAACGACTTGCCGATTGCGATTGGTGGGGGAGTGCATGAATTGGCAAACTTGGTTCACCGAGTATGCTATATTAGGTCTAGTGATGGTTGCATACTATAGAGACCCAACTATTTGTCGATAAAGTTTAGGAACAGAGAATGGGTCTCCTTGTTTGACCAAACGACTGTAAGGATCAGATTGAGTTGTCATTGGAGATGAAAGAGACATATTGCTTTTGTTCAATATGTATGTGACATAAGATTCTTAAGATAAAGTGACACTAGATTTGGACTTCTGGACTTGTAAACCCAGAAAATAATGTAAATCACTCATGTCTTTTAGAGAGAATTGGTTGTTGAGACTGCAAATGAAATTAGATACTTTGGCATCATCTGAACCTGTGACAATCAGATCATCAACATATATCAAGACATAAATAGTTGTTATCTGGGAAACATGAACAAAGACAGAAGTGTCAGATTGACATGCACAGAATCCATGTGAGACCATATATGTCTTGAGTTTATTGAACCAAGCCCTGGGCGCTTGTTTTAGCCCATACAGTGCTTTGTGTAGTTTACATACATGAGTAGGATGTGTTGCATCTTCAAAGCCCTTCGGTTGCTTCATGTAAACTGTCTCAATTAAGTCACCATTTAGGAAAGCATTGTTAATGTCTAATTGTCGAATTCTCCAATTGTTTGAAAGCGCAATCGATAAAACTAAACGAATGGTGGTAGGTTTAATTACTGGACTGAATGTGTCAAAATAGTCAACCCCTGCCTCTTGAATAAAGCCTTGAGCCACTAATCGGGCTTTATATCTCTCAATTTTACCATCAGCCCCTTTCTTGATCTTGTAAATCCATTTGCAACCAACAATATTAGAGTTGGTGGGACAAGGTACGAGAGACCAAGTATTGTTTTTCACAAGAGCGGCATATTCTATCTTCATCACATCATGCCAGAACTGATGTTTGTTGGCTTGGGTGAAGTTGGTCAGCTCGAAATTGAGAGATGAACCATCAGCAAGAAATACTTTCGGCGTAAGAAAGTTCCTTTGAGCCCTAGTGACCACGGAGTGTTGATTATTTTCTGTTGGGCGAAAAATTGTTGCTCGTTCTCGTGATGAGGCAGTAGAATTTTGGGAGAACAATTGAGACGCCTCAGGTGTTAGGGTAGATAAGACGGGCTCTTGTGATGGTTGGTTGTTAGATGTAGTGGGCTCATCCATGTGATCGTGAGGAGCTGAACTAGGTAGTGGGCCTTGAGAAATCGTACCAAGAGTTGGGCCTTGAGGAACCGAACTGAGTGAGGGAGTGAAAGTGGCATCAATTGTTGGAGATGAATCATTATATGGTGAGGAAGGTGAGACACTTGGTGACATTAAGCTATCATATGGAAATTTTTCTTCATTAAAAACAACATGTCATGAGATATATATTTTTGAGGTAGGTTGATGATGGCAAATATACCCTTTGTGAGATGCACTATACCCCAAGAAAATACATGGTTTGGATCGAAAATCGATTTTGTGAGGATTGTAGGGTCGGAGATAGGGATAACAAAGACAACCAAAAGTTTTGAGCAATGAATAATCGGGAATTTTGTTGTACAACTTTTGGTATGGGGATTCATAGTTTAGTACAGGGGTAATAGTGCGATTATTTAAGTATGTTGCAGTTTTGAAGGCGTGTTCCCAAAATATTTTTGGTAATGAAGATTGTGCTAGTAAAGTGAGACCCTTCTCGACAATAACTCGATTTCATATTTCGATTGCCCCATTTTGTTCCTGTGTATGTGGACAGAAAACCCGGTGAATGATGTCATGTGTTTTAAGAAATGAAGAAATGTTTCTATATTCGCCCCCCCTCCCCCCAATCGGTTTGCATACTTTTTATGTCACTGGAAAATTATGTTTTTACCATGGTGAGAAAATTAAGAAAAACTTGGTAAACTTGGGACTTGTGAGATAGAAAATAAACCCATATAAACTTCGAGCAATCATCCATATTCAACACAAAATATCTATGACCATTTAAAGAGAAAACGGGAGAAGGCCCCCAAACATCCGAATAAACCAATTCAAACGGTTTTGAAGAAATAACATGAGATGTAGGAAGATGCATCCTATGACTTTTTCCTAATTGATATGAGTCACAAATATTAGGAAATTTATTATTGGAAACAGGAAGTTGAAAACTTGAAACTAAACGCCTAAGGATTGATTCATGCGGGTGAGAAAGCCGCATATGCCATCCATGTAAAGAAACTCGACTGGAATTGAAGCATTTTGGAGATGAGAGAAGACTGGTAGGTGTAACATCCCAAAAATACGGTCCGAAAATTTCATTTTTACATCATTAGTGAAAGCCATAAATATCCACCATTTCATTCATAAACAAAACTATTATATCCAATGAGAGTATAATCTCAAAACGTATTCTTTTATTAGAGTAAAACATCCCAGGATAAACAAATTATGGTGTGTGCCATGCGATCACCTCAAGCTCCTCCCTCCGCTACCGGAAGTACCTGAAACCAAAACTGAAAACTGTAAGCACGAAGCTTAGTGAGTTCCCCAATCTACCACATACCACATACTGGGCCCCCGCCCGCTGCATTGGGACTTTCCCGGCATCGAAATAACTCTGGCATCGGGCCCCGCTCGGCATCAGGCCCCGTTTGACATCGAGCCCAGCTCGGTATACAGATATGTTCTCTTAGGCCCCGCCTGTCTCTGCGCCCCGCCCGCTAAGCATATACACACACACATATATATATATATATATATATATATATATATATATATATATATATATATATATATATATATAACATAAGACAAATAAGCTAAGCATACTCTACTACACTCCTGATCTAAGGCGTCGCCTATCTTGGGCCCCGCCCCTGTCCTGCTACTGATGAGTCATGGAACCCCGTCCACACTCCTGTTGATAGTGAGATACGGGCCCCCGCCCACACTCACCTCCCTCCTAACTCGGGCCTTGCCCCTGCTCTGCTGCTAATGAGATATGGAACCCCATCCGTACTCGGCTAGTGATGAGATACGGGGCCTCGTCCGAACTCACCTCACTACCAGGCACATACAAGTATCACAAAGACAACAAGTAAAATACACATACACTACTACCTCGGGTACCACCCGACATCAGACCAAAATCTGGAACATATAAACTGCATCGGGCTAACCCCGGTAACGGATCTAAATCCGAATCATATCACAATAAGTGCCTAGGGCTATCCCCCGGGTCTTCCTACTATACATAAACATAAACATAATGGGTCGGCATTGTGGTCGTAGACCCATGCACACAGTGAGGAGACTCACCTTGCACTACTGAAGACCTGCTGATACTCTTCTGGCTGCTAGCTGGCAATCCCCCAGATTGCTGATCCTTCGACTCCCCGAACTAACAATACCCCAAAATAACACTTAGACCACAACACCCTCGAAAATCAAATCAGGTCAAAGTCAAAGTCAACGGTCATTGGTCAAAGTCAACACCCCAAGTTGACTCAACTCGCCGAGTGGCTCATTCAAATCGTCAAGTACAAAAACCCAGAACACTGAAATCCTAAACCCACTCGCCGAGTCATCCCCTGACTTGCCGAGTTCCCTGGCTAAACAGACTTGTGGGTCATCAAATCAACTCGTTGAGTCAACTCGTAGACTCGCCTAGTTCTAGCTTGAACAGAAATGGGACAATACACTTCGACTCGTCGAGTCCCTCCTTGGACTCACCGAGTCCCTCAGTCTGATTGGGCCATCTTAACAGTTTAATCCCCTACACTTTAGATCTTAACTCCAAACTTCATAAACACTCTGGAAATGACTTATTAAGGGTAAAGTTTCCAGCTTTACCCATCCCAAGTCCTTCTTAATGGGTTTAGACAAAACCCTAGCTCATTAAGACATAAGTCCATGGTCCAAAACCCTTATTACACGAAACCAAGGCAGGGAAAACAAGATCTGGACTCTAGACATCCAATAACCACGTAAAGTCTTGGGCTTTACTTCCTTGCATGGCCTTTAGGGCTCCAAAAGGCCATAATAATCTCTTTAAGCTTTCATGGGACTTCCTAATGGCATAAAGCTTGCACCTTTTTGCCTTAACCACCCCAATTACTTCCATATCTGAAAGGATCATGCTTGGCGGACGTCCAAAACCCAAAGACAACCATTCTTGGACCAAAAACCTTCCAAAAAGGGACTATAAGGAGATCTAATAAACCAAACGCCAAGATGAAGACTTGATTACCAAGAAATGCAGCAAATGGAGTGTGTCTTCTGGATCTACTTCCTCCTTCTTGAACCTCCAACTTCCTTCTTCTTCCTCTTCCTCTTCAAGAGCACACAAATCACACCAAGGTGGCTCAAACACACACAAGATGAACTAGGGTTTCATGGGTGAGGGTTTGGGGTCTGGGGGATAAAGATGAGGCTGAGGGAATGAGAATATTATGCTTAAATAGGGCACCAAGTCCCGAAATTAGGGTTTCCCAAACCAGACCAGACTCGCCGAGTCAGTCCCCCGACTCGCCTAGTCGGCTACTTAATCCGCGACACAGAACTCGCTCCGACTCGTCGAGTTCTTCCTTGGACTCGACGAGTTGACTCATTAACTTAGGGTTTATCCTTCCCCAACTTGGCCTCCTGAATTTCGGGTGTTACAACTCTCCCCCACTTAAACTAGACTTCGTCCTCGAAGTCCGCCGCCACGTCTACTACTCTACAATTCCTCACAGCATACCTATATATAATACATACTTTGCCTGCCCGTCCAATCCTTGGAGGGCCGCTTCCATTATCCTTCCGTCCATTCTTCCGCATAAGCAATTCCTTGGAGGTAAAAACATCGTGAGCTCTTCTAATCACTAACAATTCTAGGAACACTACTCTTACCCGACTGACGATCCTTTCGGTACTCCCCGAGTACTTATGTTGGACATATTAGGGGTTCAACCCTTTCTCCTGGGCGTTCACTGGCCTTCCCAAGGCAACTCCCCAAAACACAACCTTTCCTCTTTCTGTGAAGGACATATCCTTTGCCGTATCTACATCCCCAGCCACTCCCAGTGCTGGTCACTTCACTGATACCTACTGAATGCTTTCCCTTTCTATATCCCGATGCTGAAAACCCCTCCTAACGAATGGATAAGATAATCCTTCGAGTAAAAGATTCATCCTTGCAACGGTTAGACTCTGACAAGAGCTACGCAACAAGGTCAAATCACTCACTCTGAGATTATTTAATCCTGATGTTAGTGGCTTAGCAACTCTCAGTCAACTAACTACTTCCACGCACTAATCCTCTTATCATTGTCCCTGTCCGAAGATTCTGTTGTCTCTTATCCACTCTCCGGATGAACCGAGACCACCCTGGTCCCAACTAATCTGTCATCATCTTGACTACCGGACTCCTACCGGTTACTGAACTCAAACTTCATCTCTCAGTCACTCCCAACGACTTTAGAAGAAAACTTCGGCTATCTAAAACTGCTCTATCTACCTTGCCACTCTGGCTCCCTAAACCCTGGGGTCCTCGATCCCCTTCTTTGACCCTACGGTCTCTACCAGGTCCCACCTGAGCTGTTATAAATACACGAGCCTAGCCCACGGGTCTCACCCACTATATTTTGGAGTGGCCTCTCCCTCAGGTCTCACCTATGTAGGGCTATGCAGGCCTAACTCCACACTGAATCTCAACAAACTATCCTTTTCCTGATCCTGATCATACTAACTTGGAGATACGGGCCTCGCCCACTCTCCGCTAACTAGGAGATACAGGCCCTCGCCCACACTCCTCTAACTGGCTACTAATAAATGATGCGGGTAACCCACAGTCTTACAACACTCTCCATGGCGGTCTCGACCACTACCTCTCAACCTGAAACATTCCATGTCAAACATTCACACAGTCTAACGTCCTGACTCACTCGAGTCCTGCTGGAGGCTCTCCAATCTGGTTTCCCAACCCAGCCATCAACTTTCACGATGCGCTAACTCAACGTTGGGGAGTTTCCCAAACTCCCCACACATGTGCTCTTCTACTCTCATAGCCCCTTGGGCTGCTTTCCTCCCTTCTCAAAGATCGCGAACTCATCCTAGTTTCGCACTATTTCTGCTCCTGCATACTTGGAGGGTTCTCCCCCACTTCGATTACACTAGCTCCTTACAGTTCAATTGCTTGGAAAGGATTCCCAATCCTTCTCTCTTCCAATGGTCGATTTACTGACAACCGACACTTACTACTGCTAATGTTCCAAAACTAACCAATACCAAGACGCTACCGTCCTTAAAAGCTGGCAAAATACTTCTAGAGTCCCAATTAACGCTTGCTACCGTGACCGCATCCTGAGTAACCTGCTCTAAAAGGGTAAAACTATGGGCTACTACTCTAAAATCTATGGTATGCAGATGGCATATAACTCAATCGTAAGCAGGAAACAGAATCCCAAAGTACGATCACTAATACCGATGCAGTAGCATAGCAAATAAATCATAAATAAAACTGGCAAGAATATAAAGGACACACACCTGCCACATCAGGGGTTGCTCGCATATCATCTGAAACCAAATGGTACGCCCTGCTTTGTGTCGTAGGCGCCTCCGCCCGGCCCTGTCGGCCGTCGGTGATCCTCAAAGTCGCAGGGGCAGGTGCTATCACCTGTCCCACAGTAACCATACTCGGACACTGGGCCTTCTTGTGGCCCCGCTAACTGCAATAGAAACAGATCAGGTCTGGTCCCTGGGTGGTGGTATCAGTACAATCCCTGCTATAATGACCGACCTGGCCGCATCTAAAGCAACGAGAATCGCCACCACTGCCACTCCTACATGAACCCTCGTGCATCCTGCCACACTTCCCACAGCGGCTACGGTCCTGATGACCTCTCGATCTCACATCCGACCCCTTGGGTCTCTTGCCTGAACCTGCAGCTACCTGAACCTCCTCCGGCTTCCTCTTCATAAGGTGCTCCAGATCGATCTCCCTCTCCCTGGCCCGAGCAATCATATCCACCAGCGTCTTGCAGTTGGACCTGCTCACAAACTCCCTGATGTCACTCCTCAGCATCTCGTGATATCGGGCCTTCTTCATTTCCTCGTCCGTGACATACTGTGGAACAAGAAGAGCCCTTTCCCTAAACATGGCGGTGATTTCCACCACTGTCTTTGTAGTCTGCCGCAAATCCTGGAATTCTCGTGTTAACTGTTGCACCTCAATCACTGGTGCAAACTCGGCCCTAAACCTGGTCGAGAAATCACTCCATGTCATCGCGTCCGGCGCGGCATCATCTCCAATGGCATGACCAACCTCCTCCCATCAATCCCGTGCTCTGTCCTTTAGAAGACAGGAGGCAAGCCGGACCTTGTCCCCCTCAGGGCACCGGCTCGTACGGAAAGCGTTGGCGACATCAGCCAACCACCTACCGCTAGCAATGGGGTCCCTAGCCCCATGATAATCTGGTGCTCCACAAGCTCTGAACTCCCGGAATGTCAGCGATCGCGCCCCCATCATGGCCATTATCTCAGTACGAAAAACACCCAGCTTCTCATTCAGAAGCTCCAAAATACCCTCCTTGACCGAACCAAAGATCACAAGAGTCTGGTCTAGAATACTGCGTGTAACCTCAGCTGAAATAAACTCCCTCATCAGCTCCTTGAGCTGCTCGGCTCCTGAATCTGAGCCTGATCCCTCTCCGGCGCCTGATCCGCCCACTGGTCTCTCACGCAACGTCACCATGCTGAAAACATGCCATAACAACCATCAGAATACACATCACTACCGAGGGATCACACACGCACTACAAGTTCCCTGATTTTATCTCAGCCCTTCTTGAATCGAGTACAGATCCTCTGCTTTCAGTAGTATGGGCCCCTAATACATTTCACATTTATCTGTACTTTCCTCAAGAGTTGCCTCGACTACACCAAGTCCCTGTCACTGCTCCCAGCACTACTCTCATCCTAGGCTTGACCTAGGGTATCCTCTATCTCATTTTGTCCTAAGCTGCTGAAAGACTTCTCAGTAATGTCAACTAGCTATCTCATGAATATAGCCACATACAACAGATATCAGATAATCCTTCGAGTAAAAGACTCATCCCTAGAACGGTTGGACTCAAACAAGAGATGTGTAATAGGGTTAAATCTTGTCACTCTGAGATTATCCAGCCTGTGCCACATGTGACTTAGCATATTCACTTAATAGCTAGCTCAAATTACTAGAAGTCCCACAAGCACAAAGCAAGCAACATTCAGACAATGGGTAAAACTAACCACATAATCCAATCAGACTGCTATATCCCCTACTTAGGAATCTGTACTAGCATGCAACTCATAAAGCTCTTACACATATAACAGGTACATAAAGCATCCTCCTAGATCCTTAGTCCCAAAATAGCATGCAGTTCTAATACACATATCATAACATAAACTTGTATGGGTAATTTGGGAGAACTTACTAGAGCTCGGCTGATTGCATGCACCACATCCTTTTTCTATTTTTCAAAGTTCTTTTCTCTTTCAAAATCCTTTTTCTTTTTCTCAAATCTCTTTTATAAAAATGATTTCCCTTTGAAAACTTTCATACCAAGTCCTCAGTTTGAGTTCAGACATACTCGAGAGTGTATCTGAATCCCTCAAACCAAGGCTCTGATACCAACTTGTAACATCCCAAAAATACGGTCCGAAAATTTCATTTTTAAATCATTAGTGAAAGCCATAGTTATCCACCATTTCATTCATAAACAAAACTGTTATATCAAATCAGAGTATAATCTCAAAACATATTCTTTTATCAGAGTAAAACATCCCAGGCTAAACAAACTATGGTGTGTACCATACGATCAGCCCGAGCTCCTCCTTCCGCTACCGGAAGTACCTGAAACCAAAACTGCAAACTGTAAGCACGAAGCTTAGTGAGTTCCCCAATCTACCACATACCACATACATAACCACATATTGGGCCCCCGCCCGCTGCATCGGGACTTGCCCGGCATTGGACTAACTCCGGCATCGGGCCCAGCCCGGCATCAGGCCCTGCCTGGCATCGAGCCCCGCCCGGTATACAAATTTGTTCTCTTAGGTGTGACATCCCCAATTTCACAGCTAGAAAAGACCGATTTGTTTATGCTTTGTTTTTTAAAATCAGAGTAATCTTTTAAAGAAAACAGTTGCGGAATTTGTTCCCAAAACAAAAATATGATAAGAATTTATCAAAGCATTCCTTTAAAGAAATGTATTTTCATTTTATAGCAAAATCTCGGGATGTCATGTTCAATACAGACCAAAAGCATAAACAGAACAAAATAGACCTTACAACAGTTATTCATAACTACTGGCCTATAATCTAAAATCTCTCGTTATGTCAGCCAACTTATGCTCTCATGCCATAACCTGTAATACAAAGAAAACTGAGAGGGTCAGGCTTAGGAGCCTGGTGAGCATATAGGGTTTTCAACCCACAATAATATAATTATTATATTTAATTATCAAACAATCAATCCAATTACCCACCCCCATTATCTTCTTTTATTTCTTAAAGATTTACCCTAAGAACCGATTACCCTTTTCCCATTCATTCCTAAGGATTGCCCTAAGGAATTGGCACAAAGTCTAGTGCTGCCATGGTTCTTAGATTACCTCTGGTGAACACGCAATTCAAAATAATTAATGAACACCTAGTCGAGAACACCCATTGAACACACTCCGTTCAATAATACCTAATGAACACCTAGTTCAAAAACACCTAATGAACACTTAGTTCAAATATCTAGTGAACACTTAGTTCAAATATCCCTGGTGAACCCAATCACCTAAGAAACACAGAGTACGAAAGCTCTTAGTTCAAACAAGGTGATAATAATGTATATCTCGATCCTGCAAAACCACTAATATTATTAACACATATAAATCATATTTCTAAAACAATCTATCCCATCTCGTCGATCCCCGCATACTGACCCTATATAATGATCTTACGAGATCTAGCCTAAGGAATCGATATGAACAACAACTGACGAAGCTGCTTCGGAAATTCCCTGGCGGCAAACGAGGATCAATAAAGACATCAAATGAGGGGAATGGAATAAGTTTCACCACGAACCTTCATTCGTAAAAGAAAGAACCACAAGACAGTTAAGTCAGGGGTAGTTATCTAGATAACAATGCCTAGGCGTGGTCCGACTATCATGAGGTATTATACCCCCAGACTCTCCCTATCCAGTATCGAACATTGCCTAGCAGTGGCCTGAATACATGAGGTATTTCACCCCCAGACACAACCTATCCAGCAATATAACACCAGACATACCTAGCAGTGGTCTATTACCGACACACTTTATTAGGCAGTCTACGAAGTTCCCTTAATTACTTCGTGAAAGAAAACGCTGACATATGAAGCTCGATCGATCACTTCATAAAAGAAACACTGACTCCAAAGCTCTCTCAAAATAAAAGTATGGGTAAATACTACTAGAGTACTCCCGTACGCTCCCGTAACCGACACACAAAATTGTCAAATAGACTTTGTACATGATAGTACTTCTGGCACATTATAGTACTTTGGTATGCGAAAGACTCGTACCCGAGAACATAATAGTACCTTGGCACAAGCAGCAGCCAAGACACAGAGCTTTAAAAAGGACTTTGTACATAAAATGTACTTCTGTACGTAGGACGTACTACACGGATCATCAATCTCACCCCACACGTACTCTTAATAAGAGACTACCCAAAGTCCAATCTTAATTGAACTAAACATCCCTATTTAAGTCTTAACCCATCACTAGGCAAGCCTACAATGCCTATAATCAATTTTTTTTGATACTATCTCCGTTTAGGCAATGCCAACTAGTGTATACTTAACACAAGGTTTTTAAGTAATAATATCATATATACACATCTTAACACATATTGAACCATATCTGATTCACACGTTGTATATCATCAAATATATCTAACACGTATTTCAGACAATAACAAATACTTCACATACATATGTATATTTCATACTTTAATCAATACTCGTATTAAAATCACGTTCCTAAAAGGGACTATACACATGATACCTTATCGAATGAACACGTAGTTCAAAAATACATAATCCGTACTCCCGGATCTTAAATTTGCCTCATTACCTAATCCATATTCTCGGATCTAAAACTAACCTCTTGATCTGATCCATACTCTCGGATCTAAAACTAACCTCTTGATCTGATCCATACTCTCGGATCTAAAACTAACCTCTTGATCTGATCCATACTCTCGAATCTAAAACTAACCTCTTGATCTGACCCATACACCTAGATCTAAAACAAGTTTATCTCTTTATCCTTTTATCTCATGTTCCAACCCATCTTTTATCACCTACCAATAACCTCATCTACTTATGTTCTACCCAACATATTTGTAGATACAAAATACATATACAGTTTAACTCATTAAAACTTATATAATTCATCCATTCCACAATCATCTCAAATAAACAACAATATATTATACACATAGCACGTATTTCATAGCAAATACTTATTATTTATGTGTTAGAAGAAAGTGACTATACACTCACTTGATCAGAATATGATCGGACAACACTACGGCTTGTAGAAGTAGTATTCTTCGATAGATCTGGAAGATCTTCACAAAAATTGTCTTCTCGCTGGCAGAGCTTCGGCTTGGAAACTTTACTTCTCGGGATCTTCGGGGCTTCGGGACTTGCTTCGGGGCTCGAGAATGATACCGGGGCTTCGGTATATTTCTTGCACGAAAAACGAGGTAAAACGGGAGAGAGAAAAGAGAAAAGGAGCAAAGAACTCGGCTGCCTCGACTTCCTTTTATAGGGGGCTGGATCCTCGATTTACGCTAGGTGTAAATCCGGGTACGCTGGGCGTAACCCGGATAAGCCCGGTGACTCCCCCCCTTCGGATAATATCGGACATTTATAATTAAATTTAATATTTTAATTATTTAATAAACTTCAAAAATTCATATCTTCCTCATACGAACTCCGTTTTCGAAATTATTTATATCCACGCGTAGGTGCGCCTACGCTCTACAACTTTCGTTTACACTCCGTCGGCTAATTTTGAATTTATTTTTATTATTTATTTTTAGTAGGTCGGGACAGGAAAAACTCCGTTATAAATTCATAACTTCTTCATCTAACGTCCGTTTTCGTCTGTCTTTTTATCGTTGCACTACTAATGACGGGATCTTCGATTCTCGTTTAGATTGCTTCGGATAGAAATCACTCGATCTCGTAATCGAACTTCGGGCTGCATACTGCTAAGCTGAAACTTAGAAAAATCATAACTTCCTCATACGAAGTCAGATTTAGGCATTCTTTTTATGCACGCTCTCGGTTTAACGAACTCTACAACATTCGTTTAGATCACTAGGGCTAAGTATCGCTCTAACGTAAATTCACTTTTTACGTCATTCAGCGTCGTGCCGGTTCTGTCGCGAAACTTCGACAGATCATAACTTCTTCGTTATAACTCGGATTTCGGCGTTCTTTATATGTACGGAATCCTTGTAACATATACTACAACTTAGTTAAGATTATTCATTCAAAATAATCTTCTATCAAAAGGTCATTTTTTGACGCTTATCGTCTCTAAGTTGAGTAGTCCTGATCTACGGGCGTTACATTAGGCCCTGCCTGTCTTTGCGCCCCGTCTGCTAAGCATATATATATATATATATATATATATATATATATATATATATATATATATATATATATATATATATATATATATATATATATAACATAACACAAATAAGCTAAGCATACTCTACTACACTCCTGATCTAAGGCCTCGCCCATCTTAGGCCCTGCCCCTGTCTTGCTACTGATGAGTCATGGAACCCCGTCCACACTTCGGCTGATAGTGAGATACGGGCCCCCGCCCACACTCACCTCCATCCTAACTTGGGCCTCGCCCCTGCTCTGCTGCAAATTAGATACGGAACCTCGTCCATACTCGGCTAGTGATGAGATACGGGGCCTCGCTCGAACTCACCTCCCCACCAGGCACATACAAGTATCACAAAGACAACAAGTATAACTACACATACATTACTACCTCGGGTACCACCCGGCATCAGACCAAAATCCGGAACATATAAACTGCATCGGGCTAACCCCGATAACGGATCTAAATCCGAATTATATCAGAATAAGTGCCTAGGGCTAACCCCCAAGTCTTCCTACTATAGATAAACATAAACATAATGGGTCGGCATTGTGGTCGTAGACCCATGCACACAGTGAGGAGACTCACCTTGCACTGCTGAAGACCTGCTGATGCTCTTCTGGCTGCTAGCTGGAAATCCCGCGGATTGCTGATCCTTCGACTCCCCGAACTATCAATACCCCAAAATAACACTTAGACCACACCACCCTCGAAAGTCAAATCAGGTCAAAGTCAAAGTCAACGGTCATTGGTCAAAGTCAACACCCCAAGTTGACTCAACTTGCAGAGTGGGTCATTCAACTCGTCGAGTAAAAAAACCCAGAACACTGAAATCCTGAACCCACTCGCCGAGTCAGTCCCTGACTCGCCGAGTTCCCTGGCTAAACAGACTCGCGGGTTAATTAAATCAACTCGTCGAGTAAACTCGCAGACTCGCCGAGTTCTAGCTTGAACAGAAATGGGACAATATACTTCGACTCGTTGAGTCCCTCCTTGGACTCGCCGAGTCCCTCAGTCTGATTGGGCCATCTTAACAGTTTAAGCCCCTACACTTCAGATCTGAACTCCAAACTTCATAAACACTCTGGAAATGACTTATTAAGGGTAATATGAAAACAAGATCTTACTTATGCTTAGGGACAAGGTTTGAGAACTCAAACCTTGAGTGAATGCTTAAGATCAATGTCTGCTTGCTAATAAATGTTCAAGTCAAGTCTGGAAAGACCAGTCAAGTCTTAGATAATTTTTTCAACAAATGATCAATTAATTTAATAAGCAACAAGAATAACTGATCAAAGTAAAGCTAAAAATTAAGAACAAGAAGAATGTTTGAAGTAAACTTAAAGAGAATAACAAAAGTGAGTGAAAGATTCATAGTTGACTTGTATTGAATACTCCTATTTATAGGAGAGAATATTACACCGAATTAACTGAAGTGATTACATAGGACCGGACAAAAGACATGATACTGACATTATGAATGTCCAAATACAACTATAGACTTAGTCCTATGAAACGTTACATCAATACAAAGACAAATACAATAAATGTACAAAAGACAAAACAACGTCATTCCGGATCAGCATCATTCCGGACATGATAGTCAGTTCCGGAATGTCTTCAGTCTTCACAACTTCTTACTTGGTCCGGACGGATTTTGAACCACTCTCCTCTTCGGAACATACCCTTCGAAATTAGTACTTAGGATTGCTAGTGGTTCACTTTCATGTTCCAACAATCTCCTCCTAAGTGAACTTAGCAATCCAACAAGCTTAGTTTATTTCTTCCTTAATGAAGGTGTAGGCTCTGAACAACCACTCTCAGACCGCAATGTACCATGCTAATTGACTCACAAACTTTGCCTTAACCTGTTCCGGATCATCAGACTTGGACGCCCGGGAAATGAACTTCTTCAGAGCTTTGGTCGGAACTAGATGTTTGTCAAGGACTCAGAAGAAGTCCTTCTTGTTTGTCTTTCTGGTTGTGTAGACAAACCCTAGAACCGGTTCTTCAATGGGACCATCTACAAGAACTTCAGCTTCCGGTAGAACAAAGTCGATTTTGGCAACGAATTGTTCCGTTCCGTAGAGGTGTCCAAGTTCATAATCACATCGGCAAAACTCAGCAACATAATCTTTCAGAAAGCTCAGAGATGCGTGATAAGCTCACATACTGATGTCATCCTTTTGATTTTCTCTGAAGTAAGCAGCTAGAGTGAGGATGTCATTGGGATTCATAGAAGGAAAATCAGCATCAGTAACGGTCCGGGGTATTGGCTTGTTCCGGAGGAGGTGAAAACGGAATAGAGGGCAGTTCAGTTCGAATTTCACAAAAAATTTTCTTCCGAAGCCCTGAACTTTGGTAATCCTTTTCCTCGTCCATACTTCCTTGAAATGTTGAGCGTGCTTAGAGTAGAAGGTTTTAAGTGTTTCTATCTCAGTCCGGATGATTACTTCTTGATTGTCTGATGGATGAAGAGGGGCAAACTTGGTATAAAATTTGTTGTAGGGAGAGAGAGGAAGATCCAGCTGATCGGAGTCATTGGTGGGAAGGTCGTAGTAGAGGCACGGAATGATTTATTGAGGCTTGAGAATGCCTTCACGGCAAAGAGGAGAGATACCATGCATCGGATCAGGATTGTCTTTTAGAGCTTGGATTCGGATGCTGTCCTCTAATGCCCGATTGATTTCCTCCTGAGACCATCCATGTTTGTGCTTGAGAGGAGGTCCGGAGTGAAGGACTTTTTGTTCGGAAGTCATTGGTTTCTTCCCTTTGTATCTTTGAAGAGCATTTATAACCAGCTTCATATTCTCATCAATTGTGAATTCGGGAGTGGGAATTGGAAGTGGTTCTTCCGGAATTTCATCAGGGGTCCGGAGGGGAGAGCCTCTTCTCAACAGATGGTCCGGACTGCTGAGATAGTGACTGGAGAATGGCATCAAGTTTGGAATCAAGTCCGGAGACTTTTTGATCCAATTTCGTGTTGAGCTCTGTTACGAATGATTCCATGGATGACACTTTCTTTATGGTATCTGAGATGTTGGTTCGTATCTCGAGGAGAGCAAAGGAGACAACATAGTCACCAGCTGATGATTCCGAATCTGAATTTGAGTGTTGCGGAGGAGGTTGGTGTGAGGAAGGATTTGTGGAAGGACCCGGTTTGGTTGCAGCATCATCTTCTTGCAATTTGGAGTTTGAACCTCCGTCCGGAGTGGTTGAGGAGGAGGATCTGAAGTCATAGGCAGACTTGGATACATAATCCTTTGATTGAAAATGGAATGAAGTCATGAGATTGGTGTCCGGAACGGTTTTTGCTTCATCATCCAGTATGACTTCTTCGGAAACCTCTTCATCCGGATCGGTATGGAAAATGCTTTGGTAAGTTGTAATGGGTGGTAGTTCCATAGTTAGCTCATTTACAACAGCGTCTTCAGTAGGAAGAACATAGGGCATGTTGCTTTGGATGGCCTTGTTCCTCATGGAGATAAGAGTTGACTCTACTTGAGCTCTGGTGAGATCCGGACGCTTGGATGCGACCCTGTTGACAAAGTCTTCCCATTGGGGATCATTAACACCTGGTCGTCCTGTTCGCCTTCCGGGTATCAGACTAGTTGGGGCATCCGGAGGTGGAGGGACTGCTCCAGCTCCGGAAAGCTTAGGGTCCGGAACAGTGGTTCAGGAGTGTGTGCGTGTAGAAGAAATAATGGGATCATCAAAAGAGACTCGTAGGTGTGTTCCAGGGGGCTGAAAGGAACTATGAGCAACAGCGGCATCACCTTTTTGGGAAGGTGAGGGTGGATTATGTGTAGACTCCCCGTGAGCGTGTGCAGGTAATTTTGAAACATCGAGGGGTACCTCGGATGAGTGGGTAGGTGGGGTGTGCGGACGGCCAGAATCAGTCGGAATGTCATGGGTGCCTTCCTGTTGAGAGGAGGCACTGACTTTGGCTTTCTTTTTTGTCTTTGGCTTTGTGGGAGAAGCCTTTCGCTTGGCTGGTTTCTTAATCTTAGGTCCGGACGTAGTAGCTTTGGCCTCTTCCGAAATGGGCTCAACAGAGACAGGGGCAGGTTGTGTTGGGTCGAACACAACCGAAGTCTCTAAGTGTTGTTTTAAATAAGGGGACTCGGAAGGAATGAGGGCCAACATGTGGTCTGGAAGACGTCTGATCGGACCAAAAGAGGATTGGTCCGGAATCCTATAAGCCTTTACTAGTTTGAATGAGACACATACCTCCGGAGGAATGGTGTTAACCGGAAGTGGTTTGGAAAGCTCCTTGAAGATTTGTTGAAGTGTCAGTGCACGGAAACCTAGGGCTCGAAATTTCATTGTTCTTCCTCTTGGTGGCAAACTTGCAGAAGTATTGCCATAGGACTTCCGGAAGATCCACGACATTGTCGCGTCCGGAGTAGATGCTGAATACGACGTTGAGCCAATCCTTGCTTAAGGTATCCGTTCCTCCATGCTTTCCGGACAGCCCTCTGAGGATGAGGTGCATGCGTACGGTCCATAGTCCGGACACAACAGACTTCTTGAAATCTTTGGCCCTATAGTATTGGGAGTACCCGATGTAATTTAGGAACGTCTGAAACTCTTCAGTTGTTGGTTCAACGACTTTGAAACCCCTTGGGTTTGCTTTGACACCAATCGCATTGAGAAAGATCGATTTGTAGATGGGAACGATTCTGTCACCGATAATTGTTGTTTCTAAAGCACCATCGACGAATCTGATACTGGTGAAAGCGCGATGAAGGTGATGAAGTGGTAGTGGAGGTTCAGAGATTTTGGTGAGGGGAATTGAGATAGGGTGATTTGCTATGAACTCGATCATTACTCTTATCGATTCATCATAATCCAGTAGATTAAGAGAAAACAGTTGGGTAGTGTCTCTCAGAAAGGGTTTGTGACATCCCCAATTTCACGGCCAGAAAAGACCGATTTGTTTATGCTTTGTTTTTTAAAATCAGAGTAATCTTTTAAAGAAAACAGTTGCGGAATTTGTTCCCAAAACAAAATTATGATAAGAATTTATCAAAGCATTCCTTTAAAGAAATGTATTTTCATTTTATAGCAAAATCTCGGGATGTCATGTTCAATACATACCAAAAGCATAAACAGAACAAAATAGACCTTACAACAGTTATTCATAACTACTGGCCTATAATCCAAAATCTCTCGTTATGTCAGCCAACTTATGCTCTCGTGCCATAACCTGTAATACAAAGAAAACTGTGAGGGTCAGGCTTGGGAGCCTGGTGAGCATATAGGGTTTTCAACCCACAATAATATAATTATTATATTTAATTATCAAACAATCAATCCAATTACCCACCCCCATTATCTTCTTTTATTTCTTAAAGATTTACCCTAAGAACCGATTACCCTTTTCCCATTCATTCCTAAGGATTGTCCTAAGGAATTGGAACAAAGTCTAGTGCTGCCATGGTTCTTAGATTACCTCTGGTGAACACGCAGTTCAAAATAATTAATGAACACCTAGTCGAGAACACCCATTGAACACACTCCGTTCAATAATACCTAATGAACACCTAGTTCAAAAACACCTAATGAACACTTAGTTCAAATATCTAGTGAACACTTAGTTCAAATATCCCTGGTGAACCCAATCACCTAAGGAACACAGAGTACGAAAGCTCTTAGTTCAAACAAGGTGATAATAATGTATATCTCGATCCTGCAAAACCACTAATATTATTAACACATATAAATCATATTTCTAAAACAATCTATCCCATCCCGTCGATCCCCGCATACTGACCCTATACAATGATCTTACGAGATCTAGCCTAAGGAATCGATATGAACAACAACTGACGAAGCTGCTTTGGAAATTCCCTGGCGACAAACGAGGATCAATAAAGACATCAAATGAGGGGAATGGAATAAGTTTCACCACGAACCTTCGTTCGTAAAAGAAATAACCACAAGACAGTTAAGTCAGGGGTAGTTATCTAGATAACAATGTCTAGGCGTGGCCCAACTATCATGAGGTATTATACCCCCAGACTCTCCCTATCCAGCATCGAACTTTTCCTAGCAGTGGCCTGAATACATGAGGTATTTCACCCCCAGACACACCCTATCCAGCAATATAACACCAGACATACCTAGCAGTGGTCTATTACCGACACACTTTATTAGGCAGTCTACGAAGTTCCCTTAATTACTTCGTGAAAGAAAACGCTGACATATGAAGCTCGGTCGATCACTTCATAAAAGAAACGCTGACTCCAAAGCTCTCTCAAAATAAAAGTATGGGGAAATACTACTAGAGTACTCCCGTACGCTCCCGTAACCGACACACAAAATTGTCAAAAAGACTTTGTACATGATAGTACTTCTGGCACATTATAGTACTCTGGTATGCGAAAGACTCGTACCCGAGAACATAATAGTACCCTGGCACAAGCAGCACCCAAGACACAGAGCTTTAAAAAGGACTTCGTACATAAAATGTACTTCTGTACGTAGGACGTACTCCACCGATCATCAATCTCACCCCACACGTACTCTTAATAAGAGACTACCCAAAGTCCAATCTTAATTGAACTAAACATCCCTATTTAAGTCTTAACCCATCACTAGGCAAGCCTACAATGCCTATAATCAATTTTTTTTGATACTATCTCCGTTTAGGCAATGCCAACTAGTGTATACTTAACACAAGGTTTTTAAGTAATAATATCATATATACACATCTTAACACATATTGAACCATATCTAATTCACACGTTGTATATCATCAAATATATCTAACACGTATTTCAGACAATAACAAATACTTCACATACATATGTATATTTCATACTTTAATCAATACTCGTATTAAAATCACGTTCCTAAAAGGGACTATACACATGATACCTTATCGAATGAACACGTAGTTCAAAAATACATAATCCGTACTCCCGGATCTTAAATTTGCCTCATTACCTAATCTATATTCTCGGATCTAAAACTAACCTCTTGATCTGATCCATACTCTCGGATCTAAAACTAACCTCTTGATCTGATCCATACTCTCGGATCTAAAACTAACCTCTTGATCTGATCCATACTCTCGGATCAAAAACTAACCTCTTGATCTGATCCATACTCTTGGATCTAAAACTAACCTCTTGATCTGACCCATACACCTAGATCTAAAACAAGTTTATCTCTTTATCCTTTTATCTCAAGGTCCAACCCATCTTTTATCACCTACCAACAACCTCATCTACCTATGTTCTACCCAACATATTTGTAGATACAAAATACATATACAGTTTAACTCATTAAAACTTATATAATTCATCCATTCCACAATCATCTCAAATAAACAACAATATATTATACACATAGCACGTATTTCATAGCAAATACTTATTATTTATGTGTTAGAAGAAAGTGACTATACACTCACTTGATCAGAATATGATCGGACAGCACTACGGCTTGTAGAAGTAGTATTCTTCGGTAGATCTGGAAGATCTTCACAAAAATTGGCTTCTCGCGGGCAGAGCTTCGGCTCGGAAACTTTACTTCTCGGGATCTGCGGGGCTTCGGGACTTGCTTCGGGGCTCGGGAATGATATTGGGGCTTCGGGATATTTCTTGCACGAAAAACGAGGTAAAACGGGAGAGAGAAAAGAGAAAAGGAGCAAAGAACTCGGCTGCCTCGACTTCCTTTTATAGGGGTCTAGATCCTCGATTTACGCTGGGCGTAAATCCAGGTACGCTGGGCGTAACCCGGATAAGCCCAGTGACTCCCCCCCTTCGGATAATATCGGACATTTATAATTAAATTTAATATTTTAATTATTTAATATACTTCAAAAATTCATATCTTCCTTATACGAACTCCGTTTTCGACGTTCTTTATATCCACGCGTAGGTGAGACTACGCTATACAACTTTCGTTTAGACTCCGTCGGCTAATTTTGACTTTATTTTTATTATTTATTTTTAGTAGGACGGGACAGGAAAACTCCGTTATAAATTCATAACTTCTTCATCTAACGTCCGTTTTCGTCTGTCTTTTTATCGTTGCACTTCTAATAACGGGATATTCGATTCTCGTTTAGATTGCTTCGGTTAGAAATCACCCGATCTCGTAATCGAACTTCAGGTTGCATACTGCTAAGCTGAAACTTAGAAAAATCATAACTTCCTCATACGAAGTCGGATTTGGGCATTCTTTTTATACACGCTCTCGGTTTAACGAACTCTATAACATTCGTTTAGATCACTAGGGCTAAATATCGCTGTAACATAAATTCACTTTTTACGTCATTCAGCGTCGTGCCGGTTCTGTCGCGAAACTTCGACATATCATAACTTCTTCGTTAGAACTCGGATTTTGGCGTTCTTTATATGTACGGAATCCTTGTAACATATACTACAACTTAGTTAAGATTATTCATTAAAAATAATCTTCTATCAAAAGGTCATTTTTGACGCTTATCGTCTCTAAATTGACTAGTCCTGATCTACGGGCGTTACAATTATCTCCCCCTTAGGATGATTACGTCCCGGGATCATCAACGAAATAGGGCTTGCATAATGATTCCATACGTTATCTCTTCATCCTAGGTAATAACCATAACTTCCATGTTTCCTCGAAAAAGTATTTAACTTTATGGCTTTCTTGACCGCAGATGATGCCCAATCTTGCATCTGCTTATCGTACTATGTTGTACTTTCAATCGTAACATTCGAGTTACCAAATAAATCCTTTTTGTGGACTCCTTCCTCTTCTTAGGATAAATACTTCCCTTTATCTATTGCAACAGACCGATGGGTCGTGCTCTAATGACCTCTCGTCGCATGATGCAACGCTTAGACTCGGTCTTTTAGAGTTAAATTCCAAAATGGAATATACCTTCCTTCATATTCTAATGTGATACCATCACATTTTTAGCATGTAGTATTTTTACCTACTAACTTCTTTTAACAACGAGCGCGATACTATCGATCGCATTAATTTCAACCTTCTGACTTAAGTCGGATGTTACATCTAACTTGGTTTTCTGAACCCCGTAACATACTCACCGTAGTCGGACTCCAATTGGATATGACCACTAGGGTCGGAAAAACAACCATCTTACTAGTCATTACCGAAACAATGGTAATGACATACCAGAATAAAACGGAATCAATCACTAGCTTCTTGGTAACCTTGTGACTTTCCCTGATCCAAGTGTGAGTCCTGTGCTTCCGGTAGTATATGCATCTACTACCTTTCACACCTACTCATACTCGTCCCAAGTATTTTCTCGCAGTCCCCAAGACCTAAAATCACAAAACAATTTAACACATACGAATGTGTCCAAATAATCATAAACAATTTCCCTAGACTCTACTAGGAATTCTTCATTACGTATCTTCAATCATCAATTCTACTTCAACTCGATTGGTGATGGAAATTCCACACGATGGGACAACTTCAAGAATTACACCAATCGTTCCATCATCCTGCCAATCGAAGGTGTACTCCAGACGTACTGTACTCCCCTATACGTACTGTTATTTTATCAGACATATTCTAAAGGCTAGATACCACTCTTACGGTATCTTCCAATAGGTGTCATTCACTATCATAAGCCTTTTCATTTCCTCCAATTACTCAATTCCCTACGAGTCTTCACCATGACCTCTTGTACATCCAAGAAGTCATTCGGTGCACTGGGCGAGAATTTAAGATAGGAAAGCTTCATTTACGATAAACGTATAAATCTCCTTATCACTCCGAAACGTTTACATGCTAGTTCTAATATCGTAGTCATACGCTTAGAATCCTACACACATAAGGTTTCCAGATCTGTTCGGCAACAGACCATAGAACCAAACAAATAATAGCATCAATATAGCTATCACACAAAACATTTAGCACATAAAAGCATTTTAGGCATCATTCCTAAAATAAACAAGTACTTGTGTCAATTTAGGTGTACTACCTAACATATTTTAGACACACTCCTCACGATCATTACTTAGCATTCTAAGTTTTAGTCTAGAAATTTCCTACAAATTCCTTGTTCGCTTAAACTAATGCTCTGATACCAACTGTGACATCCCCAATTTCACCGCCAGAAAAGACCGATTTGTTTATGCTTTATTTTTTAAAATCAGAGTAATCTTTTAAAGAAAACAGTTGCGGAATTTGTTCCCAAAACAAAAATATGATAAGAATTTATCAAAGCATTCCTTTAAAGAAATTTATTTTCATTTTATAGCAAAATCTCGGGATGTCATGTTCAATACAGACCAAAAGCATAAACAGAACAAAATAGACCTTACAACAGTTATTCATAACTACTGGCCTATAATCCAAAATCTCTCGTTATGTCAGCCAACTTATGCTCTCGTGCCATAACCTGTAATACAAAGAAAACTGATAGGGTCAGGCTTGGGAGCCTGGTGAGCATATTGGGTTTTCAACCCACAATAATATAATTATTATATTTAATTATCAAACAATCAATCCAATTACCCACCCCATTATCTTCTTTTATTTCTTAAAGATTTACCCTAAGAACCGATTACCCTTTTCCCATTCATTCCTAAGGATAGCCCTAAGGAATTGGCACAAAGTCTAGTGCTGCCATGGTTCTTAGATTACCTCTGGTGAACACGCAGTTCAAAATAATTAATGAACACCTAGTCGAGAACACCCATTGAACACACTCCGTTCAATAATACCTAATGAACACCTAGTTCAAAAACACCTAATGAACACTTAGTTCAAATATCTAGTGAACACTTAGTTCAAATATCCCTGGTGAACCCAATCACCTAAGGAACACAGAGTACGAAAGCTCTTAGTTCAAACAAGGTGATAATAATGTATATCTCGATCCTACAAAACCACTAATATTATTAACACATATAAATCATATTTCTAAAACAATCTATCCCATCCCGTCGATCCCCGCATACTGACCCTATACAATGATCTTACGAGATCTAGCCTAAGGAATCGATATGAACAACAACTGACGAAGCTGCATCGGAAATTCCCTGGCGGCAAACGATGATCAATAAAGACATCAAATGAGGGGAATGGAATAAGTTTCACCACGAACCTTCGTTCGTAAAAGAAAGAACCACAAGACAGTTAAGTCAGGGGTAGTTATCTAGATAACAATGCCTAGGCGTGGCCCGACTATCATGAGGTATTATACCCCCAGACTCTCCCTATCCAGCATCGAACTTTGCCTAGCAGTGGCCTGAATACATGAGGTATTTCACCCCCAGACGCACCCTATCCAGCAATATAACACCAGACATACCTAGCAGTGGTCTATTACCGACACACTTTATTAGGCAGTCTACGAAGTTCCCTTAATTACTTCGTGAAAGAAAACACTGACATATGAAGCTCGATCGATCACTTTATAAAAGAAACGCTGACTCCAAAGCCCTCTCAAAATAAAAGTATGGGGAAATACTACTAGAGTACTCCCGTACGCTCCTGTAACCGACACACAAAATTGTCAAAAAGACTTTGTACATGATAGTACTTCTGGCACATTATAGTACTCTGGTATGCGAAAGACTCGTACCCGAGAACATAATAGTACCCTGGCACAAGCAGCACCCAAGACACAGAGCTTTAAAAAGGACTTCGTACATAAAATGTACTTCTGTACGTAGGACGTACTCCACCGATCATCAATCTCACCCCACACGTACTCTTAATAAGAGACTACCCAAATTCCAATCTTAATTGAACTAAACATCCCTATTTAAGTCTTAACCCATCACTAGGCAAGCCTACAATGCCTATAATCATATTTTTTGATACTATCTCCGTTTAAGCAATGCCAACTAGTGTATACTTAACACAAGGTTTTTAAGTAATAATATCATATATACACATCTTAACACATATTGAACCATATCTGATTCACACGTTGTATATCATCAAATATATCTAACACGTATTTCAGACAATAACAAATACTTCACATACATATGTATATTTCATACTTTAATCAATACTCGTATTAAAATCACGTTCCTAAAAGGGACTATACACATGATACCTTATCGAATGAACACGTAGTTCAAAAATACATAATCCGTACTCCCGGATCTTAAATTTGCCTCATTACCTAATCCATATTCTCGGATCTAAAACTAACCTCTTTATCTTATCCATACTCTCGGATCTAAAACTAACCTCTTGATCTGATCCATACTCTCGGATCTAAAACTAACCTCTTAATCTGATCCATACTCTCGGATCTAAAACTAACCTCTTGATCTGACCCATACACCTAGATCTAAAACAAGTTTATCTCTTTATCCTTTTATCTCATGGTCCAACCCATCTTTTATCACCTACCAACAACCTCATCTACCTATGTCCTACCCAACATATTTGTAGATACAAAATACATATACAGTTTAACTCATTAAAACTTATATAATTCATCCATTCCACAATCATCTCAAATAAACAACAATATATTATACACATAGCACGTATTTCATAGCAAATACTTATTATTTATGTGTTAGAAGAAAGTGACTATACACTCACTTGATCAGAATATGATCGGACAGCACTACGGCTTGTAGAAGTAGTATTCTTCGGTAGATCTGGAAGATCTTCACAAAAATTGGCTTCTCGCGGGCAGAGCTTCGGCTCGGAAACTTTACTTCTCGGGATCTTAGGGGCTTCGGGACTTGCTTCGGGGCTCGGGAATGATACCGGGGCTTCGGGATATTTCTTGCACGAAAAACGAGGTAAAACGGGAGAGAGAAAAGAGAAAAGGAGCAAAGAACTCGGCTGCCTCGACTTCCTTTTATAGGGGTCTGGATCCTCGATTTACGCTGGGCGTAAATCCAGGTACGCTGGGCGTAACCCGTATAAGCCTGGTGACTCCCCCCCTTCGGATAATATCGGACATTTATAATTAAATATAATATTTTAATTATTTAATAAACTTCAAAAATTCATATCTTCCTCATACGAACTCCGTTTTCGACGTTCTTTATATCCACGCGTAGGTGAGACTACGCTCTACAACTTTCGTTTAGACTCCGTCGGCTAATTTTGTCTTTATTTTTATTATTTATTTTTAGGAGGCCGGGACAGGAAAACTCCGTTATAAATTCATAACTTCTTCATCTAACGTTCGTTTTCGTCTGTCTTTTTATCGTTGCACTACTAATAACGGGATCTTCGATTCTCGTTTAGATTACTTCGGCTAGAAATCACCCGTTCTCGTAATCGAACTTCGGGCTGCATACTGCTAAGCTGAAACTTAGAAAAATCATAACTTCCTCATACGAAGTCAGATTTGGGCATTCTTTTTATGCACGCTCTCGGTTTAACGAACTATAAAACATTCGTTTAGATCACTAGGGCTAAATATCGCTCTAACGTAAATTCACTTTTTACGTCATTCAGCGTCGTGCCGGTTCTGTCGCGAAACTTCGACAGATCATAACTTCTTCGTTAGAACTCGGATTTCGGCGTTCTTTATATGTACGGAATCCTTGTAACATATACTACAACTTAGTTAAGATTATTCATTCAAAATAATCTTCTATCAAAAGGTCATTTTTGATGCTTATCGTCTCTAAATTGACTAGTCGTGATCTACGGGCGTTACAGGGTTCTTGATCGGCAGAAGACGAGGAACCTTTCGAACCTTTGGAAGATTTCTTCTTTGCAATCGGTTTCTTGGGGATTGAGGCAGTTTGAGTGGGGTTCTGTGGAGACGCCATTGTTGCAGGAGGATGAAAGCTTGAAGAACACCAAGAACACAGAGAGAAATCGAGGGTTTGGAGGTATTGGGCGCGTAAAGAGGTAAAAGAGGGGTTTGAAAGATATTTATAGGTAGGGTGTTGGGTCGGGTCGGTGAAAGTAATGATGAGGATCCGAATGAGAAAATGGGTCGCATTTAATGATAGATGAATTTAGGCATGTTGATTTGACTTGGGAGGTGAAAGGTAAAGTGATTTGTGGCTAAAAATAGAGAAATCAACCGGCGATTCGATGGCTATTTTTATGGGGGCGTGCAATCGTGTCACGCAAATCGAGGAGGATAGGATAAGGATCTTCCTAGAGAGTAACTGTTTAGAAAAACGTTTCACCTTATTTCCCTTTGGTATTTCGGATGAGCTGTTCCGGACAGAGTATGATCCGGAGGGTAAAGAGTTGTATTTCGGAATATACTCGATTTAAAAAGAGGTCCGGAATGCAAAGATAATCCGGAGTGATTTTTGATTCCAGAGCATAGATTCAGTTTGTTTGTGGAAAATCCGGAGCAGAAACTCAGTTTGTTTTGAAAAATTCCGGAAATGTGATTTTCAAGAAATTCCGGAGTGAATTTGAAAATGGTTCCGGAACATGATTGTGAGAGCCTTCCGAAGGAGGGTTAAAGATTCCGGAGCAAAATTTGTAAAACATTCCTGGTTGAAATTTGAGAAACCTTCCGGAGAGAATTTGTGAAAGCATTCCGGAGTGAGATTTTAAAGAGTTCCGGAGTATGTTGTGAAAAGCATTACGGGATGAAATTTTAGAGACCTTCCGGAGTGATTTTTGAAATTCCGGAGCACATTTTGAAATTTTGGAGTGCATTTTGTAGATTCCGGAGTGCATTTTGAAGATTCTGGAGCACGTTTTAAAATTACGGAGTGCATTTTGAAGATTCCGGAGCGCATTTTGAAAATTCCGGAATGTAATGTCTTTTTTCGGAGCAGAATTCTGGGGTGCTATTGACAATGTGGACTTTAAATGGAAAACAATCAGGGTGAAATGTACAGCTTAAAATACAAAACTCAAGAGTTGGTCAGAAATAAAGTCAAGTAAAAGGATCCTATGTATTCAGAGAGAAAGTAGTTCCGAGATGAAAAATTTTAGTTCGGAACTAATTTTCTTTTGAATACGTCTATCAAAGAGAACAAGTCCCTTGAAAGAACTGAGGATCTGGTATCATCATACCCATCTTGTTCAGAAACCCGTTGAATTTGGTTTCGTCTAATGCCTTGGTAAAGACATCAGCAATCTCATCATCAGATGGAACAAAAATGAGTTCAATGTTACCATTCAGTACATGATCTTTTATGAAATGGTACCTTATATCAATGTGCTTAGTCATTGAGTGTTGAATTAGATTGTGGGAAATCGCAATGGCACTTTGAGAGTCACAGTAGATAGGAATGCGTTGAAAACGGTAACCATAATCCAAGAGTTGATATTTCATCCGCAGAACCTGAGATGTACAGCTGGCAGCAACAATGTATTCGGCTTTAGCTGTAGAGAGAGCAATGCAGTTCTGATTCTTGGAAGACCAACTGACCAACCGACCACCTAAGAATTGACAGCCACCTGAGGTGCTTTTTCTATCAATTTGAAGACCACCATATTTTGAATCCGAATAGGCTTGAAGTAGGAAGCTCTCATTCGCTGGGTACCAGAGTCCGAGACTTTTTGTGCCTTTAAGATATCGAAAGATTTGTTTCACAGCCAAGAGATGAGACATCTTTGGGTTGACTTGAAATCTGGCACATAGGCATGTAGAAAACATAATATCCGGATGACTTGCTGTGAGATAGAGCAGGGATCCAATCATTCCGTGGTATTTCTTTTCATCAACAGGAACACCCGAAGGCTCGGCAAAGATCTTGTGTCCGAAGCCCATTGGTACCTTTGCGGAGGCACAAGTGTCCATGGAGTATGTGACATCCCCATTTTCACGGCCAGAAAAGACCGATTTTGTTTATGCTTTATAAAAATCAGAGTACTTCTTTTAATAAAAATGTTACGGAATTTGTTCCCAGAAAAACATGATAAATACATTATCAAAGCATTTCCGAAGAAATGTATTTTTATTCATTTTAAAACCTTGGGATGTCATCGTCAATACAGGAACATAAGCATAAACAGAACTTACATTTATTTACACTAGTGATCTACATCCCTTTTAAATCTCTCAGTGCAATGTAACTTCATATCGACACCTGTGATTACAAATAAACTGAGTGGGTCAGGTTGGGAAACCTGGTGAGTACATAGGGTTTTCAACCCACATTAATATAATTATTATGTTTAAACAATTAAACAATCAACCCAATATAATTATTATCTTTATTCTACCCTAAGAATCAACTATTTCTCGTTCATTTATTCCTAAGGATTATCCTAAGGAATGGCACGAAATCCATCGTTGCCAGGGTTTTCTCAACGGGCACTAAATCCATAGTTACCAAGGTTTGCTCAGCAGGCGCTAACTCCATAGTCGTCGGGGTTTACTCAACTGGCACTAAATCCATAGCTGCCAGGGCTATTTCGTTTATCAACAGTATCGTTTTCGATAAATCCACTCGCAATACATGTCAATGGGTTTTTAGAGTACACCGGTGAACACATCGTTCACAACACCTACAGGTTGCGAGTCTGCTAGTGTTCCACTGGACTGTCTAGAATAGTCCGTGGTTGTCATCCATACTCTGCTAGATGACAGGGCCAGCATTTGGGTAAAAGGCTTCTCACATCGTCCACCTATCACCCTCACCTCATGGTCTATTTCACCTCTCACCTCATCATCCGACTCATATTTCATCTACCCATGTTTACCCAACATATTATGTAGATATAAAATACATATACAGTTTAAATCATTTAAAACATGTATAAAATCGTTCATCCAGCATAGATAGCAAGTATACAGATAATATGCACACATAGCACGTAGTTTATATCAAATACTGCATATCTATGTGTAAGATGAAAGAACTATGCATCACTTGAAAAGGTGGTGACTCGGTACTCAGACAACACTTCGTTACTCTTAACACAATTTTCCTCGGACAAAACCTAGTATCATTACCACTAGAGTTTAGTATAATATTCACCGAGACAAATTAATAGTCTAGCTATTATTACCATTATATAAGCGTTACACGATACTTATATAACCCATAATAATATCCCAAGTACTTATTATAAGGTCCTAATAACATTACTATATTGAAACATAAGTTATACTAAAGATAGGTTAGGCGTAGCTCACTTACATCGGGTTTTTCGCAAAACCGGGCTTCGCCGGAGCAGCGTTCCCGAGCCGAAAGGCTCCTTTCTCGGGACTCCGGGAGCCTCGGGTCTTCCTTCGGGTTCTAGGGGGTTTACCTAGACTTTAGGAGGGGGGGTTAGGTAGCTTAGAGAGAGAGTGTAGAGAGAGAAAAAAGGTTTGAGAGGTGTGAAGAAATGGCAAGACCCGGCACATCTATTTATAGTGGAAATATCTGATGGACTCGCCGAGTCTTGACACAGACTCGCCGAGTTGGTGCATGTGGCAGCCTTCTGGTGGTGCCACGTGTCCTCTTTCTGGTGGTGCCACGTCACCCAAACTCGCGTATCAGTCTCCCGACTTAGAAATATCATAACTCTCGCATACGAGCTCCGTTTTCAATGTTCTTTTTTTTCCACGTGTAGGTAAAAACAAGATCTACAACTTTCATTTAGACTATGTCGGCTAATTCTCGACCGATCTTAAATTTAACAGTACGAGGAGATTAGACTGTTAAATGACCGCGAAGAATTCGTAACTCCCTCATACGGACTCCGTTTTCGTCTGTCTTTTTATCGTTGAGTTCCTATTAATGAGATCTTCAACTCTCATTTAGGTCGCGTAGGCAAAAAACCGCTCGAACTAAAATTCGAGTTTCGGGCCGTGCACTATTATGCCAAATCTTAGAAAATTCATAACTTTCTCATACGAAGTCAGATTTGGGCGTTCTTTTTTTTGTATGTTCTCGGTTTAATGTATACTACAACTTTTGTTTAGATCACTAAGTCTAAAAAGTCTTTTATCAAAAATTCACTATTTACGTCTCCCGGTGTCGTGCCGGTTTTGCTGAAAAACTTCGACGGGTCATAACTTCTTCGTTATAACTCGGATTTCGGCGTTCTTTATATGTACGGAAACCTTGAGACATATTCTACAACTTGGTTCAGATTATTTTTCTAAATAATCTTTTTGTCGAAAAGTCGTTTTCGACTCCCTATTATCTCTAAACTGACTAGCCCGGATCTACGGGCGTTACAATTATCTCCCCCTTAGGATGATTACGTCCCGGAATCATCAACGAAACAGGGATCACATGATGACTCCATACGTTATCTCTTCATCCTAAGTAATAACCGTAACTTTGATGTTTCTTCGAACGAGTATCTAACTCTAAGACTTCCTGATTGCAGGCGGTGCTCGATTTTGCACCTGCTCCCTATCTCACGTTGGACTCCAAATTATGACCTTCAAGTCACAATCTCGATCCTTACTGGAGACGGCTTCTTCTTCTTAACAATCTTAGGATTACTACCATGGACCGATGTGTCATATTGTAATGATCTATCATCGTATGTTGCAACGCTTAGACTCAGGTCTTTTAGAGTCAAATTTCGGAACAGACTATACCTTCCTTCATGTTCTAATGTGATACAATCACATATTAAAAGGTAGCATTTCTAGCTACAAGAAACTTTTCGCGATACCTCTATTGATCGCTTTGATTATCTTTTATTTCAATCTTCCGGCTTAAGTCGGATGTTACATCAAACTTGGTTCTCTGAACCACGTAACATACTTATCTTAGTCGGACTCAATTTTGTATGACCACTAGGGTCGGAATAACAATCATCTTCTTAGTCATTACCGAAACGATGGTAACGACATACTTGAATAAAAAAGAATCAATTACTAGCTTCTTGGTAACCTTGTGACTTTCCCTGATCTAAGTGTGAGTCATGTGCTTCCGGTAGTATATACATCTACTACCTTTCACACCTACTCATACTCATCCCAAGTATTGTCTCGCAGTCCCCAAGTCCTAAAATCACAAAACAATTTAACACATACGAGTGTGTCCAAATAATCATAAAAAAAATTCCCTAGACTCTACTAGGACTTCTTCCATGCACATCTTCAATCATCAATTCTGCTTCAACTCGGTTGGTATTGGAAATTCCAGACCATGGGATAACTTTATGGATTATACCAAAAATTCTTTCTTTCTGCCAATCGAAAGTGTAAGTCCCCAATCTGCTTGTGTATCAATCAGATCTGTTTGATGGTGCGGAATCCCAATCAAACGGATGATGCCAGATCAAATAGAAGAGAAGGAGAAGAAGAAGATGATGAATCTATGTATGAATTGATTAGAATGAATATCCAGATACAAGAAATTCACACACACAAATCTTCTCTCTAGTTTCTCTCTCTAGAACACCTTACCCCCTCTTGTTCATGCTCTACTCCTCACCCCTAACACCTATATATATACTTGGGGAACATGGGCCGTAAACCTGTTTACAGCCGTAAACACCCATTGGGCCGTAAATACAACTGCAAATATATATTACACGACCAAAAACTATTAATGCCTAGAAAAGTAAAGTATAAACCATATTTTTGACCCAACAATCTCTCCCTTGGTTTATAGCTTTCTTTTCTTAAATGACACAACAAGCTCCCCCTAAAAACTAGCTGGCTTTTCTTGATAATCTTCATTGGGAGCTTTGGCTTTAGCTTTAATCTTCGAATTCTTCACAGCTTCAAGATGAACATGATGAATCTTCAATAATTGACTTCATCTTGAGCACTTGGGCATTTCTTCAGAATTTGGCATTGAACGCACATTGGGTGAGGAGGCTTGACGTACTGTGTGACATCCCCTAATTTCTCGGCCAGAAAAGACCGATTTAATTTATGCTTTTTAAAATAAAATCAGAGAAATCTTTTCAAAAGATATTGCGGAATAGGTCCCCAATATAAAACATGATAATGTTTATCAAAACCCTTCTTTAAGAAGGTATATATTTCCCATATATATATCAAAACCTCGGGATGTCATGTTCCGATACAGATCAAAAGCATAAACAAGACATTATAAGCCTTTCAACAGTTATTTACAACTACTGGCCTATAATCCAAAAATCTCTCATCGTCCTCTTCCTGTAATCATAAAAAGCTAAGTGGGTCACGTTTGGGAGCCTGGTGAGCATATAGGGTTTTCAACCCACAATAATAATAACTTATTAAGTTCACCAATCAACAATAACCCTGATTACCCATTCCCGTTGTCCTCACTTTACGTCCCTAAACACCTAACACAAGGGACTTATCCTAAGGAATATCATCGGGTTGGACACTACTGCTAAGGGGACTCCTCAGCCATACATGTCCTAAAGGCAACCATGAGGGGGATTGGAGTACAATAATGAACATTTAGTTCATCAACACCTACAAGTTGCGAACTTGCTAGTGTACCACTGGACTGTTTAGAAAGGTCTGTGATCGTCATCTATACTCCGCTAGACGACTACAACAACACCAACAACAACACCAACAACGAGGCCTTTCATCATTTTAACACCCACCGACTATTTTGTCTACCCATGTTCTACCCAACATATTTGTAGATAAAATACATATACAGTTTAAAACTTGTATAAAACATCAATTCAACAGTCACCTCAAATAAACAATTAACATATTTACACATAACACATATTTTATAGTAAATACTTCATATCTATGTGTAAATTGAAAGTAACTACACACTCACATGATTCGATGATAATCGGGCAGCAATTCGTTTCCTAAAACGTTCGTTTCTAATAAAACCGGGAGTTTTATTGAGAAACCGAGCTCTGCAAAGGTCGGGCTTCGAAACCGAAAAGATAAATTTTTCGGGCTTCACGGGCACTTCGTGGCGTATTCCGGGGGTTATAATCGATACCGGGGCTTCGGGGAATGTTAAGATGAAGAAAATATGAATAAAGGGGTGAAAGATGGTGAAATCCCAAAAGTACCCGAGAAGGCTCGCAGGACCCTTCTATTTATAGGGGTCCGAAGTCGGTTCTGGTGGTGGGGTCCACAGGCGAGGGTGTGCAGGTGGCTGCACGTGCGAAGGCCTCGCTGTCCTCTTCTGATTGGACCGAGGTCTAGTCCAAAGTAGGGGGAATCCGTGGCATGCTGCGAGGGTTCGGTCTCGTGCAAGAGAGTATGTGTCGCACCGCTATTGGACCACTTCGGATCAGATCAGGTGCTCGGATGACTCAGCAGCTCGGACACGTGGCTCGCCTGACTCACCCATTTCGGACACGTGGCACGTTCTAAGCGAGGGTGACGTGGCAAATCGTGACTATGCGAATTTTCTCGGTTTTTGTGCAAAAACTTCTAAAATCCATAACTTTCGCATACGAGCTTCGTTTTTGACGTTCTTTATATGCACACGTAGGTAAAATTACGCTCTACAACTTCCGTTTAGACTTCGTCGGTTAATTTTGAGTTTAATTTTTATATTTTTATTTTTAACAGACCGGGACAGGAAATCCGTTAAAAATTCATAACTTCTTCATCCGACGTCCGTTTTCGTCAGACTTTTTACCGTTGTGCTACTATTTGCGAGACCTTCGATTCTCGTTTAGGTCATGTCGGCTAAAAGTCACTCGATCTAAAATTCGAGTTTTTAGTTTTCTACTGCTAAGCTGAAACTTCGAAAAATCATAACTTCCTCATACGAAGTCAGATTTGGGTGTTCTTTTTATACCTACTCTCGGTTTAACGAACACTACGAGTTTCATTTAGATCACTAAGGCTAAAAAGTAGTTTATCAAAAACTCACTTTTTACGACGTTCAGCACCGAGCCGGTTTTGTCGTGAAACTTCGACAGGTCATAACTTCTTCGTTATAACTCGGATTTCGGCATTCTTTATATGTCTGTAATCCTTGTCACGACCACTACAACTTTCTTAATAGATATCGGCTTTATCTAAAATTTATTTTCGACGCTCATTTTTATTCTTAATTAATTAACTCCTAGTAAATAAGCATAAAACACATAAAACACATAGAATTCACATAATTCCTTTTTCATTTCTTCAAAATGAGTTACAAAGGTTAACCTAGACTATCACCTTAATATTAATGCCTAGGCTAGAAACACGAGTGTTAAAATTCTCTCCCCCTTAGGATGATTCCGTCCCCGGAATCACACACCAACAAACAACTGCGGGTACCGACTCATCATGTCACTCTCCGTTTCCCAAGTGAGATTTGGCCCATTCGTATGTTTCCAGCGCACAAGCACTAAATCAACCATCTTGCATCGCAACTTCATAGTCTTACGGTCAACGATCGCCTCAGGTTCTTCAATCAACCTCTTGTTTTCATCCACCTTCAACTCAGAAATCGGAATTATGTCGGGCACATCTCCCGCGAACTTCCTCAAATAACACACATGAAATGTGTTATGAATACCCTCCAGTTCTTCCGGTAATTCTAGCTTGTAAGCTTGATTCTCGATCCTCTGAAGAACTTTAAATGGTCCAATAAACCTTGGACTCAATTTTCCCCTTTTACCAAATCTTATAAGTCCCTTCCACGGCGAGACTTTAAGTAAAACCGAATCTCCAACTTCGAAGGATATCGGTTGTCTTTTCTTGTCAGCATAGCTCTTTTGTCGATCTTGAGCAGCTAACATCCTTTCTCTTATCACCTTCAACTTTTCAGCAGTTTGATGGACTATCTCAGGTCCCATAAACTGCTTTTCCCCAGCTTCCAGCCAACATGATAGCGTTCGACACTTTTCCCCATACAAAGTGTGATAAGGTGCCATCTTAATGCTTTAGTGGAAACTATTATTATAGGAGAATTCTACTAGAGGTAAGTGTTCATCCCAGTTACCTTGGAATTCTAGGGTACATGCTCTCAGCATATCCTCCAATGTTTGAATCGTTCGTTCACTCTGACCATCAGTTTGCGGATGGTAAGCTGTACTCAAACACAACTTAGTACCCAATTCCTCTTGTAGACTCCTCCAAAACCTTGAGGTAAAACGGCTGTCACGATCGGATACAATCGTTAACGGAACACCGTGTAGCCTCATAATTTCCTTCACATAAGAATTCGCAAGTTTATCCATAGACCATTTCTCGTTAGCGGCTATGAAATGCGCAATCTTAGTGAAGCGATCAATGACCACCCAAATCATGTCGTGACCGTTCCTTGTTCTGGGTAGTTTAGTCACAAAATCCATGGTAATGTCCTCCCATTTACCCATGGGTACATGTAAAGGTTCTAAACTCCCATACGGTTTCTGATGTTGTGCCTTAACCCTAGCACAAGTTACACACTCAGCCACATACTTAGCAACGTCGAGCTTCATCGTCGGCCACCAGTAATAGGGTTTTAGATCCCTATACATTTTCGTACTGCCGGGATGAATTGAGTACATGGTTTTGTGAGCTTCTTCCATCAGAAGACCTCTTATTCCTCCCATCTTAGGTACCCAAATCCTATCTTTGAATACCTTCAATCCTTGACCGTTTGTATCAAACACCAACGCTTTACCCAAACGTTCCTCCTTCCGGTCATTTTTCTCCAAAGTTTCCTCCTGAGCTTTCCTTATACTTTCCACAATGGTCGAGACGACTTCAATTTTCAGCGCTCTTGGCCTTCTATTTTCAAGATTTACCTTCCGACTGAGAGCATCAACAACAACATTTGCTTTACCAGGGTGGTAAAGTATCTCACAGTCGTAGTCCTTGAGTAGTTCCAGCCAGCGCCGCTGCCTCATGTTCAATTCCTTCTGATTAAAGAGATATTGAAGACTCTTATGATCAGTGAAAAGTTTACACTTAGTACCATAAAGATAATGCCTCCATATCTTTAAGGCGAATACTACCGCTGCCAACTCCAGATCATGAGTTGGGTAGTTCTTTTCATGTTCTTTCAACTGCCTCGATGCATACGCTATCACTTTATCCCTTTGGGTCAGGACACATCCTAATCCAACTCCAGAGGCATCACTATAGACTGCGAAGTCATCAACTCCTTCAGGTAACGGAAGAATCGGTGCTTCACACAATCACTTCTTCAACTTTTCAAAGGCTTCCTTATGCTTCTCATTCCAAGCATAAGTAGCTCCTTTGTGGGTCAAAGCTGTTAATGGAGTAGCGATCGAAGAAAAGCCTTGGGTAAATCGGCGATAATATCCGGCTAATCCTAAAAAGCTTCGAATCTTTGTGGGACTTTTTGGTTGTTCCCACTTCATCACAGCTTCAATCTTTGTTGGTTCAACCATTATCCCTTCTTGGTTAACCACATGACCCAAAAATTGGACTTCTTGAATCCAAAATTCACATTTGGAGAACTTTGCATACAGCTTCTCCTCTTTCAGAACTTCTAGCACTTCACGAAGATGCTTTTCATGCTCCTGCTTGCTTTTCGAATAGATCAAGATATCGTCTATGAATACTATCACGGATTTATCAAGGTATGGTTTACAAACCCTGTTCATCAAATCCATGAAAGTTGTAGGGGCATTGGTTAATCCGAACGACATACCCAAAAATTCATAGTGTCCATATCTTGTTCTGAACGCAGTCTTTTCGATATCCTGCTCCCTCACCTTTAGTTGATGGTATCCAGACCTAAGATCGATCTTCGAAAAATAGCTCGAACCTTGCAACTGGTCGAACAGGTCATCGATCCTCGGCAACGGGTACTTGTTCTTTATCGTCACTTTATTCAGCTCTCTGTAATCGATGCACATTCTCATGCTCCCGTCTTTCTTCTTTACAAATAACACAGGGGCTCCCTAGGTTGATGAACTAGGTCGAATGAAACCTTCGTCCAATAACTCCTGAAGTTGTGTCATAAGTTCTTTCATTTCGGTTGGCGCTAATCGATAAGGTGCTTTTGGTATTAGCGTCGTTCCTGGTAACAAGTCGATACGAAACTCCACTTGTCGATCAGGGGGCAATCCGGGAAGATCTTCGGGAAAGACTTCCGGATAATCACACACCACCGAAATATCCTGCACCTCCTTCTTTTCCTTCTGAGCATCGATCACGAACGCTAAATATGATGTACACCCCTTGGCCAAACACTTTCTAGCTTTCATTAGGGAAATGATTCCAGAATTTACTCTGCGTTTGTCTCCATACACCATAAACGACTCTTTCCCTGGCGGGTTTACTTTAACTATCTTCTTCCTACACATTATTTCGGCATCATTGGCGCTAAGCCAATCCATTCCTAAAACTATGTCGAAACCATTTAACTCGATAGGCAATAATTCCTCGTGGAACTTATTCCCATCCAAGTCAATGATGATGTTTTTCATACGATGGCTAACAGGTACAAACTTGCCACTAGCAATTTCGACTAATAAAGCATTAACTAGTCTATCAACAGGCAATGCTAGTTTTCTACCAAATTCATGCGATATAAAGGAGTAATTGGCTCCAGAATCAAACAAAATTTGGGCAGGCAATTCGTTTACGAGAAAGGTACCTGAAGCGACATCGGCTTCTTCTTTCGCAGCTTCGAGTGTCATCTGAAAGGCTCTCGCCTTCGGCTTTGGTGGCAAATTGGGTTTCGCTGCGTCTTTCTTCTTCGGGAAATCCCTCAAAATATGCCCTTCTTCATGGCACCCATGACAGACGTTATTAGTGAAGGTGCATTCATTGGCATAATGCCCTGGTTTTCCACACTTGTAACAAGTGACTCCCACGCTGCATTTCCCAGCATGTTTCTTCTTACACTTGTCACACCACTTGGCTTCGGCTCCTCCTCCGAATTTTCTCGAACCAGACTTCGAGAATTTGTTCTTTTTGTTGGAACCTGACGCTCCTTCAAACTTTCTCTTTTCGCCAACTTCAACCTTGCTGGCGGCTCTCCCCTTGATCATATCTTCAACAGAATTGGCAGCCCAGATAGCTACCTCCAAAGTAAGTGCCTGACGTACTGGCACCGCATACTCCCATGGAAGTCCCTTTGCGTACCTGTCAATTTTCGCCAGCTCATATGGGACAATACGCAAAGCAAACTCCATTTTGTCTGTGAAGTTATTCGTATACTCGTCAACGGTCATACTCCCCTTCTGCAACGTTAGAAATTGGTTTTCTAACTCAAGTACGTTTTGGGCCGAGCAGTACTTGCGCTTAAAGTGCACCAAGAACTCTGCCCAAGTCATTTGCAATGGCTCATTAGGGCTTAAGGTTTTCCCCAATGTGTTCCACCAACGAGCAGCACTACCCCTGAACTGACGCACTGCAAAGGTGGTTTGTAACTTGCCTTGGCAATCACAAGTCATGAAAGCCAACTCCATTTCCGAGATCCAGTCCATAACTCCGACAGGATCTTTTTTTCCAGTGAAGGTCGAGGTCTTGCAAGTCATAAAGTCCTTATACTTGCACCCATTTCTCTCCACTCTACCCTCGTGGTTATTCCTCCCAACCACAAGCGGTTCACTATGACCAACCAATCTGCTGTTGTTCCCTTCTTCAGATCGATCGTCATTTAGTTCACATTGTTCAACAGGAACTGAAGGTTCATCCCTGTTGTTCAGCAACATTTGCCTCAACTCCTCCCTCTGTTCAGCCATCATGGTCTGAATCACAGCTCGTACTCCAGCCATGGTGATGGGTTCTGGTGCAGCTCCTACTATAGGCACCTGTTCCACCACTTGGGGTTGAGGTTGTTGGTTTCTGTTTGCATTTCCCGCTCCACTTCGAGTTCTTGCCATTAAAATCTATATACCGAATAAGGCGAATTTAGGTCTTTATCCTTGTTAGACATGTCAATTCCCTTATCACTCCGAAACGTTTACATGTTAGTTCTAATCTCGTAATCATACGCTTAGAATCCTATACACATAAGGTTTCCAGATCCGGACGGCAACATACCATAGATCCGAACAAATAATGGCATATATGGCAACATATAGCATTTAGCACATAAAGGCATTTTAGGCACCTTTCCTAAAATAAACTAGTGCTCATGTCTAAAATATGGTAGACACTCACATCACAATCATCACTTAGCATTCTAAGTTTAAGTCTAGAAATCCTACAATTTCTTAGTTCGCTTAAACTAATGCTCTGATACCAACTGTGACATCCCCTAATTTCTTGGCCAGAAAAGACCGATTTAATTTATTCTTTTTAAAATAAAATCAGAGAAATCTTTTCAAAAGATATTGCGGAATAGGTCCCCAATATAAAACATTATCAAAACCCTTCTTTAAGAAGGTATATATTTCCCATATATATATCAAAACCTCGGGATGTCATGTTCCGATACAGATCAAAAGCATAAACAAGACATTATAAGCCTTTCAACAGTTATTTACAACTACTGGCCTATAATCCAAAAATCTCTCATCGTCCTCCGACTATGCTCGGGGTCCACTTCCTGTAATCATAAAAAGCTGAGTGGGTCACGTTTGGGAGCCTGGTGAGCATATAGGGTTTTCAACCCACAATAATAATAACTTATTAAGTTCACCAATCAACAATAACCCTGATTACCCATTCCCGTTGTCCTCACTTTACGTCCCTAAACACCTAACACAAGGGACTTATCCTAAGGAATATCATCGGGTTGGACACTACTGCTAAGGGGACTCCTCAGCCATACATGTCCTAAAGGCAACCATGAGGGGGATTGGAGTACACCAATGAACATTTAGTTCATCAACACCTACAAGTTGCGAACTTGCTAGTGTACCACTGGACTGTTTAGAAAGGTCTGTGATCGTCATCTATACTCCGCTAGACGACTACAACAACACCAACAATGAGGCCTTTCATCATTTTAACACCCACCGACTATTTTGTCTACCCATGTTCTACCCAACATATTTGTAGATAAAATACATATACAGTTTAAAACTTGTATAAAACATCAATTCAACAGTCACCTCAAATAAACAATTAACATATTTACACATAACACGTATTTTATAGTAAATACTTCATATCTATGTGTAAATTGAAAGTAACTACACACTCACATGATTCGATGATAATCGGGCAGCAATTCGTTTCCTAAAACGTTCGTTTCTAATAAAACCGGGAGTTTTATTAAGAAACCGAGCTCTGCAAAGGTCGGGCTTCGAAACCGAAAAGATAAATTTTCCGGGCTTCACGGGCACTTCGTGGCGTATTCCGGGGGTTATAATCGATACCGGGGCTTCGGGGAATGTTAAGATGAAGAAAATATGAATAAAGGGGTGAAAGATGGTGAAATCCCAAAAGTACCCGAGAAGGCTCGCAGGACCCTTCTATTTATAGGGGTCCGAAGTCGGTTTTGGTGGTGGGGTCCGCAGGCGAGGGTGCGCAGGTGGTTGCACGTGCGAAGGCCTCGCTGTCCTCTCCTGATTGGACCGAGGTCTAGTCCAAAGTAGGGGGAATTCGTGGCATGCTGCGAGGGTTCGGTCTCGTGCAAGAGAGTATGTGTCGCACCGCTATTGGACCACTTCGGATCAGATCAGGTGCTCGGATGACTCAGCAGCTCGGACACGTGGCACGTTCTAAGCGAGGGTGACATGGCAAATCGTGACTATGCGAATTTTCTCGGTTTTTGTGCAAAAATTTCTAAAATCCATAACATTCGCATACGAGCTCCGTTTTTGACGTTCTTTATATGCACGCGTAGGTAAAATTACGCTCTACAACTTCCGTTTAGACTTCGTCGGTTAGTTTTGAGTTTAATTTTTATATTATTATTTTTAACAGACCGGGACAGGAAATCCGTTAAAAATTCATAACTTCTTCATCCGACGTCCGTTTTCGTCAGACTTTTTACCGTTGTGCTACTATTTACGAGACCTTCGATTCTCGTTTAGGTCGTGTCGGCTAAAAATCACTCGATCTAAAATTCGAGTTTTTAGCTGTCTACTGCTAAGCTGAAACTTCGAAAAATCATAACTTCCTCATACGAAGTCAGATTTTGATGTTCTTTTTATACCTACTCTCGGTTTAACGAACACTACGAGTTTCGTTTAGATCACTAAGGCTAAAAAGTAGTTTATCAAAAACTCACTTTTTACGACATTCAGCACCGAGCCGGTTTTGTCGTGAAACTTCGACAGGTCATAACTTCTTCGTTATAACTCGGATTTCGGCATTCTTTATATATCCGTAATCCTTGTCACGACCACTACAACTTTCTTAATAGATATCGGCTTTATCTAAAATTTATTTTTGACGCTCATTTTTATTCTTAATTAATTAACTCCTAGTAAATAAGCATAAAACACATAAAACACATAGAATTCACATAATTCCTTTTTCATTTCTTCAAAATGAGTTACAAAGGTTAACCTAGACTATCACCTTAATATTAATGCCTAGGCTAGAAACACGAGTCTTACATACTGATTCTTGTAAGATAACGCTTTCAGCTTGAGAATCTTCAGAGAGAACATCAGAGAGAACAAATCTTCTGGATCACTTCAGCAGGTTCAAGATAGCAGCAGACTGATTAAGGAGGCGTCAATGCAATCCGTCACATAATCTTCAATTTCAGCTTCACCTTGCTTTTGGGGTTGAAGGATTGAATGTCGAAAGAATAATCTTCATTTCTTGCTCCTTCGAATGCGAATTCTTCGATGATCACGGATGAAGCCTTGGCTCAGAAATCTTCGACACATACTCCATGAGTCTCATCTACACCTGAATTCACTTTTCAAGACAAAACAAAAACTAAAAGAAAATTTAGCACACAATATTTTTGGGTTTTTGATTTTTCTGAACAAGAAATAAAACAGAAATAACACTATTTTTGGATTTTTTTTAATTTTTCTGATTTTTGTTTGATTTTTTTTTGTTTGATTTTTTTTTTTGATTTTTTTTTTGATTTTTTTTTTAATTCTCCCCCTAAATTTGTGCATAGAGGAAAACTATGAACAAATTTAACAAAAACAAAAATATTTGGGATCAAAGTTGTCAAGCAATCCAATATCGTTTATCAGCACACGCCTGCATGTCTAGATCTGGTCAATCACCGGTATTGTGGTCCACTTAAACACAAAGGATGTTGACAATTTGGACATATTATAGGTGACAAGTCATTGTGATATATATTCCTAAATGGACATTTAGCTGACGATGACCACGGATATTGTTGTCCACTTAAATTAAGCAACGAGATCTACAGACAACCTCTAAATGGTTCGATTTTAGTTGCACTAGAACGTGTTCCCCACTTCCCGATATACCCCGGTAATCAAGAACTCCTTACTTTAGGTGAGTATTCAATCATTAAGAAAGAAGTCAGATATAGAAGTGCATATGTTGTATCCCAGGTCGTATGTCTTCCAATCACACAGAAGGAACAACATATGACTAACAGAGATCGAGGGATTGAGAGGTAGAATGTTGCATATGCTGTGTTCCAGGTCGGATCAATTCAATCACGCAGAGGAGACAACATATGACTAACAGATAGAAAGAATTGCATAGATAAAGAAGATTCATAGAAATAGAGTTGCATATGTTGCAATCCAGGTCGGATATGTTCCAATCACGCAAAGGAAGCAACATATGACTGACAGATAGAAAGCAAGAAAATAATTTCCTACATACCTACTTTATCAGAACCCCCCAGGTGCCCTATCAATACCAGAATAAAGGACATGAGTCCATACATCAAGGAAGAGTTAAGCCACAGTTCTAGATAATTAACTTTTAGTGTATCTCACAGGTTCCCATGTTTATCTCACTGCTCAATCTACACGAGCATCGTATGGTCAGTCCAAATGAAACTATCTAAGTCTATATTGTCTAGTCCTTTCATGGTCAATCAATGTCTAGTCCATTTGAATCCTTTGTGCCTACTAGTACATTGAATACAAAGTCTAGACAATTCGGCTTTAGTGCATTACACGAATTGCATATTGCCCTTTAGCACTAGACTTCATATCACTTCCCAAAACAACCTACTAAAGAAAGACATATGAGGAAATAAAAAATTGTCTTCAAAATGAATCAGTTTAAGAAAAGCTCAGGAGTATAGAGAAGAAAACTCAAACCGTAAGTCACCGATTGAATTTGCATCCAGAAGGTCTGAGAACAGCATGCATAATCTCAGAACAGATCCGAAAATTCTTCATGTCATTAAGCATTGACCCCATGAGTGATCCCTTCCTTTCTTCCTTTCCCGCAAAGGACACATACTCTCAAACAATGTTCTGAGTGTTGTACAGTTGAGAGATGCCTCCTATCATGTGCCAGGAGCAGCCACTATCAACAAAACGAAGTCTGATGATATGCCTCCAAAACTGCTCCGACACAGAGCGGGATTAGTTGGTCTTTGGAACCCAGTCCATTTTGAAACTGGGTTGACCTTTATCATTAACGCACGGTACTCTCTCCCAAGACATATCCTGCTTATCGCAAACAGAAGATGTAGAAATATTAGAATCATTAGAAGATTTGGTAGAGTAAGCCTTTGGAACCCATTTGTAGTTGGGTTTAACCTATTTCTTTTTCGATCTGATGGGTGGCTCAGTACTTTCTTTTGATCTTGATGTCGGTCGTTGAGATGACTTTGACCTAACCGGACTTTGTTTCACTGGAGCATCTCTTGGATTTGGCTTCTTGGCCGACATCCCCTTCTTGCCCTTGAGAGTTGGATTCTTGGCCTTCTGCGCGTTCCAGTTACCATTGTTTGAACGTGATCATGAGGGGTTTCTTTTGAAGTATCTCCCTCTTGGCGCGTTCTGCCAGCCTTGTGCATAGTAAGGAACATATGCGCGATTTGGACAGTTTCGGGCAATGTGTCCAGGTGTTCCACAGTTAAAACATGTCTTTTTCTTCACTGTGAAATTGTTTCTTCCTGCCCCTGGTGGCGTATCCTTGCCTTGTCTCTTATTTTTCCCACAAGCACAGTTACAACAGGCACTCTGTTTCACTGGAATTGGTGGTTTGTATTTCTCAACAGCAGGTTGATCAGAAGCAGCTGAGTTCGAAGCAACAGATTCAGAGCTCAAGGAGATGTTGGTTTGTTCAATGGTTTTCTCCTTGTTCTCATCTTCTGCTACTTTACCTGCACATGAAGTAGAAGCATTATAATTTTCAACCTGAATACCTCCTGAAACAAAACCAGCTGGTTTGCCATAAACCATGAATGGTTCGTTGGCAATCTCCTCTTTGGATAAAGGGTGATACTGGTAATTATGATTGAAAGGAGGAGGCGCTTTATCGTATCCTAAACCCTTTTGCTGGTTATGTTTAAATTGCATGCAATGGTCTATCATGTTCGCAACTACTTCGCTTGACACATCAAATTTTCTAAAATCAAAATCTGCAGTTTCAAATTTGCTTTTTAATGTGTCAAGCTCAGCAGTTAATTCAGCAAGTTGTCTCTTAACATAGTCATAATTTTCACATTTATTGCTATAATCTTCTTGAAGCCTCCTAAAGTCTTTGGTTTTTGCTTCTAATTCAGCCTTTAGGGGTTTCTGTCCTTTCCTAAGTTGATATCCTTCATATTTTAGGTCCTCGACTTCCCTTTTTAGCAAATCATTATGTTCACGAAGAAGTTTAATCGTATCTTCATAAGATGGAGTACATGAAACTTCATTAACCGGGATGTTTGCGGAACTTATTATTTTTCCACACTTCAAAGCGTCAAGTTCTTCAATTACAGCAGCAAGACTAAGACGATTGAGATCTTTTGTCTTCTTGATGAAAGCCACGTTCATATCCCATGACTTCGGAAGTGCATTCAGCAGCTTTTTGATTATCTCAGATTTGGTTAAGAAGATCCCAACTATATTCATCTCAGTAGTAAGTGTAGTAAATCGCTGCAACTGAGCTTCAAGGGTTTCTCCAGGGATATAGTTGAACATGTTGAATTTTTGTGTTAACATATCCTGACTCTCTTTCATGTCTTCGTAGACCTCAAAAGCTATTAAAAGCACAACTAGAAGCCAAAATCAAACTCAAAAGTCAAACCCTTTGACTACAAACCTCAAAAGTCAACCTTAAAAGTCAAATTTAAAAAGTCAAACTCAAAAGTCAAACTTGAAAAGTCAAACTTAAAAGTCAAACCGAAAAGCTAAATTTGAAAATTAAAAAGTTAAACGAGAAAGTCAAAGGTCAAGTTTTAAAAGTCAAAGTCAAAATTTTAAATAACAAGTCAAAAATAAAAGTCAAAAATTAAACACTAAAATTTTTTGCTGAAATTGGAATTTAAAATGAAAAGAAATTGAATTTTGGGGTTAATAGTGACAAATTTGTGAAATTGGAACCGAGAATGAGTCCTTTTGAATTAAAAAACGAAGGAATGAACCAAGATGCAGCCTAGAAGACTTGGTGAGACGCGTGGACTAGTATGGAGGAGACCCGGGTTCGATCCCCGGCACCTCCACCTTCACTTCCTTTTTATTTGACGCTGATGTGCTGCGAGGAAGCTGCTCCTGCGAAGTTCGGACGAAGACCGAGACCGAAGCGAAGACCGAGAACGAGGTGCGAGACCGAGGACAAGGTGCGAACCGGAAACGCTGAGTCGTACACGTGCGACGCTAGCCGCAACCTCGGACCGCAAACCGAGCCGTACACGTGCGAGCCGTAAACTCCGAGGGCTGTAATCTCGGACCGCAAACTCCGGCCATAAACTCTCCGGGCCGTAAACTCCTCGGAAACCCTAGCTGCTGGCCGTACACGCCGCCACCCCCTCGCTGGTTACGACAAAAAACAACGTTTTTCACCCTTTTTTGCTCCAAAACTCGATCAAAAACTCGTTTTTATGAAAAACGCGAAGAACAAACCCCCCCTAATTTTCAGAGATCTATCCAAAAACGCAGGAATCCTTCAAAAATAAGACCAAATAAGCTCCAGATCTGACAAAAATGATTGATACAATCCAAGCTCTGATACCAATTGTAAGTCCCCAATCTGCTTGTGTATCAATCAGATCCGTTTGATGGTGCAGAATCCCAATCAAACGGATGATACCAGATCAAATAGAAGAGAAGGAGAAGAAGAAGATGATGAATCTATGTATGAATTGATTAGAATGAAGATCCAGATACAAGAAATTCACACACACAAAACTTGTCTTTAGTTTCTCTATCTAGAACACCTTACCCCCTCTTGTTTATTCTCTACTCCTCACCACTAACACCTATATATATACTTGGGGAATATGGGCCGTAAATGGGTTTACGGCCGTAAACCTGTTTACAGCCGTAAACACCCATTGGGCCGTAAATACAACTGCAAAAATATATTACACAACCAAAAACTATTAATGCCTAGAAAAGTAAAGTATAAACCATATTTTTGACCCAACAGAAAGCGTACTTCTCCCGTACTAGACGTATTATTTATTAGACGCATTCTATAGGCAAGATACCTCTCTTACGATATCTTCTGATAGGTATCATTCACTATCGTAAGCCTTATTATTTCCTCTATTTTATCAGTCTATCATGGTTCGCATCACTTCCTGGACTTCTGCCATTGTGATAGGTTCGGGTGCAGGCGCAACGACCGATGCATGACCCATCACATTCTTTGGCTCAGGTTGTCATCTTCCTCGGATATTTCCTAGTCTGTCTTCACCATGACGTTTTGTACACCAAAGCAGACATTTGGTGTACCGAGGCGAGAATTTAAGATAGGAAAGTTTTATTTACGATAGATGTATAAATCCCCTTATCTCTCCGAAAAGTTATATGCCAATGATGGTGTCTGTCTATTCAGGTGTATTACCTAAATTTTATTAGACACACTCCTCACAATCATCACTTAGCATTCTAAGTTTAAGTCTAGAAATAAATCCATATTCCTAGTTCGCTAAAACTAATGCTCTGATACCAACTGTGACATCCCCATTTAAACGACCAGAAAAGATCGATTTTGTTTATGCTTTATAAAAATCAGAGTACTTCTTTTAATAAAAATGTTGTGGAATTTGTTCCCAGAAAAACATGATAAATACATTATCAAAGCATTTCCGAAGAAATGTATTTTTATTCATTTTAAAACCTTGGGATGTCATCGTCAATACAGGAACATAAGCAAAAATAGAACTTACATTTATTTACACTACTGATCTACATCCCTTTTAATCTCTCAGTGCAATGTAACTTCATATCGACACCTGTGATTACAAATAAACTGAGTGGGTCAGGTTGGGAAACCTGGTGAGTACATAGGGTTTTCAACCCACAATAATATAATTATTATGTTTAAACAATTAAACAATCAACCCAATTACCCATCCCCGTTATCTTCTTTATTCTACCCTAAGAATCAACTATTCCTCGTTCATTTATTCCTAAGGATTATCCTAAGTAATCGGCACGAAATCCATCGTTGTCAGGGTTTTCTCAACGGGCACTAAATCCATCGTTACCAAGGTTTGCTCAGCAGGCGCTAACTCCATAGTCGCCGGGGTTTACTCAATAGGCACTAAATCCATAGCTGTCAGGGCTATTTTGTTTATCAACAGTATCGTTTTCGATAAATCCACTCGCAATACATGTCAATGGGTTTTTAGAGTACACCGGTGAACACATCGTTCACAACACCTACAGGTTGCGAGCCTGCTAGTGTTCCACTGGACTGTCTAGAATAGTCCGTGGTTGTCATCCATACTCTGCTAGATGACGGGGTCAGCATTTGGGTAAAAGGTTTCTCACATCGTCCACCTATCACCCTCACCTCATGGTCTATTTCACCTCTCACCTCATCATCCGACTCATATTTCATCTACCCATGTTTACCCAATATATTATGTAGATATAAAATACATATACAGTTTAAATCATTTAAAACATGTATAAAATCGTTCATCCAGCATAGATAGCAAGTATACAGATAATATGCACACATAGCACGTAGTTTATATAAAATACTTCATATATATGTGTAAGATGAAAGTAAATATGTACTCACTTGAAAAGGTGGTGACTCGGTACTCGGACAGCACTTCGTTACTCTTAACACAATTTTCCTCGGACAAAACCTAGTATCATTACCACTAGAGTTTAGTCTAATATTCACTGAGACAAATTAATAGTCTAGCTATTATTACCATTATATAAGCGTTAAACGATACTTATATAACCCATAATAATAGCCCAAGTACTTATTATAAGGTCCTAATAACATTACTATATTGAAACATAAGTTATACTAAAGATAGGTTAGGCGTAGCTCACTTACATCGGGTTTTTCGCAAAACCGGGCTTCGCCGGAGCAGCGTTCCCGAGCCGAAAGGTTCCTTTCTCGGGACTCCGGGAGCCTCGGGGCTTCCTTCGGGTTCTAGGGGGTTTACCTAGACTTTGGGGGGGGGGGGGGGGGGTTAGGGAGCTTAGAGAGAGTGTAGAGAGAGAAAGAAGGTTTGAGAGGTGTGAAGAAATAGCAAGACCCGACACATCTATTTATAGTTGAAATATCTGATGGACTCGCCGAGTATTGACACAGATTCGCCGATTTGGTGCATGTGGCAGCCTTCTGGTGATGCCACGTGTCCTCTTTCTGGTGGTGCCACGTCACCCAAACTCGCGTATCAGCCTCCCGACTTAGAAAAATCATAACTCTCGTATACGAGCTCCGTTTTCGACATTATTTTTTTCCACGTGTAGGTAAAAAGAAGATCTACAACTTTCATTTAGACTTCGTCGGGTAATTCTCGACCGATCTTAAATTTAACAGTACGAGGAGATTAGACTGTTAAATGACTGCGGAGAATTCGTAACTCCCTCATACGGACTCCGTTTTCGTCTGTCTTTTTATCATTGAGTTCCTATTAATGAGATCTTCAACTCTCATTTAGGTTGCGTAGGCCAAAAACCGCTCGAACTAAAATTCGAGTTTCGGGTCGTGCACTGTTATGCCAAATCTTAGAAAATTCATAACTTTCTCATACAAAGTCAGATTTGGGCGTTCTTTTTTTTGTATGTTCTCGTTTTAATGTATACTACAACTTTTGTTTAGATCACTAAGTCTAAAAAGTCTTTTATCAAAAATTCACTATTTACGTCTCCCGGTGTCGTGCCGGTTTTGCTGAAAAAATTCGACGGGTCATAACTTCTTCGTTATAACTCGGATTTCGGCGTTCTTTATATGTACGGAAACCTTGAGAAATATTCTACAACTTGGTTCAGATTATTTATTCTAAATAATCTTTTTGTCGAAAAGTCATTTTCGACCCCCTATTATCTCTAAACTGACTAGCCCGGATCTACGGGCGTTACAGAGTATTTCTTGAGGAGTTCTGAAATGTACTTCTCTTGGTGAATGAAGATTCCTCTGTTAGTCTGTTTGACTTGGAGGCCAAGAAAGAAGCTTAACTCCCGATTCATGCTCATTTGGAATCGATTGACCATCAGTTTAGCAAAGCCAGCAACCATAGATGAATCTGTAGACCCAAAAATGATGTCGTCCACATAAATTTGTACCAGCATGAGATGCTTTCCATTTGATCTTCGTAATAAAGTGGGATAGAGAATTCCTCTTTGAAAACCGAAGCGTTTGAGAAAATCAGTGAGTGTCTCGTACCATGCCCGAGGAGCTCGCTTATGTCCGTAGACAGCCTTCCGGAGTTTATAACAGTAGTTCGGAAAGGAGAGATTAATAAACCCGGGGAGCTGTTGAAGGTATACTTTAGTGTCAAGTTCACCGTTAAGAAAGGCACTTTTAACATCCATTTGGTAAACTTTGAAGCCTTTATGAGCAGCATAAGCGAGAAAGATTCTGATGGCTTCAAGACGTGCAACAGGAGAAAAGGTCTCATTGTAGTCGAGCCCTTCGATCTGAGTGAATCCTTTAGCCACCAGCCTTGCTTTATTTCTAATGATCACTCCTGCGTCGTCCAGTTTGTTGCGAAACACCCATCTCGTACCGACAATGGGATGATTTTGAGGAGGAGGCACGAGAGTCCAAACTTCATTTCGGTCAAATTATGCCAGTTCGTCTTGCATGGTTGTAATCCATTCAGCATGCTCCAATGCTTCCTTGATGGATTTGGGTTCAACCATGGATATGAATGCTGAGAAATGACATTCATTTTGAATATTAGTGGTGGAACGAGTTTGTACACCGGCATTGGGGTTTCCAATTACTTGGTTCGGAGGATGATCCTTCGTCCAAACATGTAATCGTTGGAGTTCTTGGGCAGCCGTTGAACCGATATCAACAGTGGAATTGATTTGCTCCCCCTAAATGGTTTGAATGTTGGGATGATGCTCCCCCTGAACTTCTGAACCAGAAAGGTTGACATCATTATCATAAGGGAACTCAAAGAAGTGTTCATTTTCATCATTGTTGAGAGGATTGGAATCATCGAAATCAGCAGTTGCGTCTTGGAAGCCATCCACATTTGATTCAAGAGAGGGATTAGCATTCTCCCCCTCAACCTGAGAAGGTTGAAATGGATTAGAATCAAATGGAAAGAGGCTTGGGATCGGACCGGGGACATTTTGAGAGACTGGACCTTCCGAAGAGGGAATTGGAATGAGAGATGGTCTTGATCGAGATTCCGAATCAAGAGCAGTTTCGGAAGGACCAAAGAGGGATTCAAAGTCAACTTCAAGAATTGTTTGAGGGTTCGGACATCCTGGTGGAGGAGCATCAGACTCCATGATGTGAGTTGTAATGTGAGTAGGGCCAGAATTCCGAACGAAGTTGTCATCGAAGGTGATGTCAAAGCTTTCTTCCAGAACTCGAGTTCTCCGGTTAAGAACTCTGTAAGCTTTCGATTTTTAAGAGTACCCAAGGAAAATGGCTTCATCAGCTTTAGGTTGGAACTTGGTAAGCTGATCACGGTTGTTCTTGATCAAGCACCTACATCCGAAAATATGCAGAAACGAGATTGATGGCTTCCTAGCATTTATTGTTTCGTACAATGTCATGTTGAGGCGTCGATTGATGATACTACGATTTTTAGTGAAGCAAGCAGTAGACACGGCTTCAGCCCAAAAGTAGAGTGGTAGATTTGCGAAATTCAGCATAGATTGAGTAGCTTCAACGAGAGTTCTATTGCGTCTTTCGACTACACCATTTTGTTGTGGGGTATAGGGAGCTGAGAAGTTGTGGTCTATTCCTTTTTCTGTGAGAAATTTCTCAATGGTGGAATTAGTGAATTCCGATCCATTATCACTTCGGATTCTTCTAACTGGGATTTTTGTAAGAACTTCTATTCCTTTGATGAAATTTATGAGCTCTGAGGCTGTTTCGGATTTCAGGCCTTAGGAAGAAGACCCAAGTGAACCTTGTAAAATCATCAACAATCACAAGAATGTATTTCTTATGATGAAGACTTTCTACAGTGGATGGTCCATAGAGATCAATGTGTAGAAGCTCCAATGGTTCCGAAATGGACTTTTCAATGATAATAGGATGACCCTTCTTTGATTGCTTACCACACTCACAAGCAGCACACAAATGATCATTTTCGAATTTGAGAAGTGGTAAACCTCTCACCATTTCACCGGATACAAGATCATTCATGTACCGAAAGTTTAGATGAGCGAGCCTTCGGTGCCATAACCAACTGACGTCGGGAACAGCTTTTGAGAGAAGGAAGAGTTGCGGCTTACCAATAATCATGTTGATGTCGAGCGGGTACATGTTCTTGTTGTGAAGCGACTTAATTAAACACCCTTTCCGGTCTTCGGTCATTACATAGCTGTACTTTTTGCAAAATTCCACACGTCGATTTGAATCAGTGAGCTGAGCAACACTTATCAAATTATGTTTTAGATCAGCTACATAAGCCACGTGTGAGATAGAGAAGTTTCCGTTGGTGAGAGTTCCATAACCACGAATTTGAGAGTTGGAATTGTTGTCATACGTCGCATAACCAACATTTGGAGAAAGCTTTAAATCTCGCAGAAAATCTTTCTGCCCCGTCATGTGCATGGAGTAAGCACTATCAATATATCATATTGTTTCTTGCTCCGAAGCACACAGTGCCTGCAAAATTAGTGAGTAATGGAGTTTTTAGGCTCCGAATTAGACTTTGGGACGTAGACACGGGCTTTGGACTTTGATTGTGACTTAGGAACAACTTTGTGTTTCTGGGTGATATTCTTGGAATTCTTTGGAAACAGACAGAATGCTAATGTATTTTCATCTATCCAGTAGTCATATTCAATGACCTGAAGGTTCCGAACTGGCTTCTTCGTACCTTTGACGTCCGAAGGGTTTGTAACATTTGTTCCCTCCGGAGTTGTTGTTTCAGCAATGGGAGTTTTGATTTTCCACATAAGATTTTTCTTAGAAGATTTCGAAGATGTTTTCTTTGTATTTGTGGATTTTCTTGATGACACATTGGTTTTTGAAAGATTTGGTTTAAAAATTGTGCCATCAGATTTTGCAATAAGGACAGAGGAAGCAGTCTGAGATTCTGTTGAAGTATTTCGGACGGTCTTGGCAGTTTCATGAGCTTGAGACTGAGTAGAGTTGATGACTTTCTTAGGTTCTACATGACCAAGAGGTTCAGAAGGTCTTTTGAGAATCTTAGTGGGAACAAAGTAGTTTTGACTATGAGTGGATGCATGAGAGTTCCGGGATGAACTTGGTTTGGAGTTCGCAAGGAACCTGGAATTTTGTCTAGTCTTAACTTCCTTTTTAAGTGCATTTCAAGCTTCTACTTTGGGATCTACCATATCCTTCCTATTCAGCATTGGTTTTCTCTTAGGATGAGATGAGGATTTTGAGGTTTGTCCTACGGATGGATTTTTAAACTCAGGAGTAATGGGAACCAATTTAGTTTTTGAGATGACTAAGGAATCCGATTCGCAGGAATCAGAGGACACACAGCTTGAGACGTCAACTTTGTCATCTAAGGATGCCCATACAAACTTAGAGGTAATAGATTCAGTTGTCTTTGGAATGATTTCTTCAATCACATAATTGTTCACATGATTACTTTTAGGGATATGATCTACACAATTTGTAAGATTGTGATGAAAATTTGTGGTCCGATTTAGGTCCAGGTTTGTCAGAAGCGGAAGAGGTGTGGAATCGGGACATGTGACAATTATTGGTTTGAACTCAGGAATTAGGGACTCAAAACGGTCTGCAGACTCAGGAAGTGGAGACAAGGGAGAAACAGGGGTGTCCGAATGTTTGATATTCGGAACCTCTCCCATGAATGTCAAATTTTGCAATTCCTTCAAGGGACTAAAAATTGGTTTCGGAAACTCGCTTCCGAGACCAGGTGCTTTAGACCATGGATGACGAAAATTTATGAGTCATCCGAATGTCCGCATCAAGCATATCTAAGGAATTATGCAAAGCATCTATTTTTGCATTGAGACATTTGTTATCAGCAATTTAAACATTTCTTTCAGAATAGGTGATTTCACATTTATCTTTCAAAATGATACATTCATCGTTTGACATTACAAGCTCATGCTCTAAAGACTCGATTTTCAATTTCTTATCCTCAAAACGTAACCTAAGACGATTCAGTTCACAGTTCTTCTTCTCACTGACTTCTATGGCAGACTCATAGGCTTTATATATGGTGCTCATATTTGTTTGGATTTGGGTCAGATAAGGTTCACAAAGAGATAAATCAAAATTATTATCAGATATCATAGATTTTACCTGTTGAACGATGCTTCAACCAGGTGGGTCATTGGTGGCCATGTAGCAGTGGTGAGGTTCAGCAGCATCATCTTCATCTTCGGACCCAGATGACCAATATCCTTCATCACATTCAACAGTTTTTCTTGCCATCAGACACGTGTTTCTTCCAGTTACCATGTCATCATCATCTCCAGATGACCAATACCCTTCAACATCTCTTGAAACTATTGTTACAAAGGCTTTTTCGCTTTCAGCCATCTCTTGTGCTTTTCGGACGTAGTAAGCAGAATCCTTGATTTTTGGTTTCTATTGAGCTTCAGCCAGGAAATCTTTGGCAAAATGATTTGCATGTCCACACTTATGACACACAATTTTTGGTTTGTCCCATTTGGAACTCTGAGAGGGTTCCGGAGTAGTGTTTGGTTTAGTGATGTTTGGTTTGTATGCTGGATGATTTTCGGAAGTTGGTTTAGGTTCCGGAGCTGAGTTAGGTTGAGGATTGTTATGGTGAGGAGCATTGAATCGGTTTTGGTATGGTTTGTAAGAAGAATTTAACGGACGTTTGTACTTCATTGGGAGTAGGGTGAACTCCTGTTGGAAACGGAGTTCAGAGTTCATTGCTTCGAATTCATCAACAGGATAGGTTTGTGCGGGTAAGGTAGGTGCAGATGTTTGAACCAATGGAATAATGGGTTTGAAGGGATCCGAAGTAGATGAGTTCGGAATGGTTGGTTCAAAGGAACTACAAGGGCAAGAGGACCTCCGGAGAGTTCCCTTAGTTTTTGAGCAACATTTGACTCATGTCCTTGAAGTTCATCAAAAAGTTGATAGAGCTTCAACTTTTTCAAGGAACCATTGCTTTGGAGACAAGATTTCACATTTCCCCATCATTTGCCGAGACTGTTTATAAATTTGAGATTGTACTCCAAAGGAGTTCGGACAATCCCATGAGCAGTCATGTTGTTGACAACGATTCGGTAACGGCTAGAAGTTGAGGCCACAGATTCATCTGGAGTGGTAGTGAAGGTGTCGAAGTCGTTGACAACTGAGGTGAGGCGCTTGTCCTTCATGTTTTCGGAACCTTCAATTAGGTCCTGAAGAGTGTCCCAAATCTCTTTGGCAGATTTGCACAACTTGATGTGCTCGAAGAGTGAAGGAGGAACACCAAACACCATTTCAGAGAAAGCAACTTGGTCAGCATGAAGCTTTTCGATATCATCTGTAGTCAGAGGAGCAGGGCGAGTTTCATCTTCTCTCATGAGCTGAGCAGCTGCATCTCTTACAATTGTTCTTACAGGAACATGTGGACCTTCAGTGACGGATCTCCATATTTCTTCACCTTTTTCTTTGGCAATTAGAAATCTTTCCATTCTAACTTTCCAGTGATCATATTCTTCCACAACTAGTAATGGGGCACGAGTAGGGCCACCCACACTATTTGCGATTTGCATTGAAATCATTCGTTGAGAATTAGAAGCAGCCATTGAAGTTAAGATATCTTCAAGCTAAAGTGGTACATAGAAGAACTTTTATCCTTGACACAGAAATGGTTGAAACACCAAGGTAATTTCAAACCAACTATAATCTGATCTTTATGGAATCAAAGGACAACCACTCAAGCTCTGATACCAATTGTGAGAACAAGATCTTACTTATGCGCAGGGACAAGATTTGAGAACTCAAACCTTGAGTGAATGCTTAAGATCAATGTCTGCTTGCTAATAAATGTTCAAGTCAAGTCTGGAAAGACCAGTCAAGTCTTAGATAATGTTTTCAACAAATGATCAAGTCATTTCATAAGCAACGAGAATAACTGATCAAAGTAAAGCTAAAAATGAAGAACAAGAAGAATGTTTGAAGTAAACTTAAAGAGAATAACAAAAGTGAGTGACAGATCCGTAGTTGACTTGTATTGAATACTCCTATTTATAGGAGAGAATATTACACCGAATTAACTGAAGTGATTACATAGGACCGGACAAAAGACATGATACTGAAATTCTGAATGTCCAAATACAACTATAGACTTAGTCCTATGAAACGTTACATCAATACAAATACATATAAAATAAATGTACAAAAGACAAAACAACGTCATTCCGGATCAGCATCATTCCGGACATGAGAGTCAGTTCCGGAATGTCTTCAGTCTTCACATCTTCTTACTTGGTCCGGACGGATTCCGGACCACTCTCCTCTTCGGAACATACCCTTCGGAATTAGTACTTAGGATTGCTAGTGGTTCACTTTCATGTTCCAACAGGTAAAGTTTCCAGCTTTACCCATCCCAAGTCCTTCTTAATGGGTTTAGACAAAACCCTAGCTCATTAAGACATAAGTCCATGGTCCAAAACCCTTATTACACCAAACCAAGGCAGGGAAAACAAGATCTGGACTCTAGACATCCAATAACCACGTAAAGTTCTGGGCTTTACTTCCTTGCATGGCCTTTAGGGCTCCAAAAGGCCATAATAATCTCTTTAAGCTTGCATGGGACTTCCTAATGGCATAAAGCTTGCACCTTTATGCCTTAACCACCCCAATTACTTCCAGATCTGAAAGGATCATGCTTGGGGGACGTCCAAAACCCAAAGACAACCATTCTTGGACCAAAAACCTTCCAAAAAGGGACTATAAGGAGATCTAATAAACCAAAAGCCAAGATGAAGACTTGATTACCAAGAAATGCAGCAAATAGAGTGTGTCTTCTGGATCTACATCCTCCTTCTTGAACCTCCAACTTCCTTCTTCTTCCTCTTCCTCTTCAAGAGCACACAAATCACACCAAGGTGGCTCAAACACTCACAAGATGAACTAGGGTTTCATGGGTGAGGGTTTGGGGTCTGGGGGCTGAAGATGAGGCTGGGGGAATGAGAATATGATGCTTAAATAGGGCACCAAGTCCCGAAATTAGGGTTTCCCAACCCAGACCAGACTCGCCGAGTCAGTCCCCCGACTCGCCGAGTCGGATACTTAATCTGCAACACGGAACTCGCTCCGACTCGTCGAGTTCTTCCTTGGACTCGACGAGTTGACTCATTGACTTAGGGTTTATCCTTCCCCAACTTGGCCTCCTGGATTCCGGGTGTTTCATTAGGATTAAACCGATAGAGCCCCTCCTTTTTATCCCCTTGGATTAGAGTTTGACCCTGAAACGTCTTAACAGAACAGGTTTTAGGCCAAAATTCAACAAAAACAGGATTATCATCAATGAGTTTTGAGACACTAAGAAGGGATTTTGTGAGATCAGGAACATGAAGAACATTAGTTAATTTAAGATGGGGTAGAGATGAAGATCCAATATGAGAGATAGTCAAGTTATTACCATTGCCTACTTGGATTTTGTCACCTCCAGTGTAGGAATCAGCAATGTTGAGTTTGTTGAGGTCTGGTGTGACATGATTAGTTGCTCCACTGTCTACATACCAAGCCGGATCAAATACTGTAGATTGACTTTGCTGAGTCAAGTGAACTTGGCGAGGTTTGCCTTTTGGATTTGGTTTTCTGTAGGGATAATCTGTGAGATTGCCTCGCTGCCAACAGTCAATGGCTTCATGACCAGGCTTGGCACACAATTGACACATAACACACTTCTTTCTAGGATCTGAGTTTCGAGAAGAGTTGGAGACCTGTCCATTTTGAGATTGAGTTTTGTGGGTAAATCAGTTAACATTTAGAGCAGCAACAGTGGGGGAGGAATTGACTGAAGCAAGACGCAGGTGTTCTTGCTCAAGTCTCGCTTCTTCATGTAATAGGTACCCTACAAGATCATCAATAGTTAGAACTTCCGATTTCAACATAAATGCGGTAATGAAACTCCCATAAGATGAATCTAAGCCACTCAGAATGTATCCAATAAGATCTTCATCATCAACAGGATGAAGATTTTTAGCCAAAGCATCAGAGATGGAGCATTTTCGCTCTATGTACTCAAGCATGGTCATAGAACCTTTTGCAAGAGTTTGAAATTGAACCTTCAATTGCATTCGACATGCCCTAGTTTGAGCTTGAAACAATTTTTCAATTGTCTGCCAGGCTGCACGAGATGAGGTAGAGCGAGCAACAAGAGCAGACGCATGATCAGTAAATGTGGATTTGAGCCAGAGTAAAACAAACTTGTCACGTTTCTTCCAGGTGGTATACTCCGAATTTGGAATGGTAGTAGCATGAACCGCAACAACAGCAGGAGCGGTAGCAGTGGCTGGTATCGCTTCAACAGCGGGAACGTCAACTGTCTCGGACGGAGGTTTAGGGTTTAACACAAAATCCTCCAAATCAAACGTCTCTAGTGTTGAGATTATATTGGTGCACCATAAGGCAAAGTTTTTGTGATCCAATTTAGTAGTAATTGGGGGAATCTGGAAATTGAGAGTAGAGGATGTGGTGGTAGCCAAATGGAGAAGATTGGCAGTTCCGGTAGCCATGAAAAGATCAGAAAAAAGAAAACTTTGTGCAGATTGAGCCTTAGCTCTGATACCATAAAGGGGATGAGATCTCAATCGATGATTTTGATTTACAGCAAACCATTGTTTAAATACAAGTATAAGAGTTGTTTATACACTCCTGATTATATGCTATGACTATTGACCTTTTGACTACATCAATACAGACGTTTACAAAAAGTACAATACATATTAGATACATATTTGCTATTAAGAAAAACTAGTAATATACTAAGGCCATGAGGAGTACCGAAGCCACCTCCTCCTTCACTTCATTTTCTGACAATCCACCTCAAGCAAACATCAAACCCAAAACTTTGCAAGGAGAGAGAATCGACAGTTTCTTGTCCATTTAGGCCATTTTTCTCGGCATGTTGAGGCAAGTGGCGGTGTTTTCCGCAATGAGTCAGACAATACACCAAGGGGTAGTATCCAACCATTCCCTTCGGCCTAAAGCCACTAAAAATCATACTACAATGATTGATATCTTAGAACATGTTTTTCAACGAGCTTTTGAGAGTTTTCATTTAAAGAAAATGAATTTAAAGAATAAAACATTATTAAGGAATACAAGTTTAAAACTTTTATTTTTAGAAACAAAAAACGCATAATCCAAAAACTACTTCAAATAGTTTTTGAGATCTTTAGCTTTTTTGTTTAAATCTAGAGTTTTTATCAAGATGTTTTATATATAATTTAGAAGGATGCAACCTGTTTTCCAAACATCGTTTTCGAAACATGTCTACATCAATAAAAGTTACAACTTCCGGCTATCATCTACTTTTGGAAAAATATAACCCTAATCATCAGTTTTCTAGTCATAATTCTCAATTATTTCGGCTTTTTACTACATTTCAATTTTTTCGAAAAGCTCTTAATCAAAAAACTACTTCAAATAACTTTCGAGATCTTTAGGTTTTACGTTTAAATTTGGAGCTTTTATTGAGATGTTCACTTATGTAATTATATACTTATCAAAAATTTCCACATACTATACCAATAAAAAAAAACTATATTTTTCGGCTACCATCAATTTTTGCAAACATACCCATAGTCATTGGTTTTCTAGTCACAATATCTCAATTATTTCAGTAATTTACTCCATTTCACTTTTTCTGCACGGCCCTACGAAAATATATTTTTACAAATTTGATAATTTAACAACTAACAAATACGAGTATATCACAACCCACTTCTTCAAACACAATTCGAAATCATATTCACCATCAAAACATGACCAATATGTGTCTGAAACCAATCTTTAACAACAATGTATCGATAAAACCCTAACCATTCACATAAACAAAATCCAAACATAATTCAAAAACAAACACTTTCTTTAATTACATCATTACCCGGTCAACCAAAAACATCTCCAGATAAAAATATAAACTCACAAAGTTTTCATGAAAACCTCGGTTTAGGCATAGGAGAGTTATGTTGATGTTGATGATGAGGCCCAAGCTTCTGAATCCAATGGCGAAGTCCCTTTTTATTATCTAAACATGTTGGATGTTGTAAAAGTTTCAAGTTTCCATCACGTGCTATTAAAGATTCAAACTCTTCTAACACCTTCACCACTTGCCAAAACTCTGGCCTTTTTTCTGGTTGTGTAGACCAACATTGCTCTATTAATGCTTTCATTGCCGGAGCACAGTCTGCCGGAATAGTTGGCCGGAGATTCTGAAAAAGGGCAAAAAAGGAATTTCGTAAGTGGGTTTCTTGCAATGTACTTTCGTGGTTTTGTTTGTTATGGCGATTTACTTTTTTACTTTGAAAAATCTACCGAATTATAGCAAACTCCATCTGAATATAAAGCCGCTTTCATTGCTATAATGGGTAAATTTTTATAATGAGAAAAGAATGAAAGTATAATGTTGTAATAGAAATAAATGAAAGTACGATGCTATAATACACAAATAAATGAAAGTATACTATTTCTTGCATTTAGCCCAAAAACAAACGAGGGAATTTTTTTTAAATGTTAAAAGACTTAAACTATGCTTGGCGTACTAGCCGATAGCTGAAAAGACGTTTGGTAAAAACTAGCTAAAATACATAAAATGACATAAAAGGACATTTAGGATAATGAGTTTTCTATAATTATTAAGGGTGTTTTTGGAATATTTTAAAAATGCTAGTCAAAGTAGCTTTTCAAAAAGTTAGTTTATAAGCTACTTTTTGGCTTGCCAAACATGAAAACTTAAAAAAACTCGAAAAATAATATAGATTATCAGCTAGCTATGATGACGTGCCAAAAATAGCAAGAAACTCAAAAAGAACAATTACAAGATAGATATAGATAAAGATAGAGATACCTTATGAACAACAGCAAATGCAGCTTGGATAGGAGTCATATCTTTATAAGGTATAGTTCCAGCCACCATCTCCCACAAAATAAGCCCAAATCCATACACATCAACCTTCCTCCCATACGCCTTTCTTTTAATCATTTCGGGTGCCATCCACCTATACGTCCCCGGATCATCCGCCAGAAAATCACAATACGCTTCTTCACAACCGATCCCAAAATCCGCAATTTTCAGATTGAAATCTTGATTTATTAATATATTCTCAGGTTTAAGATCCCTATGAATCACGCCTTGTGAATGAATATACTCCATTCCACGTGCAATGTCTAAAGACATTTTAATAAGCTTTTCTAACGGAAGATACTCTTTTTCTTTTCCGGTATTGTCCTCGAGTTTATGTAGGTATGCCCTTAAAGAACCTTCTGAAAGATACTCGGTTATGATACAGAAAACCGGTGGTTGTCTACACGCCGCTACAAACTAGCACCATAAAAAGTTTAAAGAAAATTAGTTAAACATTTAATAATTTACCTAATAATGATTGGTACAAATGATTGTTTTAAACTAAAGTTGTTTAAAGTTAAGAGATAGGTAGGTTATTTTAAGAGGGGAAGGAAGATACATAATAGCATTTGTACTTCCATCTTTTTATCGATTTAGCTACTTACCTATATTTTACTTTCCCCATTTTACCGATTTTGCCATTAAACTATTGTTTTTATCGAATTAGTAATCATACAATATAGATTTAGCAGCTTAACAATTTTCTAAAGTGATTAAACTTTTTCGACTATGTAAAAGAAACTTAAAATGATAGTTACGAATTCAAAATCATAATAATCAATATAGAAAAACATACAAAATACGAAAGATTCGAAGATAATTATACCTTAATGACATTTTGATGGTGGAGTCGCGACAAAAGATTAACTTCTCGGATAAATTGGTTCTCAAGTCTAACTCCAAGTTCTTCATTTTCGTCATCATCAGGAAGCCTAATAATCTTAACAGCAACAGCTTCATCTTTATAAATTCCATGGTAAAGTTGACTATTTGCACCATGAGCAAATCTATGGCCAAGAAAAAGCTTTGAAAGGTCAACCATAACATCATCAATTGTTTCGACAGAAGTAACCTTCCCTCCACCATGGTCAAACAGCTTTGACCAAGAATAATCCCTTTTCATCTTCTTTTTATCTTGAATCTTCATCGAATTGAAATGTTTAAGAGGACTAGAAAGATTCTCATGAGCCCTAACGTTAACAGCAGTCATGTTTCTGTGAAACATCTTTTTTTCTTTAAACCCTTTTTCCGTTTCTACCCTTTGTGGATGTGGGGTTGAGAATCTTTTTGTGTTTGACCTTGCTTCTTTGAAGGTGTCGGGGACGGTGGTTTTGGGTGGCGGAGTTACGGTTCTGTACTTGTTTGTGACCGGATTTGCTTGGATTTCGGCGGGTTTTGGGTCTTCGAGAGTTTTTGGGGGTCGGGTTTTTATACCCGCGATTCGAATTGGTTGACCATCGGATAGAAATGAGGCTAATCTTGCAGAATCTAATCGATGACATACTGTGTGAGAGAATTTTGTTCTTCTGATCCAAGAATTAGCCTCGTCGTTCATTTTTGCTCCCTAAAATTCGACAATCTTTCTTTTATTCCGATAATACCCAAATCAAACCACGCCCATGTTCACGATTACACGATATTTGTTCAAGAAATGTTGAAAATGGTAAACTTGAAAGCTTCAAGAAGACGATCAAAAGCAGGGTGGGTTGTACCTTCGATCAATTGAGGTATAGATCTTGATGAATCAAATCAAGCCATCGTAAATTCAACACAAAGATAAAGACTTTTGAAATGAAAAGTCAAACGCCACCTTCCTTCAAAGCCTGAAACATCCCACAAAACAATAAATAAACAAACAATCCAATCAATTAATATATTAAAGAGTACGAGTCGTTTGAATTAAAAATTGAATCGAGAAACAGTCATATGATTGCAGGGGTTAGAGACAATTATTAGCCACAAAATTTCTAAAAAATTACAAAAACAAACTATCAAATCACAATCTTACCAAAAGGGTATATAATTCGATGTCTTCAAGAGAATCTGTGACCTAAAAACACCAAAAAAAATCTATTTTTTTTTTCTGGGTGATTTAATTAAATCAAATCAAAAACTCATCTCTGCCGTCTTCTTCTCTCACCAAGAAAGAATGTTTTCCAGGTGGGAGATAAAAGATAGAGAGAGACACACACAGAAATTCAAGAACATAAACAAGATTTTTCTGGGTGTTCCTATTCAAATGTGAATACAAATAAGAGAGAAAAGGAAAAAAGAAAAAGAACCCACAAATAAAAAAAAGTTTTATTTTTTTAATATAAAAAGAGGTGGTGGTGGTGGTGGTATATTATACGGATCTTTGTGTGTAAGTAGTGTGAGTTGATGATGATTCGGTGGACCCCGGCGGTAGGCGGTGGACGGTGGTGATGGTGGTGATTGCGGGTGGGACCTCCCTCGGTTATTGTTTCTACAAAGTCAAGAAACGAAACAATCAAAGAGATGGGCAAATAATACTAATACTAAAAGCAAATAAAAGAGAATAATATACATAAAATATGTGTATATATAGACAGAGAAAGAGAGAGAAAAAGAAAATGCTACCATCACCATCACAGAATTGGGGTACGGAACAACAAAAGAAAGCCAAAAGGAAAAGCCATTCTAACTTTCTTTTCTCAATTTTCACTCAACCCCTTCAACATATCAATAATGACAACTATGTCTCAAACTACATCGAGTTTATGCTTATGCCACTTCAAACAGTTCATATGTTTTTAGGTTTTGAGTTCAAGTATTATACATGTATAGTATATGCATATTGTATAGTGAGCTATGTTTTAACTAATGTAAAGTTCGGAGGACAAAAGTCTTATTCTTTTCAATATGTTTTATCAGATTTTAAGCCGAAGAGATTCATTTGTCTATGTACAAAATTGTTATTTCAAATCAACAATTTTGGTTTGTTGGTGTAAACTAAGGAGGATGTCATTTATTCTAGCATTTCTAGAATCACAAGTTTATCCAATCCGGAGATGTTCATTGAATTAAGAAACAGCTAAAAACAAAACCGACTTTTAGCATATATCATATTAATGCATTGATGAGTTTTTGATCTTTATTAAGAACTAGAATAGGTAGTTTGTGCTTATTTAGAAGATACGATGTAAGTTACTAAGTTCTTTATACTTATCTTCAAAATATATTGTATACTTTTCATAGGAGATTTTGTTGTACTTAGTTGTAACTTGTTGAGATAGTTTAGGAAAATTGTTGTAAATTCACTGTATAAAGATTATACACTTGTAACCAGAATTTTAATTTTTTTCTTCAAAACCATTAAAGCTCTTATATTATATTAGAGAACCTACGATCCTATGCTATTTCTACCGAAAACAATCATTCCACAACTTCTGCAATTCTCTTCTTGGTTTTCGGTGGTGCGGCAACTAACCTTCAATTCATGACGCTCAGTGTCCATCTTACGCATATTACTCTCTTTGGCATGGAACTATCCGTTTTGCGCTTGAATGTGAGTCATATGTAATAAAAGATCAAATAAACGGTCGAATAAGTGATTTTACCATAAGCCTACAACCAAACAAAGAACTTGAAGTAAGGTTAAATCAAGCATTCTCAAGCTATGCAATCATAATTATGTACAACCCTAAGGCATTCATTTAGCAAATAAATAACATTAGCATGTATGAAATTAGATTATACTGAGAATCAGTTCTTGTTTCATTGATTGAATCGTCCCTGGTTACATCAGAATAGTTGGATAAATAGTCACAAGAAAATAACAAACTAGCCTAACCTATCGGATAAGAAGTCTATCTAGAATAAGATAAATAAACGAGGCATAATAATAACAATTCCTTTACTCCCCCTCAAGTTGAAGCATGAAGATTACGAATGTTCAACTTGACCATGAGAGATTGCAGCCGTTCCGTGCCAAGTGGTTTAGTGAGTAAGTCCGCCAGTTGATCTTTGGTGTGAACCCATATAGGAGCGATCTCTTTTGATTCCACCCTTTCCCGAACAAAGTAGCAATCCATTTCCACGTGTTTCGTGCGTTCATGGAAAACTGGATTGTGTGCTATGTGTTTTGCAGATTCATTGTCACACATGAGAGTGGTAGGCGAGTTAATGACAACACCTAAATCAGTGAGTAGCCAACGAACCCAAAGAATCTCACTCACTGTCGTTGCCATTGCACGATATTCAGCCTCAGCGGAAGACCTCGAAACCACCGATTGTTTCTTGGATTTCCAAGAAACGGGAGCTCCTCCAAGGAGAAGTAAGTATCATGTTCGAGAACGGCGCGAATAGGGACATCCCAACCAATCGGAATCACTATAAGCTACTAGATTAGTAGACCCATCTTTTGGAAGCAAGATACCTTGTCCGATTGTGGTCTTCAAATAACGTAAAACACGTAAAGTTGCATCCCAGTGTGGATGTTTAGGATCGGAGACGAATTGACTCAAAATATTAACCGAATATGTTATATCGGGGCGAGTGGCTTGTAAATACAAAAGACGACCAACGAGACGCCTGTACATATTTGCATCGACCCGGTTTTCATTGTCACCTTTATCGAGTTTAAGGTTCTGTTCCATGGGAAAACGGCTTGGTCTGCACCCCAGCATACCTGAATCGTCCAAAATATCCATGGTGTATTTGTGTTGACTGAGAACTAAACCTTCTTCCATGCGTGACACCTCGATTCCCAAAAAATATTTTAAACTACCTTGGTCTTTGATACTAAATTGGGTATGGAGACTAGATTTTGTACTCTCAATCTTTTCTGCATTATTACCAACAATGACCACATCGTCTACATAAATAAGAGCCGCCACAAAAATATCGTTTTTTTTGTAAATGAAAAGAGAGTGGTCAGCATGAGATTGTATGAAACCAAGTGCACGAATAGCTGTGGTAAACTTGTGATGCCAATTGCGACTTGCTTGTTTTAAGCCGTACAGTGACTTTTTGAGTTTGCATACTCGCGTGTCTCCTTCTTTGCCAAATCCTTGGGGAATCTTCATGTATACATCTTCTTCCAAGTCACCATGCAAGAATGCATTATTCACATCGAGTTGGTGAATAATCCAATTCCTTTTCACAGCAACAGTCAATAAAATTCGAATCGTAACAAGTTTAGCCACCGGTGCAAAAGTATCGTGAAAATCTACTCCTTCCATTTGCGTGTAGCCCTTTGCAACAAGACGGGCTTTGTACATCTCTATATCGCCATTTGGTTTGAACTTAGTCTTGAAGATCCATTTGGAATCAATGGCATGTTTGCCTTCAGGAAGAAAGGTGAGCTCCCATGTGTCATTATCTTCCAAAGCTTTTATTTCACGTTGCATTGCAAGCCGCCATTTGGGTTGTCTAGCAGCCTGTTTAAAACTTTTTGGCTCATTGTGAAGAACAATAGCCGCTAGAAAAGCCTTATGTGAAGGTGAAATTTTTTTATATGAAACATAATGACTTAGGGGATGTACCGTAGAAGCAACTCGATCGGACGCGGGTGGTGGATGATTGATCGATGGGGGAAGGTTTACTTCGAAGTCTTGAAACCGGATTGGTTGACTTCTTGTTCGAGTGGCACGGTGCTCATCAGAGAGTTCTAAATGTATTGGTTGTGTCTCTACTTCGGTGACGTCATCATGTATGTTGATGACGTCAGCATCTTCTAAAGGTGCCGAAGAGTCAACAGGTGCCTCATGGATTACGTCAGCCCCATCACCATGTGATCCGTTCTCGTCGTCATGCATGGAAGGGTTGGGAATATCACTATGTAATGTGAATAAATCTTTATTCTGTGATTGTTTATTTGTTTCAACATAATTCATGGGAAATTCATTCTCTAAGAACCATACATCACGAGAGACTATTATCTTCTTACTTTCCAAATCATATATTTTATATCCCTTAGTGCCATGGGGATATCCAACAAATATGTCGGGCTTACCCCGTTTCTCAAATTTGTCTCCCCTGGTGTCTGTGTTTCTATGATAAGTCAAACACCCAAATACCCGCATGTGTTCGTATGAGGGTTTTCGCTGGAACAGTACCTCATAAGGCGTGGCACCATGTAAAACCTTGGTGGGCATTCTATTAATGACATATGTAGTTGTCAATATACACTCCCCCCAAAAGGTTGTGGGTGAATTAGCTTGAAAGCGTAAGGCACGTGCAGTTTCAAGTAAATGTCGATGCTTGCGTTCCACCACCCCGTTTTGTTGTGGGGTGTGCGGGCAAGATGTTTCTAACATAATTCCTTCTTGTGCATAAAAATCATGCATGTCATTTGATACAAACTCCCCCCCCCCCCCCCCCCGTTGTCACATCTGACACGCTTTATTTGAACACCAAATTGTGTTTGACCATTTTGTGAAAATCCATGAGGCGTGTGCTTGCCTCATGTTTGTGTTTAATTAAAAAAGTCCATACAGCCCTACTAAAATCATCTACAATGGTAAGAAAGTAAGACGCTTTGCTCATAGACGGGTATCTATATTTCCCCCACACATCACAATGCACCAAATCAAAACATGAAAGAGTTTTTATTTCACTAATGGGAAAAGGGAGACGTGTGTGTGTTTGGCTTTAAAACAAGCATCACACCCGTTATTATCTTTAGAAACATCAATAAAATCTAAGTTTGAAATCTTCTTGGTGGATGGATGACCCAGGCGTCTATGCCAAACCTTACATGTTGTTAGGAGAGCTTTGCTTGGCTTCGTTGACCTCGTCTGATACAATCCTCCAACACGGTCACCCGCTCCAATCAAGCGCTTCGTCCCCAACTCCTGCATTACAACAAAACCAGGGAAGAAAGAAACCACACAATTCAACTCATCAGTGAGTTTCCCTACCGAAAGAAGATTGTAATCAAAATTAGGAACAAGCAAAACTCCTTTAATTTTAACACCCCCATTTAGAGTGTGTTCACCCTCCCCCGTAACAGGCACCATGTCGCCATTGGGGATGACTACAGGTGTCTCTTTAGGGTTTGGGTTTTTGTTTTCCAAAAAATCATCTCTACACGTCATGTGTTCGGTTGCCCCTGAGTCGACAACCCAACCATCATAAGATTGATTGCTACCTGCCATGTTTGCTCGTGGATTAGATTTATTGCCTGTCAAGTTTCCATTTTCTTGAAAGTGAGCGACAAAGAGCCGGTATTGTTCGTCAGTTAAGCCGGGTACAGGGCTCGTTTCTAGTTCCACAGAAGCTGCCTTGGGCTTTGTTTTCTCTTTGTTGCCGGGCCACCAATCAGGATATCCTATCAGTTTAAAACATCCTTCTTTATCGTGCCCTTCACGCTGGCAGTGAGAGCACTTTTCTTACTTTTCGTTTTCTGACTTAGGGTTTTTCTTGATTACCTTGTTGACCGGTGTCGAGTTCATCTTTGCTGAAGTCTGTCTGAAGCTTCTCTGTCCGTTGTAATCTGCTTGAAACGCTGCAGCTTCTACTCTGGTTCTTTTGGAGTTGCCTGTAATGGCTCGCTGTTGTTCACTTTCGGCTACCAGATGGTTAATAGTGCTTAACGATGGTGTCGGTTTCATGGCTAAAATCTGAGTTCGAAGCACAGAAAAGTCATCGTCTAACCCCATTAAAAATTCGTAGGATCTCTCTTTCTCCTTTACTTCGTTGAGTTGTTTCCCGATCCCACAGTGGCACCCTTCACACATGCAACGAGGGTTAGGAAGAACGGTTTGGAGTTCATCCCAAGCAGTCCTCAACTTGGTATAATACGTTGAAACAGACGCACCACCTTGCCGCAAGGCGTTGAGGGTTTGTTTCAATTCGTAGGCTCGAGGTGCTCCTTCTTTCTCGAACCGTTTTTCTAGATCACGCCAAATCTCATATGACGTGTTAGCATATCTGACGCTGGTGCGTATCTCTCTTTCCATAGTCGTCGTTATCCACCCCTTTATCATCGCATCGGCTCGTGTCCAAGCCAAGTTCAAAGGAGACTTTGTGTCTGGTTTCTCGATTGTGCCATCCACAAACCCCATCTTGTTCTTTGCCAGCAAGAAATTCATCATCTCTTGCTTCCATTCTCCGTAATTACTATCGTTCAACACATCGTTTACCTGCATCTGCTTAGGGTAATCCGATGGATGAATATAGTATGGAGAGCTTGTATCTATTTCGTTTTTCTTGTCATCACCAGACGATTCCGGCTTATCTCCTGCCATTGGAAGTCCGGTTATGTATGGATCTTATGCTTTGATACCATATGAAATTAGATTATACTGAGAATCAGTTCTAGTTTCATTGATTGAATCATCCCTGATTACATCAGAATAGTTGGATAAATAGTCACAAGAAAATAACAAACTAGCCTAACCTATCGGATAAGAAGTCTATCTAGAATAAGATAAATAAATGAGGCATAATAATAACAATTCCTTTAGCATGAACTTCAGATAACACATAGCAAGCAAATTCTAAGGCTACAAGACTAGGGATGTCAATGGGACCAAACGGGACGGGGGTTGCATCCCCCGCCCCCACCCCCCGAATTCCTGGATAACGCCACCCACGTCACCGTTCCCCTGCCCCCGATAGATTTTGGGCACCTTTTTTTTTTGTTGCTAAAATAAGCTATTTTTTGGGCTAAAAGAAACTATTTTTTGGGCAAAAAATAGTTATTTGTGGCATAATTTTACATGTTAAAAGCAATTATGTTATGACATCTCAAAAACGTTATGCTAACAACTTAAAAACATGATTTTTTTGTTGAATTTTGGCTGCTCAAAATCAAGTTATTATTTATTATATTTATATGATTAACATATATGGATATAGATAATATATTAATTGGGCCTCTGTGACGGGTTCGGGACGGGACTGCCCACCCTCGCCCCCGCCCCTGAAACTGAAATGGGGGTTAACCTTCCCCCCACCCCCGATTTTTTTAAACAAATACCCTCATACGGGATCGGAGTCCCATTAGACTTTTTAACATCCCTATATAAAGTATCATTGTTAGAAAATAATGTCCACTGTCATTACCTATTGGTAATATTTCTAAGATAATAACATAGTCCTTTTGGGTTGCCCTCATGACACGCATAAGAAATTAAAAAAATCAAGGAGAAAATAAGTTTATTAATTTAATATGTTTAATAAAATAATCAGAAACTATTTTGGAATTAATTGAGAATTAATTAATTCAAGTGGTTGAATATTAAATAGTTAAAAGATTAACTAATTGGAAATATTCTAGAACCCTTAGGGGGTAAGGGAATTTTGAAATCTCTATCCCACATAGGATGAGAGGTGATTTTCAAATTGTATCTCCATCCCACATGGGATGAGTGATGAAACATGGAAAGGGCTTAAAGGCTATAAATAGGGTGATAAGGGTTTCATTCTTCATTGTACATTGGCTTGAATTTTCACCAACATATTCCATTTCTCTCTGTGGGAGGAATTTCTTAACCCTTTCTAGGGTTTGTAGAAATTTGACCATTCCAAGTTTTCTTTTGGTTCTCTATTTGGAGTCTTGGGTGTGATTCCATTAGAAGGATTCTACATTGGGTTCTCACATCCAAGCAACATGGTTGGATTAACAAGGGATCAGGAAGGTTCAAGAAGGTCAAGATTGAGCTACACAAGAGGTTAGTATTCCATCTTTCTTTAGTAGATTTGTAGTTTTAAATTAGGTTGTTATAATTAGTAAAACCTAGATCATAAGGTGCATGTACGCATGTGTATTTTGTTTAGTTTTGATCATGTGTACAGATGCATAGAAAACCCAACAGTGGTATCAGAGCCTATAGGTTTTAATTATAAGTATTGCTTAAAAATCGAAATCTGATAGTCGAAGTTCACAGCGCGACTCGACGTTTTTCATATTTCCAGATTTTTGTTGTGTTTTGAATTATGTGGATAAAGCCTCTTGTTTTAAATATTATTTAAAAGGATTTTAATCTGAATAATTAAACGAATAAATCTAAATATTATTTAAAATTTTTAAATCTAAATATCCAATCAAAGATTGTTCTAAATATTATTTAAATAAGAATTTAAATTTGGATATTTAATTAACTTTTTTTTAATGTTGTTTAACTTAGAATTTAAATATAAATATTTAATTTTAAATATTATTTAATTATAGAATTTAGATTTGAATATTTAAATGATTAATTAAATTTTTAAATATTGTTTAATAAAAATTTAAAAAGATTTAATTAAAAATATAAATATTATTTAAATTAGAGAATTAAACTTTAATATTTAAAAGGATAAAGATCAAATTTAATATGTTTGAATATACCTACATATTATAATAGGATTATTATATGTATAAGAAATTATTACAAATATGTGCTCTCACATGTTTAGCATAAACGTTATCATCAAATCATGACTAGGCTCATGCAATCTAATATTATAAACGATGTTTAAGAAGGTCTATTCAATTCCGAATGAGGTCGGTTTTTTAAAAACCCTTGGGCTTATCACCCTCACCGCCTCTTTGCATTTTGAGATTGGAGTTATAGAAAGGGTTTGATACGACAAGTGTTTAAAGTTAATAAGTATTAACTAAACTATTAAAAGTAATGAAATATTATTAAATCAAAATCCCGATTTATTAAAAACGTGATTCATATGCTACCTATGAAAACACACATTTTCTTTATATTTTGTTGATGAAGCATGTGTGGTTAACCGACACATCAAAGCAAGGGTATAAGTTAAAAATGACGTGGCACTTGAAAAAATTATTTTGTTGATGGAGTGTATGGTTAACCTGCACGTCAATGTGAGGATAATTCAGATCGAGGGTCATGCGGTTTACATGGTTGATTTACCATCTGTTCTATGATCTGCGACATCTTCGTCATAGAATTGAGATGACCATAATATGAGATTAACATGTCATTGACCCCCACTTAATGAAGCTCAAAAGATATAGGAGTTTCATGGAGATTGAAACTGGCAAAGAGCTTTGCCTACCTAAATAACTTTGTGGTGTGTTTACGACATCCATTTCATATCACGAAGCCAAATATGGATCCTAGCCTTAGTAAATAATTAATTACGGTTAAAAGTTATTAAAGGATTAATAAAAAAAACAAGAATGAAACTGATATTGAATGAATTCTATAAGATAATCCACTAAAATATACTGTTATAAGACTTCTCAAAAGGATTAGCTGGTATGATGATCAATCTAGTCCAAATTCATAGCTTGGGAATGGTTCTCATAGACGAACAGAAAGATCATGCCTTAGATAAATCTCTTCCTGAGGTTCATCTAAACACTGCATTCAAAAAGTGTTTGAAACAATTGCCAAGCGTATTTTTGAAGTATAACAAAATTTCCTTAAGTAAGGAGTTGACTATGGTCACCATAATCAACTAGTTGACATGTACATATAATAAGCTCACTATGATTTTGATAAGAACAACTTGGAAATGTCGATAAAAGAGTTGCATGGCATGTTGAGACCCTTTGGGACTAACATGGCCAATGATAGAAACTTCAAATTCATATACTCTCATATTTGCTATCATAAATAGAAGTGTCAAGAAGAAGAAGGCCAATTGCCCATGTGTAAAAGGCAATTTATGTTGGAATACCTAATCTGATCTTAAACACCAAGGAAAAAAGGAAGGCTAATTCTAAGACATGTTCTGATAGTATATTCGTTTCCATAACACGAGAAGGATCAATAAAGCATAAATGCCTAATATGACTTATGGATAAGACTAAAACATAGAGAAGATGATTTGATCATGGGTTACGAGCCTATGCTACTATTCATAGGTTCAAAATGTTGGATTAAGGTTTCTAAGCTCGTAACTAAATTGGTATAAACTTGAAAATTTGAAGCAAAGTCCTTTTGGGTTGCTCTCATAACTAGAAATAGATAGAAATGATATTAGGAGAGAGAGAGAGAGAGAGAGAGGAGAAAGACAAATGTTTTGTTAATATATATTATGTTATTAATATATTAATTGGGAATATATAACTGATATTTTAATTTGTTATGTGATTAATAAATTAACATGAGATTAATAGTTAAATAATTGATTTGTTAATTTATATGGTTATCAGATTAATAAGAAATCAATTAGAATAATTAATTATTAATCATAATTAATCTGGAATTAATTTTGGATTAATTGGAATTAATTAAAGGTGCAATTGGTGAAATGTAATTTTTCAATAGTTAAACAAAAGAAGCAATTCTAGAATCATCCGAGGGGTGCACAAAGTTAGGAGTCTTTGTAGGGTTTTTGGAAGCCTCCTGGTTGCATAAAATGAAAAGATTTAAATTACGATTAAATCTATTATTTAATCAATTCAAATTATGTTTTGCTTGCAAGTTACCTAAAATATAAATAAGACCCACAAGGCCATCAATTTTCATTCATGACATTCCTATGAGTACCAAGAATGAAATTTCCTTATTCTACTATTTCTCCTATTCATTCTAGGGTTTCTAGGGTTTTGGGTGTGAGCCATTAGACGCACGAGATTTCTAGTGTCTGTTTTCCAAGGTTTTCAAGAAGGATATTGGTGTGATTATTTGCTATAATAATCAAGAGGTATGTAAACCCTAACTCTATTCAAAATTCAATTATTATAGTGTTCCCTTAGGGTTCTCGATGTTCATAGGTTATTGCTATCAATAGAGAAAACTTAGATCCAAAAAGGTTGCATGTGAACTTAAGGGTTAAGTTTTTCCACCACATGTTTTAAATATAACCTATAATACCCATCAGTGGTATCAGAGCCATAGTTTTCTATTTGATTGTGCATAATACTAAATAGATCAAAATTAGGGTTTATTGAAATTAAACTCTAATGACCATGATTTTCAATTTTGATAAGGTTTCTTGAAACCCTAGCCTCCCTAACCATATTTTCGAAAATGGGGGACTTATTTTAGGGTTTTATCTTGTTTCCTTAATTATTGTTTTAATAGCCTTAGAATAGAATAATTAAAATTGGAAAAACCCATAGTATTATCTTGTTTCCTTAATTATTGTTTTAATAGCCTTAAAATAGAATAATTAAAAAACTAGAAAAAAACCCATACCCTATTTTTGAAAATTAAAAGGGTTTGGATTAGGATTAAATTTGAATTATTTTTATTAATTGTTTAATTTAAAAATTATTAAACCCTAAATGATTTAATTAATTTAATTAATTAGTTAATTAAAAGATAAAGATAAGTCATAATTGGTTCAATATTAATTAATTAAAAGATTTAATTTAAATAATCAATATTTAAACCTTGTATTTTGAAAAGCTTTAAAATATACCTTATATATACTATTAGAAGATTAATATATTATATGTATAAGACAAGTCAGTTAAATCGCTAGTACGCTTCATTCACGAAGCCATACTATAACCTTCTTTAAAAATCTCACTCTAGTTACTTTAGGAAAAATGTGAAAAATATGTTAATCCATGAAAACGTACATCATGTTTTATATGTCGTTGTTGGAGTGTGTTTGGTTAAGCGACACACTAATTGGGACTATAAAGAGATATGATGGGCATCTCGAAAATTATCATCGTTGATGGAGTGTATGGTTAACCGGAACATCGATGTGAGATGATAAATGAAATCGAGGTTGTCAAGAGGGTTTGAACATGAAATTGATAAGCTTCACATCTCGTTTGTGATCCTTGGCATCCCAGTCACAAAAGTGAGAGCATAATCTGAGATTAAACATGACATTGATAAGATTCAATACATCTCAAAAGATCTAGGAGTTTCATAAGATTGGAATTGGTAAAAGTCTTACCTACCTAAAATAGATTCAAATTTGATTACACGTCCCTCTTTAAAGTTCAAGTCAAAAATATGGATCCTAGGACTAAATTACATAAGTGGTCCTTGTGGTTGACACAATTGACCAACTTTGGTCCTTATGATAAATTTTGTGCGTAGATGGTCCCTGTGGCTTCAAAATCTTGCAAAGACAGTCCTTTTGGCTAACGGTGTTAAGTTTTTCAGTTAAGTCCCTTGTTAAATGACCTATTTGCCCTTCATGTCATAAGGACCATTTTATGTGATTTGTTCCAGCCATAGGGAGCATTTATGTAACTTTATCTATTATTTATTATTTTTTTATTTAATTTATTTATATTTCTATGATTTAGAATTTTTTTTTGACGTTTTGTTCGAATATATTCTTGATGTTTTTTTATTAAAAATCACTTGCATTTTTTGATATTTTGTTCGTATAATTTTTTTTTGTTTTATTCGAATACATTTATTAATATTTCTTTTGACTTTTTGCTTGAATAATTTTTTCTATTTTTTTTTGACGTTTTGTTCAAATATAATTTTTAATGATTTTTTTATATTTTGTTTGTTTATATTTGTTAAAGATTTCATAGTTACAATAGTTATAATTCGTAACTTAATTCACTTACAATCATATTTTTCTATCTTTTTGTTCTTTTATTATATATAAGGTTATATAGTTATTTTTTTAATTCAAATATATAACTATATAACACATATAAGGTTGTATAATTATTATTTTTGTAAAGATTTTTATAAACATTTTTTTAAATATATAAAAAACTTTGTTAAATGTGAGTATGATTAATATAGATAGGCTAATCGGAATATACAGACTAATCGAAAAAAAATGTCTAAAAGAACTAAATAACTCGAAAAATACTAAAGTTAAGTTCAATATGAAATGACATGAGCGTTCTCGTCAAGACTACGAGACATCTTAGGTTAGCATATGCGTATCTAATTTATATTAATCATATTTACGTTTAACATTTTTTTTACATTTTTTATTAAAAATTTTTATAAAAAGCTTTACAAAAATATAAATTATACAATCTTATATGTATTATATAGTTATATATTTGAATTATAAGATAATACTTATAAAACTTTATCTATATTAAAAGAACAACAAAAAGAAAAATATGATTGTAAGTGAATTAAGATAGGAATGATGATTACAGTGACCATGAAATCTTTAATAAATACAAACAAACAAAATGTAGAAAAAAACATTAAAAAATATATTTGAACAAAAAGTCAAAAAAAAAATAGAAGAAATTATTCAAGCAAAAAGTCAAAAGAAATATTAATACATGTATTCGAAAAAAAATGTCAAAAAATTAGAAAAAATTATACGAACAAAATATCAAAAAATATAAGAGAAAAAATATAAAAAAAACATTAAATAATATATTCGAACAAAACATCAAAAAAATCTAAATCATAGTAATATAAATAAATTAAATAAAAATAATAATAAATAATAGATGACGTTACATAAATGGTCCTTGTGGCTGGAACAAAGTACATAAATTGTCCCTATGGTAGGAAGGGCAAATGTGTCATTTCACAAGGGACTTAACTGAAAAAGTTAATACTGTTAGCCAAAAGGATTGTCTTTGCAAGATTTTGAAACCACAGGGACCATCTATGCACAAAAATTTTCATAAGGACCAGAGTTGGTCAATTGTGTCAACCACAAGGACCATTTATGTAATTTTGTCTAATTTAAACTTATGGGTTAATAATTTAGGATTAAAATCAACTAAATTGAATTATCTTTTCTCCTACTCAAAAATGTCATATGAAGATAGAGATGGTCTTCATCGTTCTTTTGTAAATGATTTTCCTCTTCCTTCTGAAGATGATCTTCCACATTCTGATCAAGGTGAAAATGATAACATCAATTCTTTGGGAATTGGTGGAACCGAACATCATGCTTCTTCAACTCTTCCACCTCCTCCTCCTGTGACTCTCCCAATGTCACGTTTTCCTCAAGTTGAAAGATATGAAACAAATCAAGTCCTATTGGCATATAGACATCAAGATGGAAATTTTGTGTGCGCGCATGTTCTAGAAATGAAATCATACATTGACAAGTGGATAGAATGGGTGTCGTTTTATCAAGGGGCAAGCCATTGATTTGGTTCTTCTTTCACTTCCAAAGTCATATGATTAGTTCATTGAGAACTTTTATATGAGGAATATTGACGTGACCATAATTGATCTGACCTAAATGTTGATTATTGCTGAAGCAGAAATGCTTAAAAGCACATTTAAAACAGATATGCTTATTGGGTCTAATTCCAAGGTTTCCATGGACATTGACAATGGTGGCAATGGAAGTCTAGAAAGGATTTCTCTTCCCAATGGAAAACGGTCGTCAAAGATCAAATTATTTGATCGTATGGTAAAGAGAAATGCTAGTTCTGGGATCGTTCCATGTGTTGACCCCAAAGAGTCTATTTTTCTACTGTCAATTGAAGGGATATTGAAAATGAAGCTACCCAAAATACCTGAAAGATCTTAGAGATTGTAAAGTCAAGTCGTGTGACTCTACTTCAGGTAGATCCATTATAAGTTCCTATTAATAGACTCTTAATACATGATGTGATGACCACATTTTGATGGTATTAAAGAAGCTAAGGGAAAGAAGGAAACTTAAGCAAAGTGAGCTAAATCTGATCGTGAGAGATGGACTTTTGTCAAATAGTTTGATGATCATAATTTGGAGCTACTTTTAAGAAGTTAGAATAATTTAATAGACTGCTATTACTCTTAGGATATGTCTAGAAACATATTTTTCATTTTATGCGTTGTAAGGATAAGTTCCAACTTTTCGTTTATTTTCAATAAAAGTGAAATTTTGGTTTATATAGTTGCCTTATTTCATATTTCCTTGCAATGGAATTTATGAAAGTGTTGGTTATGTTTCTAATATTAGCAATATTAATTGTTGATTTGATTCTTATGATATCGCTTGTGGTATTGTCATAATTGAATAAGTGAAAAGAAATCTCATCACCAAGTTTCAATTGGACAGAAGCATGCAGTTATATAATTGAATTGCATGATGCATGAGAATCTTGTTCATTAAAAAATTATGACTAATTCATTGTTCACATGTTTATGTGAGGCAAGTGAAAGACTAATGGATCAAGTATATGTTGATATGGACTATTCAGATCCACCACAAAGGACGATAACTCTATTCATCATGATTTACTGATGTTTCAGTAAATATGATTGTGTTTATAAGATTAAACATAATTCTGATACTTCGAAAAGATTGAAAGAGTAGCAGAACGAATAAGAAGAATCTATTAGGCAGAAAGATAAAAATTTCTCCAATATGAAAGGAAAGGAGAGTACTTTAGTATCATGTTTTATGATCATCTTAGTAATTGTGAAATTGTATCACAATTGACTCCTCCAATAACATCTTAGTGAAATTATATGACTAAGAATAGGAATCAAACATTGTTGGAAAAGGTTCGATCATAGATGAGTAATACTTTGTTCCAATAAAGTTTTAGAGTCATTCTCTAGTAACTATGAATCATATCTTGAAACTCATTTCAAACTAAGAATGTTGAAAGCACCTCAAAATACGTGGAGTAAAAAAAATTTCTTAATCTAGCACATATAGAATTGGAGTTATGATGTTTTCGTTAATCGAGAAACAAAAGATAAACTGAGACCTATTCTATGAAGTGTTTTATTGTCAGGAATTCACACGAGCTTTTGAATATTTGTTTTAGCTCGTCAAGGAATGTTCCTTGAGAGAAAACTTATATGTCAAGAAGTCAGTGGGAGTAGTGTTGATCTTGAGAGTTTCAAGAGTCAAACGATAATAAACCTTTTAGTTTTCACTAGCATGCGACTTGAGGTTGATAACATGTTGTGTTTGGTTGACACATTCTTATTTCTATGCACTTATAGTTGAGTTGGCAATGCTTATGAGTTCTATGTTTTCATTTAACTGCAAAAGCAAAAACTCGTTGGTCAGTGAAAGTACATTGATCAATATGGGTGAGCTGCTAACAACATGGAAGCATTGGTAGGCCCTTGTGCTACCAGAGGGAAAGAAATTTGGAATAGCGAAGTTTAGTCCATGAAGGAAAGCTAAATTTGAATTTGGTTTTATCCTAAACCTTGTCATTTGATTGTAGGTTGGAAATGATAAATTTACATGGATGGGAACGTATGCACCATAAAATCTAGGTGGAAAAAGTTTCACTCTAATTCATGAGAATGATTGTGAGGAAATACTTTTTTGATAGATTATAATATCTGATAAAGAGCAATATGGATGTTGGTTGTGTTAATTGCATTCTCAAATTCACAATATGATTATGGGATTCCTCTTCATATTTCGAATTGTGAGGAATGACAAGGAATTGTTTGAACTTTCAATACATATATCTATAAGTTCTGAAAGGGTTTAAACAAACACATGTGCTATCCAATGAAGTTGTATAAGCTTAAGAAGTCTACTTGGAGACTTATCGAAGCATCGAGTAACAGAAATTTGTACATCAATAAGAAAGTAAAGAGTATTGATTTCTAGAAGTCCAGTTGAGTTCTGGGTATATGTCAAAGCTAGTGGGAGCATAATTGTTCTACTAGTATTGTATGTTGACAATACTGTTGGTAAGGAACAAAGTTTTCAATTTGAAAATTGCAAAGTTTGGGAATTGATTCGCTAGAGTAGACTTAAGGGAGAGGGCACTCATACTTCGTTTTGAATCTAAAGGTTTAGATCGTATAGTTTAATAGAACTTAGTCATAGATGTATATGAATATCGTGTTGAAATGGTTCAACATAGGAAGTTCCATATATGGAAATATTATAGCAAGAGATTGAACAGATTTAAGATCCTTATATAAAATATAATGAGTTGAGTCCCATATGCTTCGGATATAGGATCGATTACATATGCTATAATATTCACTTATTCTAATTTTTCAAATGCTCAGAGCATTGTGAGAAAAAAGACTAGAATTTTGTGTCAATAAAGTTGTTAAACAACTGTCAAGAACATTCTAATGTTGTACCAAAAGACTAGTTGCTTGTGGACAGTTAGAAGTATGATATTAATTCGGATGGACCGTAGTGACATGATTCCGGATTGAGATGGTTCTTGATCATAATTGATGGTCATATGGAAATATGGAAATGTTTCCATAATGAGAGATACTTGAAAAGTTTATATGTGAGTTGGAAACTTTAATGCAAGATAAGTGTTCAAGGAGTGTACCTTGAATTAGAACCTTCATTACCATGGACTTTTTTTCTAGTGACAAACTTCCAATCGGATATTCTTTAATAATGAAGACTCCGTCTTTGAGACTTTGGAATCTTGATATCACAAGAGATTAATGCATGTTAAGTTGGAATTCCATCACATCTTGAACAGTGATAATAATTTGGAATTGTGAAATGAGAATCATTGGAATAATGTCTGGTTGATCTGTTCACAAAGGAATGACCATAGAGAGGCATAGTATGCATGTTCATAACATGGAATGATTGATGTTTAATCCAAGTGGTTAGTTGATTACTCAAAACATTATCCAATGAATAAATTTGTAATCACTATGGTAATTAAATAGTATAGATTATTTATATTCAATAGTCTTGAGACCATAGTTAATTAGTTTATTATTGTGTTTCACTTTGTATGTTTTACTTCTTGAATTATTTGATTATTCGAAATTCCACAGTTGCTCATACTTTTAGAAGTGAGTAGTGAATTAAGATCGTCATGAACTGATTTGAAGATTGTCTATGAGGATTAGACATTGCAATAAGATTGCTACAATGTTCATGAGTACTTAGAAAAATGCGGATTTTGAGTATTGGATAAACCCACGCTCAGAGAATTACTTCATGGATTCTATCACGAGTAATTGTGAGACGATAATATCTTTTATTCTTGAAATGGAGATATATGAGTTGCAATTTGCAAGTCGGTTGTGTATTGGTATTGTGAAAACGCATCAGTAACTTGATGTGATAAAACGTAGAGTCATGCATGATTTGGTAAGTAAAAGATACAAGCATACAAGTCAAAGTTTATTAGTTACTTTTTCCCTGACGGGAAAAGAGATATCTTTGGGGCCCCTCGATAATTTGATGTCAACATCTGAAGTGCTTGGTCGAGCCCGAACTGAATTGATGTGTTCAAATAGTAGTCTGAATTCAGTCGTCATAAATTAGGAAATCGAGAAATAGAATATTGGACTATGAGATTGATTCTATTCCATGTCTCATGTCCATACGATATCTTGTAGAACGAAGAAATATTTGATCACTTATCTTAGGCCAATGTATGATTAAATCAGAGTTCGGAAATGGCTTTGGAAAGCACTATTCGCTGTTTGCTTATACTTGTAATTGTAGTTATAGACTTATCCAAGTGGGAGACTGTTGGATTAAGGTGTCTAAGCTCATAACTAAAATTGGTATAAACTTGAAAAATAGAAGCAAAGTCCTTTTGGGTTGCCCTCATAACCAGAAATAGCTAGAAATGATATTTGGAGAGAGAGAAAGATAGATAGATGTATATATATATATATATATATATATATATATAGAGAGAGAGAGATGCTTTGTTAATATATATTATATGATTAATATATTAATTGGGAATATATAATTGATATGTTAATTTGTTATGTGATTAATAAATTAGCATGAGATCAATAGTTAAATAATTGATTGTTAATTTATATCGTTAATAAATTAATAAGAAATCAATCAAAATTAATTAATTATTAATCATAATTAATCTGGAATTAATTTGGGATTAATTGGAATTAATTAAAGGTGCAAAGGTTGAATTGTAATTGTTCAATAGTTGAACAAAAGAAGCAATTCTAGAATCATCCAAGGGGTGAACAAAATTGGGAGTCTTTCTAGGGTTTCTGGAAGCCTTCTAGTTGCATAAAAGGAAAAAATTTGAATTAGGATTAAATCTATTATTTAATCAGTTCAAATTCTGCTTTGCTTGCAAGTTACCTAAACTATAAATAGGACTCAAGGCCATAAATTTTCGTTCATGACATTCCTAAGATTATTTGGAACAAAATTTCCTTCTTCTCCTCTCTCTCCTATTCATTTTAGGGTTTCTAGGGTTTTGGGTGTGAGCCATCAGAGGCACGAGATTTCTGGCGCTTGTTTTCCAATTTTTTCAAGGATATTGGTGTGATTATTTGCTACAATAATCAAGAGGTATGTAAACCCTAACTCTATGTAAATTTCTATTATTATAGTGTTCCCTTTGGGGTCTTGATGTTCATAGGTTATTGCTATCAATAGAGAAAACTTAGATCCAAAAAGTTTGCATGTGAACTTAAGGGTTAAGTTTTTCCACCACATGTTTTAATCATAACCTATAAAACCCATCACAAAAGACAACTCATTCTTCCGAATGTTTAAGTCTACAATCAGATATACAAATTTGTAATACCATTAGAATAATACTTCCATTCCTTTGAGTATTTTAAGGATCGAGTACTGACATTTGTAAGAATGTGTAGTGACTAAAAGGAAGTAAGAAGATTGAAACACGGAGAACGAAGTTTGATCATGAATATTGGGCCCTTACTTATTCATAGGATCAAAAGACATCTCGTTCTCCCAAATACTTAGTCTATGGTCTTATGATTCAAAAATTGTTTATAAAACATTTCATAAAATTGTTTTAGAACATTTTAACATGTTTAAAAGAAAGTCATGAAATCTATGAAACTAGTATAGTAGCAAATAACAATGGTTCAAATCTAATTCAAATATTTGAATGAGATGTATTATTTTAGAATAATCTTCTTGAATATGAGAATTGCATTACCAAAGATCCATTTGCATAGCATTTTGGAATTCATTTGACCACAAGCATTATGATAAATGCAAGTCTACTTCATCAAGTTTTAAAAGTACTATGTAATAGTGCATACATCTATTGGAATTAGTTTTAACTAATGGTCCATTCGGATTATCCACAATACGTACTAATTCAAATACATCCAAAAGTTTGGATAAAATGTATCTGTGGAGTCGTTATCTTGAACATATAAACGAGAAATGCATTACCAAGTATCCAATTGGATCAGATTTTGGATATCATTTGACTGCAAGTCTTATGATAAATGAAGATATTTATTATCAAGATATATAAGATTTACATTACTCGGTGATGTGAATATATGTTGGAATTAGTTAATACTAATAGACCATTCAGATTAATCACAATGCATGATAAGGAAAACTTCAAACATGTGTTTGGAACCTTTAAAGTGTTCGAAACCATCATAAAAAAAAGTTAAGAATCAACTGGGAAAAGGGATGAGATACTCATATCCTATAAGGATCATGAGCATCCTAGTTAAAAATATTTCGATAATCTAAGGAATTATGAAAAAGGTTTCATAAGTTGTCTCCGCCTAGAACACTACCTCAAGGAGTGTAGTTGGACAGAGAAAAAACCATTGGTTGATTTGGCACTTGATAAGTCATACTATGCTTACCTATAGTTCATGGACTATACCATGAATAGTGCTACAAGAATCCTTGGTCTTTCACTAACTAAAGGTTTACGAAACACTCTCTGAGATGTGGATCAAGGGTTAATCCCTCACTAGCACATATGAAAGTCTTCGATTATGAGGATTACACTCATCGTGAAGTGCTCGACAATCAAAGACTTAGAAAAGAGATGTGTTATCTCGTTGGATATCCCAACAAGACTTTTGGGTAATTGTTTGACAAACCTTCTGAGAACAAGATGATTGTTGCTCGAAGGGTAGTCTTCCAAGAGAGGGAGATGATATACAAAAGGTGTATATATATATATATATATATATATATATATATATATATATATATATATATTATCGCATATTTATGTATTTGATAATTATATTTATGATCTCATAATTATCTGATATATATAAATTGTCATATATAGACCCTAATTATGGTTATTTTAACAAGATATTTGGGCAGCATAACAACTAGATACAATGCATATCCTAAATGTTGTCTAGCATAGGTACTTAAAGTTTCCTAGGGATTTGACCATTATAACATCTAGGTATTACCTACTCCTAGATTATCGGGCATCATATATTTTAGACACAAATCATAGCTTAAATCTAGGCATAGTATTTATAGTTATACTATCCTAATGTATACTGCTTATAATAAAATGACTTAATATTTATAAGATAAATATTATTATAAAATCATTTGTTAAGCATGTATCTCCCCTGAAAACATTTTAAAACAGTAAAATAGGGGTCGTGAACTCACTCTTATAGCGTATCGAGAAGGGCCCGAACTGTTGCAACCAGAGTTTCTTGCCATCGAGAGGGTATTGAAGTATAGAGAGAGAGTTTGGAGGTTGATTTGGGATGAAAAATCAGGAAGCAAGCACCCCTATTTATATTGTTGGTGCACGTCTTGTGCGGCGTTCACGTGCTTCGTGGACCATCCAAATCTTGCCACGTGTCACCCTTTTGGTGGTCCACGTTTCCAAATCTCCGACAGATCTGGGGGTCGGATGTGTGCGACGGTCATGGAATGCACATTGACGCGCACCTTTTAACTTCTTTTAAAAATACATATTTTCTTCATATGAACTTTGTCTCTTACCGTCTTTATATATTTGTGTAGCTCTTTCCTAGAACTACAATTTTCCTTTAGGTTGCATCTTCAAATTTTAACTTTCATTTTTAACCTACATTTTTATATTTTATAAAAATTGTATCTCCTTCATACGACTTTCATTTTTGCCCTTCTTTCTTCCTAAGTTCTTATCTCATGATTTACTATAATTTTACTTTGTGTTGTGTTAGCCGAAACTCAACCGTTCTCCTTTTGCTATTTTTGACGTCAATAGCGTTACTAATGTGGTTAGTTTCTATTCGTCATAAATCACAACTCTTCCAATCGCAGTTAGATTTTCTCGACGCTTATATTTTTGGGATCATTAAGTCGTGTACTTTCCAAATACACTAACCATTTGATTTGTTTGATTACTTTATTTTCGACTCAACTTTCCATATTATCCTTCAATATGGGAAGTTTTTGCCATTATGAGTCAAACTTAACTCCTAGTAACAATTAATGATGGAAAATTCTCAATTGTTACAGCTTATTCTCTCGTGCTCAGTCTCATCTAAATTGGCTGTGGCATAAGAGGTTATCTCATTTGAATTTCAAGAACATATCAAAGATTTCGGGGAATCAGCTTGTAAGAGGAATTCCTAAGATGCAATTTGTCAAAGATAAGTTATGCTCAACATGTGAAAAGGGAGAGAAAACCAAGTCTTCCTTCAAGCCAAAATCTTGTTCTTCCATTATCAAACCTCTTCATCTCCTTCACATGGATCTTTTTGGACCGATCCTGATTAAGTCAGGAGCTAGGAAGAAGTATACTCTCGTTATTGTGGACGAGGTTTCAATATTTACCTGGGTAGTCTTTTTAAGAAAGAAGAGTCATGCAACTGATGAAATCAATTTTCTCATTAAGCAATGGGAAGTTCTCTATGATCACAAAGTCAGGCAATTACGTAGTGATGATGGAATCTAGTTTAGAAACTCCACCTTGGAAGACTTTTGCTCAAACTCAGGAATTTCCTAGAATTTATCTGGTGTTAGAACTCCCCAAAAAATGGCATTGCTGAAAGAAGAAAAATAACACTCATTGAAGCTGGAAGAACTATGGTTGTTGAAGCTAGTCTTCCTTTTTCATTTTGGGCTAAAGCTGTTAACACAATGTGTTATACCCAAAACCGGTCAATCATTGTTAAGCGTCATGGGAAAACAGCATATGAGCTACTTAAGGGAAGGAAACTTGACATCTCATACTTTCATGTGTTTGGATGTGTTTGTTACATTTTGAATCAAAGAGATCAACGTTCTAAGTTTGAAGCTAAAGCTGATGAAGGAGTGTTTCTAGGTTACTCTAATATATCCAAAGCTTTCCGGGTATTTAATCTTTCAAGGCAAATTTTTGAGGAAGCTGCTCATGTCATTTTCGATGAATACTCATTCATTCATGACCGAATTCATCATCCTTCATCAATTATGAATGAACTAACTTACAATCCTTCAGACCATGTTCCTGATTTCTTTCCGAATGACACTGAGCATGTTGTTCCTAATGTTGATCAAGTTATCAGCTCTCAACCTATCTCTGAAGATTAGCCTATCATCTTTGAAGAAGCTGAGCCATATATTCAAGAAGATTATGTTCCAAATAATATGAATGAATGTTCCAATCCTATAATTCTTCGAGAGTTATCAGCTCTCAACCTATCTCTGAAGATTAGCCTATCATCTTTGAAGAAGCTGAGCCATATATTCAAGAAGATTATGTTCCAAATAATATGAATGAATGTTCCAATCCTATAATTCTTCGAGATCATCCTGAATATCAAATCATTGGAGATGTAAATTCTGGGATTCTCACTCATAGTAGAGTCAGCAATAACTTCTGCGTGTTTGTGAATTTTGTCCCAATGATTGAACCAAAGAATGTCGCTGATGCCCTGAAAGAAGCTGACTGGATCAAGGCTATGTAGGATGAGCTGAATGAATTTGAACGTCACCGTGTGTGGACTCTTGTACCAAAGCCTCAAAGAAAAACTATCATTGGCACTCGCTGGGTTTTCAGGAAAAAAATGGATGAAGATGGGATCATCATAAGAAACAAAGCAAGACTTGTGGATCAAGGTTTTTGCCAACTGGAAGGGTTAGAGTATGATGAAACATTTTCTCCTTTTGCTAGACTTGAAGCAATTCATTTGTTTCTTTCTTTTGTTACATTCAATAACTTCAAAGTCTATCAAATGGATGTTAAGACTTCTTTCTTACATGGAGATATTCAAGAAGAAGTCTATCTAAAGTAACCTCCAGGTTTCAAAAGTGAAGAATTTCCAAATCATGTATATCGTCTTGATAAAGGTGTATATGGTTTGAAGCAGGCACCTAGAGCATGGTATGACACATTGGTGAGCTATCTTCTTACAAGTGGATACAAACGAGGAAAGATTGACAACACCTTGTTCATCAAGCACTCAGGATCTCATATCATTCTTGCTCAGTGTATGTTGATGATATCATTTTTGGATCCACTGATGAGAAACTAAGTTCTGAATTCGCTGAGATCATGGCTAAGAAGTTTGAGATGAGCATGATGGGTGAACTAACTTTCTTTTTAGGTCTACAGGTTAAACAACTAACTGATGGTATTTTTGTTTGTCAAGCTAAATACATCGCAAACATGCTGAAGAAGTATGGTTTTTCTGACTGCAAATTGACAAAGACTCTAATGTCTTCATCAACTTCTATTGGCGTTGATCCAACTGGCACTGATGTGAATGCAACTTTGTTTTGAGGAATGATAGGATCACTACTCTATCTTACTGCCAGTCGTCATGACATTATGTTTGCTACTATATTGTATGCTCGTTATTAAGCCAGTCCTAAGGAATCTCATCTTTTTGCTACAAAAAGGATTTTTCGCCCCCAATCTTGGGTTATGGTTGATGGGTTTTGAGCATTCTAACACTCCTTAGGTGTGCATGCAACCCTAGAAACCTTGGATCTATGTTTTCTCTATTATACATACAAACTTTCATTTTTCCAAGGTTTCATCCTAACTAGCATATCATAACGTATATGTAATACAAAAAGCTAGTAGAATGACATACCTTTTCTTATAGCTTGATTCCTTAAGACTTTAAGAGCCTAACACCCCAAGTTTGATGCCTCAAATGCTTCACACAACACCACCAACAAATGCAAGAAACTTGAGAAGGGATATACACTCAAGAAATCGGCTAGCACTTCTTACAAAGACTCTAGGTTCCATTTCATGAGCTATGAGGCTTCTTATATAGTGTGCACATTAGGGTTACACCATGTAACTCATGACTTTCCACATTCCTCATGATCCATGGGTTTTAACCTCCATGGAGTATCAATGGGTCACCACATGGGTTTAGCCCAACATGAAGAACTATGGATCATTAGCCAACTTTATAAGAATGAATGATTTACCAAATCAACCCCTTATTTTTAATTAGTCTCTTTTGATCACAAAATTAATTCCAAACTAATTCTTGATCAATACTAATTAAATAATATGATTTCATATTAATATATTAGAACTTATAATATGTTAATAAATCATAAATATCCTCTTCTCAAAAGTCCATCCTTCAGATTGTTCCGGTGCCATGCAACCCAAATGGACCATGCTACACTCGGGTCAAGTACATACCAATTATAGTTATGGGCTAAGACACTAAATCCAACAGTCTTCCACTTGGATAAGTCTAATAACTATAACTGCAAGTACGACTTAGAACACCGACTAGCAATCGTAGCTCTTAAAAGCCTCTGTCGAAACGAGACGCTCCATTTTAGATAAGTGATCATATAATCCTCTGTTCAAGATATTAGCCAGACAAATACATGGAACAATGTCATACTTATTGTCCAGCAGTTTGTTTCCCGATTTTCGATTTGTTTGACATAGAACTTAATTGAACACATCAATTTAGTTCTGACCGGGCCCGACACATAAGTCAAAACAAAATCATCGAGGGGCTCAAGATATCACTTTTAATCCTCCAAGGACTAAAAGGAATAGATAAACTTCGATTCATATGCTTGTACTAACTATTCATCAAATTGTACACAACAACACATTTTATAACATCGAGTTACCGATGCGATATTTTACTATCAATGTACAACCAATTCATAGTCAACAACTCATATATCTAGGTTTTAAGACTTATATGATATTATCGTCTCACAATCACTCGAGATAAATTCCATGAAGTGATACAAGTGAGCGCGGGTTGTATCCAATACTCAGATCTTATGAGCACTCATGAATGTTGCAGCAAACTTGCTATGTCTAATACCATTCAGACAAATCTACAACCAAATTCATGACAGTCTTGATTCAATACCTACTTCCAACATATGATCGACTGTGGATAGTTTGAATAATATAATTATTCTGGAAGTCAAAACATGCAAAGTGAAACAATAGTAAATGATTGACACAAGACAATACCATACTAGTAAATAAAAAGCACCTTTTATTTAAACATCAAATGTCAATTACATTTCAACTATTACAAGTTTCGAAAGCTATCTAATCATTAAAACTAATATCGTCCTTCAGCCCGATGCGCCTCGCATGTTGTAAATTCTTAACCCTACTCAGTCCCTTTGTGAGGGGATTTGATGGGTTCTCATCCGACGATACCCTCTTTGCCACGAGGAGTCCTTCTTCTATTCGATGTCTAATAAAGTGGTATTTTATGTCGATGTGCCTGGATCTGCCGAGATCCCTTGGTTCTTGGCTAAGGAAACTGCACTCTCGTTGTCACAGAAAATCTCCATAGGCTCCTTTATAGCTGGTACAACTCCAAGGTCTCCAATGAAGTTCTTCAGCCATATTGCCTCCTTCGCAGCCTCGCTTGCTGCTATGTACTCTGATTCGCAAGTTGAATCAGCTATTGTCTCCTGCTTGGAACTTTTGCAAGTTATTGCTCCTCCATTCAGGGAAAAGACCCAGCCCGACTGAGAGTGGAAATTATCCCTATCAGTCTGAAAGCTAGCGTCACTATAACCCACCACTCTCAAGTCATCACTCCGACCGAGGGTAAGGACCCAGTCCTTAGTCCTCCACAAGTACTTGAGAATGTTCTTTACCGCAGTCCAGTGAGCCTTGCCCGGGTTTCCTTGATATCTGCTGACCATGCTCAAAGCAAAGGCCACATCGGGGCGAGTACAAGTCATAGCATACATGATCCAGCCAACAGCGGAAGCATATGGTATTCGACTCATCTCAGCTATCTCAGCCTCTGTACTCGGACTCTGAGCTTTACTCAGTTTGGCATTGCTCTGGATCGGTAAGTCACCTTTCTTGGAATCCTGCATGCTGAATCTTTTTAGCACCTTATCCAAGTAGGTACTCTGACTAATTCTAATTAATCTCTTACTCCTGTCTCTCAATATCCTTATCCCAAGAACATAGGCAGCTTCTCCGAGGTCCTTCATAGCGAAGCACTTCCCAAGCCAGGACTTAACCTACTGCAACGTTGGGATGTCATTTCCTATGAGTAGTATGTCATCCACATACAATAACAAAAAGCTAACTATGCTCCCACTAGCGTTGACATATACACATGACTTATCCTCGCTTCTCGAAAAGCCAAACTCTTTGACTTTTCATTGAAACAAAGATTCCATCTGCGAGATGCTTGTTTCAATCCATAAATGGATTTCTCAAGCTTACACACTCTATTAGGGTACTTTGCATCGACAAAAACCTCTGGCTGACTCATGTAAACATCCTCAGCCAACTTTCCATTAAGGAAAGCGGTTTTGACATCCATTTGCCATATTTCATAATCATGAAATTCAGCGATGGCTAGCATAACCCTAATAGACTTAATCTTCGCTACTGGTGAGAAGGTCTCATCATAATCAACTCCTGGGGTTCGAGTAAGGCCCTTCGCAACCAGTCGCACCTTATAAGTGTGTACCTTCCCATCCATGTCGATCTTCTTCTTGAAGATCCATTTGCACCCGACTGTCTTACGACCCGGTACATTGTCAACCAAGTTCCAAACTTGATTGTCATACATGGACCGAATCTCGTTGTCCATAGCCTTTTTCCATTTAGTAGACTCGGGGCCTGCCATGGCTTCCTTGTAGCTGTTAGGTTCATCCAGATTTATCAGTGTGCTATCACTGATAAATGTATCACGCTCAGATGTTATATGAAAACCATATAACACAGGTGGAACACTAACTCTACTGGAACGTCTCAGAGGTACGAATTCGTCAATCGGCTCAACAGGACTTTCCTCCTCAGGTTGATCGCTAGTGTTTGAGGTTCCTTCACCACTTGACTCTTGAAGTTCTTCAAGGTCAATCTGCCTCCCACTGTCTCCTTGGCCTATGAGCTCTCTCGTGAAAGACTCCTCTCCACGCAACGAAGACAACATTGTCACTCGGTCTGTAGAAGAGATAACCAAAGGATTTATGTGGGTAGCCGATGAAAATACACCACTCACTCCGTGGTTCGAGCTTGTCGTAAGTCTCGCGCCTCACGAAAGCCTCACAACCCCAAACCTTGATGTGGTCTAATGTGGGAGCCTTCCCAGTCCACATCTCGTGAGGTGTTTTGGAAACCTTCTTGGTAAGGACTAGATTAAGGATATGGGCGGCAGTCTCTAAGGCATACCCCCAGAATGAGATTGGTAATGAAGCTCGACTCATCATGGAACGAATCATGTCCAACATGGTTCGGTTGCGCCTCTCAGCCACACCATTAAGCTGTGGTGTCCTAGGTGGCGTCAACTGTGAAACAATTCCACATTCCTTAAGATAGTCAAGGAACTCGATACTAAGATACTCACCACCTTGATCGGATCGGAGCATCTTTATCTTCCTGCCCAACTGATTCTCCACTTTCTACTTAAACTCTCTGAATTTCTCAAAGGTTTCTGACTTATGCTTGATTAAGTAGACATAGCCATATCTACTGTAATCATCAGTAAAAGTCACATAGAAGCGGTTAGCATTCCTTGTGGCGGTTCTGAAGGGCCCACACACATCGGTGTGTATGAGATCCAACAAACCCTCACCCCTCTCACAAGTACCAGTGAAAGGTGATTTAGTCATCTTTCCAAGTAAGCAAGATTCGCAAGTGTCATCCGACCTTAAGTCGAATGACTCCAACACTCCAGCCTTTTGGAGTTGGCCTATGCGCTTCTTGCTAACATGTCCAAGACGACAATGCCACAAGCATGCTTTATCCAATTCATTGGAAGAATCAATATGCAACACATCATTTCCTAAGTTGTCTACAACATTCACAGTTTCATATACACCATTACAAGGTAATGCTTTAAAATAAAAAACATCATTATAATAAGCATTTATTGCACCAATTTCATTATCAAATGAAAATGTGAAACCTTGTTTGTACAAACCATGAAAGGAAATAATATTTCTCACCATATCAAACGAGTAGCAACAATTATTCAAATCTATTCCTAACCCACTACTAAGAAATAAAGAATAAACTCCAATCTTGGTGACAGGTGAAACCTTCCTATTCCCTATGATCAAGTTTATCTTCTCGTGCTCCACATCCTTACTTCTTTTTAGGCCATGCACATCAGAACATATGTGAAATCCACAACCTGTGTCAAGCACCCAAGAGTTAGAATGTGATGAGTTTTTAGATAGAATAGTATAAATACCTGCATAGGTGGGTTTAACCTTCCCATCCTTAACATCATGCTAGTATTTGGGGCAGCTTCACTTCCAGTGCCCTTTTTCGTGACAATAGAAACACTCTGATTCTTTAGGAATGGAAATGGGAGCAGCAGAGCCAGCCTTGGTCCCACTTGAAGAGGATCCATCAAGAGACTTTCCCTTGCGGCTCTTTGAGGGAGCCTTCCTCTTCTTCCCTTTCCCTTGTCCAATTGCCAGAACAGGGGCATTTACGGTAGGAGTAGAAACAACAACCGATTTACCTATAAGACCACTTTCGGCAGTCCTCAAAAGCCCTTGAAGTTTCCTAAGTGTGACCTCCTCCTTGTCATATGATAGGTCATTCAGAACTGATCATAACATGGAGGTAAGGAGTGTAGAATGATATCTATAGCCAACTCCTCAGGAAATTTCACACTCAATTTCAGCAACCGGTCCACAAACGTTTGCATTTTCTGCAAGTGGTCCGTGATGGGTTCACCATCCTTCATCATGGTTGTTATCATGGAAGAGATGATTTCATACCTCTCTTGACGAGCACTATGATGGTATCTTTCCATCAAGTCCTGGTGCATCTGAAAAGGGTAGAAGTCCTCATAGGACTTTTGGAGTTCAGCCGACATTGTGGCAAGCATGATACAAGCTACCTTGGTGGCATCCTTCTCATGTACCCTAAACTCAGCAATCTCCTCAGGAGTAGCAGAAGACTCATCAATTTCCTTTAGCTCCTTGTCTAGGACATATTCCTTGTCCACATAACGAGTGACCATCCTGATGTTCCTAATCCAATCATTGAAGTTGGAACCATCGAAGATGATTCTCCCATAAAGGTTCATGAGAGAGAATGAGCCAGTAGGGTTTGAGCCAGAAGCATTGTTGGAAGACATCTGAAAAGAAAGAAAGACAAGTTTAGATTAGATAAAGAGTCCTTAATAAAGCACCCAAATGAAATATTAAGGCTAGGACCCAACACAATATTTTACAAATTGGAAGAGGGATGCCGTAATACAACTTGCAAAATATTTGAAGGTAGGTAAATGACGATTTACCAATTTTCACCATGAAAAACAAAATTGTTATTAAGTTTTAATTGGATTGAAACTCCTAGATCCTTTGAGATTCATTGAACAATTCAATGACATGTTTAAATCTCGATTGTGCCCTTCAGGTTTGTGACTGGGATACTGAGGATCACAAACAAGGTGTGAATAACCATGCAAAATGTGCTTGGTACTTTCGACTTTATCACCCAATCAATGTGTCGGTTAACCACACACACTCCATTGATCATATGATAAACATCGAGCCACCCTTTGTCATCCTTACTAGTCCAAGTTAATATGCTGTGTCACACCCCAAAACCAAGAACGGCGGAAACGTTCGGGGGTGGAGGACGTCATGTAAAGTATCATAACAGTGCAAAGTAGTAAACAAGCAACAACATCATCCATTGCATTAAAAGTAAAGTTTTAATACATGTGTGTTCTTTTATGGTAATAAGACACCAAAATATGTAATCAAAATAAAATACGAGTCTTGTCTGTGCTCCGTCTTCTAAAAAACCTGGCCATCGTACCTGCCTATTGGTGACCTGAGAATACAAGTTATTTTGAAAGTGTAGATCAGCATAAAGCTGGTGAATTCATAAGTATTATGGTGTCATTAATTTGGAAAGCTGATATGAAAGACATGCAATTGTTGATGAAACATTTGATATAAGTGTGAAAACCCTATAAAATCCCATATTTCCTACTAGTATAAAAGGTAGTCTTCTACCAAGACCCGAATGCTTTGACGTTTGCATTTCTGTGTAAATGAAAGTTTTTCCCATGTGACTATTATTATAAATATATAGTCTACCTCATCGTTTATGTGAATGTGTCACAAAATAAAAGTAAAAGGGAAATTAGATAATCATTTAAGTATTATCCTTTGGTACTAGGATAAACACGACATGGAAGATGCCGAAAAGTATTAACCGTAGACATCCGTCGATGTGCATTTTCCCTCTATAACTAACAGCTGGGCGTAGAATGGTTAGTCCCATACATATATAATAGTATTTACACATATAATATGTAAATGTATCTCATCATATAGTATCTATGTAACATTATTCATGTAATAGTATCTCTTCATATTGATGTATTAGTATCTCTTCATATTGATGTATTAGTATCTCTTCATATTGATGTATTAGTATAGACTCATGAATGAACTGACTCTGGTGTAATTTCTTGTAATAGGAATAATGTTTGTATCCCCTAAACTATACCTATAATAGTTTACCGGAATGTAAGCTGAGTGTCCAAGTAGGTTTATACACCCTTGCTACCCAAGAGTGTTAGAACTGAATGAAGAATGAAAGCTCTCATATCAATACATATATACTTGAAACATAAGTGTATAGATATGGTTTTTAACAATAAGATGAAAGAGGTTTTGTAAAACATCTAAGAGTTTTTAAACAATAAATAATGATGACTTGATGTCATTTTATAAAACCCTTCAAAAGTAATTCATTTGATGACAGAGTATAACAGGACTGAAAACCATTGTGTTTATCACATTTTGAAGTATGTGAAAGCAGTTGGTTGAAAACACAGTTATAAATCACATGTGATTGATTCTATAACATGTTGTTTTCTACTTGTATTCCCCCCCCCCCATTAAAGCATTTAAAATCATTTAAAAGATTGATTAAGGGGTATGAACTCACCTGTAGTGGGTGGTTTGGATGATCGGATGATGTAGGATGCTAAGTGTCAAGTGAAGACTTGTACACACACAATGATCCTAGTTAACATATAATAACACATATATGTATCCAATTAGTCTTTAAACAACTAATTAACAAAGCTAAGACCTCTTAGGACATGTAAAACACCTTATTTAGGTGTTATAAGTCATAAGGATTTCATTTAAGTGTTGTAGGACCTTGCTATTGAGTTTGGGGTTCAAGGGTAAACTCCTTTGGAGTTTACGGTTTTGTGACCATAACTCCTTGAGTTTACGGTCGTAAACCCATGAGTTTACGGCCGTAAACTCATGTTTCTTTGACCATTTGTTGTTTTGAAGCTCTACAAGCCATTAGAAGCATTTCCACTTGAAGTATAAGCCTATGGAAGTGATTAGGGCACCATTTCACTCCTAAATGGAGTTTACGGTCCTTGAACCAATTGCCTTTGGGTTTACGGCCGTAAACCCAAATGGTTTATGGTATTTTGATTGTTTTGAGTCCCAAGCACAATGAGGTAAGGATCTATGCAAGTTTCCAAGGCTTATAAGGGGCTAGGGCACACTTTGGCACCCTTTATAGGGTTTACGGTCCAAGAACACCTTGGACCGTAAACACCTTGATCTTGTGTTTCCTTGGTGATTTCTTGATGTTTAGAAGTGTAACAAGCCTTATACTACTCTAGGATAGAAGTACTTACTAGTTAGAAGCTTGAAAAGATGCTAAAAGTCCAAGAACACTAGTGTGTGTTCTTGGTGTTCTTGGTGAAACTTGAAGATCTAATCTTTTGGAATGATTTCACGGATGGAAGTGTGTTAGATCACTAGATTAAGTAATATATCAACTTAAAAGGGCTAGAAACACTTACAAGTTGAAGATCTAGAAGGATAACTCGGATGCTACTTGAGAGGATTTGAGTTTTGTTCTTGAAAAGTGAAAAAATGAATAAAATGGCTAAGTGCTATATATATACTCTTGGGGTTTATGGCCGTAAACACCAAGTTTAGGCCATAAACTCCAAACTTTTGAAGTTTTGGGACTTTATTGTTGCACAATAAATCCTAATGCATCCTCTCTCCTGTTATCTCCTGAAGTACTAATCTATAAACCCTCAAACTTCTTCCTAAAAGCTTGAAAGTTAGCAGAAACAGTTCTGACTTCTATTGAATTGAAATGTTGTACAGAATAGAAATTTCGGGTTGTCACATGTTGGTTAACCACACACGCTCCATCAACAACTTGGTAAGGTGTGAAGTGCAATTTTCATGGATTAGCATCAATTTCACATTTTTCCTAAAGTAACTAAGATTAGGAATTAATAAAAGGTTTAGTTACTTTATAAATATCATTATACTTAATGAGAATTATAGTCATATCCTACCCGTTCGGCTAACGACCCTCCACCAGTCAAGGAAGCGGTGGGTGAGAATGGACACCCATTAAACTGCCATTTTATAGGCAGTAACCTTATACCCCCCCTTATAGACCGACTTCATTAATGAGGCCTACTAACGGTAAGACTGACTAAATCTTATACATACATATATATATATATATATATATATATATATATATATATATATATATATATATATATATATATATATATATATATATATATATATAGGGAAGAGTTATTTGGAAAACAAAAAAAACCCTAAAAATCATAAAACTGCATAAAAAAAATATTTAGAGATTACAAAACTTTTTTTTTTAATTTTTTATAAAAAAAATCGTAGGTTTTTTAATAAATTCACTGAAAAAAAAAGATAAAAAATCAAATTTAAAAAAAAATTTAAAAAAAAGATTTTTTTTTCAAAAAAAAATCAGCGAATTTATTTAAAAACATGCGATTTTTTAATAAAAAAATTCAAATTTTTTTTTTTGTGATCTCTATGTATTTTTTTTATGCATTTTTATGATTTTTAGGGTTTTTTGTTTTCCATAGAACCTAAACCTATATATATATATATATATATATATATATATATATATATATATATATATATATATATATATATATATATATATATAACTTATAATACTATTAAGTATAATGATTAAATTTTATACTTTTAAAATTCTAGGGTTTGAAATAAAGTTTTCTAAAGTGACTTTACAAATTCCAAAACTTGAGGGCAAGTTTTGAAACTATTCAAAACCTTTCATTTCTATAACTTATGAGTTTTAATGACTTTTAAGGAAAAGACTTTTGGAATTCCATAACTTGACGACAAGTAATGGAGTCCATTAAAAGGCATTTAAACCAAAAATTAAACTAACAAGCAAGTGTCAGATAATATGATCTACCAAAAACTCATAATCATGGATAATTCAAATCAACAATTTTCAAGAATCATATAAACTAATATAAAACTTGAAACATTGACAATTATCTTTAAAATTGGATTAGCATGATCATTACCACATCAAAACAGGTTTATAAGTTCAAAAAACAGTTTAGGGTAATGATCCTAGTCCAATTCCAACCTTAAAAGTTGAAAATCTGCACTCTAGAGCACCAACTCGTCGAGTGCAGGAGCTGACTCGGCGAGTTGGATGAATTTGTGCTTGGACTCGGCGAGTCCACTGTCCAGAAAGCCAAAAATTCGATTTTTCAAGCTATAAACACAAGTTGCATCAAGTATAATTGAAAACCAGCCTAGTCTCTGATACCACTGATGAGTTTTGAGCATTCTAACACTCCTAAGGTGTGCATGCAACCCTAGAAAACCTTGGATCTATGTTTTCTCTATTATACATGAAAACTTTCATTTTTCCAAGGTTTCATCCTAACTAGCATATCATAAGGTATATGTAATACAAAAAACTAGTAGAATGACATATATTTTCTTGTAGCTTGATTCCTTAAGCCTTTAAGAGCCTAGCACCCCAAGTGTGATGCCTCAAATACTTCACACAACACCACCAACAAATGGAAGAAACTTGAGAAGAGATATACACTCAAGAAATCGGCTAGCACTTCTTACAAAGACTGTAGGTGCCATTTCATGAGCTATGAGGCGTCTTATATAGTGTGCACATTAAGGTTACACCATGTAACTCATGACTTTCCACATTCCTCATGATCCATGGGTTTTAACCTCCATGGAGTATCCATGGGTCACCACATGGGTTTAGCCCAACATGAAGAACTATGGATCATTAGCCCACTTTATAAGAATGAATGATTTACCAAATCAACCCCTTATTTTTAATTAGTCTCTTTTGATCACAAAATTAATTCCAAACTAATTCTTGATCAATGCTAATTAAATAATATGATTTCATATTAATATATTAGAGCTTATAACATATTAATAAATCATAAATATCCTCTTCTCAAAAGTCCATCCTTCAGATTGTTCCGGTGCCATGCAACCTGAATGGACCATGCTACTCTCGGGTCAAGTACATACCAATTATAGTTATGGGCTTAGACACTAAATCCAACAATGGTATCCTTGTGATTATGAGTTTAAGCTGGTGGGATACATTGACTTCGATCATGGTGGTAGTGGCATTGATCGTAAAAGTACTTCAGGAGGAGCTCAAATGCTTGGAGATAGATTAGTAAGTTGGTCTAGCAAGAAACATACATTAGTGGCTTGTTCTACTGCTAAAGCTGAATATGTAGCCGCTGGAAGGTGTTGTGCTAAGATGTTATGGATTCAAAATCAGCTATTGGATAATGGTTTAAACTTCTCAAATACTTTCATCTGCTGTGACAACACCAATGCCATTCAGATGATATAGAATCCAATGCAACATTCCAAAACCAAGCATATCGATATTCGTCATCACTTCATCAGGGACATCATTCAAAAGAGAAAAGTGGAATTGTTCTACATTCCATCCACTGATCAGTTGGCTGATATTTTCACCAATGCATTGGACAAGAAGACTCTAAACAAATTGATTGCAGATCTTGGCATGCTTTCAGTGACTTAATTGTTTTCTAACTCGTTTGAATTAACATTGTTTCCATTTGCTTTCTAAAACACAAAAACAAGTGCTTCTTTTATTATATTTAAAGATCTTTACATAGTTTTCTTAATTTATGCTTCTAATATTTACAAGTATTGTCTTTTCTTTCTTTTATCTATCTTTCAGGCTTATCTAATATCTATCTGCACCTCCTTCTTCCAAAGTTTGCAAGAACTGGAGTCATCCAAAATGTTCTGAATGCTCTTGGTGTTGAGAAGAATAGTGGGACATGTCCTCTTCATCTTGATAACTCCCTCTTTCTCCTCCACTCACTGTTATGGATGGAAGGAGCAACCATCAATACAATGAGTCTTGTTTTCATCTATTTACTTATAATCCGATAAAACCTCAAATGCCCTCGTCTTGATCTTGTCAACACGATGGTTTCACAGATTTGAGCCAGTTAACTCGTTGGTTACAAAGACCATTTTTTTCTCCTTTCTTGCTCTTGATGAACATGAATCTTGGAATCCATCTGCAATATCCGATCGATTAATGGCCTCATTATTCTTGGTTTGTAGTATGTTGTTTTATGTATTGACGTATTTACCTTATTGCTTTTGTTTTCTTTTATAGCCAATTTAGAGGGTAGATATCTCGAACAAAGGAAATCAATTAACTAGTATTCATTTCAAAAGATCTCCCTTTGGTGTTTTCTCTCAAAAGATTTTTTGCCTTTATGATTCTTCTGAAAAGGCTACGTAGAGAGCTTCTGAAAAAGTTGTATATTACTTTTTAACTATTTCTTGTTGTGGACTAATTTTTATTCTTTTATTTTCTTGTCTATTTTGTATTGTACCACATTAAAAGCATTTATGGTGAACTTTAAAGTTCTAGACTTCAACTTAACTCTATGATATAGAAGTTAAAACACTTCTTGTTGATGAGTTAACATCGTTTATGATTCATGTTGATTTCACCTCAGCGTGACTGAAACAATCCATTATTTCCTTAATTTCTTCTAAATAAAACTTTACGATTCACTGTGATATACGACACACTGATAAAAGTTTAAAACATTGTGCCGATGGTTAGTCTATGTACCGTAGACTATCACACGCACCAACCCCTTCATGCCCTTACATTCTTCTTTAAAGCTTTATGATTCAACGTAATGTACCATATGCTGATGAGAGCTTGAAAAATCTATGCCAATGGTTAAGCTAAAACACCACAACTTATCACACGCATTAATCCATTCTCTCCATATATTCTTCTTTAGAATTTTATGATTCAACGTATAAAACCAGTGGCTAATGAGAATTCTAAAAATCTATTCTGATGGGTATATCATTATCCATGATGTATTACATGCACGTACCCATTCTTTCCTAACATTTCTTCTATTAAGAAGTTAATGATTCACTGTATTAGCCATATAATGATAAAAATTCGACATTCTTTCCCGATGGGTACATTTCACACTAGAATGTATTACACGCTTCATACCACTCTTGCCCTTTTTCTTCTAATAAAAGTGATTAATGAGTCAGCGTATGAAACCAAACACTGATGAAATCTCGCAATACTATGTCAGTGAATGGTAGTTCAAACCTATACTATCAGGAGACATCACAAACTTACTGAATTATACGCTGCAACTCTGATTTACTAATCACTTCCTCTAGTCCCATATTTGTTGTTAATGTAAAAATGGGGGGAGAAACTTTCTAAACTTGCTATATGTGAGAAACTACTAAATGTTATTGATCTGAAGAAAAGCAAAACCTAAGGGGGGGGGGGAAGATAATATCAACATTCTATCAACTCACATCCATCCATCCGCTGCAACTCATAAACACTGCCTCTACTGCTGAACAACAAAAATTGGAAGTCACACTTTCTCAGGGAGAGCATCCTTAAAGATGAAGAGCTTAAAGTTTCAAACTTATTCTTAGGGGGCACAAGCTGAAGAAATTATTGAAGATTAGTTTTGACATCATCAAATAGGGGGAGATTGTAAGGTCACACCTTATGATCTGATGAGTTAAACACTCTACACGCTACCTGTAAGCATCCGCGTCAGCGACACCATCAGCGTCAGCGCCTCAAGACTTATCAGCTTTAGCGTATAGTTATATAATCTAATGTAATCTTTGTATATTAGGTATTGATATAGATATGTAGAGAATAGATACCAGTTCCGATATCTCTGTGATGAAGATCGGTTCCTAGTATAGATTAGATACAATCCCTTCAATCAAGGGATATACTTGTATAGATTAGTACATATTCAACATTAGGGTGAAACCCTAATGTGAATATATTGGCTATGTAGCCAATTGCGGCGCTATAGCGGTTAGCGGAGGTAAAGAAACGCTATTTCAAAATAGTGGTGGTGCTATTAGCGCTGCAATTTACCGCTATTCACCGCGATTATGGTCACCGCTATAGCGGCGCTATAATCGCTATTTGAATAAATTCCATTTTTGGGCTATTTTACATAAAAATAAACGTTTTATGTCATTCCATTCAACAAAATTGTTTTTTCTTAGCCCAAACCAAAACTTTTGTGTCATTCCATTGAATAAAATTGTGATTTTGTGACCGTCATCGCTTCCATTGAAACCATGTATGTGTTGTCTTGCTAATATTGTTAAAGACTTGAAGTACTACATATGATTAGCTTTCAAATTGCTTAATCATTTTATTTGATAACTATGATTGTGTTGAAGTACGATAAAATGCCAAGTATTGCTTATGTTTTCTTGTTGATTATGTTAAAGTATGATTAACTATGACATTGATAACCGGTCTATTATGGCTGAATAAAGAATGGACCTTTGGACTCTAGGGACCTCACAAGGTCCAGATCTGATGTCCAAATCTCTATATGTGCTTAATACACTCAAAGTCCCAATATTAGATAGAAAAGAAGCCCTAAACTCCAATAATATGAGATCTACCCAAACTTATGAGAAAGGTATAAACTTTATACCTTTTACAGAAGCTCTTGGATGAATAGCAACAGATCTAGCAGCCTCCTCTCGCTTCTTGCTTAAAATCCTTCTCTTCACTTCCAAAGATGCACCAAGATACTCAATATTAGCTCACACTCTCTCTATTAGCTCAAAGGGCGATTAGGGTTTCTCTTAGAGAGGGTAAGCAACTGGTGAGCCGCAAATGAGGCTATAAGTGACCTTAAATAGGCCCCAAACCCGGTGATTTAGGGTTTCACTTCACATCGTCTACTCGGCGAGTCGACTCTCTGAATCGTCGAGTAGATCATTAATCCCACATGGAACAACGCGACTCTGCTCGATGAGTTGCTGCACCAACTTCTTGAGTTGCTCAATAGTCCTCAAAAATAGATAAATAAACAATATACCTGGAAGTCCGGATGTTACAATTCTCCCCCACTAGAATCAGACTTCGCCCTCGAAGTCATGCTCTGGAAATAGCTCTGAGTACTGCTCTCGCATCTCGAATTCCGGCTCCCAAGTCAACTCGGACCCTCTCCGATATTGCCACTAGACCTGAACCAGGGGCACCTCTTTGTTCCTCAGAACCTTCACCTTTCGATCCAAGATCGCATTGGCCTCTCAATATAATTCAGGCTCGCATCCACCTGAATGTCCTCTAATGGCACCACTGCCGTCTCATCGGCTACACACTTCCTCAGCTGAGACACGTGGAAGGTGTTATGGATCTGACTCAAATCTGTAGGTAGCTCTAACCGGTATGCTACCCTACCCACTTTGGCGGTCACCCTAAAAGGACTGATGTATCGGGGTCCCAGCTTGCCCCGTTTCCTGAATCGGATCACCCCTTTCCAAGGGGATACCTTCAGGAGTACAAAATCTCCAACCTGGAACTCCAGCTCGGATCGTCGCCTGTCTAAATAACTCTTCTGGCGACTCTGGGCCGTCAGTAACCTTTTTCTGACCCGCTGAATCTGCTCAGTCATTTTCAGTACTATCTCAGTGCCACCCATCACTCTCAGCCCCACTTCTCCCCAACAAATGGGAGTCCGACACCTCCTCCCATATAGAAGCTCAAAGGGAGGCATACTAATACTCGAATGGTGGCTGTTGTTGTAAGAAAACTCAGCCAAGGGCAAATAAGTGTCCCAACTTCCTCCAAAGTCCATAACACATGCATGCAGCATGTCCTTAAGCGTCTGAATCGTCCACTCGCTTTGCCCGTCTGTCTGCGGATGGTAAGCGGTACTGAAGTGTAACCGGGTACCCAACTCCTCATGAAATTTCTTCCAGAACCTGGAAGTAAAGCGCACGTCTCGATCTGACACTATCGAGGTCGGCACTCCATGCCGAGCTACCACCTCTCTCACATAAATCTCGGCCAGTCTCTCTGCAGAGGAACTCTCACTGATAGTGAGGAAGCGAGCGCACTTCCACTGGGGAATCTCCAGAGGCTGTAATGGACCATGTGGACGCTGGTGCTCTGCCTTGACCCGACGGCAGGTCAAGCACCTCTCAACTACCCAAGCAACATCCCTCTTCTTACAGGGCCACCAGTAATCTCTCTCCAGGTCCAAATACATCTTATTGGCCCAGGGATGGATCTAGAATCTCGATCTATGTGCCTCCTCCATCAGTATATGCCGAGCCCCGCCCGTATAGGGCACCCAAATCCGCCCTCGGAAAGTCATAAGCCCACGACTGTTCGTCACAAACTCAGACACCTGTCCAATCACCCGCTCCCTCTTGCAGTTCTCCGGTCTCACGGCCTCCACCTCGGCCTATCGAATGGTATCTTAGACTGGAGTCATCACCGTCATCCTCATACACACATCTCGGATCGGAGCACCCTCGGCTCTACGGCTCAGGGCGTCGGCTACCACATTAGCCTTGCCCGGATGATACAGGATCTCGCAGTCATAGTCTTTTACCACATCCAACCATCTCCTATGTCTCATGTTTAGGTTGGGCTGATCCATGAGATACTTCAGGATCTTTTGATCCGTGTATATGGTACACCAAACCCCGTACAAATAGTGGCGCCAGATCTTGAGGTCGAACACCACCGCCCCCAGCTCTAGATCGTGGGTGGGATACCTCGTCTCATGAGGCTTCAGCTACCTCAACGCATATGCTATCACATGACCCCTCTGCATCAACACTGCACCCATCCCTGAAATAGACGCATCACAATAGACTACAAAGTCCTCCACTCCCTCCGGAAGGGCTAATATCGGAGCTTCACACAATTTCCGGCGAAGAGTCTCGAATGCTGCCTGTTGCTCAGGCCCCCAAACAAAAGTAACGCCCTTCCGGGTCAATCTGGTAAGAGGAACCGCAATCTTGGAGAAATCCCTGATACATCTCTGATAGTAGCCGGCCAATCCCAGAAAACTCCTGATCTCAGATGGGGATCTCGGCACCTCCCATCGCATAACCGCCTCAATCTTCGCCGGATCGACCAATATCCCATTCAGATTAACGAGATGTCCTAGGAACTGGACCTCTCATAATGAGAAATCACACTTGGAGAATTTGGCATACAGCCTCTCCAACCTCAAAACCCCAAGAACCTCTCGCAGATGCTCCTCATGCTGCTCTTTGGATCTCGAATACACTAAGATGTCGTCGATGAACACGATCACCGATCGATCCAACATAGGCCTGCACACCCGGTTCATGAGGTCCATGAATGCTGCCGGTGCGTTGGTGATCCCAAAAGGCATCACCATGAACTCGAAGTGCCCATAACTAGTCCTAAAGGCCGTCTTCTGGATATCCTTCTCACGGACTCTCATCTGATGATAACCAGACCTCAAATCGATCTTGGAAAACCAAGACACCCCGTGCAACTGATCGAACAAATCGTCAATCCTCAGAAGTGGATAACGGTTCTTGACCGTCAACTTATTCAACTCCCGGTAGTCAATGCACATCCGGTGTGAACCATCCTTTTTCTTGACAAAAAGGATCGACACTCCCCACGGCGAGCTACTCGGTCTGATAAATCCTTTCCCCAGCAACTCCTGGAGCTATGAGGATAACTCCTGCATCTCTGATGGTACAAGGCGATAAGGTGCCTTGGCGATAGGCGTCGCTCCCGGAACCAAATCAATCCGTAACTCCACTTGACTCTCGGGAGGCACACCCGGTAACTCCTCGGGAAAAACATCCGGAAACTTACTCACTATCGGAACCTCGGCGATAGAACTCGGTCTCTTGATAGCAACCCGTGTATCCATCACATACGCTTGAAAACCCATACAAACCTGCTGTAAACTCTGCCTCGCCCTGACAGCAGAGCAGAAGGCTGGCCCAGATCTGGTACCCTCGCTATACAATGTAAGCACTCCCCTACTGGGGTCTCCTATAGTCACCAACTGACGCTCGCAGTCGATCACGATTCCAAAACGACTCAACCAATCCATGCCTACGATGACACAGAGATCCCCCATCGCGATCAGTACCAGATCAATTGGAAACTCAATGCCAAAAAAATTTCCAGTACACATCCTTGGAACACATCAGCAGCGAAAACCGCTTGCTCGTCAACTATAGAAACCCTCAAAGGTCGACTCAATGTCTCACGTCGGATACCGATGTGATGACTAAAAGCTAAGGATACAAAAGATCGACTCGCACCCAAGTAAAATAACACTAAAGCAGGTACCGAGCTCACAAGAAATGTACCTAAATATAGCACAGAATAAGCACAATAAAGCTCAAAATAATTAAATAAAAAGGAAATACATACCAGCCACGACATCAGGTACTGCGCGGACCTCCTCCGTTGTCAGCTGAAAAGCTCTACCACTAGCCCTCGGAACCTCGGCCTTCACTGGCCGACTATATGTAGCACGCAAAGCAGCAGGTGTAGATCCCTGTGCTGATCCCTGATGAAGCTGGGGCACTTGGCCATCCGATGGCCGGTCTGGTTGCAGTGGAAGAAAACTGCAAACCCCTTGGGGCAATCTTTCGACATATGACCCTCCTTGCCACATTTGTAGCAAATCCTCGCTCGGCACGACCCCTCGTGACTCTTGCCGCACTTTCCACAAGTGCGGACCTTCTGGCCCCCAGTCCTCGAATTAGCGGGCTTAGCCCGCTTCGCAGCCGGCTGCGACTGCGCCACCCTCTGATCTCTCCCCTGAGACTCCGCATCCTCCCTGGCCTGAGTCTCCAGCTCGATCTCCCTCCTCCTGGCATTTTCCTGAAGCTCAGCAAATGTCCGATAAGACGAGTTCGCCATGAAATCTCGAATATCCCTCCTCAGAATGCTCAAATACCGGCTCATGCGAGCCTGCTCACTCAACACATGCTCAGGGCAGAACAATGCCCTCTCATGAAACATCCGAGTAATCTCAGTCATCGACTCTGTCTTCTGCTTGAGAGACAGAAACTCCTGCGCCAACCGTTCCCTCTCCACCTCGGGAACATACTCATCTCAGAACATCACAGTAAACCTCTCCCAAGTCACCGCAGTGTGCTTTGCAGGAGTAAAACTGGCTGTCACAAACTTTCACCAGTCCTTCGCTCCCAAGCGAAGCTGGTTCAGTGCGAACCATACCCTCAAATGCTTTGGGCATGAACAAGTGTAGAAACACCCCTCGATATCAGAGATCCATCTCATCGCAGCAATCGAATCCTGAGTCGCATCAAACTCTGGTGGCTTCGTGTTGCTGAACTCCCGACACAGCAACGAGTCACCTCCCTGTGGCCTGGCAACAGTGACAGCTGCGGTGGCTACAGCAGCAGCCGCCTCAGAAACTGCAGCATATCACTCGTCAAACATCTCGATCAAAGTGGTCTTAATAGACCCAAACATCTCCAAAATAGCCTCTCGTATGGCTGCGACCACCTCGTCGTGAATCATCCTGCGAATCTCATCATCACTAACTCCACTGCTCTCTGGGTTGTGGCGTGTACCTACCATGATGTCTCTGAAACACAACACAAAATCATCAGATACTCGCTCGAGCATACTCACACTCGACTACTCATCCCTACTTGCTCCTTAGCATCCTAAGGATTGTTACTTGGATTGCATACAGACTGGGTGCTTTCAGTAGTACGGGCCCAATACTACCTTCCACACCCCACCTATAGTCACCCCAAGTCCTCCTCCTAGGATTCTAATTCACAAATACTCTATATCTCACGAATATCAGACTACTCTCTCAGCAGACCCCTCTCAAGCTCATCTAAGTATCTCTTCCTAGATTATCTCCCGACTCAGAACTCAGCACATACTTAAGCAAATAACAGATAACACTGATCAAAAGCATCTCATAGGCTAACGCATCACAAATCAGGCAACTCTAGCCCTAGAATATGAAATTCCTAGCCTACCCTCTAGCATCCAATTCTAATAAAATATCTCATAAATATCTTATAACACAAAAGTGAGGGTATTTTGGGAAATCACCGTTCGGGCTCTAGCTGATTGTACACACCGCTCCAACTCGTTTTCTCTTAAAACTCTTTTTTGTTTTAGAAAAATCATTTCGTTTGAAATCTTTTCTCAAATCCTCAGTTTGAGTCCAAACACATCCGGTGGTGCATCCGAATCCCTCAAACCAAGGCTCTGATACCAACTTGTAACAATGTAAAATTTCAAACCAATTTTTTTCAATTTAAAAACACATTTATCTTAATAATAAAATCACAAAATGTCACAATGTCAAATCAACAAATCTCATATCCAAAAACTGTATATATCAAAACTCCAGGATCCTCTCAATCATAACTTAAACTCTGATGTGTGTACAATCAAGCCGGCGCCTTCCCGTGATCCCGAGTAGTACCTAAAACACATAACACATAACACGGTAAGCACAAAGCTTAGTGAGTTCCCCAAAATACCACACACAGCTCATTAGCCACTCTAGGTTATGACTCAATAAGACCCTTTCAGTCAATGTGTCTCAGTGGGACCCTCCGGCCCCAACTCAATAAGCTCATAATAACAATACTCAGCATAAATCACAAAGACATAATACAGAATATCAAGATACACAGGTAAGCACAATAAACATCTCAGTCACACAAGATACCACTCATGGTAAGTATAGTGAGAATACTCACCTCGTAAGCTAGCAAGTAAAAGTATCGTACTCGGAAATCTCGAACTAGCCTCCGCCTAACACATAGGATAATTATCCCTAATTAATACTCTACTCATACTCAAATACACCAAAGGTTGTTCTCTCTTTCTCTCCAACTCTTGGAATGGGTAAAAGAACATTTTACCCCTCCATGGTCTCCATTACTCATGCTGACCAAACCCTAAAGTCAACAAAAGTCAAACTCGAGTCAACAGTCTAGGTTTGACCAGACTCGCCGAGTGCACTCATGTGACTCGTCGAGTCCATTCGTTGATCAGAAGTCTCGTGAAGGTCCAGCTCATCGAGTTAGCCCCTAACTCGTCGAGCTATAGCATGGCCAGCTCATCGGGACAAACCGTAACTGACTCGTCGAGTCGGCTCATCGACTCGGCAAGTCCATTCAGACCCATGACGCATTCAGACGATTTCAAGGCAGAAAACCCTCTCATACTCTAGAACTAAGCTCTCAAGGCTCATTTATCACGTAAATCCACGAGCTTTACGTTCATGCATGGCACTAAGGGCTTGAAATGCCAAGAACATGCTCTATAAAGTGTTTTTCACTCAAAGGCTCTATTATGGTTGAATAAAGCATGAGCCTTTGGACTCTAGGGACCTCACAAGGTCCAGATCTGATTTCCAAATCTCTATATGTGCTTAATACACTAAAAGTCCCAATATTAGATAGAAAAGAAGCCCTAAACTCCAATAATATGAGATCTACCCAAACTCATGAGAAAGGTATAAACTTTATACCTTTTACAGAAGCTCTTGGATGAATAGCAACAGATCTAGCAGCCTCATCTCGCTTCTTGCTTGAAATCCTTCTCTTCTCTTCCAAAGATGCACCAAGATACTCAATATTAGCTCACACTCTCTCTATTAGCTCAAAGTGCGATTAGGGTTTCTCTCAGAGAGGGTAAGCAACTGGTGAGCCGCAAATGAGGCTATAAGTGCCCTTAAATAGGCCCTAAACCCGGGGATTTAGGGTTTCACTTCACAGCGTCTACTCGGCAAGTCGACTCTCTGACTCGTCGAGTAGATCATTAATCCCATGTGGCACAACGCGACTCTGCTCGACGGGTTGTTGCACCAACTCGTCGAGTTGCTCAGTAGTCCTCAAAAATAGATAAATAAACAATATACCTGGAAGTCCGGATGTTACACGGTGACTGCTATTATATTTTTCACCGTGATAAGTGCTTAGTATATTGGTGACCGTCTTTGTGATTACCCGTTTTCTTGGTGAAAACAAATCCTCTCTTGGTGAAAGACAATTTGGTGAATTCCTCGTGTTCTTTACTTTTTCTATTCTTTATTTGCTTAGTTTAGTTTATTCTTGTTTATCATACTTGAAGTGTATACGATCGATACACACCTTCATCTTGTAACCACAATCAAATTCAGTTTTCTAACTAGATTTCTTTCCTCAAATTCCTTGGAGTTCCCTTCCTTTCGATCCTGAGTAATCCTGACTCTCTAACCACTTTTCAGTAGGATCCAGTATCATTTAAAGCACGTTACAAGGGTGAGTTCATGGCCATTTTTTAAGATAATTTACTGATTTCCAGGGGGGTTACATGCTTAATTAATTATTCGTTATATATCAGTTGATATTGTTATATTATAAATGTTAATTTTACAAAAAAAACTTTGATATACTCTATCGTTACTCTACCAATATAATATACGATACTTATTATACCCCGTCAGTACTCTGCCATATAATGTGAAATAGTTATTATATCATGTCATTACTCTGCCCATATAATATGACATATTTATTATACATTGTTGTTACTCTGCCAGTATAATATGAAATAGTTATTAGACCATGTCGTTACTTTGCCCGTATAATATGAAATAGTTATTATATCATGTTGTTACTTTTCCCGTATAATAAGAAATAGTTATTATTCCATGTCGTTACTTTGCCCGCGTAATATGAAATAGTTATTATATCATGTCGTTACTTTGTCCGTATAATATAAAATAGTTATTGTACCATTCTGTTACTCTACCCGTATAATATGAAATAACTATTATATCATACCGTTACTATGCCTATTTATATTTTGCAAAGATAATTAAACGTTATAACTATAAATAAATATAATTATACAAACGCAACATTGGTTCGATAACTTAAAATTATAAAGTTAAGGCTACAACTATTAAGGCTATTCACGCAATGGTTAAATGAGATACATTCATCATCTAAGTTTAATACTTACCTAAGACCCCAGTACAGAGCGGGAGAGTTATGTATAGATCTATACGAGTTGACACCCCACCTACGATTGCTAGCTACAACCAAGAACCGAGCGATAACTGTCTAAAGAACAACCACGACGTCCGATGAAGCGTCGCAAGGGGAAACAACTCATCACATCTCGATTATGGGAACTTATTGTAACCTTGATATTCATGCCTTAAGCAAACAATTAGATAAGTTGAAACATGTTTATATACCGTAAAAAACTACTTTTGGATAAAAAGTACACAAAAAATTATATAAGTTGAAATAGACTTACATACTGTAAAACACTACTACACAACTAATTATATAAGTTGAAACAATACTTATATACAGTATAACACTATTTTGGGATAAATAGTATACAAATTTATATAATTTAGAAACACTTATAATACTTTGATACAAAAAGTACTTTCTATATAAACGTTAATACTCTGTGAACTCATCAACATTATGTTGAAGTTTTCAAAACCGCATGTATTCTCAAGAAACTATGAGTTAGACGAAACAACCATTTGGGAGGCACTCATGGATTCACAGGAGCATCAATTGTTATTATTTATGCCTATCTGTTAAGGCACTAGTTGTACTTGAATTCCTAATATTTTGAAAACTTAGTATGATGTAATAGTTATTTTATAATGAAATAAATATTTGTTGGATCTATATATTCAAGAATCATTATTGAATGATATTGCGAATAACATATAATCATATAGAGTCACACCTTTATCAAGTTGACACATTTTGAATGTTTATTATTAATATGATTATTAATGAATATAATCAAATCTCGTATTTTATTAGGTAATAATTATTGTTTTGTGAAAATAATAATTAAAGAGAGAAAAACTAGTTATTATATCAGATAGTGTAATTTAATAAGTCATGTATAAAGTTTTGGACACTTTGGTTAACCTTATACTTTCTAGTTAGTTACCTTTATCTAGTTGGAGAAACTAGATAATAATTTTGTCTCTTTTAACCATTCTTGGCCGAAAATCAATGAAGCATGGGAGGTTTCTTGTCAAACTCCCTCATTTCCTCCCCTTGCTTACTTTACCAGGCAATACTTTATCATATTTTATGGAGTAGCTTTTGATCATGCAGGGAACTATATAAAGGAGTGTTATTCTTGCAAATTCACACACTCTTTCCCTTCGAAGAGAGACCAAAACCATAGCTTCTCTCTATCTTCTCTTCTTGCTTTCTTTTGAAGAATGTTGCAAGTCTTTGGTGCTTCTTTGTGTTTCTCCTTTTGTGCTTATTTGTGTTAAGCACTTAAAGGCTTAAGAAACTTAAAATACAAAATGGAAACTAGCATTCCAAGTGTCATACCCTTGATGGTGGATATATTGTAGAGAAACAATTTTTTGAGTTTTTGCTATCTTCATCAACTCCCCAATTCCAAGTGGTATCAAAGGATTCAAAGGTTATCTTCTTAACTTCCTATGGTTAAAATAATCATCTTGATAGTTTTGTTAAAATGATCTAAAAATAAACTAGTTATTTTAAACGTCTTCCGCTTGCCGTTAAAATTGTTTTTATAAATAAGATTGTTTTTTTGTTATCAAAACCCATCAATATTTATGTTATATATTATGTGTATTGTTCAATGTACTCAATATCTTTGATCCATGACAAACGTCACACAACCCGAAGTTTCCGTTGTCGGCCGGGGATGTGATAGAAAAGAGCACAGGCAGATAAGGCTTAGCGTCGAGAAAACTTACCCTTAGCACTACGAAAATATGCCGACTTAAACATATAAATAGATGTTTTCTCAATCCTAATTTGGTGTGAACCTGTTGGGACTTCTCCCAATAGATCAAAAGGTATTCTAATCATCTAGAAACCCTTTTTGGTCGATTTTGAATCTGGAGATGCAACTTGGAGCGAAGTTTTGAATAATCGAAGCGATGAACATTAGGACTTTAAATTAGTTTGCTTAATGGTCTTTTTTGTTTTCATGTATTGATTATGGAAACCTTAATTTTTCACTAGATTAGATGTAACGTAATAATTTGGTGTGATTCAATTGTACAAATATTGGTTTTATTTATATATTATGTTTGTTTGATCAAAATCCTTATGTGTTAAAGTTTTAATTTTTATTACTTATTAATGAGTTAGTAGAATTTTGACAATCTATCTAGGTTTTATTAGCTTGAATCATGATTGTTTTATGACCATTAAATGATTATGACTAGTGTTTTGCACAAAACATAGGGTTAGGTAATTAAATCATAAACTTAAAAGTGTAAAAAAGCGACTGTGTACAACTTATGACCATTAAATGATTATGACTAGTGTTTTGAACAAAACATAGGGTTAGGTAATAAAATAATAACTTAAAAGTGAAAACAAGCGTTTTTGAACAACTTATGCTAATAATTGACTTTCATGGCCATTGAAGGTAATTGCTAGATCAAATCTATCATAATATGAACTTAATTATAATTGTTTAGATAGTTAATTACAGGGTCATTGTGTTTATTGTCTTTACAATTATACAATTTAGTTAATCGGACAAAGATAACTAATATATTAGAAATCGATAAATAATAATTAATATTCATTGCACTCAACTGGAATCCACCATATTTGAAAATGAAATCGAATTCTATGTGAAAACATCTTTATTTCTTTTGTCTCTATATCTATATCTCTAATTTTGTTAGTTATGTTGAATAAAATAATAACCTTTTTACGTTATTGTTTATAGTTTAATTAACATTTGAATTTATTTGAACTGAATTCCCATTCTCCCTGTGATCGACACCTGGTCATACTAAAACTATATTGTTACATGATTATGTCCACTCCTATAATATTTATTGGTTTTGTTGTGATAGATTAGGATTTATAAATTTAAAACCTGATAATTTATATATATATATATATATATATATATATATATACACACACACACACACACACAAAAACACACACACACACACAAACACACACCAGGCGCCTTCTCTCGATAAAAGGAACTACCTAACAAACATTAAATTCACAAATATAAGCATAAAGCTTAGTGATTTCTCCAAAATACCACAATAAACATACAATGCATACAAAGGCTCTCAGCTCTAGTGCCGATCCACCTTATAACTGACGACTAACGGCTCTAGTGCACGTCTAGTCATCAACGATGACTAACAGTTCTAGTGCATGTGTAGTCATCAACAATGGTTAACGGATCTTGTGCACGTCTAACCAAGACACACGTATTATTAGCTTGCAGGTCTAGTGTCGATCCACCATCAACTCCTCAAACATAATATGTCAACATATGATACAATCAATCAACATGAAAAAAACTATACTAGCATATTCGCCTAATCAACATACTATAATACCACTACATCCTATCATACAAAGGATATATACTGTAACATATAGTATAGTGATATAACTCACCTAAAATGGAAACTAACGGAACACATGTACACATTTGAGTACACAAGAATTGGTCTCATGAGCCACTTAGATAACAAATAAAGGCCAAACCCTAGTCTACATCTCTTTCCTCAAAGCTTATCCAACAGTCAAACTAGGTCAAAAGTCAATCATTAACTTGGTCAAAGTCAACAGTCAACGCAACATGACCCATTCCTTGATTGCGTCGCTAAGAAGACAAATCAGTCGTGACTGGCCATTACGACTCGTGTTGCGGCACCGTTATGGTCGTGTTGCGCTTAATGGTAAATCAACCAACTTTTCCTTAAGGTCTTAATCATTTCCGACCAACGCTCAAAACTTTCAGAATACTACAAAATATGTACTTAATGGATAAAGTTTCTAACTTTATCCATTTCCATGCATCAAACCAACCCAACACTAAACCTAGATCTATGTTAAGCTCCAAATACCCCCAAAGACTTGCATGACATAAAAGGAAGGACAAAAGCTAAAGTTTTACACTCTCATTGGTCCAGAAGACCTAAAGATTCAAGTTTTGGAATTGGAGTTTGCCAAATTCCCCCATAGTCTCATGAAATGGTCCATAAAGTGCTTACAATCCTAGATCTAGACATAATAACACATAAATCTCCAAGCTTAAAGACTTTCAAAGGTCCAGAAAGATGCTTAAATGACTGGATGTTTCTTGAATCAAGCTTCTATGCACTCAAAAGTTCAATATTCTCCTTTAAAATACACAAACAATGACTCAAAGTTTCAAATATGCAAGAGAGGGAGGCTATGGTTTGCTATAGGAGTTCTATGAAGGTGGAGACTAAGAATGGAGCAAATCATAAACATCATGTTCCTTAAATAGGGCCCAAGGCCCCAAGATATAGGGTTTTGGGCCCTTACAGCTTCGCATCGCGACCCATAAGGTTGTGTCGCTACTTAATGTAATGGCATACACCGCAACCATTAAGTAGCCGCGTTGCGATCCTCCCAAAATGCCAAATCAAGTTTAACTTTAAGAAGATTAAGAGATAAACCACACACCTGAAAATCGAGTGTTACAATAATGCCAACGAAAACCAAGAGCGTAAACAATATAATCTATTTGTATAACATAGGTGTACATGCAAAGCTCTGGTAGCATGCTTTCAAAGCAATTATAACAAGAAAATGGTAAAGTTGTGTCCAAAATTAGTATATATTTATAATAATTGCAAAGCATTACAATGAATGCATAACCTTGAAGCTCTTCAGAATTCAACTTGAAGACATGATGCAAAAAGTATGTAGTTTTGATCCAAAAATTACAAAATGGCGACAATTAAGATAATCATATCCTAGTATGCGATTTAACAAGAAAAATGTCAGTACCGAGTAAACCAAACAAAATCAGATACCTCGACAATTTTCTTCCAAAACGATTAAGAGAGAGAGAGAGAGAGAGAGAGAGAGAGAGAGGGAGATAGAGGCACAATTCGAAGGATGTGGTGAAGGAGGCGGTGACACCGATGGTTGTGGGGAAGGATGAACTGGCGTTGGTGTCAGGAATTTTTCGTCGGTGGTTATGGGGAAGGAGATATCTCAACAATTGGCTTCCAAATATGTTGTCTCTCTTTATTACACACATAAAGGGTGCACCGGTCACTCAAAAGGAGAAAAACAAACGGTAGTAGAAAGGGAAGGGAAACAAGAGTGGTTTAGAGGGGGTGTGATACCCAATGTTCTAGAAAGCACGTCATGAAGTCGAGGCGTGGCTCTACGGCCAAGAAAATACCATTGACGTTGCTACTAGGTGTGATGCATGCCATGACTTTTCTAGACACGCCATATCGTGCCTTGGCACAAGTATTTTTGCAAGACACTTTTTTTTCTGATTGATCATGAAACGTGTGATTTTTTTTTTGTAAACTTTTTTGTTATAAAGTTTTGATATAACAATTCTAAAACTTTGATACATTTGATATAAATTTATAGTTATGTGATTTTTTATGTATACAAATTTATCACCTTAAGTCACATTTTGAAAAACAAATCGTAAAAGATTACGGTTGATTTTATCATTACGTCACGTCTCACGTTATTTAGAACTTTAATGACACCTGAATAGTTCAGAGACTTTTTGACCCCTCTTATTCGTAATAGTGAATCATTAAAAATCGTCTCTTAATAGTTCTACTAGAAGGGTTGCCAAACAGACTACCAATTGAAACCAAAGAAAAATCAACCTTTACTATTAAGTTGTTCTAATTTGGGACCTTTCAAATAGTACCACATGCATTCAAGTAAAAAAGTACCACAATCGTGCCCAAAAGTCATAGGTAAAACGTGTTAAATTCAAATGACGAAAAAATATCATGGATATTTTCGTAACTATATCCTTGTAGCCGCATCTATTACCATAGGTGCTATGGTGTACATGTACCTATGTATTTAAGAATTAAAATTATTTAATTATTGAAGGTTGGATTGGAATGAACTTCACGTCTATACAGTGCAAACATAAAAATATTGATAACGGTAATTAGTCGTAATTATATTATGACTTAATATTTTTGACATTTATTATTCTTAAAAATTTGATTACTAATTAAACGATCCTTTCAATTGCTAAGATCTTTAACTTATATATATATATATATATATATATATATATATATATATATATATATATATATATATAAATTTAACTTATTGATTATAATCTATTTAAAATGTTCCAAAACACCTCATCATTTATTTAATTAGTCGTTTCTTAAACATATTATATTTTAATATGAAATATTTTAAATAATGATTATCATTATAAATCATCATATCATATAATATCATATCATACTATATTATAAAGGAAATATTTTTCTTTTCACTACATTCATTTGAAACTCTCATGCATTTTTCCTTTCACCACATTCATTTGAAATTCCTATGACTTTTCAATTTCTTTCTAATAATAATAATAATTATAAGTTGGTTAATAAGGTTAAATAAATATCAAACCTAAAGTGTAATCATATATAAACTAAATTTCAATATTAAAATAATATATTTACTTCTACTTATAAAGTTATGTTTTTTTAACTTTTAACATATTATACTTAATTTATTAGTTTTAATATATTGTTGAATGTGAACCATTATCATTTTAAAGATACAATTTTAGAACAACATGTATAAAATACTTAAATTTTTAATTTAAATATAATATTACAGTATCAACTTAAATATAAAGAACAACCCAAAAAATATTTTGTAAATAGTTAAAAGTGATAAATTGTAGTGTCTTTCTAATAATGATTATAAGTAGATTAATAAGGTTAAATAAATATCAAACCTAAAGTGTAATCATTAATAAACTAAATTTCAATTTTAAAATAATATCTTTACTTCTACTTATAAAGTTATGTCTTTAACTTTTAGCATATTATACTTAATTTATTAGATTTAAAATGTTGTTGTATGTAAACTATTATCAGTTTAAAGCTACAACTTTTGAACAGTTTGGACAAAATACTTAAATTGTTAATTTAAATATAACATTACAGTGTCAACTTAAATATAAATTTTAGTTCCACTTAAAAAACCAAAAAATATTTTGTAAATAGTTAAAAGTGATAAATTATAGTGATAAATGCAAAAACTAAATTGTAATCTCAATTTAACTAAAATATTTTCTAAAAATATTTTTACAATCGTTAAAAGTTTTCAAATAAGTAGCTTATAATAACTTACAATAACAATAATTAAAAAGTAATTTTATATAAATGATTATATTGTTACATTTAAAATTCAAAAACGATGTTTGATGTTTTAAATAATTATAATGATAGAAATTGAAACATTAATAAATTTTAAAAAATTAATTAACAATAACAACAACTATAAATAACATTAAGCCATATATTATATTTAATTTTATTCATGTGTAACTGGCGGGTAGAAATCATTCAAACGATTGAGATTATGCAGTTATAATAGATGTATATATTATCATATAATTAAAAATAATCAATATATTATATCAATTTAGTATAAGAATTATTATATCAAATTTAACAACAATGTTATTGTTATATTTTAAAAAAACATATATTTGTAAAGACTTCAACTATATAGGTGTTTCTGCGCAATGCGCGTGCATTCGTCTAGTTAATATATAAACATTACATAAACAAAAAACTATAAAAAATAATAATTAATTAGTTAAAGAAATGGAAAATATTTAAAACTAGAATATAAGTAAGGGGATAAAAATAAAATATGATAAAAAAGAGGGTTAAATATTAAAAAAATATGTTATATTGATCACTCAATATATATTTAGTTGTCCATAAAAATAAACAAAATAGTTATATGGTATGATTGTATTTAGTGAGAGTAAGTGGTCTACCAATAGTTAAAAACTATAAAATAAATCTCTATGGGAGATTATATATATATATATATATATATATATATATATATATATATATATATATATATATATAGTCCGGTTTCGGTGATGATTCTTTTTAAAATGAGGGCTCGTGGGGACATTTAAAAAAATTGAAAAAAAAAATCTAAAAAAAATACAAATTATAAAATCGAGTATAGTACTATATCCGGGAGAAAAAAATTTGGAAACATTTTTTTGCATCATTAAAATTGAATCATGGATCATAAAAATGATCCATGCTTCAATTTTAATGATCCATATTTTTTTAAATTTTTTTTTCTCTCTGATGTAGTACTATGCTCGATTTTATGATTTGTATTTTTTTTTTAGATTTTTTTAAAATTTTTTAAGGTGTTTACACGAGTCCTCACTTTAAAAAGAGTCATCTCTCTCTCTCTCTCTCTCTCTCTCTCTATATATATATATATATATATATATATATATATATATATATATATATATATATATATATATATATATATATATATATATATATATATATATATATATATATATATATATATAGGGTTGGGTTCAATTGAGACCACCTATATTTTGTGAGACATGATGACCAAATCTTAGCCCTTGATCAAAATTGATATGTGGTTCAGATTTAATTAAAAAAAACTGGCGGTGGTAGTTTGTGTAAATAATACAAACTTTGTAATTATCTAGAATACACGGAGAGGTAGAAACGTAACTCGACATATTCACAAACGTATTCATATGCTTTTCATTTTTCAAAACCCTTTCATCGATCGAAAACTCTTCCATCACAAATTTGTTTCAGATTAACCCTAAATCGAAATGAAAAAGTCAAGTTCTTTATTCTGATTCTAGCTCGAGTTCATCCTCTAATTCATACTCGAAAATAAATCCTAATTGATTCACGTAACCAAAAACGAACAGAAAACCCTCGATCAATCTCGATTATCAACAAATTCTTATTCCTTCTGATTCGGAATTTCAACATTCTTAGTCAATCTCGACTATCAGCCATTCCTTCACAAAACAGGTATTAATTCAAGTTGTTCAAAATTTGGATTGTGTAATTGAACCACTGAATAATTCGGGTTATACCGATTCTGATTCGAATAACCATAGCATATCAAATCAAAACCATAGATCATATCCTTATTGTTAACCATTCTCCCAATTGAAGCAAAGTGAAACAAGGTTTCTCAGAGAGCGTTAATTTTGGTTTCTTATTTAAAAAACCGAAGATCAAATCTAGAAGATCGCTAAGGAATCAAAATCATATATACATGTTCTTTCTTTCCTTAATCTATCATCCCTTAAATTCACATAAACCCTATCCTTCTAAATAGAAGGAATCAACGACCATTTAAAATCATAAACCTTAATTATGTTATTCAGATTGTTTCATTCTAGTTTTAAGAATCGAATGTAGAACTCATACCCATTAAAGGCTTTGATTTCATCTTTCAACAATGTCTTGTTCGAGAGAATCAGATTGCAATTCCCCTTCTCAATATAAAAGATGAGTCACCAATGTCATCATATGAAGTAGATAGAATGATTAAAATAGCATGTACTGAAGTCTAGCATAAAGAGCCAAAGAGAAGTAATCGATTCAAAAGGAAAGGACATAAAGCTATTTTCCAACAAAAACTCAATCTTTAGCTTTCGGAACAATATTCTACTAGTTCTGATTTTGTATAGTACAATATCTAATCATTCTTTTTTGTTTTGTATATGAGCTTCTAGTATACTTTTATAGTAATTCTGAGTTTTTTTATGTTAGAGTTAGTGTTCTATTCATTATAATTTTGATCATGAATTGCTAAAAATCGAAATTGTTGATGAGTTTTTCATTGATTCTTGCTGATACTTATTTTATAATAGCAAAATTAATGAATAATTGCTGAAAATCGATCATTTACAATAATCCTTTAATAATATAGAATTGATGGTAAATTGTTATAAATAAATGTTGAAATCTAGAAATTCCTTATCAATGTATGTAATAGAGAAAATGATCATGAATTGTTAAACATTGATGTTTAGAAAAGGACACATAGGGGTAATTATGACAATTACGTTCTATCTGTATTCTAACGTCATTCAATATCTCTACAGGTATTTCTTCGTCCAAAATCACCTCTTCACATACGATCTCAAATTCAATTACGATCCAGATTTATGGATTCGAAACCCTAAAAAAATAACTGCAATTGGATCTACCTCGAATTAAGCTCAGTTACATCGTTTTCTACCCTTGCTATTCTAATTGATCATCAAGAATGGATCCTTCGATACAATCTGATTTTTTTCTACATTAAAACCCCCTAAAACCTTAATCTATGATTTTGAATCTTGCGCTTCTGATTTCAATTTTGAATCTACAATATCATTAGCTCGTAAGTTTGCTTTAATAAACAATAAAAACTTCTTAGCACATACGAATTTTCGCCAATCCTTCAATTGGTACTTCTTCTCATGATTCTCAGTTGAGGAAGAATTTTTCTCATCAGGTAATAAAAGATTCTACTAACTCATCTTTGGTTGTTAACAATTTCAATGTTAATAAATCTACAATCTTGCTATTTTATTATGCATAAACGAAATTATTCACAAAATATGTAGAGATATTCCTGTCATTTGAAATATAATTTGATTCAAGATCTTATTTTGTTTGATTTATCTTATTATCTAGTAAAAATCCAGTAAATAAATGTTTGATAACTTGATATTCTACTTATTCTAATTTGATAAGTCAGAACTTACTTCCTAAATCGATTTTAGATGTTATTTTGTTTGAGTAATTGGATTGTCTAGCAAAAATTTAGTGAAATATTGTTTGATAACTTGATATTCTGAGTATTTTGGTTTTATAACTCATATGGTACTTCTTAATTTGATTAAGATTTTACTTTGTTTGATTAATTAGATGATCTTGTAAAAATTTTAGTAAAATAGTATTTGATAACTTAATATTCTAGGTATTTTGATTTGTTAAGTTAGGTGTTACTTTATAAATTAGATTTCAGATGTTATTTTATTGATTAACCAAATGTTATCGCTTACTTTGATAAGTCAAAACTATAATATGTTTTGAGAATTTGTTATTCTATCTTGACATAATCAAATTCATCTCTTTATGTTTTAATTCAATAATATCTTATTCAAATTTGGATTCTGGATAATGTAGATTCTAAATCATCTCTTGTAATAGGCTTCAGGAAGTTATTATTCTATTTATTCAAATTTATGAATTGTTTTTCTGAAATTTATATTGTAGTTATGCTTAGTGTTTGATCCAGATTCACTATAGTTGGGACTAGAAACGAAATTCTTAATTGTAGTTTTGGTTAAATATTTTTGAAATTGTTTACTGTAGCTAGGATTAGTGTTTAATACACATCGAAAGCTAAAGAAGTTGTTGGTTTAGGTTGGTGGTGTCTATTAACATAAAGGTCTGATTAGGTGATTAGGGTATCTGATCTTTTGTATTTTATATAATATTAAATCTCTTGTTTGAATTATACTAGATATTACTAATCGAAATTAAAGGAATATAAACTTTATTTGGAGTCAGTACCATGTGGACAGTTATGTTTTTTTGTTATTTTATATCATAGATTCCACTTTGTGTATTGTTAATAATGCCTTGATCATATAATATTTGTGTGAAATTAAATGTGAAAATAAAATAAAATTTTCTAATTGTAAATTATTTATTAAACAATTTTCATGTTGTTAATTATTGTTAGAATGTAAGAATATTCTAGTATAATGAATTGTTTGTTTATATCCTAGTTTTATTGTTTTAATCAAAGTATGGTTTATGTTTTGATACAGTTGAAATGAAGAAACTACTAAATCAAGGAAAAGGAGTTTTTGATCCTAAAAGAAAGAATGTTGAACAATTTCTATCATCGGAAATAGATAAATGCAAAAAAAGTCATACTTCATGATACCTCATCTGATAGCTCATCATATGATCAAGACACGTCAACAAAATATGAACAAGTACATATGCCATTATAGTTGTAATTTTAAAATATATGATGTATAATGTCGATATTCAGTTATGTATTTACAAGAATAGTACTTGTAATGTTTTAGTTTTGTGTCATATAATGTCAGTAACATCTTTCTCATATTACATGAGTTTATATTTAAAGTTTATATGTATAACATTCTATTGAAATTAGGCTTTTTTATACTCTTATAGAATAATGTTCTAGGATATTCTAAGTTATATATAAAATATTCTAATAGAATAATGTTCTACGTTTTCAATTGAATAAGTTGATTTACTACATGTAAATAATGTGTATATATAGAATATTCTAATATAATAATATTGTAAATGACATCTTTTCAAAAGTTTTTTATAGAATATTATGATAGAATAATGTTCTCATATATTTTAAGTTATATGTAGAATACTCTAATAAAATATTTCTTAATTAAATTAGACTTTTTTATACTCTTATATAATAATGTTCTAGGATATTCTAAATTATATGTAGAATATTCAAATCGAATAATCTTCTAAGTTTTCAATTAAATAAATTGATTTACAACATCTAAATAATGTGTACATATAAAATATTCTAATATAATAATATTGTATATGACCTCTTTTCAAAAGTTATATGTAAAATATTATGATAGAATAATGTTATCGGATATTTTAAGTTATATGTCGAATATTCTAATAGAATATTTCTTAATTAAAATTTGGCTGTTTTTATACTCTTATAGAATAATGTTCTAGGATATTCTAAGTTATATGTAGAATATTCTAATAGAATAATGTTATAAGTTTTCAATTGAATAAGTTGATTTACTACACATAAATAATGTGTTTATAAAAAATATTCTAATATAATAATATTGTATATGACCTCTTTTCAAAAGTTATATGTAGAATATTACGATAGAATAATGTTCTCAGATATTTTAAGTTATACGTAAAATATTAGGGTCATCTCATTTGAATCTAACGCATGATGTATCATGTTGATAATATAATTGAATAATTTTATAGGTTTCTTATTAAATAATTTCATTTATTAAATAAAAATAATATGTATATGTAGAATATTCAAATAGAATAATGTTATAAGTTATCTGTATTCTAATAGAATTATGTTATAGGTTTTTAAATAAATAAGTTAATTTATTACATGAAAGTAATGTGTAGTATATGTAGAACATTCTATTATAATAATGTTATATGTTGTTAGTTTTCAGAAGTTTATACATAATGAGCTTTTTAAAATATAACACTACTTGATTATATCAACAACAAATATCAATGTAGAATATAACACATAACAATAATCAAATCTAGAATATTAGTCATATTCAGAAAACACATTTAACTACATCATCATTTATAAATGTATATTAGAATATTACACTTATAAATTATTAAAAATAGAATTATACACTTCAATAAGATATCAGTGTCATCAATATAGAACATATAATAATAGACTATATCATTAAATATGTGCACTATATCATGTATCATATTCTAAATGAAATATGGAACTAATTGAGAAGTTCAACAAACAAAAATCAATGTAGACTATAACATTATATATCTATACATGTAGAATATCCAGAATCCAAACTAAATAATCATTAGTTGAAACGAGTTCATTGCTTGAGTGTGATTCTTCAGCACCGTCATTAATTTGACCTATAAAAAAGTATTACATTAATATTTATTATTGTATAAATATTTACAAAATTGTATTCTAAACTTAATTTTCTGAATATGTAAGGACGTATGAGTAATGCTTTTCAATTATTCTTATCAGAATAATATACTATGTACTATGTACTGTAATAAAAAAATATGATGAAATGGGACCAAGTACCACTTCTGTTTCATGCTAAACTGGTCCAAATTCATTATTTACTTTACATGCTACTGACAAGGGGGATAGTAACTAATCTAAACCTTTCACTCAGATAATCAAAATAATAAAAACAATGAGGAAACATGTTTCAAGCTTCAAGCATCAACATGGTCTGAGATTTTCCTACAATGATTACACTAATCTTTCATATATGCACCATTTAGTGTACTTGTCACAATATGATGGAAAAAGAATAACATTTATTTCAACAAGAATATGATTTAATCATTTAGAGGCAAACCAAAGCACAAAAAACTTTTGATAAGTATCCATTTCCATTTCAAGGTTAGTGAAGGTGCATGATCACTTGACTTGATGTAACGATTTTGTTCTGTTGTGATTATCTTCAACCTATATATGTAAAGTTTACACTTCAGCGCCATAAATTGCTACTAGATAGCAGTTAATTAGGAGAATGTCTAGAGTTTAAATGCATTATAACTTAAGTTATGATTATTTTCTTAGGCATTTCATCAAACAGTTGGCGTATCAAATAATACTTCTCCAATTCTTCTGTCCTTAATAGATGGTACATAAATTGCTACTAATGATGAGTTGAAATTCATCTATAATGGAGAAATTGTTCCTTTTTGATAATGAATTGAAGAAAATTGATCCTTACTTATCCTTCCGTGATTTGCAATTTCCGATTGAACAAAATTGATTAAGAAAATCATGAAGATATTGACTCATATTTGCAATTACAATTGAATGAATCCAACTCAAACAATCATCAGATGAAGAATAAAGAAGATAAACTAGCAAATCACTAAAATCGTGAATTTAATAGCTGAGATTTTGATAGGAGAGGATAATTGATAAATCAATGAATGTCAATCTCAAAATCACGTTGATCTGGTAGAAATACATACCTATTCAAGGCGATGAAGATCTTGATTTCCTGAATGTGATGATTTTGATATGAAGGATAATTGATTGATCAATGAATATCTATCCTATAGCAACGATTATCTGGTGTGAGATTTGAAGATCGAAGGAGATAAAGATCCTGATTACGTGAATATGAAGCTAATTTTTGTAACAGGTATGTTGATGATCTGTTTAACCTTACAATGACTAATCTGCCATTGATTAACAAATCAGGTACATTAATAAGTCTTAATCACGTTTTTTTATGAGTCATATGATCAATTTTGATCAAAGGCTAATATGTTGTCCCCATGTCTCACAAAAAACTATTGGTCTCAAATGAACCTCTCTCTCTCTCTCTCTCTCTCTCTCTCTATATATATATATATATATATATATATATATATATATATATATATATATATATATATATACACACTAGGTGTGAGACCCATGTATTACATGGGTTTATTTAAAAGAAAATTTAAATATGAAATTCAAAATATTTGAGAAGTTTGAATTTATAAGAAAAGTGAGAAAAATATTGAATTATAAAAATTAAAGTGTTTTTTCTCTTTTAAATTTAAACAAATAATTTAGATAAATAAATAAAGGAAATTAATGAAACTTTAATTTGGTAACTTTGAAATTAGAAAGAAAGTTCATTAATGAAAATGATATCATTTATTACTAGATTTAAATAATATGTGGAATTTAATAAAATAGAAAAAACCATAAAATGACATGTGGAATAAAAATTAATTTAAAATAACCATAAAATTACATGTGGCAAAATTAATAAGAATGTGACATGTGGCAAAAAGATCTTTATTTATTAGAGTATATATATATATATATATATATATATATATATATATATATATATATATATATATATATATATATATATATATAACCACTCTTATAAACATTGGATTTTATATGATTGAATGAGATAAAAAGGATGCATAATAAAACTATGCACCTTGTGTATAGAATCATACGGTATAATCGGAAATTAATATATACATATTAAAAATGTCTCAACTTAGGAACAGTAATGTTCCTAAGTGTTTGGCAAGATAGGTCCCTAAGGTTATGTATGTTTGCTAAATGTCGTCTGTTTATTTCCTTTCTTTTTCAGGGGTCCTTTTAGGCCATGCACACGTATTAGTTCTATCTGGACTTCACCGCCCGTGTAATCCAATCAGATTAGGATCAGTGTCATTAACCAATTTCTTTTTGTCTCTCTTATGTCAGAAAACCCACCGCCTTAATCCTTCTTGGGTGTAACCCTTCGTTGTCGTCGACGCCTTTCTAATATCTCTCTGCATTTGCTCTGTACTTCCAACCACATTCTTTTTTCTTCTATTCTTCATTGAATCCTTTCTCGTCAACAAACCTACGTTTCTTTGCAGACCCACCCAAAGAGAAGAGGTATGAACAAAGGTTACTGATTGAATCCATTCTCCTTTTTTATTCTTTTGGTATGTCAAATTCTTTCTTCTTCACTTTTCCACCATCCCATCTGATCCATCTTTCTCTGGTGAGATCGTCGGCCCTCACACAGGCGATTGCCCAGCGCCGCCATCCCCACTGTCGACACCGCCCAAGCTGACCTCGCTTCCAGATTTTGGTCCTCTATAGATATGCCGACCTTCCCCAATCTATTTGCTTCCCTCTCACTGCTCTGTGCTCATGTTCTCCTTCGCCCTTACATCACGTCTGTTCGACTGCTCCACTGCCTTCTGCAAACAAGAGTGGTTTTATGTTCAGGTTGCGGTGGGTGCAGACTGATTAAAGGAGGTCGATATCACTTTTGTTTTTGGAATCGGAATCGGTGTAGGTAAGTCTCCAGTGACAAGTTTACAGTTATCAGGTAAAATTTAGTTGTTGTTTTTGAAACTTATCTAATTTTGATGTGCTGCCGTCTCCACCTTGCTTCTCCTCCATGAATCCATGCTAATATTTGTTTGTGAAAATAACCTTTTTTGTTATTTTGAATTATGCATATAAGCTGTTTGATGAAAGTCCTGTTATAACATAAAAGTTTTATGGTGCAGGATTTGCATTAATATTTTTATCTTATTTTTAGGTGATTGAAGCAGGGGACAAAAAAATGTTTTGTAAAAACAAAAAACAAGAACAAAGGAACAATAACAAAAGATTTATGTTTGGGTAATGATCAAGTCGTTTCACAAACTAAACATATTATTTGGTGTGATTTTTTTATACAGGGATACGTGTGCAGGGTGTGTACCAGACTACTTTAAAGATAGAGACAACGGATAAAGTTTTCATGGAAAATAGGAGGGGTGCAAGTGTGTGATTCCTTCAAAGGTGATCAAGGGCGAGATGCAATAATTGTTATAATTTGTTTCACTTTTCTCATACAATCCTATAATGAGGTGATCTTTTGGCACAAAAAGAATGTGTTGTCGACAAAGTTTATCTAATTTATCAATAAAAACCAACAACATTTGATGAAATATGATCATATTGATCTGTTGAAACCATTTTCTGTTAAAAAAGATTTTTTATTGGATTTGAGGCCTGTATGCAAATAAGCAAATTAAAAATGAAAATGGCATGTACTAACCGGGTAGTTTTCCTAAAGTACATTGTCATCTGGTTTTTTAGTCAAAATCTCATTTCATTACAATCTTTCGAGTATATATATATATATATATATATATATATATATATATATATATATATATATATATATATATATGTAGATTAAGAAAGCCAACATACATAATCAATTTTGCAAAGGCTCCGGTTTTTTCTTAGGGCACAACCAAAGTCCCTGGTCCTCAGATTATTAGCACGCATTCTGTAATGAGGTATGTCTATGTGTGTATATCTAAATTGACAAAAAAAAATCATATCTTTGCAATTATTGATTTTAGGTCTGCCATGTTTTTCTGTTGTAGACAGTCTCCTGGAGGGCACAATGTTGTTCAAAATTCACAGACCTGAAACTAATTTGTTACGATTTCATGGTAAGATGGTGTAAATATGTTGTTCAAAATTCATAGCCCTCAAAATTCACTTAACTATTATATTTTCTCAGTTTAGCTTGAACTATTGTTATAATAGTTAATCGAAAAGTAATAGTACAAAATATGAAAATTGTTTTATAAACTGGTAAAAAAGTGAAACATCGCTGCATAAATAAGCATTTAACCATTAGTCAAATCAATTCTCTATGCACAAATAAGATAATTCTTTCCAATTTCAAAGTTATAATATTAACTTTTTGATACTTAAAAAGTCAAAAGTTAGGCTGGTCCAGGCACAATTGCAGAAGCCATGATCTGAGGTCTCCCCATCATTGTAAACGATTACATTGCTGACCAGGTAATTTTGTTATTAAAGTTGATTTCAGAATGCAAGGGTAAAATGGTCGTTTTTGTCTCAACACCTTAGAAATCTGATATTGTGCAGGAAGTTGGAAATGTACCCTATGTAGTGGAAAATGGATGTGGGAAATTTTTAAAGTCAGCAAAAGAGATTGTAGAAATTGTTGGTCAATGGTTTGGTCCTAAAGCACATGAACTCAAGACTATGATAGGGCTTGATCTGAATTTAAACTATCACAGATCAATCACAAACATCGAATATTAAAACACAACATAAATTCAATCTGGGTACATATCTGTTTGTTTCTGAGAATTTTTTTTAAGAAGACTCAAAAATGATAGAAGAACAAGGATAACATGAGCAATGGTACGCAAACATTAGCCGGAAAAAGAAATTTATAGATAAAAGCAGATGAAAAGTCAACATACCCACAGTGTGTAAATGAGGCTAATTTTCGGTGTCATTTTCGTGTTATACTCTGATTTTTTCTATGTTTTCAAATGATTCCTTATTTAATCATTATACTTAAATTCTGAATCTGTGTTTTTGTTTGTCTGTGTAGCTTTATGAATCCAACATATGTGTTTTAAAAAGAGAATAGATCTCAGTTTACTTCTACTTTATTTCATTTTTAGGCATCATACTTTCATAGTCAACCAACTATAGCATCCTACTTCCGGTACAAACGACTGATAAACGATGACACCATCTTTTACATAATGTCTTCAGTCGGTTTTCTTTGATATTAGCGGCGAATCCGACCCCCACGAAGCGGGGTTTCCTATCTAGTTATATATATATATATATATATATATATATATATATATATATATATATATATATATATATATATATATATATATTAAAATTCTCCTACCTTAGCTACAGTAACTTTGCTAAGGATTTGGCAAAAATGGTCCTTCCTTTATATATACATGTTCAATTGTGTCTCATTTTAACTTTGCTAAGGATTTGACAAAAATGGTCCTTCTTTTATAGATACATGCTTTTTGTCAATTTTGCCCCCTATTCTTTAGTCATTTTGACACCTTTTGTCCTTTATTATTTAGAAACCTTTTAACATTCAAAGTTTGGCCACAAAACTTTAAGGAATTGACAACTTTGGCCACTTTTCTAAAAACTTGCTAATTTCAACCCTTTAATTCTTTAGTCATTTTGACATTTTTGGTCCTTACAGTCTAAACTTTTATATTTTTTCATAAAAAACACAAAAAACGGCCCGGGTCAAAGTCCGGGTTTGTCCTCATATTTAACTTTTTTTGTTTTATCCCGTCCGTTGCACTTTCTGTCGTCTGTCATTTTCTTCTTTTGGTATATTTTTTATATATTGGTCCGCATATTTATTTTTTTGTTTTTTTCCTGCCTCTATCTATCCGTCTCCGTCTGTGAAACTTAGGGGTTTAATTATCCCACCTGCATCTTTTAACAAAAACAACACTCAAATCGGACGCACACGGCCCATGCGGAGCATGGGCAACATATCTAGTTATGCATGAAACTATTAACTAGGAAATTAAAAAATTATCATTTAAATTGAATGTAATTTTGTTTTTATCTCTCGCATTTAAAGCATCATTAGCTTATATCATTTACAACTCATTTACGTCTCTTCCACAAAACCTAAATTATCGCCGCTTCACCACCATCAATCCAAGATTCACCACGATCGTCGTCGCCGGTGCGTCCGTCATGATCCCCGGTGTTGACTCGTCATTTCCTTGCCGACATTATGTTTCGTATTTTTGATTCGAAAATCAGAAAAATAGAAGAAAGAAAGAGAGATAGTTGGCTTAAAAAATAATATGGCTGCGTTCATTAGTTAACAAGTGAAGCAAATGAGCAATGGATATATTTGGGTTCATTTTATCGAATCGCATCTTTTATAGACAAGCTATAGTCATCAAAAGCATTGGGTTTTCTATAGATATTCCTTGCGTATTTTCTCCAATATCGTTGTTAGTGTGTGTATACCTATAATTTTTTTTTTTGCTTTGTTTTCACTTGTTATAATTTAAACAGTTGATTGGCGTTTAGTGTTTTTCTAAGTTACGGACATTATTTGGTTTCGAGTTATGTTCATTAGTGAACGTTCATTAATGTTGGTGTTTGAAACTTTGAAATTAAATTATCTATTCTCTATTTGCATTTGTAGACGGACGTAAAAAGGACAGAGGAATGAAAAAGAATATTAAAAACTCCATAGGATAATAGCTAGCATAACCATGATTTCATTTCACACGGGTCTGATTTCATATCAGTACCAAAAAAATCATGGGTTACGATTAGACTATAATTGTAATTATGTAGTTAATAGAGAAAGTGTATGAAAATAATATTCGTTTATTAATATATGTTCGATTATGAATATATATTCGTTTATGAACATCTATATATACTTATAAAGGAAAATTTTTCCTTTCACCACATTCATTTGAAAATCATGACTTTTCAATTTCTTTCTAATAATGATTATAAGTTGGTTAATAAGTTTAAATAAATATCAAACTTAAAGTGTAATCATATATAAACTAAATTTTAATATGAAAATAATATCTTATTTCTACTTATAAAGTTATATTTTTAACTTTTAACGTATTATACTTAATTTTTAGTTTTAACATGTTGTTGTATATAAACTATTATCATTTTAAAGCTGCAAATTTTGAATAGTTTGGATAAAATACTTAAATTGTTAAATAAAATATATATATCAATCTAGATCTATATCTATATCTATATCTATATCTATATATACTTATAAATGAGACATTTTTTCTTGCACCATATTCATTTGAAGCCTCCAAATTATTTTTCCTTGAACCTCATGCATTTGAAACACCCAAGACTATTCAACTTATATAATTTATATACTTATAAATGAGACATTTTTTCTTGCACCATATTCATTTGAAACCTCCAAAGTATTTTTCCTTGAACCTCATGCATTTGAAACTCCCAAGACTATTCAACATATATAATTTAATTTATGATTAATTGAAATGTTGTGATTTGTAACTTCCAAAACTCTTCAAATCATGCTATTTAATTGATGGGTTAAATGAAATATTTAGCCTATATAAGAACATTGTAGCTTGCATATTGCATGTATGTCAACACAAAATGATAGATTATATTGGTAGAGTTTGAAGAGTTATACGATTAGTTCCATGGATATAAGAGAACAATTGCAACTTTTCTAAATGTAAATGCAAGTAAATGCATGGTGCATGTAAATTTTTATATATTAACCAAGCTTCAAATTTGGGTATGTGTGTAAAGGTATAGTTGAGACAATTTTTTTAATTTTTTGTGTTATGTATCTTTTTATACTCATAAGATGATGAAGTGAGACTAATAATTACTTCTCATAAGCTTTTGGTAAATGAATCTTTAAGTTATTTATCAGTTAGAGCAATTAATTTTGTTAACATGTATGTATCTTTATGTCGTCTTTCTCTTTTATGTTAAGACAATCTATTTTTCTATCCAAGAGAACATTATTCCACATGTATTTTATGCTATCAGTTATATACAATGTTAGTTTCTATCGTTTATTTTGGTGTAAATAACATCGATGGAACTTTTGATAATTGATTTTGATAAAAAAAGAGTTTACAATTATTATTCCAAAATGTCGGTAATAGTGATGAATTAGAACGAATGATTTTAAATATGATATGGATTTATTGTTGAAAACCAAGGATTATTTATGTGCTATAAAAGTTCATTCATTATGTTCTCGCAAAATTTATATGTATGTATCCGTTTTTTCAATGTTTTTTATAGTAATAAAAATAAGTACTCTATTATATCTTATTACATTAGTCAATTTCTTTTTTCTTATTCGTTATTCACCTTAAAGTTAAAGTAAACTAAAGAAAATATTAATACTTTTATAAGAAAATATAAGTGATAAGAATATATTTCACGTGTAACACTCCCCACTCCTTAACCCACTCTTAACATGTTTATTATTATTATTATTATTTTATTATTATTATTTTTTAAGATGGGTCTTAGTACTTAACAATCACTATAACTTTCAATTTCAAATCACTATTTTACTTGAAACTTTCATTACATTCCAATGGTTATTTGAAAAGAGCTGAAAAAATGAGTTTTGTCGCATCAAAGGTTATTTCAACGTGATTTTTTTTATAACAATGTTTTTATATATCAAATGTATGTTGATTTCTAAATATTCTTTTTGAATGATTTATATGTTTAGCAAGTTTTGTTTGATGTAAATGTTATACTAAATGTTGTAATGTTTTTATGTTGTTAAAAGTTGTAGTATTTTTCCATATTATTCTATTATCTTTTCTTACTACTTTTTTAGTTGATATATATAGAAATCAACATACGTTGATATGTAATTTACACAACATAAAATGGTCTATAAAATCATCAATTTATAGTAGAAATAACCAATGATATAAACTTATTACAGTTAATAAAAATAATAGGTTAACTATATGTGTTATATTGCTACTGACATTGGTTTTTGCATGTATAAATACTAAATCACAATCTTGTAAAATATTATTACTTTAATTAAAGAATTATATTCGTGCGCAACGCGCGAGGATTCACCTATCTATATCATATCATACTATACTATAAAAGAAATATTTTTTCTTTCACTACATTCATTTGAAACTCCCATGCATTTTTCATTTCACCACATTCATTTGAAACTCGCATGACTTTTCAATTTCTTTCTAATAATAATTATAAGTTTGTTAATAAGGTTAAATAAATATCAAACCTAAAGCGTAATCATATATAAACTAAATTTCAATATTAAAATAATATATTTACTTTTACTTATAAAGTTATGTTTTTTAACTTTTAACATATTATACTTAATTTATTTGTAAATAGTTAAAAGTGATTAATTGTAGTGTCTTTCTAATAATGATTATAAGTTGGTTAATAATGTTAAACATATATCAAACCTAAAGTGTAATCATAAATATACTAAATTTCAATTTTAAAAATCTTTATTTCTACTTATAAAGTTACGTCTTTAACTTTTAACATATTATACTTAATTTATTAGATTTAATATGTTGTTTTATATAAACCATTATCAGTTTAAAGCTACAACTTTTAAGCAGTTTGGACGAAATACTTAAATTGTTAATTTAAATATAACATTACAATGTCAACTTAAAGATAAATTTCAGTTCCACTTAAAAAATAAAGAATATTTTGTAAATAGTTAAAAGTGATAAACTGTAGTGATAAATGCAAAAGCTAAATTGTAATCTCCATTTAACTAAAATATTTCCTAAATATATTTTTATAATTGTTAAAAGTTTTCATATAAGTAGCTTAAAATAATTTACAATAACAATAGTTAAAAATAACTCTATACAAATGATTATAGTGTTACATTTAAAATCAAAAAACAATGTTTGATGTTTCAAATAATTATAATGATAAACGTAAGCAAATAAATTTTAAAAAATTAATTAACAATAACAACAACTATAAATATCATTAAGCCATATATTATATTTAATTTTATTCATGTGTAACTCACGGGTAGAAGTCATACAAACGATTGAGATTATACAGTTATAATAGATGTATATATTATCATATAATTCAAAATGATCAATATATTATATCAGTTTAGTATACGAATTGTTATATCAAATTTAACAACAACGTTATTGCTATATTTAAAAAAATATACATTTGTAAAGACTTCAAGTATATAGGTGTTTCTGCGCAACGCGCGAGCATTTGTCTAGTATACTTATCAATGAGACATTTTTTCTTGCACCATATGCATTTGAAACCTCTAAAACTTTTCATATCTTATAATAGAGACATTTTTACTCAAACCATATTCATTTTGAAACCTCTTATATTTAATGAATACCAATCAAAAGTCTCTTCATAATGATTAACCGTTCAAATGTTTTATAACTTATATAATATGTTTCATAAGCAACTAATGGATAGTCTACTATAAAATGCCAACCTCTTTGAGTAGACACACAAATACCAATCACATACAAAATTCACAAAGAAAACAAGTTTAAGGGTTTTTGTGTTGGTTTGAGGGTTTTGGACCATTTTTCGAGCCATGTTATTATGTTAAAGTTTTTAATTTGTAAGTTTGTTATATACTAGTTATTTTTTTTCTTGGTATAAGTATTCTTTAAGACAATAATTGTATGTCGTAGTTGAACTTTTAATGTATATAAGATTAGATTCATGTTATCTATCGTATGTTATGGAAGGTGATATAGATAATATTTAATTAAATATTATATATATGTTTGTATGTTTGTGTTTCTTCAAAGCAATAATTAATTAAAAATCATGGAAATGTCATATTATCCATATTATTCATGTAAGTCTCTTTTAAAATGCAAATTGTCTATATTATCACTTTAAATTTTAGTATATGTTTAACATTTTAATTATAATAATAAGTGCTTTTTAAAAGTTTTCTTTCACTTATAAATAATAATAAGTGATTTTAAAATTAATGAACAATAATTATAAATAATAAAATCAAATTATAAAAATCATGGATATGTCATATTATCCATACAAGTCTCTTTTCAAATGCAAACTGTCAATCTTATCACTTTATTATTTAGTATACGTTTCATATCTGAATAATAATATTAAGTGTTTCTTAAATACTTATTTAACTTATTAATAACAATAAGTGGTTTAAAATTAATGAACAATAAATTTAAATGATAATAACATTAATTTATAAATTACATAATGTTAGCTACAAATAAATTGTATTTAAAATGAACATCATTATTGAAATTAGAAAATAATCGTATAAGTAAAAATTTAAATCAATCAATAATAACAATTGTTAAAAATAATACTAAATAGATAATTATATTTATTTCTATTAATGAGGAAGATGTGTTATGTCAATGAATATTATTGTTCAAAATAGTTGAGATTTTATATATATATATATATATATATATATATATATATATATATATATATATATATATATATATAAATTAGTATAAAAATATTATGTCAAACATAACCATTATAAACATATATTTTTCAATATTCTAACAACATATTTTTAACCTGCACCGCGCAACGCACAAGAATTCGTCTAGTTTATATATATATATATATATATATATATATATATATATATATATATATATATATATATATATATATACATATCAAGGTTGTAAAAATCGATCGGTGGTAGCTCGGCGGTCGACTGAGGTCATGCGATTAATCGGTTTGGCGGAGATTAATCGGAGGATTAATCGGGGACCATAAATTACTAATAAAACGGTTTTAAAACTTAATATATCATAAGAAAAAATAGTATTTGAAAATTTAAAAATTTAAAATTTTGAAAGATTTGGTATAATATTTGAAAATTTGAATATTTAAAAATTTAAAATTTTGAAGTTTTGTAAATTTTGGTGTAATATTTGAAAATTTGAATTTTTAAAAATCTTCCCGCCATGGACCGCCGAGGACCGCCAAAGACCGTCGAGGACCACCAAGGACCGCCTAGCCTGAGTTTGACCGATATTGACCAATTTCCGCCAAGCACCCCCCTAATCGTAATCAGTTGCAGAACGCCTAGCGCCTAAGCACCGTCTAGGCCGATATTTACAACACTGATATATATATATATATATATATATATATATATATATATATATATATAATGTTCATCCATGAACATATGTTTACGAGTGAATCTAACATGAGAAAATGTATACATTTGATATTCATAATGGTGGAATAGGTGTCTAAGCCAATAACTGTATATGGTATGTACTTGATTTAATGGGAGCATGGTCCTCTTGGGTTGCCTTCACACTAGCAACTAGACATGATGACTAATTGAGAGAGAGGCTGAATTTATTATTTAGAATGATAAATTGGGGCATAAATATGATTTATTAATATATTATAAGAATAATATATTAATTAGAAATCATATTGTTAATAAGTATTTAATCAGAAATTAATTTGGAATTAATTTTGGGATTAAAGGAACAGACTGAAAGTGCAGGGGTTGTTTTGTAATTATTTGATAGTTGAGGCTGTGGACCATTGGATCACCCTTATTAGGGAGGGCCGAAAATCCCTAGAAGGTTCTAGGTATTTTTGTCCAAGCCCTAAGGTAAGGGGGTCCATGGACTTGCTTAGGCCCTAAGCTAAGGAATTAGGGTTTCCACCTTAAAACCCTAGCTGACCTCAAGTATAAATAGATCCCTTAGCTCTTGAATTCGAAAACACCTTGTAAAACCCTAGATGGAGCCGATTTTTAGAGCAAGTCACTCCCTATCCTCTTTCTCATATTCACCCTCTTGCCCTAGTGTGTTTGTGAGCCATTAGAGGTACTACAATTGTGGTACTTGTTCTCAGAAGCAAGGATCTTCAAGTTTGAGTTGTTATTAATATATAGCAACAAAGGTATGTGATCTAATCTTTCATATATGATTTTCGAAAATATTAGATGCATATTAGGGTTTCCTATTTGTGTTCATTTGTTGTATGTCCAATAGAGAAAACATAGATCCAAACTAAGGTTGCATGCACACATAGGATTGTTTATATAAAACCCATCAGTGGTATCAGAGCCTTTGGTTGTTGTTTTCAATTAGATTTGATACAATAGTGTGTACTTGACAATTAGCGTTTATGGCAACGAAACCCTAGGGCTTGGATTTTTCGAAATTAGGGTTTCAAAACCCTAGGTTCGAAATTTGATTAGGGTTTTTGAACTCGTACCTTTGGCCTCAATGCTTTCGAATTTTAGGGTTTCCTAACTCTAAAATTTTCGAAATATGCCCTTCCCATTATTTGATTTCGAAAATCTAGGGTTTTAGGTAGGCATTATCCTTTAATTGTTTAAATGGATAATTGATATCCCCTCCCAAAATTTCGAAATCTAGGGGATAAAGGAATTAGGTTAAATTATTTATTTAATTTAATGAATAATCCTATGAGATTTAATAATTTAAATTAATTGTTTAATTTTGGATAATTTTTTTTTGAAACGGAAAATCTAACCTACTCCTAAACTACACCTTAAATTCACCTATGTTACACCTTAAATTAATTGTTTAATTTTGGATAATTATTAAATCAATATTTTTAATATTTAAGATTTTAAATTAAAAGGTATTAATTTTGAAAATTTTAAATTAGATTAAAAACCCTAGTATTTTGAAATGTTTAAAATACACCCTTATACTATATATATATATAATTAAAAGTTTAATATTGTATATGTATAAGAAAAGTTAGTCTTACAGTTAGTAGGCCTCATTCACGAAACTGGTCTATAAGGGGTGTTTAAGGAAGCGATCTATAAAATGACTGTCATTAGGTATCCATTCTTACCCACCACACTCTTGACTAGTGGAGGGTTGTTAGCCGAACGGGTAGGATAGGACATTAATTCTCTCATTAATAAGTATAATGATAAATATAAAGTAACTAAATGTTTTTTTTATAAATTTCCAATCCTAGTTACTTTAGGAAAATGTGAATTTGATGCTAGTCCATGAAATGGCACATTGCACTTTGCCAAGTCGTTAGTGGAGCGTGTGTGGTTAACCGACAAACTAACTTGGACGAACAAAGGGTGGCAATGGGTAGCTCATAAATTATCATTGATCAATGGAGCGTGTGTGGTTAACCAGCACATTGATTAGGTGGTAAATGACATCGAGAGTACCACACTAATTTGCATGGTTATTCACACCTTGTTTGTGATCCTCGGTATCCTAGTCACAAACTTGAAGGGCATAGTCGAGATTAAACATGCCATTGAAAAGTTCAATGAATCTCAAAAGATCTAGGAATTTCATTTAAACCTAATTTATTTAAATTTTGTTTTTCGTGGTGGAATTGGTAAATCGATTTACCTACCTTGAAATAATTTACAATTGGATTACAACATCCCTCTTCCGAATTGTGAATTGTTTTGTTGGGTCCTAGCCTTAATATTTCATTTGGGTGTTATATTAAGAATTTCTTATTTAATCAAAAACTTGTCTTTCTTCTTTTTCAGATGTCTGGCTCAAACAACGCTCCCGGATCAACATCCAACAAAAACAACTCCTCGAACCCACTCTCGCTCCTAAACATCTGTGGGAGGGTTACTTTTGATGGATTCAATTTCAATGATTGGATCAGAAACATCAGAATGACCCTGCAATACGAGGATAAGGAACACATTCTCGACAAGGAACTCACCGAGATTGATGAAACTACTGCTACTCCCGAAGAAATGGAGGAGTATAGAGCCCGATACAAGGAAGCGAACAAAGTGTTATGCATTATGGTGGCCACTATGACTCCCAAACTATAGCGGTTCTATGAGGACTTCTGGCCGTACGAGATGTGCCAAGACTTGATGGAAAACTATCATCAACGAGCACGTCAAGAGAGGTATGAGATTGTCACCTCATTTATAACTACAAAAATGAAGGATGGAGAGTCCATCACGACCCACTTGCAAAGAATGCAAAGGTATGTGGATCGTTTGCTCAAGTTGAATGTCAACTTTGATGAGGAGCTGGCTATAGATATAGTCTTGCACTCCTTACCTCCCTGCTATGATCAGTTCAAGATGACTTATCATTTGAGCAAGAAGGAAGTCTCGTTGAGCAAGCTTCAAGGTTTGTTTAGAACTGCTGAAAGTGGAATAAAAGGCAAAGCTGTTGAATCCACTCCTGCTGCTGCCCCAGTCCTGACTATTGGACATGGAAAAGGGAAGAAGATGAATGATCTCTCAAAGAGCTGGAAGGGAAAGTCCTATGATGGATCTTCTTCAAGTGGAACCAAAGCAAAAACCGGTTCTGCCACTCCCTCCTCCGATCCTAAAGAAGCAACGTGCTTCTACTGCCATGATAAGGGGCATTGGAAGATAAGCTTCCCGAAGTACTTGCAGGACATCAAGGATGGGAAGATAAAGCACTCCTTCGCGGGTATTTATACTATTCTATCTAATAAATCATCACATGCTAGTTATTGGGTCCTTGACACAGGATGTGGTTTTCACATTTGTTCTGATTTGCAGGGGCTAAAAAGAAGTAGGGATGTGGAGCATGGGAAGATGAACCTGATAATGGGGAGTAGGAAATCGTCGCCTGTCACCAAGATCGGAGTTTATTCTTTAGTGCTTAATGGTGGGTTAGAGTTAGCTTTGAATGAATGTTGCTACTCGTTAGAGATGTCGAGGAATATTATTTCTTTCCATGGTTTGTACAAACAAGGTTTTAGATTTTCATTTAATAATGAAATTGGTTCTATTAATGCTTATTATAATGATTTATTTTATTTTGAAGCATTACCTTGTAATGGTGTATATGAAACTGTGATGGTTGTAGATAACTTAGGAAATAATGTTTTGTATGTTGATTCGTCTAATGGTCTAGACAAGGCATGCTTGTGGCATTTTCGTCTTGGACATGTCAACAAGAAGCGCATAGCCCAACTCCAAAAGGACGGAGTGTTGGAGTCATTTTACCTAAAGTCAGATGACACGTGCGAATCTTGTTTACTTAGAAAGATGAATAAATCACCTTTCAATGGTACTTGTGAAAGAGGTGAGGGATTGTTGGATCTCATACACACAGATGTGTGTGGGCCCTTCAGATCCACCACAAGGGATGCTAACCGCATTTATGTAACTTTTACCGAAGATTATAGCAGATATGGATATATCTACTTAAATCAAGCACAAGTCGGAAACCTTTGAAAAGTTCAAAGAGTTTAAGCAAGAAGTGGAAAATCAATTGGGCAGGAAGATAAAGATGCTCAGATCCGATAGGGGTGTTGAGTATCTTAGTATCGATTTCCATGACTATCTTAAGGAATGTCAAATTATTTCTCAATTGACGCCACCTAGGACACCGCAGCTCAATGGTGTGGCTGCGAGGCGCAATCGAACCTTGTTGGACATGGTTCGTTCCATGATGAGTCGAGCTTCACTACCAATCTCATTTTGCCTTAGAGACTGTCGCCCATATCCTTAATCTAGTCCCAACTAAGAAGGTTGCCAAAACACCTCACGAGATGTGGACAGGGAAGGTTTCCTCATTGGCACATATCAAGGTTTGGGGTTGTGAAGCTTTCGTAAGACAAGAGACTCACAAAAATATTGAACCTCGTAGTGGGCGGTGCTTTTTTCATCGGTTACCCACAAAAATCCTTTGGATATCTTTTCTACAGACCCAGTGATAACGTGGTCTTTGTAGCGAGGAGATGAGTTTTCCACGAGAGGGAACTCATATGCCAAGAGGACAGTGGGGGGACAATTTATCTTGAAGAAATTCAAGACTCAAGCGGTGAAGGAACCTCTAACCCTAGCACTTAACCTGAGGAAGAGATTTCTGTTGAACCAATTGACGAGTCGTTACCTTTTAGACGTTCCAGTAGAGTTAGCGTTCCACCTGTATTATATGGTTTCCATATAACTGCGGAAGGTGATACGTTTATCAGTGATAGTACACTGATAAATTTGGGTGAACCTAATAGCTACAAGGAAGCCATGGCGGGCCCCGAGTCTACTAAATGGAAAGAGGCAATGGACAACGAGATCCAGTCCATGTATGACAATCAACTTTGGAACTTGGTTGACAATGTACCCGGTCGAAAGACAGTTGGGTGCAAATGGATCTTCAAGAAGAAGACCGACATGGATGGAAAGCTGCATGCGTTCAAGGCATGGCTAGTTGCGAAGGGCTTTACTCAAACCCCGGGGGTTGACTATGATGAGAACTTCTCACCAGTGGCCAAGATCAAGTCTATTAGGGTCATGTTAGCCATCGCTGCGTTTCATGATTATGAAATTTGGCGGATGGATGTCAAAACCACTTTCCTTAATGGGAAGTTGGCTGAACATGTTTACATGTGTCAGCCAGAAGGTTTTGTGGATGCTAAATACCCCAAAAGAGTGTGCAAGCTTGTAAAATCCATTTATGGATTAAAGTAAGTGTCTCGCAGATGGAATCTTTGCTTCGATGAGAAAGTCAAAGAGTTTGGTTTCTCTAGAAGTGAGGATGAGTCATGTGTATATGTCAAAGCTAGTGGGAGTATAATTAGCTTTCTAGTATTGTATGTCAATGACATACTGCTCATAGGAAACGACGTTCCAACGTTGCAGGGGGTTAAGTCCTGGCTTAGGAAATGTTTCGCTATGAAGGATCTAGGGGAAGCTGCTTATATTCTGGGGATAAGGGTCTTGAAAAATAGGAGTAAAAGACTAATAGGACTTAGTTAGAGTATTTACTTGGACAAGGTGCTGAAACGTTTTAGCATGGAGAATTCTAAGAAAGGGGAGTTACCAATCCAGAGCAATACCAAGCTGAGGAAGACTCAGAGTCCGAGTACCGATGCCGAGATAGCAGAAATGAGTCGAGTGCCATATGCTTCCACCGTTGGCTCGATCATGTACGCTATGACATGTACTCGCCATGATGTGGCTTTTGCATTAAGCATGGTTAGCCGATATCAAGGGAAACCGGGTAGAGCTCACTGGACAGCAGTGAAGAACATTCTTATGTACCTACGAAGGACTAAGGACTGGGTCCTTATACTTGGTGGGAGTGATGACTTGAGAGTGACAGGGTACAGTGACGCCAACTTTCAAACCGACAGAGATAACTTCCGCTCTCAGTCGGGCTGGGTGTTTACCCTCAATGGAGGAGCAGTGACTTGGAAAAGTTCCAAGCAGGAGACCGTGGCTGATTCAACGTGCGAATCAGAGTACATAGCTGCGAGCGAAGCCTCAAAGGAGGCTATATGGTTGAAGAACTTCATTGGAGACCTTGGAGTTGTACAAGCCATAAAGGAGCACATGGAGATTTTCTGTGATAATGAAGGAGTGGTTGCCTTAACCAAGGAACCAAGGGATCATGGCAGATCCAGACATACTGACAAAAAATACCATTTCATCAGACATCGGGCAGAAGGACTCCTCGTCGTCAAGAGGGTATCTTCAGAATAAAATCCTGCAGATCTTCTCACAAAGGGTCTAAGTAGGATTAAGCACGTTCAGCATGCGAGGAGCATTGTTCTGAAGGACGATATTAGTATCAGTGATTAGATAGATATTTCAAAAACTTGTAACAATATAAATGCAATTGGTATTTGATGTGTAATTAATGGAGAGTTATTTATAAGTAATAGTTTACTATCTTTTGTCAATTGTTTATTTTGTGTTTCACTTTTGCATGTTTTACTTCCAGAATAATTGGATTATTCAAATTATCCACAGTCGATAATACTTTGGGAGTAAGTAATGAGGCGAGACTGTCATGAATTGGTTTGTAGATTGTCTAAGTGCTTAGACATAGCAAAATTTTGCTGCAACGTTCATAAGTACTCCTGAAATAGGAGTTGAGTATTGGATTAAACACACGCTCATTTGAACCACTTCATGGAATTCATCATGAGTGATTGTGAGATGATAATATCGTATAATCTTTAAACCGAGATATATGAGTTGTTGTTTGCGAGTTGGTTGTGCATTAATAATGCGTAAACGCATCAGTAACTTGATGTTATAAAACGTATTGTTATGTACGATTTGATGAGCAAATAGTACAAGCATATAAGTCAAAGTTTATCTGTTCCATTTATCCTAAGAGGATAAAAGCGATATCTTGGGCCCCTCGATGATTTTGTGTTGACTTATGTGTCGGGCCCGGTCAGGACTGAACTGATGTGTTCAATTAAGTTCGTTGTCAAACAAATCATATATCGGGAAACAAACTATTGAACATTGAGATTGATTATGTTCAATGTCTTTGTCCACATGATATCTTGCAGAACGGAGGATTATATGATCCCTTATCTTATGGACACGCAACTGACTAGGTCAGAGTTCGACAACGGCTTTTGAGAGCTACGATTGCTAATCAGATTCTGAAGTCATACTTGCAATTATAGTTATTAGACTTATCCATGTGGGAGACTGTTGGATTAGGTGTCTAAGCCCATAATTGTAATTGGTATGTACTTGATTTGATGGTAGCATGATCCTTTTGGGTTGCCTTCACACTGGCAACTAGACAGGATGGCTATTTGGAGAGAGAGGCTGAATTCATTATTTAGAATGATAAATTGGGGAATAAATATGATTTATTAATATATTATAAGAATAATATATTAATTAGAAATCAAATTGTTAATAAATATTTAATCAGAAATTAATTTGGAATTAATTTTGGGATTAAAGGAACATATTGAAAGTGCAGGGGTTGTTTTGTAATTATTTGATAGTTGAGGCTTTGGGCCATTGGATCACCCTCATTAGGGAGGGCCAAAAAATCCCTAGAAGTTTCTAGGTATTTTCGTCCAAGCCCTAAGGTAAAGGGGTCCATGGACTTGCTTAGGCCCTAAGCTAAGGAATTAGGGTTTCCACCTTAAAACGCTAGCTGGCCTCAAGTATAAATAGAGCCCTTAGCTCTTGAATTCGAAAACATCATGTGAAATCCTACAAGGAGCCGATTTTTAGAGCAAGTCACTCCCTTTCCTCTCTCTCATATTCACCCTCTTTCCCTAGTGTGTTTGTGAGCCATTTGACGTACTGTAAGACCCATTTAACCTAACTATCACTCATTATTTGTAGAGCATTTCCATTCTCCAACAAGTACTACAATTGTAGTACTTGTTCTCAAAAGCAAGGATCTTCAAGTTTGAGTTGTTATTACTATATAGCAACAAAGGTATGTGATCTAATCTTTCATATGTGATTTTCGAAAATATTAGATGCATATTAGGGTTTCAAATTTGTGTTCATTTGTTGTATGTATAATAGAGAAAACATAGATTCAAACTAGGGTTTCATGCACACATAGAATTGCTTGTATAAAACCCATCACATACGTGTTCTATTATGAACATTTATACATATTTAATAATAGTATTCATACATTTTCAGTTATGAACATATAGTTTATATATTTCCCAATATCCATCTATGAACATTAATCAACAATGTTCGCATATGCACATTAATCATAATCAGAACATTTTTATTGTTGGATTTTTTTGATTTTTTGTTGATTCACTAAGCTATATATATATATATATATATATATATATATATATATGTTATAAATTCAACGTTATTAAGATAATTTAAAACAAACTACACTAACAACATAGATAAATAAATTTGATGGAGAAGAAGATTTAGAAAAGATATGAGATATTTTATATCTTGTGAAATTGTCTATCATCGTGCATCCGATTCTTTACAATAGAAGGGTATATATATACTACAAAAATGTTACTATCTACATTTAATGGTGACTAGTAAGAAATGTTTTACCATGCACCAATTATTGTGTCATCCACCAATTATTTGCAACACTCCCCCTTGGATGACATCATTTCATATTAGAGATCAATTTTGAAGTACTGCCTCATTAAAATCCTTGCTAAAGAAAACCCAATGGGAAAAAACTTTAGCAAAGGGAAAAAGAGTGCAGTGTATAGTTGACCCCCCTTATTTAGACATCTGTTACATTATATTCTATGCACATGTCGCATTCCGATACAATGTACATGTTTTCTGAAGGTTGCAGTAGGAAGTGCCATCGTAAAAAGGTCTGTTGCATTGTTGCTGGATTGAACATATTTGATTTCAACTTGTTGGTTCATTATAAGCTCTTGAGTGTACTCAAAAAACTTTGGAGGTATATGTTTTGTCCTGTCGCTCTTGATATATCCTTCTTTCATTTGAGTGACACATGCTGAGTTATCTTCATATATTAAAGTTGGACCTACATCTTTTTCAAGTCCACATGAAGTTAAAACTAGTTGTGTCATCGATCTCAACCATGTACATTCTCTACTAGCTTCATTTAGTGCAATTACTTCAGCATGATTTGAGGATGTGGCAACAAATGTTTGCTTTTGAGAACGACAGGAAATTACAGTACCTCCATTCATGAATACGAATCCAGTTTGAGATCTAGCTTTATGAGGATCAGACAAATAACCTGCATCTGCATAACCAATCAAGCCTTGTTTTGAATTGTTAGGATAAAATAATCCTAAATCACTAGTTCCTCGAAGGTATCGAAAAATATGTTTGATTCCATTCCAATGTCTTTTTGTTGGGGATGAACTAAATCTTGCTAGCAAGTTTACAGCAAAAGAAATATCAGGTCTAGTACAATTGGTAAGATACATAAGAGCTCCAATTGCATTAAGGTATGGTGCTTCTAGACCAAGGACTTCTTCAGTTTATTCGCATGGACGAAATGGATCCTTATCAATATTTAATGATCTAACAACCATTGGAGTGCTTAAAGGATTAGCATTGTCCATATTGAAACGTCTCAAGACTCCTTCTGTGTAATTTGATTGATGTACAAGTATTCCGTTAGACATATGCTCAATCTGTAAACCAATACAATATTTGGTTTTTCCAAGATGTTTCATTTCAAACTCTTTCTTTAAAAGTTCAATCACTTCAAGGATTTCTTTATTCGTTCCAATGATGTTTAGATCATCAACATAGACTGCTATGATCACATACCCAGATGTTGTTTTCTTAATAAATACACATGGACAAATAGTGTTATTTTTATAACCTTTACTTGTCAAATAATCGCTCAAACGATTGTACCACATGCGTCCAGATTGCTTTAACCCATACAAAGATCTTTGTAATTTTATAGAATACATTTCTTTGGGTTTTGCACTTAATGCTTCGGGTATTTTAAATCCTTCAGGGATTTTCATATAGATATCACTATCAAGTGATCCATACAAGTAAGCTGTAACAACATCCATAAGACGCATCTCTAAATTTTTAGAGACTGTCAAGCTAATTAAATATCTAAAAGTGGTTGCATCCATTACCGGTGAATAATTTTCCTCATAATCAATTCCAGGTCTTTGAGAGAAACCTTGAGCAACAAGTCTAGCCTTGTATCTTACAATTTCTTCTTTCTCATTTCTTATTTGTACGAAGATCCATCTATACCTTAATGGTTTCACAAATCCAGGTGTGAGGATAATGGTCCCAAAAACCTTTCTCTTGTTAAGAGAATTTAACTTAACTTGCATAGCTTCCTTCCATTTAGCCCAATCATTTCTTCTTTGACATTCAATGACAGATTGTGGTTTGGGATCATCATTCATAATATCACATGCAACCGAATAAGAAAATATTGTACTTATATTTTTAGTTTCATTTTGGTCACGTATTCTATTTGTTTGACCATAATTTTGTGCATCATCCTCCTTTCCTGGGGGAATTTGAATAATTCGTGTCTCTCCAGGAACACCTTCCTCATGATCCAGTGCAGTTTCTGATCCTCTTCTTTTTCGTGGGTTCTTATCCTTAGAACCAAATGGCCTTCCACACTTCATACGTGTTTGAGACTCTTGAGTGACTTTATCATCAGATTGTCCATGTGGAATTTCAATTCGAGCTGGAACATTGACAACCGATATATATGATTTAGTCACCCTTTTTGTATCGGTAAATGCATCAGGCAATTGATTTTCTATTTCTTGGAAATGCATTATCTTTTGAACTTCCATATCACATTGCTTTATGCGAGGGTCAAGATATGATAAAGAAGGCTCATGCCATGACACATCTTTTTCCAGAATCTTCTTTTCTCCCCCTAATGATGGGAAATTTGCCTCATCAAATTGGCAATCTGCTAGGCGTGCTGTAAAAACATCACCTGTTAACGGTTCAAGATATCTTATTATAGATTCCTAACCTTCTTTGAGGACCCATTTTTGTCCGTTGAGGTGGTGCAATAGGGACATATACTGCACACCCAAAAATTCTCTAATGGGATATATTTTGCTCTTGACCAAAAGCAAGTTATAGTGGAGAATATACATGATATGAACTCGGCCTCATGCGTATCAATGATCCAGCATGTAATATTGCATGGCCCCAAACAGATACAGGAAGTTTGGTCCTCATTATCAATGGTATAGCTACTAGCTGGAGACATTTAATCAGTGATTCGGCTAAACCATTTTGTGTATGTACATGAGCAACTGGATGCTCAACAACAATTCCTACATACATACAATAGTCATTAAATGCTTGTGAAGTAAATTCACCAACATTATCAGGTCTCACTCTTTTGATAGTATAATCAGGGAAATGTGCCCTTAATTTATTAATTTGGGCATGAAATTTTGCAAATGCCATATTACGAGTTGATAATAGGCAAACATGAGACCATTTGTTGGATGCATCTATTAAGAACATAAGTATCTAAATGGTCCAGATGGTGGGTGAATCGGTCCACATATATCACCTTGAATTCTTTCTAGAACTCTAGGTGACTCCCTTTCAACTTTCATTGGAGAATGTTTTATAATTAACTTTCCAAGGGAACAAGATGCACATGGTTTTATGCTATTGGATTGAGGGAACTTTTGGTCCTTCAATGGATGCCCATTCGTATTTTCAATTATCCTTCGCATCATTGTTAATCCTGGGTGGCCCAACCTATCATGCCATAAACTGAATGTCCCAGGATCACAATGTTTTCCTTTGATTACCATATTTGATTCAATCATATGTATAAATGTATAATGCAGCCAAAATCAAGTGTTGGTAGTTTTTCAAGCACATGGTTTTTGTCTATAATATACATATATTTCTTATTTTCAATGGTCACAGTTTTTGTATCATATCCTTTGAAATATATGTCATTGAAACTTAGTAAGTTTCTATTAGACTTTGGAGAAAATAAGGCATTTTCTATACAAAAGCTTGTACCATTTGGTAATATAAAATGGGCTTTTCCAGTTCCCTTTATCAAGTCTGCAGGACCTGATATTGTATGTATGATTGTTTTTGTTGGTACTAATTTTGAAAAATATTTCTTTGATTTTAGAATAGTATGCGTACTATCACTATATGCTATACAAAGATCTCCAACCGTTTCTTGATGTTGTGCTCCAGTTGGACTCATATTAAACTTCACATATGAAAGAAATAATAAGCGAATAAACATAATCATAATAATTATTATAAAGAAAATTCATTTATTGTAGGAAATACATTATATGAGAAACAAATAAAGGAAAACAGGTTTATTAGAACAATAATAGAAATTTTTAGTTTATGTCTTCCATGTCATTGCAGAAATCATCAAAAGTTAGCGGAGTGAATTCAACATTAGCAACGAGGTTTGCTTCTTTTCCTTTTCCTTTATGGGACTCTTGATAAAGTTGACAAAGATGTGCAGGTGTGCGACAGGTCCTTGATCAATGGTCTGTGCTACCACATCTATAACATGAACCATCCAATTTTTGTGATCTCCCAATATCATGTCTTGCCACTTTGGCCTTATCTTGTGTATGGACATTGTTTCTTTATTAAGATTGGTAATTATTCCTTTTCTGGCCACGACCACGATTACTACCTTTTCCACGGCCAAAATTATGGTTCTGATTATGGCTTTGGTTTCGATTAAAATAGCCATGGCCTCGTCCTCGGCCACGACCACGCCCTCGTCCACGTGTATTGTTTTGATGACCATTAATATTTGTAGAATTTGCTTTAGGAAGTGCTACTGATCCTGTTGGACGAGATTCATGGTTTTTCATCAAGAGCTCGTTGTTTTTCTCTGCAACAAGCAGACATGCATTTAGTTCAGAATATCTTGTGAACTTTTGCATCCGATATTGTTGCATCAAGGTAATGTTTGTTGCATGAAATGTGGAGTACGTTTTCTCCAACATATCTTCATCAGTAACTTCTTGTCCACAATACTTGAGTTGTGAACATATTCTGAACAAAGCTGAGTTGTATTCATTTACTTTCTTGATGTCTTGAAACCTCAGTGTTCTCCATTCATCTCTAGCATTTGGAAGTATAACTTCCTTTTGATGATCAAATCTTTCTTTCAAGAGATTCCAGAGAATACTTGAATCAGTAACATCAAGATATTCAAATCTTAACATTTCATCAATATGCTTACGAAGGAAAACTTGTGCTTGTGCTTTGTCTTGTGCCAAGCAATTATTAAATTCATTTATAGCATTTGAGATTCCCATGGACTCAAGATGCATTTTTACATCTATCATCCATGACACGTAGTTTTTCTCACTAACTTCAAGTGCTGCAAACTCGAGCTTTGCAATGTTGGACATATTGTAACTATAAATTTTAAACGAAATAAAAACAAAAATTAAAATCCATTTATTTCAATAAATATTACACAAAAAAGAAGTGGTAAAGCTAGCATTGCATACAAGCCTAAAAGTAGATGAAATTCCATATTATCTTCGATGTTAAGAATTGGGATGAAAAGTAACATGACTATTATAGTCATGGTTATCACAAACGGGTGAATCATCCCGAAGCTTGATTTCTTGAAATTGATTTGTTTGATAGAAGAGAGAAATATTTATTGTGGGTAAAATAAACAGGGTAAAAATGTTTATTTATAGTAAAAAAAATATAGTCGTTGTTTTTACTGTTTATAATCGTTGCATATATATATATATATATATATATATATATATATATATATATATATATCCATTGTGTATATTTATAAATCATTTAATAAGATTTATAACTAATACATAACTTTACTTGGTATAATTTTACTAATTAGAAACATAAATAAATATTAGTAAATGTTTAAATAAAATTATGAATAATATCTAAAATATGAATAAACATTGACATGTATAAATAAACGTTAGTATATATAAATAAAAAGTAGTTGCATAATTTAAATGTTAGTATGCATAAATAAAAGTTAGTTGCATAATGTAAATGTTAGTATGCATAAATAAAAGTTAGTTGCATAACGTAAATATTAGTATGCATAAATAAAAGTTAGTTACATAATGTAAATGTTAGTATCCATAAATTTTTGAATACATAAATAAATGTTAGCATAAGAAATAAAAATCGTTAGTAGTCCATAATATATAAGTTTTATTAATTCATTAGTATTACTATTATTTTATTATGATGAAGGTTTTTATAATTAATAACGTTTTTACTAAGTAATACATACCTTGATTAAGATAGATGTGCTTTCCACTTCTAAATAACCTTGGTTTGAGCTTTTGTGCCGATAACGTCTTATAAATTCAACGTGATTAAGATAATTTAAAACAAACTAAACTAACAACAGAGATAAAGAAATTTGATGGAGAAGAAGATTTAGAAAAGATATGAGATATTTTATATCTTGTGAAATTGTCTATCATCGTGCATCCGATTCTTTACAATAGATGGGTATATATATACTACAAAAATGTTACTATCTACATTTAATGGTGACTAGTAAGAAATGTTTTACCATGCACTAATTATTGTGTCATCCACCAATTATTTGCAACAATATATATTGATTCAAATAGATGTTATATTTTAGGAATATCATTAATAAACTACTATTTTATTTTTAAAATAAAATTGTTATTTTACTATCATAATATTTTGTCATAAATTGATCTAATGGTCAAGAACATAGTTTTAGGGTTCTATGAATAAATTTGTTTCTATGTTGAACCCACCTCTCTCTCTCTCTCTCTCTCTCTCACTTTCTCTCTCTCTCTCTCTCTCTCTCTCTCTATATATATATATATATATATATATATATATATATATATATATATATATATATATATATATAGAGAGAGAGAGAGAGAGAGAGAGAGAGCTAGAATCATATGTAAACAAACAAGTAGTGTGTTATTGTATAACTAAATCTCAGCTAATTGTTAACAAAATTATATAGGGACATAATAGTCAATTAACATATAATGTATTAATTACATTTTTAATGCATTCCTTTAAAATAGGTAACTAATATTATGACTAAAAATATCTCAACCATTATCTTTCACACACACACATACACACACACACTCTCTCTCTCTCACACACACACACACCTAAACAGACGAATCCCTCTTCTTTTTGTAGTTCGACGCCAGCAGTAACACCACCATCTATACCTTGTTGTCGGCATCGCCGCTAATCACCGATCACCATCTTCTTTCACTTGTGAAACCACCTCCTTACCACCAGAAAATCAACCACCTATAGTCCAAAAAATATCCCCTCCGTTTTCCTTTAACCATCATTGGGCCCCATCGCCAGGTTCATCACATCTAGGCTTAAGCCGCCGGCGGAACCTGATTGCCAATTTTTTTAAGGATGATCTATTATTTCATTTGTAGGAAGAATGAGGCTTGATTGAAGAAGGCGGAAGATATCCTACTTATTCTTTTATGAAAAAAAAGGGAAGAAGCAAACCTAAAAAAATTAATTATTAAGGGAGACAGACTTTGTTTTTGGTCCTAACACACACACACAAAAAGATTGCAGTGGAAGAGTAAGATGATAGCACCACATTCAATTTCACTTTTTATTTAATTTTTGTTTTGTCATTTCATATGTATTTTTTCTTGAAATTAGGGCTTGCGAGAATGAAAAAAATCAAGTGTAATGGAAGACAATCGGTTACCAATTTGGAGATTAATAATTACCAAGGAAAGAACACTCTCATTATTGTAATTTTCATCAAGGACAATTACAATGTGTTTGTTTGGTATAAAAAATTTAAAACTTTTGTGATTAATATTGAAAGTGATGATGATCGAATTCATGAAAAATCACAACACCATTAAATTTGTGTATGAAACTTGAAGTTTATAGATAACATATATTTAAAATTATATTGTGTTAATAAATTTTCAAATGCTACATAATTATCAATTGAAACTTGTAGTTTAATTCTATTTTGGTAAAAGAAAGGTTTATATAATTTTTACTCATAATTTTATAGTTTTGATTTAAAATAGAACATGTTATGAACTTGGGGAATACTACCAGATCACTTTGTGGAAAGGTTAATGTGTATTCAATTTATTATTGATTCTAAATTGTTGTTATTGATTGAAATAAATGTTATATTTTAGGAATATAATTAATAAACTATTATTTTCTTTTTAAAATAAAATTGGTATTTTACTATCATACTATTATGGTCATAAATTGATCTAATAAATTGATCTAATGGTCAAGAAAATAGTTTTATGGTTCTATGAATAAATTTGTTTCTTAAACACACCTCTATATATATATATATATATATATATATATATATATATATATATATATATATATATATATATATATATATATATATAGCTAGAATCATATGTAAACAAACAAATAGTGTGTTATTATATAACTAAATCTCAGCTAATCGTTTAAAAAAATATATAGGGACATAATAGTCAATTAACATATAATGTATTAATTACATTTTTGATGCATTCCTTTAAAATACATAACTAATATTATGACTAAAAATATCTGAATCGTTATCTTTCACACACACACACACACACTCTCTCTCTCTCTCTCACACACACCTAAACAGACGAATCCCTCTTCTTTTTGTAGTTCGACGCCAACAGTAACACCACCATCTATGCCTTGTTGTCGGCATCGCCGCTAACCACCGATCACCATCTTCTTTCACCTGTGAAACCACCTCCTTCCCTGCAGAAAATCAACCACCTATAGTCCAAAAAAATCCCCTTCGTTTCCCTTTAACCATCATTGGGCCCCATCGCCAGGTTCATCACATCTGGGAACCCTAAGCCGCCGGCGGAACCTGATTGCCAATTTTTTTTAAGGATGATCTATTATTTGATTTGTAGAAAGAATGGTCTTGATTGAAGAAGGCGGAAGATATCCTCCTCATTCTTTCCTGAAAAAAAAGGAAGAAGCAAACCTAAAAAAAAATTGATTATTAAGGGAGATAGACTTTGTTTTCGATCCTAACACACACACACAAAGATTGCAGTGGAAGAGTAAGATGATAGCAACACATTTAATTTCACTTTTCATTAACCTTTCAATTGATTTTTGTTTTGTCTTTTCATAGGTGTTTTTTCTTGAAATTAGGGCTTGCGGGAATGAAAAAATCAAGTGTAATGGAAAAAAATCGGTTACCAATTTTGAGATTAATAATTACTAAGGAAAGAACACTCTCATTATTGTAATTTTCATCAACGACAATTACAATATGTTTGTTTCTTATAAAAAAATTTAAAACTTTTGTGATTAATATTGAATGTGATGATGATCGAATTCATGAAAAATCACAACACCATTAAATTTGTGTATGAAACTTGAAGTTTATAGATAACATATATTTAAATTATATTGCGTTAATAAATTTTCAAATACTACATCATTATCAATTGAAACTTGTAATTTAATCCTATTTTGGTAAAAGAAAGGTTTATATAATTTTTACTCATAATTTTATAGTTTTTATTTAAAGTAGAACATGTTATGAACTTGGGGAATACTATCAGATCACTTTGTGGAAAGGTTAATGTGTATTCAATTTATTATTGAATTGTGATTATGGGTGTTTGAATTTCTTGGTGCATTGTTGGCCATTTTAACTGATTACATTGTGTCTTTTTTTTAAATTATATTTAGTAATTGATTCATATCGACTTTTTTTCACATACAAAGATTAAAAGCTAGTGATTTTAGTCTATTCTTTCAAGCATGACAACACTTCTTTCAAAAAATTCAAGAATGTCAATGTATTCTTTCAAAAATCAAGTGTTTTTTCAATTGTACATAAATAAAATACGTTGTATTCTGTTCAATATTATGATTGTAACTTTTTATTTTTTTTATTTTCATTTAATTCTTTCATTCTTAATAGAATTTCTGTTTTTGTATGATATTAGCATGATTCCAACATTTTTTTGATGTATTTTTTAGATGGTTTCTTGTATTTCATTGGCCTAAAAACATATGACATTCTCTTAAGAATATGTTTATATTATTCAATGAATGTATATTGTTTTGTAGATTTTATTTATATTTAGTTGATATTCTTTTAGGAATGTCTTGTTCTAAAAAAAATTATATTCCTTTAAGAATGAAAACACATTCTATAAAAAACATGATTTTTTTCCAAAAACTTTTATCCTATAATGTTTTTTTTTTTTTTTATTTTTTTTAGAAAAAGTCAATTGTTAAAAATAATCAAACAATCCATCAAGTAGTTATTCAAAAAATAGTAAAAAATTTAATTTCATAATTATTGCATATTCTATAAATAATTAAACAACATATGTCTATAATATCCGTTTATATTATTTTTGTGTAATTATATGGTGCATGCTATTCCATTTTAATAACATACACCCTACGATCATAGTCATCCATTTTTTTCATCCAACGGTCCAAATCAAGTTACACCATAACACACTCTTTGTTAGTTAAAATAGATCCTAACCCTATATATATATATATATATATATATATATATATATATATATATATATATATATATATATATATATATATATATATATATATATATATATATATATATATGAAAGTTTTTTGATAATCAATATTTCAATATTTGCATAAGAACACGAAAACTCCTAATCCGGCCAATATTTTTCAAAACCAACACCTTCATTGGACTGAAAATGATGCATCTAAGACATATATGGGCTCAAAAAAAGTTTTAACGGACATTTTTTTTAATGTGCATATATGCACATTTGAATATACATTTATTTTGCGCGTGTTTTTTTTACGTTTTCAAGTTGCAATTCTTTTAAATGTTGGCCTTATAGACCCATTGTTGTGTTGATTTCGAATTATTTTGAAAAACAAATACAAAATGTGCATATATATGCACATTTAAAAAGACCGTAAAATGTTTTTTAGAGCATAAATATGGTTTTGACGCAACTGTTGGAAATAGTCTCCAAGGTCATTAACTATTAGTAATATTTCTAAACAATAACAAAGTTCTTTTGAGTTGCCCTCAAGACATAAATAAGGAATTAAAAGAAATAGATATTAGGATAAAATAAGTTTATTAATATATTATGTTAAATAAATTAATCAGAAACTATTTTTGAATAAATTGAGAATTAATTAATTGAAGGGGTTGGATATTAATTAGTTTAAAGATTGACTAACTGTAATATTTAGGAACCCTTAAACGGTTAAAAGAATTCGAAGTTCTCCATCCTATATTGGATGGGAGAAGATTTTGAATTATGTCTCCATCCGACATGGGATGGGAGATGAAACTTGGCAAGTGCTTTAAGGCTATAAATATGGTGCTAGGGGTTTCATTCATCCTTGCACATTGGCTTAAATTTTCACCAACTTCTTGCTTTTCTTTCTATGGTACGTATTTCTTAACCCTTCATAGGGTTTGAAGAAATTTAAACATCTCCTAGTTTTCTTTTGGTTTTATCTTTGGAGTCATTGGGTGTGATTCCATTAGAAGGATTCTACTTCCGGTCATCTCATCTAAGCAACACAGTTAAATTAAGAAGGGATCAAGAAGCTTCAAGAAGGGGTCAAGAAGATCAAGATCGACCTGCACAAAAGGTTAGTAATTCTATCTTTTCTTAGTAGATTTATAGTTTCAAAAATATGTTGCTATTATTAGTAAAACCTAGATCCTAGGGTGCATGTACACTTAGGTAAATTTTGATTGTTTCCACTATCTTGATAGAGTGTATTGATGCATAGAAAATCCAACGGTGGTATCAGAGCCAATAGGTTTTAGTTATATGAACTCCTTGATCCAAATAGATTTGAATTGAAATCTTATTGCTTCTTGTTTGTTTTTTGGTTTTAGGGTTTTTGGGCGCGAAGTTTTTTTTATTTTCGTTTATGTGGTAATTTTTATTCGTTATGCCCAAAGCTTGGGTTTAATAACCATGGCCCTAAAGCTAAAATCGAAGTTGAAAAGAAACTTGCGAGTCGACAGGCACTGCACTCTTCCTCTAGGACGTGACGATTTTCTGCATTTTTGGCTTAATTGATTTTAAAACCCTAACTTGGTTTACAAGTTTCCTAACTTGTTCAATAAGGAACGCAAATATGAAGATTTTTCATATTTTGGATAATTACATCTTGTTTAAAATATTATATTAGTTGTTTGAGTATTCGAATTTTATATTAATTTGAAATATTATTTAAACTTTAACCTAAAATTAGAATATTTATCTTTGAATATTATTTTATGAGATAATTAAATTAGAATATTTAAAAGGAATCTAATATATTTTTTAAATGTTCAAATTCAATATATGGTATGATTACTATATGTATAAGAATCATGCAACATGTTTCCTCACATGTTTAATAAAATATCATCGTCGAATCAAGACTAGGAACAGAACCATTCTAATAAAATAAGAGAGATTTAAGGAGGTCTCTTTAATTCTGAATGAGGTTTGTTTTTAAAAGCATTATTGCTTACCACTCTCACCGCTTTTATGTTTTGAGAGTGGAGTTACCGAAAGGGTTCGATTGGATTTTGTTTCAAGATTAAAAGTATTAATCAAAGTAATAAAACAAAATTCCTGTTTTATATAAAAAAAACATGTGTCATGTGTTACCCATGAAAACGCATATATTGTTTATATTTTGATGATGGAGAGTATGTGGTTAATCGATACATCATTACGAAAATATAAATTAATATGATACGTCACTCGTGAAATTATTATGTTGATGAAGCGTGTGTGGTTAATCGATGATGTGTTTTTAGGTTACAAAACAATTGATCTACGTAGCAGAATCATAAAACTATTTTATAGGCACATGCAGCCTAGAGATCTATGGTATTTTCTCATTATAGCAACATACTATGAAACTAAAGATCTAATATAATAATTATCAAAATCAAATAGATTAGAATACATGCCTTTCAGTATAATTGAATATACTTAACCTTGAATCTTCAAATCTTCATTGGAAAGCAAGCACCATTAGTGTGGATGCCTTTAATGGTTCACATCCAATATCCTAGAAAACCTAGGAACAAAATTAGGATAAAGGAGGAAGAGAGAAATTCAAAATCTTGCTTGTGAAGTCTAGGGTTCTCAAAGGCTAACCAAGGGTCCCTATTTATTACTGGAAGATCTCTAGGATAACCCTAATTTGAATAATTAAATAATAGAATTTAATCTATTCAAGACAGTTATCCTTATCAATTATAGGAGGCATTTGAAACCCTTCTGGAACCTCTCTAAAAGATTCCACCATAGGGAGCTTCTAGAATTGCCCCCCTTGCTCAATAATTAAACAATTGCAATTCAACCCTTGCTCCTTTAATTAATTCTAATTAATCCAAAATTATTTTCCAATTAATTATGATTAATTCTAAAATAATTACTAACCATTTATAATTAAGTTATTAATCATATAATAAATTAACAAATTATTTTCTCACTCTCCTAAAGTTGTTTCTAGCTATTTCTAGTTATTAAGGGCAACCCAAAAAAGACGTTGCTTTTATTCCATAAAATTATACCAATTTAGTTATGATCTTAGACACCTAATCCAATAATTGACATGTTATTATGAGGATAATTTTATATAGGGGTTATGTAGTTTTTCATGGTTGATTCACCATCCATTCAATGATTCGCGACATCCCCATCACTGAATCAAGATGAGCAAAATCTAAGATTAACATGTAATTGACCCCACTCAATGAATCTAAAAAGATCTAGGAGTTTCATGTAGATTGAAACTGGAAAAGAGATTTGCTTACTTAAATAACTTTATGGTATGTTTATGACATCCATTTACACATCACGGAGCCGGATATCGATCCTAGCCTTAGTAAATAATTAATAAATATTAAAAATTATTTAAAGGATTAATAAAACAAACAAGAATGTGATTAATATTGAATGATTTCTATAAGATAATCCACTAAAATATACTGTTATAAGACCTCTCAAAAGGATTGGATTGTAAGATGATCAATCTAGTCCAACTTGTTCTCACGAATGTTTAAGTCTACAATCAGATATACAAATTCGCAAACCATTGGAACATTACTTCTAATTGTTTCTACAAAATTTCATAAGATTTTTATGACTTATTTAGAACGTTTTAACATGTTTAAAAGAAAGTCATGAAATATATGAAACTAGTATTTTTCAAAAGCTTATTTGAATATATGAATGAGATGTAATATTATGGAATCATCTTTTTGACAATTAGAATTAGATTGCCATCTATCCAGTTGGATAGGATTTTAGAATTCATTTGACCGCAAGTCTTATGATAAATGCTAGTTTTATTTGTCAAGATAGATGATAAAGGAACTATGTGATAGTTAGACTATCTGCTGGAGTTATTTTTCGTTAATGGCTCGTTCAGGTTGTCTACAATACGTACTAATTCGAATATATCCAAAAATTTAGATAAAATGTATTTGTGTAATTATTGTCTTTAATTTATATACGAGTAATGTGTTACTAAGTATCAAGTTGGATCAGATTTTGAATATCATTTGACTGCAAGTGTAACACTAAAAAATCACAATAAATTAAAATTTTTCAAAACCAACCACTAATCAACATTGTTTACAAAAATAGTCATTGTTTCAAAAGCATTATTTCAAATCAGAGTTTTCCCAAGACCCAGTGACATAAAGCAGGAAGCTGTGTACGATCACACCTTTGTCTTTCTATGATCCTCTTATGTACCTGAAACGATAAACTAAAAACTGTAACCAAAGCTTGGTGAGTTCCCCCAAAGTACCAACACACACGCATATCTGGAATGCTCCTGAGCCCTCAGTATGAGTTTGGCATGCCAATCGGGCCCTCAACTCATATCTGGAATGCTCCTGAGCCCTCAGTATGAGTCTTGCATGCCAATCGGGCCCTCACCTAATATTTGGAATGCTCGTGGGTTTGTTGGAAACAACATAAACCAGTACAACCTCAACCCAACACAATATGTCGACATATGTAATAGATAAACATAAACACAGAACCAACAAGTACAGATAATCATGCAGATCTACTAATCGACCAAAAAGTAGCATATTACTATGCTAACCAAGATAAATGATCTAGTGGGCTGGCATTGGTGCCTTCGACCCACTGTACAGTGAGAAGAAACTCACCTAACAGTCTGACAAATAGCTGAACAATACATTGCTCCGAATACCGGCTCTACAGGCCACCCTATTCAACAGATAGAGACCAAGGCTTAACTATAGCTTAAAATACCCAAAATACCTTTAAGTCAAACTTGGTCAACCATGGTCAAAGTCAAAGTCAACGGTTAAGGCCCAAAAGTCAATATCCCTTCCTAGCAGAGTAAGTCCAACGTACTCTAATGTTGACCAAAAGCGGGGCGCTGACCGCGTACACGCAACGTACCTCCAGGTACGCCCATCGTACGCTGCCCAGTCCCAAAACCTCATTAAAAGCTTATTCCATTAAGGCATTCCGTCCAAAACTCAGATCCAAGCCCAAAATGATGTCCTGAGTCATAAAGTTTCCAACTTTATGACTTTCCATAGCTATAAAGTGTCCAATACAAAAAAACCTAACTCCTTAACCCATTAAGACTTCCTAGCTCATGCATGAAAGGATATTAACGACCAAGAACCAATTTTTATGACTCAAGCTACCCCAAAACCTCTGAAAGGACAACTCATGAAGTCTAGAGTAGACCATACTCAAGAACACCAAGCAAAATAGACCAAATTGCATGAAACTTAACCATAACAAGAAGTAAGAGCAATATTCATCAAGGTCATAACTCTTTACCTTAAAATGATGCCACATGGTGATGAGATTCTGGATCTAAGGTGCTTCACTCTTCCAAGGTGGCCCTCTCTTCTTCTACTTCCTTCTTAATAAACAAAAGTACCCACAAAAGATCAAGAACATTTTCACAGTGGACTAGGGTTCTAGACGGATGAAATGGCAAGTGGAGGCTGAAGAGGAAATGAGAAATGAGGAGTTAATTATGTTTATATATGTACATACGCGGTGTACGTCCAACATACTAATGCCGGTGCATGTACCGCCAACATACACAACGTATGTCCAACATACTAAGCCTTGCCCTGAATTTACGAAAATGCCACTATGGGACCAATTTGCAAACAAAACTCATTACAAGGGTCAAAATGCAATATCTACTCATACTAGGGTTAAATGTATAACTACCTCATTGTCGGGATGTTACAATTCTCCCCCACTTGAACTAGACTTCGTCCTCGAAGTCAGATGTTTTGAATAACTCAGTATAATGCTCCAACATCTCCGCCTCCACCTCCCAAGTCCACTCGGAGCCTCTCCGATGTTGCCACTCAACCTTTACCAAAGGTATCTCCTTGTTGCGAAGTATCTTAATATTTCTCTCCACTACCGCTACCAGCCTCTCAATATAATTCAGGCGCTCATCGACCTAAATATCATCCAAAGGGACCAATGCCTCATCGTCCAACACGCACTTCTGTAACTGTGAAACATGGAAAATGTTGTGGATATGATTGAGCTCACTCGACAAATCCAACCGGTAGGCCACCCTGCCAACCCTGGCGATCACACAGAATAGTCTAATATACCGGGGACCCAACATCCCCTCTTCCTGAAGCGTATCACACCCTCCCAGGGTGAGACCTTCAGTAGCACCATATCACCGACCTAGAACTCCAAATCTGATCGACGTCAGTCAGTATAGCTCTTCTGCCGACTCTGAGTTGTCTGCAACCTGTGCCTGATCTGCTGGATGAGCTATGTAGTCTGGAGTACTACCTCAGTCCTCCCCATGACTCTGTGACCAACCTCTCCCAACAAACTGGGGTACGACATCTCCGACCATACAGAAGCTCGAAGGGTGGTGCACCAATGCTGGAGTGATAATTGTTGTTGTAGGAAAACTCCGCAAGAGGTAGGTAAGAATCCCAACTCCCACCAAAATCTAAATCACAAGCCCGCAACATATCCTCAAGTGTCTGGATGGTCCGCTCACTCTGGCCGTCAGTCTGCAGATGATAAGCAGTGCTGAAATGCAACCTCGTACCCAATTTCTCGTGGAACTTCTGCTAGAATCGTGAAGTGAAACGAACATCTCGATCTGATACAATGGAAACTTGAACCCCATGATGAGCAACAACTTCCCGAACATACACATCGACCAATTTCTTGGCCGAGGAGCTCTCCCAGATGGCCAAAAAGTGGACACTCTTGGTCAATCGATCCACGATGACCTAGATAGCATTAAAACCCCTTGACAGTCTTCGGTAACTTGGTGATAAAATCCATGGTGACCTGTTCCCACTTCTACATGGTAACTTCCAAAGGCTACAGGTCAAGCACCTCTCAACGTACCAAGCTATCTCATTCTTCATACACAGCCACCAGTAACTTAGTCTCAAATCTCGATACATCTTGGTGGCTCCCGGGTGTATCAGAAAATGAGACTTATGTGCCTCCTCCAAAACTATCTGTATGAACCTGCCAGAAACCGGAATCCAAACCCGACCGTACCGGGTGAAAAATCCCCAACTATCGGTGACAAATATGTCGATATCGCCCCTGATTCTCTCCTATTTCTAGTTCTCTTTCTTGATTCCTTCTGCCTGTGTCCCTATGATAAAACCCAAAAGCGGACAATCAATGGATATCCTCATACACATACCCCCCGGCTGAAGATCCATCCGACTTGCGGCTCAAAGCATTCGCGACAACATTCGCTTTACCCGGATGGTAAAGGATCTCACAGTCATAATCCTCGACCACGTCAAGCCACCTGCGCTGCCTCATGTTCAGCTTCGGCTGGTCCATAAGATATCGCAAACTCTTGTGATCTGTGTAAACGGTACATCGGACCCCATACAGATAATGTCTCTAAATATTGAGGGCAAACACCTCTGCCCCCAACTCCAAATTATGAGTAGGATATCGTGCCTCATGCAGCTTCAGCTGCCGAGAAGAATACGCAATCACTCGCCCCATTTGCATATGAACCGCCCCCAAACCAGTGATGGATGAATCATAAAATACCACGAAATCCTCGACACCCTCCGGAAGGGTCAACACTGGGGCCTCACATAACCTCTGCCGCAGCGTCTCAAACGCCGTCTGCTCCTCCTCAGGACCCCATCGGAAATCCATGCCCTTCCTCGTCAGACGAGTGAGGGGTACAACAATCTTGGAAAATCCTGGATAAATTTACGATAATATCTCGCTAAAACCAAGAAACTACTAATCTTTGAGGGGGACTTCGGGACCTCCCACTGCATCACAACCTCAATCTTGGCCGGATCAACCAAAATCCCATTTTGGTTAACGAGATTCCCCAGGAACTGGACCACTCGTAACCAAAACTTACACTTCTAGAAGTTAGCATACAACCGTTCTCGCTTCAATAGTCCTAAAAACTCTCGAAGGTGCTCCTCGTGCTGTTCTCTGGTCTTGGAATACACCAAGATATCATCAATAAAAACAATAACTGATCGATCGAGCATCGGCATGCACACTCGATTCATTAAATCCATAAACACTGCAGGCGCATTGGTGAGCCTAAATGGAATCACCACGAACTCGTAATGACCGTAACAAGTCCGAAACGCGGTCTTCTCCACATCCTCCTCTCTCACCCTTACTTGATGATACCCCGACCTCATATCGATCTTGGAGATCGAAGATGAATCTTGCAACTGATTAAAGAGGTCGTCAATCCACGGAAGGGAATAACAGTTCTTAATCATCAACTTGTTCAACTCCCGGTAATCAATGTACATCCGGTGGAACCATCCTTCTTCTTGACGAACAAAATCGGTGCTCCTCATGACGAACTGCTCGGTCTGATGAACTGCTTACCTAACAGCTCCCGAAGCTGAGAGGATAACGCCTACATCTCGGGTGGTGCCAAACGGTATGGCGCATTGGAAATCGGAGCCACACCTAGAACTAGGTCAATCCTGAACTCCACTTGCCTCTCGGGAGGCACATCAGGTGAATCCTCCGAAAAAACATCAGCAAACTCCCTAACAATTGGCACATCTAAAACTGAAACCTGCTCCCCAACCCAAGTATCAACCACATAGGCAATATAACCCATACAACCATGATGTATGTACTGCCAAGCCCGAGCCGCCAAACAAAACCCTGATCCAGTCCTGGTACCCTCTCTATAGATGACCAGTTCTCCCCCACTTGGGGTTCGAACTATCACTCACTGACTTCGTAGTCAATCATAGCACCAAATCTACTCAGCCAATCCATCCATACTATCATGCATACATCCCCCATGGGGATAGGAATCAAATCAATCGGATAACGGACCCCAAAGATCTCCAAAACATACCCCTGATACACTCTGGATGCAGAAATCCCATGTTCGTTGGCGATAGAAACCCGTAATGGACACTCTAATTTGCCAAGGGTCATATTAAAATCCCTACTAAAAGACTAAGATACGAAGGACCGACTCACACTCGGTCAAATAACACAAGAGCAGACAAGGAATTCACTAATAATTTACCTATCAGAAACATAAACATAAGCATACCATAATATAATTGACAAAATGATAAATGGAAACATACTGGTAATGACGTCTGGCGCCACTGTGGCCTCCTTTTTCGTGAGCTAAAAAGCGTGATCTCGAGCCCTCGGGGGCTTCGCCTTACCCTGGCGCCCATCGGTGATCCTCAAAGTAGCTGGCGCTGGAGCCTGCGCCGGTCCTGCAGTGAGAAAAGGACAGTAGGCCCTTACATGGCCAACCTGCTCACAGTGAAAACAGATCCTGGTGGTCAATGCTGGAACATGTTGACGACAGTCCTTGGAGTAATGCCATTCCTTGCCACATTTTTGGCACCTAAAAGTAGATCGACAAGGACCCTCATGAACCTTGCCGCACTTGCCCCAAGTGCGGCCCCTCTGACTTCCAGACCTCACATCAGCGACCTTGAAGCACTTCGTCGCAGGCTACGACTACACCAGATCCTAACTTCGCTCATCAATCTCCCGGCTCCTAGCGGCCTCCTGTAACTCCACAAGTGTACCATAGCGTTGAGTAGACACAAACTGGCGGATGTTATTCTTGAGCATTCTCAAGTACCGGGTCATCTGAGCTTGCTCAAAAGCAGCAAACTCAGGCAAAACAGTGCTCTCTCAGCGAACATCTTGGTGATCTCTGTCACCGACTCGGTCCCCTGCCTCAAGTCTAAATACTCCTGGGTCAATCTCTCCCTCTCAACCAATGGGACATATCTCATGCTGAGCATCTCAGAGAACCGCTCCCATGAAACAACAACCCTCTGCTCCAGAGTATAGGAGCTAGTAACCAACCTCCACCAATCCTTCGCCCCCACCCTGAGATCGTTCAGGGTGCACTTAACCTTCTGGTCAGCTGGGTAGAAACAAGTAAAGAAACATACCTCAACATCGGAAAACCACCTCATAACAATGATCAGATCCTGAACACTATCGCACACTGGGGGCTTTGTATTGTCGAAGTCCCGGTACTGGAAGGCTCACTCTCCACGAACCCCAGCGGCCGCAACGGCCATGGTTGTTGCAACAATAACAACCTCAGTAGTGCAGCGTAACGTTCGTCAAAGTACTCCATCATAACGGTCTTGATAGACCCAAACAACTCCAGTATCTTCCCCCGGACAACAGTCACAACCTCAAAAGAAATCAACGCCCCAATATCCTCCTTAGTCAACCATGGCCTATCCTGGCCACTCGATCCAACTCCTGACTCGAATCTCCTCGTAACCACCATACTGAAAATAAAACATAAAATATCAGATGAGGCACATTTCATACCAAATGAGCTATTCCAAACAACAAAACCCTAGGGGTTGTGACTTCCCTGCTACGCGTACGGGTCTTGTGCTTCTAGTAGTACGGGCTCATACTACCTTCCACAGCTACCCGTATTTGTCTCAGAAGATCATTACCACAACCCTAACAACACACACTAGAATACACATACATCCTACTCTCACTCCCTAGAGAAAGGCTAGACATTCCTCAACTGGCGGGCTACTCTCACATAACCCATCCATTAAACTTCCACCAACCCTGCAACACTCATGTATGCTAATCATACATAACAATGGATCATATAGACAATCGAATACCTAATTCTACTCTAATCCCTTCATCAAACAAGAACAGGAAATAAGAAAGAAACCCTATGCTACCAGGCAATTCTATCATGCAATTCCTAAAGATCCTTAGCCTATCACTAGCATGTTGTTCTAACATAAACATAATATCAAATAACAATGTGGGTAATTTGGGGTATACTTTCTTGCTCCGGCTGATCGTACACATCACATCCTTCCTTGTTTACTTTTGAAAACATTTTTTTGAAAATCAGTTTAAAAACTTTTGTAGTTCCCTATTTTGAGTCTGGATTTACATAAATGCTCATCCAATTCTCTCAAACCAAGGCTTTGATACCAACTTGTAACACTAAAAAATCACAATAAATTTAAAATTTTCAAAACCAACCATTAATCAACATTATTTACAAAAACGGTCATTGTTTCAAAAGCATTATTTTAAATCAGAGTTTTCCCGAGACCCAGTGACATAAAACAGGAAGTTATGGATGATCATGCCTTTGTCTTTCCACGATCCTCTGAAGCATATGAAATGTTAAACTAAAAACTGTAAGCTAAAGCTTAGTGAGTTCCCCCAAAGTACCAGCACACACACACACACATACACACACACACACACACACATATATATATATATATATATATATATATATATATATATATATATATATATATATATAACAACATATACTACGTCCACAACTAGAAAGATTGGATTACCCCCGAGCCCACAGTATGATTCTGGCATGACAATCGGGCCCTCAACTCATATCTGGAATGCTCTTGAGCCCTTAGTATGAGTATGGCATGCCAATGGGGCCCTCAGCTCATATCTGGAGTGCTCTCGGGTTTGTTGGCTACAACACAAAGCAGTACAACCTCAACCCAACACAATATGTTGACACATGTAACAGATAAACATAAACACAGAACCAGCAAGTACTGATAATAATGCATATATACTAATAAGCCACAAACTAGCATATTACTATCCTAACCAGGATAAATTATCTAGTGGGTCGTAGTTGGTGCCTTCGACCCACGATACAGTGAAAAGAAACTCACCTCACAGTCTGACAAATAGCTGAACAATACACTGCTCCGAATACCGGCTATACAATTCAACTATTCAATAGATAGAAACCAAGGCTTAACTATAGCTCAAAATACCCAAAATACCCTTAAGTCAAACTTGGTCAACCCTGGTCAAAGTCAAAGTCAACTGTCAAGGCCCAAAAGTCACTATCCCTTTTCAGCGGAGTACACCCAACGTACTCTGATGTTGACCAAAAGTGGGGCGCTAACCGCGTATGCGCAACTTACCTCTAGGTACGCCCAACATACGTTGCCCAGTCCTAAAACCTCATTAAGAGCTTATTCCATTAAGCCCTTCCATCCAAAACTCAGATCCAAGCCCAAAATGATGTCTTAAGTCATAAAGTTTCCAACTTTATGATTTTTCATGGCTATAAAGTGTCCAATACCAAAAAGCCTAACTCCTTAACCCATTAAGACTTCCTAGCTCATGCATGAAAGGATATTAATGACCAAGAACCCATTTTTATGACTCAAGCTACCCTAATACCTCTGAATGGATAGCTCATGAAGTCTAGAGTAGACCATACTCAAGAACACCAAGCAAAAGGGACCAAAATGCATGAAAATTAACCATAACAAGAACTAAGAGCAATATTCATCAATGTCAGAGCTTTTTACCTTAAAATGATGTCAAATGGTGATGAGATTATGGATCTAAGGTGCTTCACACTTCCAAGGTGTCCCTCTCTTCTTCTCCTTCCTTCTTAATACCCAAAAGTACCCACAAAAGCTCAAGAACAATCTCAAGGTGGACTAGGGTTGTAGATGGATGAAATGGTAAGTGGAGGCTAAAGAGGAAATGAGAAATGAGGAGTTAATGATGTTTATATATGGACCAAACCCTAAAAATTAGGGTTTGAGGACCCTTCACGTACGCCCAATGTACGTGGTGTACGCCAAATGTACTAATGCCCGCGCATGTACGCCCTATGCCACTATGGGATTAATTTGCAAATAAAACTCATTCCAAGGGTCAAAATGCAATATCTCCTCATGCTAGGTTAAATGTAGAAATACCTCAGTTTCGAGATTTTACAGAAAGTCTTATGATAAGTGCAGGTCGTGTTTATTAAGATAGATGATGAATACATTACTTGGTAATGTGAATATATGTTGTAATTGGTTCACAATAATGGACCGTTCAGATAAGCCACAATAAATATGTAATACCAACTTCATGTGAACATGTTTATCTGAATAAACATTAAGCCTGGAACCTTTTAGGTGGTCAGCGCTTTCATAAAACAAAGTTAAGAATCAACTAAGCAAACGGATAAGATACTCACATCCAGTAGAGATATCAAGCATCATAGTCAAAACCATATCGATAATCTAAGGACATATGAAAAGGTTTCATAAGTTTTCTCCACCCAAAACACTGTCGAAAGGAATTTAGTTAGAAAGAGAAAACAAATCAATGCTTTTTTTGATACTTGATGAGTTGTATTATGCTTAATAGAATAGTTCAAGGATTGTACCATGAATAGTGTTAAATGAGTCCTTGGTCTTGCACCAACGAAAAGGTTTATGAGATACTCTCTAATGTGGAGTAAGGTTTTATCCCTAAATAACACATATCGAAGTCTATGATTATGAGGCTGTAATTATGTTCTTTGTGAAGCGCTCAACAAAATAGGACTTAGAATAGAGAGGTGTTGTCTCATTGGACATCCTAACAAGACTTTTGGCTAATTTTTTTACAAACCTTTTAAGAACAAAATGTTTGTTGCTTGAAGGGACAGTCTTCTAAGAGAGGGAGCTGATATCCAAAAGAGCTAGTGGGAGACATATTGATCTTGATAAGATTCAAGAGTTAACCAACGAAGATCCTAAAGGTGGGTCCTTGCATTGTATTTGAGATTGAAAGAGTTCTTAAGGAAACTAACATCCCTCAAACCCTTCTTAATAGACTTGATAAATATATTACTGAGGAATATGAGTCACTAGTAGACAATAGTTTATGTGCATAAAATAGTCTAATAAAATAAACCTAATTTAAGCTACAGATCTAGTTTTAAATTTATAAATCCTAACAAGATAAACTGAGTACAAGCACCAGGCAATGTACCTGATCAGAAATAGTATTAGTTGACATAAATAAGGGTATGGAACTCAAGGGGAATAATGATGCATCAAATAAGAAAAATCTAAATTAAGTAAACTAGATAAACTAAAGCAAAATAAATTACTAAAGATGTTAAAATGATAACTAATAAGTATTTTCGTTTAGAATTCAAGTCTCCTTATGATTATGCTTAATACATTTAAGTGTAATGAAATGTTGATAGATATTCACTGATTTCTAATTTGATTAACTCAATTATAATATCATTAATCCTATGATTCTAATTTTTATACTAGCATGGATGGCTTTCTTAGACCTAGTTCATTCATTCATATTGTGTAATGACTTAATAGGTATGATCAGTTCTAGGGTTAGTGGCAAATTCTCAAAATTTCCAAGTTATTGGATTAATAACAAATATTAAAATAAATTTTATTACGTTTATGTGAGATCCCTGATCAATATCGATTAATAGAAAAGACAAAGAACAATGGTTTATCACAAAGGTTTTTCACTAAGAAAGTTTTCACCAAGAGAACAAGCACAAAGCAAGGGTTCATGAATCAACAAATGACATGAATCCTTAATGCATGATTTTATAGTAAAAGCTAAGAGATATGAATCCCTACAAATGAGGGATTTTATCTGATCTATGTAAATACAAAGTATATCCAATATACCTAAAATTTTACATCTGCTAACTAATTATGCATATATCTATAAATACAAAACATCATCATGTTGACACTGACTTTGTAGATTATGGCTTCACGCTGGTGCTGGCATTGATGGAAGTCAGTGTAACCTGGTTTTACTTCATCATAATCAAAGGTTATTCCTTACAATCTCCCCAATCTGATGATGTCAAACCCCTAACCCTTCTTCATAGGACCGACTGTAGAACTCATCAACATCGTCATGTATTTCCGGCTAGATCCATCTGAAATCTAAAAATACAGATCTTCCTTTCTCTTGTTTAGCTCCAGAGATATCAAGAAGTGATAATTGTTTTCGAGTTTTTTGTGACTCATACACACAGTTCTTAGATGAAATAAATGATCAGTGGGTGCCTTGGCAAGATCATTTGAGAGCTGGAAATACATGGTCTTTGATTCATCCATGTTGAATATGTCATGCTCAGGTTGATGAATGAACAAGTGTTGAACAGGATCAACACCACTGGCAAAGAATTGTCAATCACTTTAGTGTTGTAAGGAAGAAGAAATTTGACGCTATAGGGTGTTCTCTTCCTAGGTATTGAAGTAGAAATTGAGGATTAGAAAGGTTTAGTGGGATTCTTTGGCACAAATTCAAGGCCTTTTACCTTTTTGATAAGTTTCTCCAATACAAGTGTTAGTTCCTCAACATATTTACCTTTCTGCTACCGTAGGATCTTGACATTTCTTTTTTTGGAAGGGCCAGCTTCAGGAGCAGATTTGGCCTTTCATTTATTGCTCAATGGAGTATCTTCATCGCATTCAATGTCACTGGGCTCGTCCTGAGGGATTTTCTCCCCCCTTCAATATGAGCGTCGGTGTTTGGGAACACTGTTTGAAGTGGTACCACGTCAATAAAAGACAGGTCCATGAGATAGACTTCATTTTCTACATCCGAATGATCAGGAATATGAGTGAACGCTAGTGGTCTCCTTAGTAAAATTCTCCCCCATTTTGGCATCATCAGATGGTGGTTGTTGATCATTATCCAGTGGTAACAGAGACCAATCTTCCTCATAGTCAGTGTCAATTAGGTGTAGAGGAATAGTAGGTTAGTTTTTGGTGTATCACTTATTGTGTTGTTGCAATAGAGATCATTTACATAGTTTTGCGAAGTCTCATCAGTGTATGGTTTGATACGCTGAATCATATACTACTTTTATAAGAAGAAAAATTGGGTGAGAGTGGTATGATATATGTAATATATTCTAATATGGAATATACCCATCAACATAGAATGTTAAATTTTCATCAGTGTATGGCTTATAGAACGAGTCATCAAATTCTTTGTTAGAAGTTTTGTATGGTAAGAGTGGGATGGTGAGTGTAATATATCACGATACACGATATACCCATTGACACAGAATTTCGAGTTTTCAGCAGCGAATGGTATCATCGATGAATCATGAAACTCTTAAGCGGAAGATAATTAAGATAAGAAGGGTTGGTGTATGTGATAAACTATGATACTCATTTTAACCATCGTCACATAATTTCAAACTTTTATCAGTGTATGGTATTATACAGTGAATCATTAAGTTCTATAATATAAGACTTGCAGTGTGAGAAAAGTTGTTGGATGTCTCAATCACACTATGGTTTAATAGTGTGGATAATAAACATAGAATTTCTAACTCATCAACCGGTAGTGGCACTACTTGCAGCATCATTGAGTTAAGTATAGAGAAAAAGAATATTATGGTATATGATGTTTCAGTGAATCACAATGATAGTGAGACAAATCTTTAACATGAAAGCAAAACAAATGGACTTGTATCTCTGATTTTCATATATCAAATACATTGACATTCGTGCAACAAAAAGTGTTTAAAAATAACCAAAAAAAGAACTAGTCTAAAGAAACTAGTTCAAAAACATAATATACGTTACGATATTCATTCTGGTGCAAACATTCCAAGATATGTAGTGAGCTTTAAGATAGTCTGATCATCCAGTGGCTTGGTAAGGATGTCAGCAAGTTGATCGGTAGTAGGAATGTAGAGTAGCTCGATCCTCCCTTTTTGAATGATGTCCTTGATGAAGTGATACATGATCTCGATGTGCTTGGTATTCAAGTGTTGCACGGGATTCTGCTTTATCAAAATGGCACTAGTGTTGTCACAACATTTTGGAGTTTTGGTGAACTTAAATCCATAATCCAGAAGCCGATTCTGAATCCAGAGAATTTGTGTGCAACACCTTCCAACGACAACATATTCGATTTCAACGATGGAACATGCCACTACAGTTTTCTTTTTTCTTGACTAACTAATCAGTCTTTTTCCAAGAAATTGGCAACCACCAGATGTACTTTTTCGATCAAGGACACACCCTGCATGGTCAAAGTCAGTGAAACCAACTAATTCAAATAATGAGTAATGAGGATACTAAAGTCCAAGATCTGGAGAATGCTTTAAATATCCAAATATACGCTTGATATCTTGAACGTGTGATTCCTTTGGGTTAGCCTAGTTGCGAGCACACATGCGGGCGACGAGCATTATATCTTGGTGACTCTTTGTAAGGTAGAGTAGGGAGCCAATCATTCCTCGGTACATAGTTGCATTTACATCAACTCCTTCAGCATCAACATTTATATTAACGAATGGGGACGTGGGAGTTTTGGCCGGTTTACATTTAGTGAATGAAATTTTTTTCAACATGTCATGCACATATATTCTTTGACAAATGAAGTTGCCCTATGGAAGTTGTTTGACATGTAAACCTAAAAAATAAAGTTAACTCAGCCATCATGCTTATTTCGAACTTGTGTTCCATTACTTTTGCTAATTCTTTGCTTAAGGATTCATCAGTGGATCCGAAAATGTTGTCATATACATACACTTGTGCAAGAATGATATGAGACCCACACTGTTTGATGAACATAGTATTATCAATAGCACCTCATCGATATCCACTTTGAATAACATAAATTTCCAGTGTGTCATACCATGTTCTAGGAGTTGGCTTTAGTCCATAGACTGCCTTGTCCAACCTATAAACATGATTAGGAAACTTATCACTTTCGAAACCAGGTGGTTGCTTTAGAAATACTTCTACCTGAAGATCTCCGTGCAAAAATGCAGTCTTGATATCCATTTGATACTCTGTGAAGTTCATAAAGGATGCATAAGCAAGAAATAGACGAATTTCTTTGAGTCTAGCTACAGGGGAAAATGTTTCATCGTAGTCTATACCTTCCTATTGAGTAACCTCTAAGCCACCAAACGTGTATTATTTATTGTAACAATTCTGTCTTCATCCATATTTTTGCAAAAAGCCCATCGTGTGCCGATGATTGTTTTATTCTCAGGGCAGGAACAAGATGTAACGCCCGTAGATCCGGGCTAGTCAATTTAGAGACGATAAGCATCAAAAATGACTTTTTGATAGAAGAGTTTTTAGAATATATAATCTTAACCAAGTTGTAGTATATGTCACAAGGTTTCCGTACATATAAAGAACGCTGAAATCCGAGTTATAACGAAGAAGTTATGACCTGTCGAAGTTTCGCGACAGATTCGGCACGACATTGTAGGACATAAATAGTGAATTTACGATAGAGCGATATTTAGCCTTAGTGATCGAAACGAAAGTTGTAGAATACGTTAAACCGAGAGCGTGCATAAAAAGAACGTCTAAATCTGACTTCATATGAGGAAGTTATGATATTTCGAAGTTTCGACTTAGCGGTATGCAACCCAAAGTTCGAATATGGGATCAACTGGTTTCTAGCCGAAACAATCTAAATGAGAATCGAAGATCTCGTCGATAGTAGTCCAACGGTAAGAAGACAGACGAAAACAGACGTCAGATGAAGGAGTTGTGAATTTCTAACAGAGTTTTCCTGTCCCGGCCAACTAAAAATAATATACTAAAAAATAAATTCAAAATTAGCCGACAGAGTCTTAACGAGAGTTGTAGAGCATAATCTCACCTACGTGTGGGTATAAAGAACGTTGAAAACGGAGCTCATATGTGAAAGATATGAATTTCTGAAGTTCGGGGCGCGAACCCCGACACTGTGTCAGAGTTCACGACGTGAACACAATGTTCACGACGTGAACTCAGTATTAATGTCTTCTGGAGCCTGACAGACCCAAGTTGCGATGACGCACCTGATGTATACTGAACTCACAACGTGAATATTTGAGATTCACAACGTGAATCCAGAAAAATGGCCCTATAAATAGAAATCGAAGGGCAGCCGGCCATAGTTGCTAATTCCTTCACTCTCTCACACCCGATACCCTATCTAGCCCTCTTGAAGTACCCCCGAAGCCCCGATATCATCCTGACACCCGAAGGGAGTCCCGAAGCCCCGAAGATCCCGAGAAGAAAAAAGTTTCGAGCCGAAACTCTGCCCGCGAGAAGCCCAGTTTTTGGAAGATATCCCGGTTACATCAGAAGAACAGTACTTGAAGAGCCGTAGTGCTGTCCGAGCATCGTCTAATCAAGTGAGTGTGTAGTTACTTTCTTCTAACACATGGATATGAAGTATTTGCTATGAAATACGTGTGATGTGTTTATATATTGTTTGTTTACTTGAGATGGATGTTGAATGAATGTTTTATACATGTTTTTAAATGGCTTAAACTGTATATGTAATTTTTATCTACAAATATGTTGGGTAGAACATGGGTAGACGAAATAGTTGGTGTGCGATGAAGGATGAGATTGAGGATGAGACGAAAGATGATATAGATCATGAGATGAGGGTGATAGGTGAAAAATGAGTGAAACCTTTACCCAAACGATGGCCCCGTCATTCAGCAGAGTAGGGATGACAACCACGGACTATTCTAGACTGTAACGACGTAAATTTTTAAAACAATTTATCATTTTTCAAACATAATAAAACTCATATAATATTCTCAAAATCTCATATATCAATGTCATCACCATAAAACATATCCCAGAATCTCAACACTTAATCTTCTGCCAGTGTGTACAAATCATGCCGGCGCCTTCCCGCGACTCTCGCTGGTACCTGAAACACATATCACATAACACGGTAAGCATAAATGCTTAGTGAGTTCCCCAAAATACCACGTACAACACATATGCCACTCGAGGCTACAGTACGACCCTCCGGTCGATGTGTCTCAGCGGAACCCTCCAGTCCCGTAGCTCTTTGGACGCTCTGGTCCGGTCATATATCGTCGGACCCTTCGGTCCAGTCTGTGTCGTTGGACCCTTCGGTCCGGTCTATATCGTTGGGTCCTCCGACCCGGTCTATATCGTTGGGCCCTCCGGCCCGGTCTGTTCAACACATAGCATACATATAACACAATGCACATAATCTCATATATACACATAGCATACAAGACCCTCCGGTCTACAAATAAATACCACTCTAGGTAATGTATAGTGAGAATACTCACCTCGGGTAACTCTGATAATCTCGCACACGGATATAAGGATCTAGCCCCCGCCTAATCACATAAACAATATCCTCAAATAAATAATGGCTCTCAAAGGCTAGATTAAATCCCTTTCTACAATCCCACAGAAGGGTAAAAGACCATTTTACCCCTCCTTGACCCAAAAATCCAAATGTTGACTAAAACCCTAAAAGTCAACAAAAGTCAACAGGGGGCAGTACGCGGTGCGTACCGGCTCTTGTATGCGGCGCGTACCGGCTCTTGTACGTGGGGCGTACTCCGGCGATCCATAATCGGGGTCTCAAACCCTTACGCGGCGCGTACTGGGATTACGCCCAGCGTAAGTCCCAGTTTCCTACTTTCTTCATTTTTGGTCTGAAAAGATTAAGACCTAGGCTCATAACTCACATCTAAGCTCCCTACTGCCCCTTAATTCATAAAGTCGGAACCTTTAAGCCCTTGCATGGCTGTAAAGGTCACCAATCACTTCAAACATATATCCTCTTTTCCCATTAAGCCCTAATCTCATGCATGACTTAATCTCAACGTCCAAGATTGGATTTTTATGAACCTACAACACATATTACACTGGAATAGGGCAGATCTAAGCTTATGGAGACCCTTTGCTCATAAAGTCTCCACCTTGGGACCAAAAACCCTAAAAATGGGTCCATAAAGCAAAAATCAAAGATGACAAGGAAAGCTTTGAGCTTTTTACCTCTAGGTGAACCTCCAACCTCTATAGAACTCGGATCTAAGCTTGCCCTCTAACTTCTAGCTTCCACCATGGCCTCCTCTTCTTCTTCACCATCACAAAATGACACTTTCAAGCTTAAGAACACACACATAAGCTTATAATGGGTTTTTGCTCTCTTAGGGTTTCACTCTCTGTAATATGGTGGCTGGGGTAAGGACCATATCATTCCTTTTATAGTCCTCAAGTCTCATTTAGGGTTTTGCATCTGAGCCAGTTACGACCAGCGTAACTTTGGTACGCCCAGCGTACCTAATTGAGTCCGCGTCCATAATAAGTGCATGAGTACGCGCAGCGTACTCTTCAGTACGCCCAACGTACACGTTTGCAACACTTTTCACTTAGGGGCTAAACTTGACAGTTTGGTAAATAGAAAGGGTTCAATAGATGTACTTAAATTTTGGGATGTTACATAGACAGTCCTGTGGAACACTAGCAGGCTCGCAACTTGTAGGTGTTGTGGACTTGATGTTCACCGGTGTACTCTGAAAACCCTGGCAGCTATAAATTTAGTGCCTTATATAAATACGATGGTAGCTATGGATTTAGTACTGTGTAGATGAACCTTGGTAAATATGGATTTAGTGCCTGTTGAGAAAACCTTGGTAACTATGGATTTAGTGCCTATTGAGAAAACCCTAGCAACGATGGATTTTGTACCGATTCCTTAGGATAATCCTTAGGAATAAATGAACGAGGAATAGCTGATTCTTAGGGTAAATCTCTAAGAAATAAAAGGAGATAATGGGGGTGGGTAATTGGGTTGATTGTTTGATGATTGAAATTAATGTAATTATTTATTGTGGGTTGAAAACCCTATATGCTCACCAGGCTCCCAAGCATGACCCACTCAGTTTTGTTTGTATTACAGGTAGTGGCGCGAGAGCATAAGTTGGATGAATCATGAAGATATTTTGTTTATAGGCCTGTAGTTTTATATAACTGTTCTAAGGCTTATAATGTGCCGTTTATGCTTTTGGTCTGTATCGGAACATGACATCCCGAGTTTTGTTATATATGAAAATACATTTCTTTAAGAAATGCTTTGATAAATTTTATTTTATCATATTTTGTTTTTGGAACAACATCCGCAACTCTTTTAATCAAAGGATTACTCTGATTTTATTTTAAAAGCATAAATTAAATCGGTCTTTTATGGCTGTGAAAATGGGGATGTCACAGTTGGTATCAGAGCATTAGTTTAAGCGAATTAGGAATTTGTAGGATTTCTAGACTTAAACTTAGAATGCTAAGTGAAGATTGTGAGATGAGTGTCTACCATATTTTAGACACGAGAACTAGTATATTTTAGGAAAGATGCCTAAAATGCTTTTATGTGCTAAATGCTATATGTTTGCCATATATGATATTGTTTGTTCGGATCTATGGTCTGTTGCCGACCAGATCTGGAAAACTTATGTGTTTAGGATTCTAAGCGTATGACTACGGAATTAGAACTAGCATGTAAACGTTTCGAAGAGATATGGATTATTTAAATATCTACCTTGAATGAGGATCTAAAATCGCCTTATTCGGTGTATAGATCAAAAATGGCAAGAACCAGGAGTGGAGCTGGAAACGTGAACGAAAATATGAATCAACCGCATGTGATTGAGCAAGTAGTTGTTGCAGCAGCAGCACCTGAGCTGATGACAATGGTTGGAGTACAATTGATGATTCAAACGATGTTGGATCGTTAGATGGAAGAAACTAGACGTATGTTTCGGCAGAATCGTGAAGAACTTTCAATACAAGTTGAAGAGCCCAAAGTGAATGGAGGGCAGTCAGAAGGAGGAAACTTAAGTGGGATTATTGGTCAAGCCGACCCACCGTTAGTTCGACAGAACAACCAGGATGGAGGAAATGATGGGCGTGGTTGCAACTATAAGGATTTCATGGCATCCAAACCACCGTGTCTATCCGGAAACCCGACACCGGTGGAAGTGATAAACTGGATCTCCGAAATGGAGACAATGTTTGAGAGTTGCGAATGCAGCAACAAACAGAAGACCGCTCTCGCGATCCCTCTGTTAAAGTCTGGAGTGTTGAACTGGTGGAAGCTACTAGCTGGTTCGATGCCCAAGGGAGAAGCTAGCAAGATGTCTTGGGAAGATTTTGTGGTACAACTGAAGATGCAATACTACTCTGAGCAGGATCTTCTGGAAATCAACAATGAGTTCCAGAATCTGAAGAATGGAAGATTGAGCGTCACCGAGTACGCTACTAGTTTTACGGAGAAGATGAAGCTTGTTCCCTACCTAATTCCAACGGAACTTTCCAAGGTGAACAAGTTTTCCAATGGATTACCAGCGGACTTTGGTCCAATGGTCAAGAAAGCAACCACTTTGAAAGCCGCCATCTGGGCAACCAAGAATGTTGAAACCCAAATAAGGGAAAAGGGTCTGGAGAAAGCTGCAGTTGGCGAGAAGAGGAAGCTTGAAGGATCCTCAATACCTGATAATAAGGGAAAGTTCGCAAAGTCTAACCTGGATGACCAAAGGTATGGAGCCAAGTGGTGCGAAAAGTGTAGGAAGAAGCACTTTGGAACATGAAAAGAAGAAGTAACCTGTTACAAATGTGGAAGGATCGGCCACTATTCCACGAATTGTACACAAAATGATAAGGTATGCTACGGATGCGGAGGCAAGGGGCACATGTCTAGAGAGTGCCCAAAGAAAAATGGAGCATCAAGGCTAGAGGCACCGCCAAAGCCAAGGGCATTCTACATGAACCCCATAATCAGTGAACCCCATAATCAGTGTCACAAGGTTGACTGGTGGAGTTGAGGTTATGTCTGATTCACTTGCCATATGACACATTCTTGAATTCCAAAGTTTTACACTTTATAGTTCCAAATCCCTTAGTTATTCCATTGTTGTTGTCTGTGTAAGTCACCATAGGGCCATCGTTTTTAACAAAATTCTCCAGGGGAGACTTAAATCTTGTCATATGCCTAGAACACCCACTATCAAGATACCAAATATGCTCCTGACCCTCTATCAATAAGAGAGAAAATTAGAACACACTGACCCATTGTTCAATGGGTCTTTTCACTGAGGATTTAACATTAAAAATATTATAACAAGTAACTGGGAGACAATTTAAGGAGTTATTATTTTTAATCCATTTATTATTTCTTATGAAAATATTTTCATCTCTTTTAATGTTTTCTCCAAATGTACAGTCACTAATTTTATGAGATGTATCTCCACAATGATAGCAAACTTTTACACTATAATTTTTATTTGTATTACATATGTTGGGATTTCTCAAAAAATTTGGTTTCTAGGGAGTTGAATTTTTTTTCATGTATCTTATGAACTTTTGAAAAACCATTACAAACAAAGGATCTATCAGTGTGACAGAATGTGGAGGCAAATGATTGACACGCTGATGTGCACAAAGATTCATTAGTGTCAGAAAAAATAAAGTTATCAGTGTCAAAAGAAATAGATTCATCAGTGTCACATTTCATAACAGTACAATTTGGATGTACGCTAAGTATTTCAAGTGTGGAGTGAAATTCACAATTGATATAGGAAATTAAGATACATGTTAGCAGTAGGAGTTGGAATATCAAAAGCAGGATTTCTAAGAGTAGGATCGAAGGCCGTTAAGCAGGTTGTACATACAGTGACACCATCAGGTTTCGTTATGAAGTGTTTATCTATGACAGTTTGATTTATGTATGCATTACTAACAAACCTAGATTTAAAATCATCTTCAAGATGACTAAGTGTAGAAAAATTAGGTTCAATTTCAATTTTTTTTATAAAATCCTACGCCCTCGTCTCTATTTCCACCAAGGATTTTCTTACACTGATCATGTATTTGGGCATCAATTATTTTATTTAGCTTATGATGAGAGTGTGCCCAATTATTAAATATACCTTGTAGTTTTTCCATGTAATTCAACGTTATTTTTTGTGTGGGAAGGTCAATATTTGTTAGAGATAGATTCGTGACATTGATGTTTGTTTGAGAAAGAATTTTCTAAGTGTCTATCAATTTATTTGTCAGTGTTTCTATTTCAAGCCTAAGAGATTGCTTTTTCTTGATTACCATTTAAAAGTTGAAGACACAAGTAATCAAACATAATGCATTTTTCGTTATCAAAATTGTTGACAAATTTTTTACTTGATAAAAAGATGTTGAGTCCTAGTCCAACATTTCTGAATCTTTAGTAGCTTTAACTAGATCAGCTTCAAAAGTGCTTAAGCCGTTGATTCCTTCATTAGTGACAAGCACATCAGTGCTTGATATCAAGCACTTGTCTTTTCCTTCATCTTCATCGGATGGTTCTTCGTAATCTACCCATCTTTCCACTTCTGCTACCAAAACTTTCACATAAACGTTTTGCCTATCAAATATGCAAAAAGCTTCTTATATATCTTCTCGTAATCTTCGTTCATGTCCACCTTCTTGGACATGTTCTCCCTGGCGAAGTGATCAGTGCCTCCACAATTGAAGCACTTTAGTCCTTCCTTCTTCTCATCAGCAATATTCCTACCAATATCATATCCCTTAGACGTTGATGAGTTAGAATTTGGTGGAAATCTTCTGGGTCCAGAAGGTTTCTTGTCACTTCGGCTAGTGTAACACTTGACTATCAAGGCTTCATCTTCAGATTCATCAGAGAAGTTGATGTCACTATTTGGGGTGTCTCGCGTAATTTCCTTGCGCAAAATCTTTTTTTATTCATGATTACGAAGATTACCAAATAATGATGACAGATCCATGGTTGCGATTTTCTCACTATTCTTTATAACATCAACGTGATGTTCCCAACTATCATTCAGTGAGTCAAGAAACTTGAGAACCAAGGAGTTTCTTATTTTGTTCATGTTGAGACGACGCATATCATTCACTAAGAAATTAAAGCGATTGAAGACTTGAGTAAGAGGTTCGTTTTTCTACTAGAAAAAGTGCTTGTACCGTCCATTTAGACTGCTCTTTTTGACAACCTTAACTTTATCTATTCCTTTATAAGCAACGGTCAGCGCATCCATCATCTCCTTGGCAGATCTGCAATTTTGAACAAAATGGTTTATGCCATAGGGAGGAGTGTTTCCTATATCTGCACGAACTTCGACATCAAAAGAAACTAGACGCTTCTCGTCTTCAGTGAACTCATGAGCAATTTTTTCGATCTCATCATTTTCCTTAACGTTATCCTTCATGGGTTGATACATAGGAACATGAAGACCATGCTTATGATATCCAACATGGAATAGTCCATGGTTTCGAGGACCATCATGGATTTTGACTTCCACACGGTGAAGTTATTCTCATCAAACTGTGGAATTTTATGAACATAAGTGGTTTTAGAGTGATTGGATAAAGAAGACGAAGACATGTTTAATTGATATCACTGACCTGCTTTGATATCTATAGTTTGTATGAATCGAGTGTTAATAACAAAATCAGAGTACAAAATCAATTAAGAACAAAGATGTAAATATAATCCGTTTGGCTATTTGATTATATTTATATGAGTACAAGAGTTCTAAAAGAGTAAACTGCTCTCGTTCTCCCAAGAATACAAAAGTTACTCTCACCCTTATACCTACCCCCTATTTATGGGGACATACAGACGCATACAAAAATCATAAGGACAAGACATGATAGTTTCGAACACTAAACAATGACTTATGTAATACATACATTCAAAATACAATACACAGACTTCGAATCTAAATAGGCCTAACTGTACTTCGACACCTCACAACATAATTTAGACCCTACAATCACCCCTTTATGAGAAGTTTCGAATCTAATTCATTAACATCTTCGCGGCCTAGTGAAGTACTCTGCGAATCTCCGTATACAAGACGATCGTCTTTCAGATATCAGCTCTATCTCCCGTTGTATTCCTCTTGAAATTATTAAGACGAATAAGAAGACTTGTATACTGAGAGTCCGTGTACCTCTCCACATCACAAACTTGGAATAGAAACTTGGTCATATTGTTTTGTTTGTTCTTTCCATAAAAAAAACCTAGAGGTTTTTGAACAATCTCTCCATCTTTGTAGTTCTTGAGACTACTTGGTCCTTTCAGCAACGACAAAGGCACTCTCACTATTCTATTCATGGCCAATGCAAGCTCGACATCTGTCAAAGATAAACAATCATAGTAATTGTCTATGAACAGTTTGATATGTGCAAAACCTATCTAGAAATCTTCTTTGTTGTTAATTTGAAATTTTGACACATCGACAGAGCTTAATATTTTTGCCACATTGATGAGATCATTGAGGTTCATAAGAGGAAAGTCTGCCACCGTGAAGTCACAACCAACATTGTTTGCTCTGACTACATGGCATCGAAAGTCCTATAACAAGCCTTCGAACAGAGTATCTTTGGATATATTCAACACCTTGACAACTTTGACCAAAGACCATAGTTCCTTTTCCTTCTTTCCTAGAACATCATGAAACCTCAATTTCAAATGCTTATAATCATCTTTATCATCAAACTTATCAACCAATTTGATTACTTTTGTTTAAACCAGGAGGATCACCTTCCTTTTTCGCAGTATGTTATTTATCTGTTTTTGTTTCTTGATTTCCTTCTCCAAAGCTTTCTTCTTTTCTTCTTCTGAAGGATTGATCTTGATACCTTTCCCTTTATTTTCTTTTTCTTCTTTCGAAGGTGGTGGCTTTGAACTTGAACCCGATCCCCCTACACTTTGTCCTATGACAATGCCTTTAGTTAGTGGTCTCGTAGTTGTTGTAGTCGAAGTAGTTGTTAATGAAATAGGAATTGATGTTGGAATTTGCATCGACATCACCTTCCCCACAACCTTTCCTGGATCTAAATCCTTTGAAGTGCCAACTACCTTATCTCCCCCTTGCACCACTTGTGTCACAGGTGGGGCACTTGTTGGCATGAGATGAACTAAGTTGAGAAGAGGACCAAGTTCTGCTTTTGGATTCAATTCAAGAAAAGAAATCATCTTCGAAATCGAATCTTGAGAAACAGTAGTTTGTTTAGACAAATCAAGCTTTGACAAGGATTCCTTTAGACTTCCTAGAAATTCCTCCAGCTTGGTAAACACTTTTGAATCAGACTATGTCTTGGCATCGAACTGAGTAGAAATTGAAGTATAAGACTCCACAATCTTCGTAACAGTCGCAACAATAAAATCAATCTTTGTATGAAGAGTTGAATAATGTTGATCAAGCTTGGCAACCTCCTTTGTCATTTCAGACTTGAGCTCTGCCACTTTGAGATTGACAGACTCCTGCACCTTCTTCACTTCTTCGAAAAAAAGAATATGGCGTTCTTTGGCTACATCTCGAAGATTCTTGACCTCATACTCAAAATTTTGAATATGAAGCTTCAAATGATCTTCATGTTGTCTTTCAATCTTTTCCATGGCCAACTTTAATCGATGCTCTTGTGACTTAAGCATGACATCAACCTCTATCCCAGAAACAGAATTATGACTCCCTGTGTCTGCCTGAATTTGTGGAAATGAATTCAGTTTATGATTAAGAATTTTGAATTGCTTCCCTAACGTAAACATATGATCAGGAGTGTTATCTTCTTATGGGTTAAATTGAATCTCAGAAAACGACACCATCACATCATCATCATCTTGACCTTCTTCATGAACAAACTTTTCGCCCTCAGTAGACTGGGATGAGAAAAGGGAAGTAATGGGTTGATGCATGATGTTGGAAAAAGTTAGTGATATGGTAGAAGTAGGTAAGGTAGATGGAATTGGGGAAATGAACGATGGTAAAGAAGTTGAAGTGTCGTTAAGGGTAGTCCTGATGGTAGAAGGTAAAATGAATGTGGTAGGAATAGATGAAGTTTTGACAGAAGTAGTACCTTGAGCTTCGGAATTCATCAACCCTTCACCCCTGTTGACAATTGTGTCTATATTAGATATTTCCATAGTGATGGCTGAGGTTCGAACCTCCTTTGAAACAGATTCAGCCATCGAGACCTCGGGTGGTATGACCATTATCTTCTCAGGGATGGTAGTTGATTTAGGATCACACAAATTAGTGGTTGTGTCCGTATTAGATACTTTGACATAGCCACTAAGACTTACAGTCTCCTCGAAATTTGACTTACCTGGAGAGTCCCTTTGCGGTGTCGCGAAGCCAATTTCTTCATTTCGAATGGGAGATTGATCACTTCCACTTTCGAAATCTGTTTCCATAATAACCTCATCAAGAGGATCTTCCAACTACTTCTTCTGATTCTTAATCTTTTTCACCATTGCATGTACTTTGCGTTTCTTCGAAGCTGGTGAAACGGGAGCTGGAACCTCATGAATTATCACACCCCTTCGATTAAGCTGGGGTTTGTGAATTTTCTTGATCTTTGAAATAGAACCTTCCTTTGGTGAAGAGAAAGGCTCAACAGGAACTTCTTCAATAATTAGACGTTCTGGAGAATGAAGAGGTCGATGGGCTGGCTTCTTTGTTCGTTTAAGAACACCTGCTTTCAAAGGAACAACTTCCTCTTGAACTTCTGTGGCAACAGGTTCATGAACTGGTTTGAATCTCCTACTCGACTTGTACAGGAACAGACTTAGGTTGTTCAGACTTCTTAGATTTATTAGAAATTTTACCAATCTTCGAAGTACCTTCTGCCCCCTTTGGTAACGGAACCCCTACTTGTTCATTAGGGTTTATTGTAGTCAAATAAGTAACAAGAACAGGATTAGCCGGATCCACCTTTCGTAACAAGGCATCTGGAATATCACTGATCGTCTTCAACACTTTTCGGATGTTGATAGATTGTAAACTCCGCCTTTGGAACATCATATGGAACCATAATACATTTTTTCTCATACACTGCTTGCAAAATCAAGCTCCAATACCTGGTGCAGGAGACACCATTCGTAACATAGGTGTGAGAAATACTTGTTCCAAACTCCTCCCATAATTGAGTGACATAATACACAGTAAGATCATAGTATATCCCTGCAACCATGGCATATACTTCCAATTTCTCTTTTTCTAGATCAGTGCTACACCCTGTTAGACACCGTAGAAAAATCCCAAACAAGAAGTTCCAGATACAAGGTAATGCAGCCTTTCAAAATTGGCTGAGTCCAGGGAGTGGAGGTTGTTGACCCATCTCAGAGAGCATATGAACCACCTGTTTATTGGTAACCTCATAAATCGGACATGTATTTGGAAGCTTCAAGATTTGTGCAAGCTGCTTCTTCGTGAGTTTGTGCTTCTTATCATTCGCTAGTTGAAACATCACCACCTTAGATGTTTTGTTAAAAACTGTTGTAGAACCAACCAATGATAACCAAGTCATGGGCACAGAGAAAGAAGCAGACATAACCGTTGAAAGAACTGAATGATTGAGGGCAACAATCAAGATCTTCAATTCTTCTAGATACTTCAAGACATCAGGTTGAAAACGATAGTTTGAACTTTGAATCATCAACAGTGGTTGATATGTTGCTTCTTCAGCGGTGTTTGATGGATCAACATGGCCAGTTGGTGCCGCCATTGTTAGGGTTTTGAAGAAGAGATGATTACCGTGAAGAAAATATTTGGGGAAAATTAGACCGGATTGTGTAAAGTCTTTAAATTTGACCACCAAAATCCTTTTATAACCCACGAAAATTTTGAATTTGAATCATCTACCAATAAAGAACTGCCACATATAGTCTTGAAAAGTGGGTCAGTTTCCAGAAAAGTCGCCACGTCTGAAAAAGTGATGAGCACTTTTCCCTTTAAAACCATGAAGGAACTAAACTGTCACATCTGCCTGATGTTACGTTTTCCCCAAGAGGATAAGAATCGTCACTTGACCTTCGTTATGAAAATGAAAAGCTTTGTCACCAAGATAACACTTTAAGCTTCATTTCGAGGCAGGGCTCATTCGCTTTTGGGATGAGAAACAAAATCATAGCCAGAATTGCAAAATCCAGGTTTGAGTTGGTATTACCCAATACCTCTAGGATTTCTGTGCAAAAGTGTGACAAAGAAATAGCGGGAACCAAATAAAAAAATGTGTGTATAGTGACATTAAATATACATTCGATGTAAAGCAGATATATATCGGGTAAAGATCACTTCATTCGACATCAAGAGAGATATTGAACTGCTTGTGTGGTATCCCGTGAAGTACAATCGAATACTCGTGAATGAGTATCGACGGGCTTCTTTTTACTTAGTCTTCGAAGGTAGGCTCAAGTTTGTTCAAAACCACAACTTAACATAAGTGTGAGAAAAATAAACTAAATTAGTTGTATGACCAGTGTAGTCAGGAACAAGTAAGGTGGAAAATATTTCGAAGTGATGAAGATTCGAAAAGATATTCAAATTGAAACCATATTCCAAGAAAAATAAAAATTGGATCTTGTTAGGCAAAAATATCTTGGTGAAAGAATAATTTATCAAGACCACGCAAAACGAAAGGAATATGATTTTGACTATCGAATGGTGGTACAGAAACAAATGTTTCATTAAAATCTTGAACATAGTTCACTGTCAATTCCTTGTAAGTTGGGAATGTTAGGGTTCACCATCATCACAGAAACATGAATCAGGATCATGAACATATACGTGTGCAATATCTACATTCTGATTGGTTTCTACCAGAGATGTCGAGGATATGCAAGTGAAGTGTGTGAATTGCGAAGAACAAAGTTGGTGAAAAAGATTGTTTAAGAAAACATTGTGTACCTCTGTGAGTGATATGGACATAGCCAAAATCTCTTAACTCAAAATCAGAAGAGAAAGATAGCTCGTCGACTAATGCGAATATAGCCTAATTGGGAAGGAACCCTCGGAATGAGTGATCCATTAAGTCTTTGAAACACATTGAGTCTTTGAGGCTTATAGTCAACATATAACAACATGCTTCTAGGGACACCTAAATAGTGAAAAGATTCGAAATTGTACCTGGCCCTCTGTTACGAAGCAATGTCCACCATAATATGTTGATTGATATATACACTGAAAAATGTTAAACACACAAAGCAACAACAAAACAACATAAAATATTTTTAAATTTTTGTGTTTGAAATAAAAAGACAAAAATAAGAAAATCTTTTTGGAAATTTTGTTTTTGAAATTTAAAGAAAAAATTAAGAAAATCTTTTTGGAGTTTTTGTGTTTTTGAAATGGAAAAAACAAAAATAATAAAATCTTTTTGGTATTTTTGTTTTATAAAAAACTAAATTAAAAACAGTAAAATGTTACCACACATTCGAAGTAAGTAGTATCGACTTCCCGACAGTGTACTTCGAACAACAAATCTTCTCAGACGATGAAGTGGGAATTGAACCAGTCAGAGACATTTCGAATTCAAATGGGGTCAAACGCTGAATGGTGAACAATAATTTCTGAACCAGTCATCAGAATATCGACTCCTGGTTGTTTCACAATGAGGACAAACTTTTAACAACACTTGCATCGAGCATTCTTAAACCTGACAAGAACCTTGTAAAACATTTCTCATCCAAAGGCTTTGTAAAATGTTAGCAATTTGATCCGTCGTCTTAACAAAATGAACCTCGATATTTCCATCCTCGACATGATCCTTGATGAAATGATCTCGGAGTGCTCTGTGCTTTGTCTTCGAATGTTGCACCGAATTATGGCAGATGTGTATTGCACTTTGTGAATCACAATACAAAGGTATATTTTTCATGTTGATTGCATAATCACGAAGTTGACTTTGAATCCATATGACTAGATAAGTGCAAGCTGCAACAACAACATATTATGCTTCTGCTGTGGAAATCGAAACACAAGTTTGTTTCTTCGATTGTCGGCTGACACGCTTCCCGTCCAAAAGTTGACATCCACCAGTAGTGCTTTTTCTGTCTAGTTGACATCCACCAAGATATGTATCTGAAAACAACTGGATGCAGAAACCAGTCTTTGAAGGGTACCACAAGCCCAACGACACAGTTCCTTTGAGATATCAAAAGATATTCTTCACAGGTGTTAGATGGGGTTCTCTAGGATTCGACTGATACCTGACACAGTTGCAAACAACAAACATACTATCAGGTCTACTAGCAGTTAAGTATTGTAACGACCCAATCATGCTCCTATACAATGTGAGATCGACAACAAGCTTATCCAATGAAGGTCCTAAGCGTGTGTTGACTGTCATTGGTACTTTCAATTTCAAACTATTCGTCATGCCAAATTTCTCAAGCAAGTTATGAGAGTACTTCTCTTGATTGATGAAAATTCTATCCCTGCTTTGACGTATATTCAGTCCTAGAAAATTATTGATCTTACCCATCATACTCATCTCGAATTGGCTTTTCATCATATTCTCAAATTCTCTAGACAATGAAGGGTTAGTTGAGCCAAAAATAATATCATCTAAGTAAAGAACTAGCATTAAATGACCCCCTACTTTCTTTCAAAATAGAGTAGGATCAATGGATCCTTGTTTAAATTTATAGAGTTTCAAGAAATTGGTAAGAGTTGCATACCATGCTCGAGGTGTTTTTTTAAGCCATAAACAGCTTTCTCAAGAATATAACAATGATCAGGGAATTTATCATTTACAAAACCTGGTGGTTGTTCAACATACACAGTTTCTTCTAATATGCTATTTACAAAAGCGCACTTGACATCTATTTTATAAACATCGAAGTCCCTGTGTTCTGTATAATCAAGAAATATTGGAACAGCCTCGAGTCTCGCGACATGGGAAAAGGTTTCATCATAGTCAATACCTTCTTGTTGAGAATATCCCTTAACAACCAATCTTGCTTTGTTTCGAACAACCTTACCTTCTATGTCAGTTTTATTTTTAAAAATCCATTTTAAGCCTATGACCGAAATATCATCACGTTTTGGAACTAGTCACCAAACCTTTTCTTTCGAATTTAGCAAGTTTAGATTGCATGGAAACAATCCAATCATGATCTTCCAAAGCAACCTTAACTATTTTAGGTTCTATTTTTGAAATAAAAACAATAAACATGCAATATTCTTGGTGCACATTCAGTACCTCATTTTTAGCACGAAGTTGAGCCCTTTTCAAAACTCCAGCTTGAGGATCACCAAGAACTCGTTCTCTAGGATGATTTTGTGTCAATCTGTCTAGTGGTGGATATGCAGGATCAAAATCCAAAGGTTCCTTCATGAGCTTTGGACTAAAATTTCGAAAGGTTATCTCTGAGATTCATTATGAAGCACCTGCAACCAAAAACATGAAAAAATTTCACATTTGGTTTTGATTGTTGATGATTTCATATGGGTGATGTTAAAATAAAAATGAATGAATGATCGATTTTGAGTGAAACACGTTGCCGAGACTGCTTCTACCCAGAGATATTGAGGCAAATTCACATAGGTTAGCATTTTCCTTGCTGCTTCGCATAAAGATCTATTTCTCCTTTCGACAACACCATTTTGCTATGGGTGTATGGAGAGGAAAAATTATGTGTACTTATTTCTACCAAAAATGAATCAAGAACTTGATTCTTGAATTCTGAGCCATTATCGCTTTTGATCTTTCAAACTTTCTTTCTTAGACTAAGCTTAATGTTCTTGATAAAATCAATCATCACTTGGGTAGTTTCAGAATTCTAACGAAGAAACAAAACCCAAATGAACCTTGAAAAATCATCAACAATGACCAATATGTACATCTTCTTGTTGAGAGTCTCAACAGTCGAAGGTCCACAAAGGTGAATGCGAAGAAGTTCCAGTGGTTCGATGATCTTGGAGTCGATGACTATAGGATGACCTTGACGGTGTTGCTTTCCCTGTTCACAAGCTGCAAATAACGAATCGTTATCAAGTTTTAAAACATGAAGGTCACGTACAAGATCATGTAAAAACAATTTGTTAAGATTTTTGAAGTTCAGATGGGAGAGTCTTCGATGTCACAGCCAGCTAAGATCAGAAGATGCCTTCGAAAGTAAGAAGACGGAAGGAACACCAACAATTGGTTTGATGTCGAGTGTGAACATATCACCTTTCCATTTAGATTTTAGCAAGACCTCTTTTGTTTCTTTGTTTGAAATGACACTACCTTGATCATCGAAGACAACTTGATTATCAGTGCCCACAACAAGTTGTGAAACACTTATCAAGTTGTGTTGAAGACCTTCGACGTATGCCACCCGGTTGACCGTAAACTTTCCATTCGTAACCTTCCCATAGCCTTTAACCTTACATTTTTTGTTATTTCCGAACTTCACAACTCCAGAATTTTCCAAACTTCTAAAATCTCATAGATTTTCCTTCCGTCCTGTCATGTGACGGGAGCAACCACTGTTGATATACCAGTGTTCATCGTATTTCTCGTCACACAAAACCTGTAATCAATTAAAAAATTTAGGTCCCTAAGGCTTTTTGGGTCCTTAGTTATTAGAGTGAAATCCATTGTTAAAAGAAGATCCTAAAACCCAACTTCAAATCAAGTGTTAATAACAAAATCAAAGTACATAATCAATTAAGAACAAAGCTGTAAATATAATCTGATTGGCTCTTTGATTATATCTATATGAGTACAAGAGTTCTGAAAGAGTAAAGTGCTCTTATTCTCACAAGAATACAAATTTACTCTCCCTTTGTTATGACATTCTCTTCATGGGGTTGAATGTTGAATGATGTATCAGAACTCAATGTTTTCCTGAGAACACAACACAGAAGAATCGTTAAAGGACGTCCGAGTGTTCTCCCGGGACGTCGCTCCGTAGATCAAGTTAATTTTCTGAGAGAGAGAGAGAGAGAGAGAGAGAGAGAGTTTTAGGGTAAATTCTGTGAGGAAGGAGATGGATCCCTTCCTTCATCCGGAAGAGATCCTTTTATACCTGTTACTAACAGATCGTGGGGACCTTGTCCAGTGAGTGTGACACGTGGCCTCCTCTTACTAGGAGTATTATGCCCACGCTAACTAACTGCCAGGTGATGTCAATTCTGGGTGTCACCTAAGATTTTTGTCATGTCCTGATTGGACGTAAGTGAATGAGAAGATCATGTGGAATATTCTTTCCTCGTTGAGGGAAGTGAGCTGTCACCTCAGTGCTGGATCACTTAGGCCAAGACCGGCTCTTAGCCAAGGTTCTGGCGTGATAACACCTGGGTTATGTTTTCCGTTATATTTAAAGTGGCCATACAAGGTAACGTTAACAAGTCCCTTAGACCAGTAGGCTTTTGCATTAATGACGTAGCAGAGTCATTCTGGTCTACTCACAGACACGTGGTGGGCTGCTACTGGTAGCTTATGCGGTTGTCAGAGCGAAATCGCCGTTCTTCGGCAGTTTCATCATGAAAACGGTTTGCTACCCCTTTAGTGCCATTTAAACCTCTGTCCATCATGGCGTTCCCTCCTTACTTTTTGCCTTTCTTTCTTTGTCTTCTTACCTTTAAGAATCCTTTCGACTTTTTCTTTACATTCTTCCATGGCTACTGCACGTTCTTTGGGAAGAGATCTTACCGCCGAGGAGTGGGAATCTTTTTAGTTCCGATTCGGGTTTGTTCCCGAACACGGAGTACAAATCCCCCTTCCCGATGCATTGATTTACATTCCTCCCGAGGGAAAAGTCGACATTTTGATCGCCTTATTCAAAGCAGGTCTACGTTTGCCTACTATAGACTTCTTCAATCTGATTATCCGGGAATATGGGTTTTCCGTGAGAGAGCTGACCCCAATTGCTATAAATAAGATAGTGGGTTTTAAACTCCTCTGTCGTGCCCTAGGGCATCAACCAACTATTCCGACATTCAAGTATTTCTTTAACACTTCTACCCAGTCTGGGATTCAGACCCTTTCTCATCGGCGGGGAGTCCCTACCGTCATCTACGACAAAAAGTCCAAGAAGAACTGGCAGGAGAAATTTTTTTGGGTGAACAACGACCTTGTGGTGCTTAGCTACCCAAGGACTAAGGTGTATTTAGACCATGCTCCAACGCTTTTTGGTGCTGACAAAGAACTGGCTGATGCCCTGGAAAAGATCAGCATCAACGGCGAGGACTGGCTCGACTGCTTCTTGGTTGCCGGTGGGATGAGTGCCGCTTGGAGGGCTCGAAGGAAAATGCCCGAGTTTTTCGTTGAGAAGGAAGGTATAATTCTTCTTTGTTTTCTCTTGTCGTACCCCCCTTTTTGCTTTACTCGGTGTAACCCTTGAAAATGGATAACTTTATTAGCCATTGTTTTCTTTGCTTTGTTACCAGGTGTGGAGGAGGTTATATCCTTGGAGAAAGCTCTTCAAGGTCTATTCGACGGTGAACTTCAGTGTCGCGACATCGACCTTGTAGAGACTCTTCCACCCCCTGTTTCTGGTCAAGAAATCGGGGCTACTGTTGGCTCAGAAGGTGCTATTAGTGTCGCCGAGTATCTAGATCTACAGGACGTTATTGTTACTGGCACTTCTCAGAAGAATCCTGCCCCTTCCGGGTCCCCAAGGAGTCTCTGCCATGTCAAGAGGTGCTTTGCTTTCTTGGAAGCCTCTTCCGGTGGTCATGCTGAGATGGTTAGTGTCGAGCCCCCTCTTCACAAGAAATGTAATATGAGTTTCTTGCTAGAGGGTTCCAAGAGTTCCACCCGTGCCCCCAATGAAAGTCCTCCGAAACTGCTAGAGGGGGCACACAACAGGGAAACTGAACCGCCCAGTCATACAGAGGAAGAAAACATCAACATGATCAGCCCTAATCCTACTGTTAGAGGAGCTGAGGCGAAGACTGGGTCTTCTTTTTCCCAAGGTCTTGTATCAACTGCTTCTAGAAAAAACAGGATCTGTTCCCCTTGCTGTTGGGTCTCATTTAAGTGCCTATAATCCATCATAGAGGCTAACTCCCCAAGACCTCGTTTCTGAGCACGACACTACTCTTGAGTGGTGTCGACATGCTTTTCCACCTGCTACAACTGAGGCTTTGGATGTCCTGACTGATAAGCATATGGCCGACGGCCTTCGCTATTCCGCCGCCCAAGTGTCATCTTACCTAGTTTCGGCTGCTGAACGTATCTCCAATATAGATACCATCTAGTCTCATTCGGACAGGATGAGCATCGAATGTGCAGAGCTAAAAACCCAGGTGGAAAAGATGGAATCCGACAAGCGCAACTGGGAAGCCAAGCAGGAGGTGGTGTTGCTCGAGAAGGCAAACTTGAAAGAGAAAGTGGCGAAGCTAGAGGAAGAAGTGAGGCGCTTGAATGATCGCGTGGGAGCCTAGAGTTTGGAGAATCCTAGCCTGAGCGAGCGAACGGCAGAGCTGGAGGTTGATCTGGTTGGGGAGAACGCTGCAAAAGGAGTGTTGGAGAAGGATATTTCTTGGATCCTTAGTGAAGGGCTCATCCGAGTGGTGGACAGGGTGATTGAGAGCCTTCAATTTCTCCAAGGTTTGGTTCATGTGCAGGCGGCTTGCGTCGCGGTAGGTGTGGAACAGGGAAGAAAAGCTGTAAGAGAGTTGGTGGTTGCTGGGGAGTTTGACACAGAGGCCGAGGTGGACGTGGCCACCAAGACCCAAGATATGGGAGATGCCATGGCAACTTTACTGAAACGGATTTTGCTGGTTATCTCCCCCTGGGAAGTCTAGACATAGTCGGGCTCCGTGATCTTTGTCAAGACGCTCAGAGCAATGGGTTGTGCCCTAGCCCAAGCTCTTAACCTGGTGATGGTAACACCCCTGCCCATAAGTAGCGATGCTTTCCTGGTTTGTTTTGATGTAACTCATGTGAACAATATTTTCTATGTCTTTCTTTGTATTTTTTGCCTTTGATGCCCTTAGTGGCAGCCTTAAAGTCCGGGAGTCAGGCGGTTTGACAATGTTCACTTTTAATTGTTGGGTATGAATGTTTCTCACTACCGCATATATTCTTTTGTTTTGTTGCTTTGTGTATGGTTTATGTTCGCCATCACATAGTATTTATGCAGGGTTTGCATATGTCCCTGGTTTGAGTTCTTTTATTTGTGAACTTCTGGTGCTTTTCTAATGCTGGTCTTTGAGAAATTTGTTCTAATTTGCTGCTTAAAGACCCTAGGCGTAGCCAAGATCGTCATCTTGAGGCTCACCCGGTTATGCTTTTGTCATTAGTGGAAGGTTATGACTCTTCTACACTTATGTGACATGTTCTTTTGTATGTTTGTTATTTGCTATAACATAATCGAAGAACATGTTTTGGGGGAAAGGTTATGAACCTTTTTTATACAAACCCCCTAGCTGCCTCCTTGTATCGATTTCACTCGTGTGACGTTGGATGATCAGTCCTTGTTGTCACATGGTAAACGTACACAACCTCTTTATTTTACTTTTCAAGCTTGAAAATAAGGAGCATCTGAATTGCTATCTCCCTTTTTTCTAGTTTTTTTGTTAGAGTGTTATAAGATTGAAGATGGTATAGTAATTTTTGCAGATTACATTTACATGTCAAAAACTAATACACAATGCCTTTGCTAGCATTGAATCTATCTTTAACACTCGTATAAATGATGCAGGCTCTGCGCATTCCAAGTTCTTGGAATGACACGCCCGTCCTGAGCTTCTAGGACATAAGCGCCATTCTTATGGGCTTCCACAATTTTGTATGGTCCTTCCTAAGTAACACTGAGTTTCCCCAATGGCTCGACATGACTAGAATGATTTTTCCTCAGCATCCATTCTCCAACTTAAAAATTCTTCACCCGGACTTGGCAGTTGTAATAGTTCTCGGTGTGCAATTTATACAGTGCTTGGCGCATCTGTGCAACCTCACGTTTTTCATCGAGCATGTCCAAGTCCAGGCCTCGCCCTTCTTCATTGGCTGTTTCCTCGAAACTCTCTGTTTGTAATGAGCCGGTCACTATCTCCAGTGGGAGGACTGCCTCCGTCCCTTGACGTTTCTCCCGTGCTTGATCTTGCTATGGTACGATATGACCACAGCACTGTCGGGAGTTCATCCACCCAGGCAGAATTTGATCTGATTAACCTTTTCTTCAAACCATTAACTACGGTTTTGTTTGATATCTCAGTTTGTCCGTTGGCTTGAGGGTGCGCCACTGACGTGAACCGTCGGTGGATTTTCTTGTCTTCGCACCACTCCTTGAAGGGGCTTCCTTCAAATTGTGTGTTGTTATCGCTTATGAAGATTCTGGGAGTGTCGAAACGAGCTAAGATATTCTTGGTCATGAAATTTATCATTTGCTTGCATGTGACGGTGGCCAGTGGTTCTGCCTCTATCCATTAAATAAAATAATCCACGACCACTAACAAATTTCACACCCCCTGGCGTTGGTGGGAATAGTCCCACTATGTCAATCCCCCATTGGTGGAAAGGCCAGGGGCTAGTGATGCTAGTCAACGGCATGGCCGGCTGATTTTGGAAAGGTGCAAATGCAAGGCTATCTTTGCACTTCTTGGTTAGTGTTGTTGCGTCGTTATACACGTTTGACTAATATACTCCCAGACGGAGTATTTTACCCGTGAGTACTCGAGCACCTTCGTGTGCCACCGCATCTCCGGAATGACTCTCTTCTTGGAATGTTTGTCCCTCTACCTTAGAGATTCATTTTAGCCATGGGTTTAAATACCCTCTTCGGTACAGTTGTTTTTCCCTGATTGCGAAACGCGACGCCCCGATCTTGACTTTTCTTGCCTCCTCAGGGTCATCCAGGAGGACATCATGGCGCAAGTAATCGACCTAAGGTTTGATTCATTATGGAGCACTTGAGATTGTATTAACCTTTTGGTTATCAATACTTCTCTCCGGGAGTACTTCGACTAGCACTTTCTTTGTTAAGTGATCATAGGAAGTGGAGGCTAGCTTGCTAAGAGCATCTACCCTCGCGTTCTTTCCCCGGGAGATTTGTTTTATTGAGAAACTTCTAAATGTGCTGGTCAATCTGCGGAGGGCATCTAGTTATTTTTGCATTATTGAATCTTTTGCATCATATGTTTCATTGATCTGGTTTCTGATAAGTAATGAATCAACAGGAGCTGCTAATTGCTTCACACCAACCTCATTTGCCAACCTTAGGCCTGCTAGGAGTGCTTCGTACTCTGCTTCGTTATTGGATACGTGGAACTCGAATCGCAGTGCATAAGTGATCTCTTAGCCCTTGGGGCTTTGAAGGATCATGCCTGCGCCTGATCCTTCCTTACTTGTCGCACCATCGATGTATAACGTCTAGAGTTCTTTACCGACTTCAGGTTCCAGAGGGTCGACAGAGATTCTCGTCGGCACTCCCTTGATAGTGTCTGGGATTTTAACTAGGAAATCCGAGAGGGTCCGAGATTTGAGGCTAGTCCAGGGGTGATAATTGATATTGAGCTCGCCTAATTATATGGCCCACTTAGCCAGGAACCTGGACTTTTTCGGCCTTAGCAGAACTTGCTTTATCGGATAGCTGGTTAGGACATTCACCTTATGAGCTTGAAAATACCTCTGTAGCCGCCTAGCAACATATACCAAGGCAAGAACCAGTTTTTCTAAGGCCGAGTAATTGAGCTCTGGACCTACTCACAAAGTGGATAGGTAGCTGCTTGCCTTCCCTCTCCACAGCCAACACAAAGGAGATGGTTTCATCCAAAGCGGCTAAATACATCTGTTGTGTCTCCCCTGGTAATGGACAAGTGAGAGCCGGTAGTTGATGTATGGCGTCTTTCAGGCGCTGCAATGCTTCATCTGGTTTTTCCGTCCATTTGAACTGCTTTTTATCTAAGCACCCGTTGAGAGTTTGGTACAGAGGAAGCGCATTTTCCGCCGATTTGGCGATGAATCTTCCCAATGTGGTCATCCCACCGTTGATCTCTTGTACCCCCTTGAGATTGTGAAGAGTTTTTGACTCAAGGAACTCTTGGATCTTTGTGGGATTGGGCAGAATCCCTTCCTTGGATATCTGATACCCAAGGAATTGCCCTTCCTCTACTCCAAAAGTACACTTAGATGGGTTTAACTTCATCTGCACTTTAGCTAGTGTTTTGAAAGTTTCTTCCACATTGTGGAACAATGTTTCTTCATTGCGACTCTTAACTACCATGTGATCGACATAGACTTCAATATTCCTGCCAATTTGGTCGGCGAATATCTTGTCCATTAGCCTCTGATATGTAGCACCCGCATTTTTTAGACCAAACGACATTTCTGGTAGCAGAAAATGCCCTTCTCAGTGTGAAAAGCAGTTTTCGCCTCGTCCTCTCGTTTCATCTGTACCTGATGGTACCTTCTACGCATCAAGGAAACATTTAAGCTGAAAACCTTCAAGTGATTGGACTTTCTGATCAATCTCCGGGAAAGGATAACAATCCTTTGGACAAGAGTTATTAAGATTTGAGTAATCAATGCACATTTTCCATGACCCTTTGGCTTTCTTTACCATGACATGATTTGCTATCCATGTCGGGAACATTACTTCCTTGAGTATGCCAACATTCACCAGATCTGCCACTTCTGCGGGTATAGCCCTGTTCCGGTCTTCTGCCTGGCCCCTCTTCTTTTGTTTAACTGGATTGCTTCCAGGCGCGATATTAAGGCTGTGTTCTATAACCTGTCGATCAACGCCTGTCAGATCTGTTTGTTTCCAGACAAAAAACGGTGGAGTATTGCTTTAGGAGTGCTACCAGTCGCTCCCTGGTCTCGTCTGATACGTGAGCGCCAATTTGATTGAGTTGTTCTGGATATTCCATGTTTATTTGGTGTTGTTCGGTGGAACATCCCTCTTTCGACTTCTTTAGTGCTCGCACCAACTCGGGAGCAATTACGATCTGGTGGCAATGCTGCACCCTGGTGTTTGTGGTGATGATTGTCACTGATCCCTGGCGCATGCTAAATTTAACTATGCCATGGATCGTCGATGGTACGAAGTGTAGTAAGGAGATTTCCGGCCGTCCAATCAGAATATTGTGTTCCGGTGGATACCGGATCACAGAGAATTCGATTGTTCTTATGATTCGGGCCCTCTCGTTGTGACTGACCAACGTTAAGTGCATCCGAATAGTGCCCAATGACCACAAGCTATGTCCATTGAACCGTTCCAATGGCCCACCGGTTAGGGGCTGCAGCCCCTCCTTCCATGCATCTGGTAGTTGTCTGAAACAATTCTCATAGAGTATATCAGAGCAACTACCATTGTCAATGTATATTTGATGGATTTTCGTGTTACGAATGAATCCAGATATAAGGTGTGGATCTCACGGATCCTAGTTCAATGGTCTGGGATCGCTGCTCGAAAAACTAATATTGAGTAGATTTCTCGAGAGTACCTCTATCTCGTCCTCCGCTTGGTGAGTTGTGTTTCTCTTAAGAGACTTAGAGGTAGTGAGTACCTCTGCGCCGTCATATGGAGGCTTCTGCAACAGATCGAGATGCGATATCACCGTCTGAGGCAGTGAACATTCAACGACAGTTGCCGAAGACTGCTCTGGAGTACTGGCTCTGCTATTTCTTCCGTAATTTGTGGGATCTGTGCCGTTGGCACCTGAATTGGGACCTGTGTTCTATACTCACGGTGGCGGTCTTTGTTTATCGTCACCGGTATTTTGAACAGATCTCCCACTACAGTCGCAGATGATGTTGGGTTTACATCCCATTTTTGCAGATGAACAACATCGTTTTTTGGCTGTATTACTCTGAGGATACGTCCGGATGGCGCCAAATGTTGTGACATGCTCTTCAGGGGGTTGAATGTTGAATGATGGATCAAACCTCAATGTTTTCCTGAGAACACAACACAGAAGAATTGTTAAAGGATGTCCAGGTGTTCTCCCGGGACGTCGCTCCGACGATCATGTTATTTTTCTAAGAGAGAGAGAGAGAGAGACAGAGAGAGAGTTTTAGGGTAAATTCTGTGAGGAAGAAGATGGATCCCTTCCTTCAGCCGAAAGAGATCCTTTTATACCTGTTACTAACGGATCGTGGGGACCTTCTCCAGTGAGTGTGAGACGTGGCCTCCTCTTACTGGGAGTATTATGCCCACGATAACTAACTGCCAGGTGACGTCAGTCGTGGGTGTCACCTAAGCTTTTTGTCACGTCTTTATTGGTCGTGAGTGAATGAGAAGATCATGTGGAATATTCTTTCCTCATGGAGGGAAGTGAGTTGTCACCCGGGTGCTGGATCACTTAGGCCAAGACCGAGTCTTAGCCAAGGTTCTGACGTGATAATGCCTCGGTTATGTTTTCTGTTATATTTAACGTGGCCATACAAGGTAACTTTTGCACCCTTATACCTACCCCTATTTATAGGTACATACAGACGCATACAAAAAACATAAGGACTAGACATGATAGTTTCGAAGACTAAACAATGCCTTATGTAATACATACATTCGAAATACAATACACAAACTTCGAATCTAAACAGGCCTAACTTTACTTCGACACCACACAACATAATTCGAACCCTACAATATCAATTGTGAGATCCCTGATCAAGATCGATTAACAGAAAATTCAAAGTTGAGTGGTTTATACAACCAAGAGAATAAGCACAAAGCTAGGGTTTGTGAATCGACAAATGACATGAACCCTTAATACACGATTTTATAATAAAAGATAAGAGATGTGAAACCATAGAAATTGGGGATTTCATCACATCTATGTAAATAAATAGTATATCTGATATCTCTAAGATATCGACTCTGCTAACTAATTACGCGTATATATGTCAATACAAACCATCATCACGCTAACACTGGCTTTGTAGATTAAGTATTCACACAGGCGTTGGTGAGATGTTGGTGCTGATGGAAGTCGGTGTGACCTGATTTTACTTCATTAGATTCTAAGGTTCGTGACAGAACATGAAAAGTGATCCTTATGCAATCCGAGATGGAGCATGTCCAAGATAGAAGAAGTGCCCGAGGTCAAGTGAACTCTGAAGTAAAAGCTTATACGAGATGAAGACTTTGTCTAAGATTCATTACGTGTTTAGAAGAATTCTGAGTCTGTAATCATTTGTAAAGACAAGCATTTTTTTTGTATTTTACTATATGTCTTTTAGTATAGTACAGAAGAAAAGATCAACAGCAACGGCTGTGTCAGGCTATTAATCCGCAGTCCTTCATCAGTCCATGCTCACTTTTTCAGTCTTTGTCTTTTAGTAACTCCTTGACTATATAAGGATTTGTCAACCTTTGTAATGGTAACATTTGGTGCACCTTTTTCATCTTTATTAAATCAAATAATCATTCTCTTTTACATTCTTCTTGTTATTAGTTTCTTTACATTATTCATACTTCATATTATTCTATATTGAGCACTTTGTTGAGTTAATCATTTTCGAGACTTGACTGATTTATCAGACTTGACTGGTACCTTATTACAAGAAAACATTGATATTAAGTTAATCCAAGGTTTGAGTTGATGGTCCTTAAAAACCTAATGTGAAATACTCTGCCTACTATGCTCGTCGAGCACAAGAACTTTCTGAAAGTGAAAAGGCCTTTGTCACTACGGTATCAAGAAAAGTTGATGGGTATTGGTCATTTGGTGATGAGGGTGAAGGAAAATCTAGTAGAAACTTGTGTCTTATGGCTAGACAGAAAAATAATTGTGATGAAGGATACTGGTCTTCCAGTTCGGAAGTTGATGATGAAGATATTGAGCCAAATTACTGCTACATGGAAACCAACGATCCACCTGCTCGAAGCAACATCCAGCACGTAAAATCTACGTTTACTGATAATAGTTTTGATTTATCTCTTTGTGAACCTTATCTAACTCAAATTCAATCAAATATGATAGTTATTCATAAATAATATGAGTCTGTCATAGAAGTTAGTGAGAAGCTAGATAGTGAGTTTACCCGATTTAGATTACGATTCGAAGACCACAAGCTTAAATTGAATCATTAGAAAGAGAACTGGTAATGGCTAAGGATAAATGTATCATTTTGAATGAAAAATGTGAAATTTCAATTAGTGAAATAAATATCTTAGTTAATGATAACAAGCATCTTAATACTAAAATTGATAGTCTACATAATTCAATTGATGTTCTTGAAGCTAATGAAAGAATGACACATAATTTTCGTCATCCGTGGTCCAAAGCTCCTGGTCTCAGAAGCGAGTTCCGAAACCTCTTACTCGTCCCCTAAAGGAACTTCAAAATATAATGTTTATGGGAGACATTCTGAACCACGCTTATTCGGATACCCCTGTCTCATCATTGTCGTCCCTTCATGAGACTTCAGACAGATATCAATCATTGAAAATGAATTCAAACAAATTACTGTTACATGTCATGATTCCATGTAATTACCACCTCTGATATCCATGGACCTGAATCTGTCTTCATAATTTCCCCATGGCACAGGTAGGACTAGAGTTTGTATTACTAACTCTAGTCCTCCAAACAATTATGTCATCAAGGAAATCATTTATGAGGCATGTGAACATGACTCAGATCAGCCTAACTCATTTTGGGCGTCCCTTGATAATGATGTATAATTTAAGAGTAATGACGACACTTCGTCTGATTCCTATGTTTCTAACTCTAAAGTTGTTTCTAAGTCAACCCTATTTCCGATTAAGCCTCGTTTCAACAATTCATCTGTTGGACAGTCTTCCAAGTCAACATCTGACTCTCGGAAGAAGCCTTGGCTCAACAAGAAGGACATTGTTCATCCAATGACTGAAGTTAGGAAAGCTCTAGAAAAAGAAACTAGGTCTAGAGAATGCTCTAGGTTCCTTAAGATATTTGAGAAGAAAGTTTCTCATACAGTCAATCCAGCTACTAGGAATCACAATACTTTCACGCCAGTTAAGATTCTTAAGAGACCATATATTCCTGTTAGCTTGGATATTCATGAAACCTCAGTAAAAAATTATGTGAAAACTGTTACTATTGAGACTTCATCTAAGAAAAATGACTCTCCTCGGAAAGTATCCTCTTCTGTGTTTATTGCTACCTCGGATGGCACAATTTTTGAAAGACCCACACTTTCATACATGACAATTGTTACTTCGAAACATGCTACATGCATATTCATAAAAACAATATTTTATATTGATAAAGTGATTACAAACTAATGGATACAAACCAACTATTTCAAAGTGTTATATATTACATAACTTCCCAGGATTCTATAGTTTTATACATATGGGAGTGCAAAATACAATAGTTTCAAACTATTCGAAAATCTTCTATCAATACAATGGTTTCAAACTATTTAAAAAATCTTCTATCAGTATATAACTATACTGGATGCTTATCTCCTGCAAATTAGTTAAACATTGAGAGGGGTAAGCGGTGACGCTTATTGAGTTCAATAATAGATACAATATAACGTTATGCCATATATATACTTCAATATGGCAGAGGCAAAGAGGATCAAGGAACAACAAAGGCATATGCGAATCATGTGACAAACTTTCCACATCAATCAATGATTTGATACAAAGATATACGATCAATAAAGCTTCGGCCCAAATGGCACAGAAGACATACACTTTCAGATTTAAACATTTCGGTAGATTTCAGGCTTATAGCCCTGTCTAACCATCTGCCAATGTCATAGAATAGAAGTTATTCTCTTACGGAGACATGCTCTACATGGCCAGAGGCTACGTACCAGTACCACCGTGAATCTAAGTCCTTTCACTGATCACATGGTCAAAGGTATAGCTTTGCTATCATAAATAGCGGAAATAAAAATAACACGGCAAAATAACACTGAAAAGCACATAGCACATATAACACATAACATACAATTGTTCCTATATATTAAACTCACCGTGAAATAACCGGGGGTTAAAATAGTAATTTGGGCAGCACTTCGTTACTATAATTAGCTTTCTTCGTTGAAAACCGAGTGTTTTCTTGAAAATCGGGCCCTGCGAAGGTTGGGCTTCGAAACCGAAAAGATAAATTTTTCAGGCTTCTCGGGAATTTCGTGGCGTGTTTCGGGCGTTAGAATGAATATCGGGGCTTCGGGGGATGTCAAAGTAGTGAAAATATGGAAAAAGGGTGAAAAAGGGCAAATTTCTAAAGTTTACCAGGGAGATATCGCAGCTACTATTTATAGTAGCGAGGTCCGGATCCGAAGCGAGGGGGAGAGGGCAGGTGTTTGCGAGGCTCGGAACAGGTGGCTGCTTAGGCGAGGCTCGGATGCGAGAAGGCTGCGTGCCGGCTTCGGATTGGTCCAACACTTCGGACACGGGGCAGTCAGCCGCGATGCGCGTCGGCAGACCATTGGACCACACCCTCGGTCAAATCAGCATGCGACACGCGAGTCGGGCACGAGGTAAGCATGCGAGGATCACGTGACCAGCTCCAATCCATGCGAATTTTCTCGAAAATTGCACCCAATCCTTCTAAAATCCATAACTTTCGAATACGGGCTCCGTTTTTGACGTTCTTTATATGCACGCGTAGGGAAAATTATGCTCTACGACTTTTGTTTAGACTCCGTCGGCTAATTTTGACTTTATTTTTAATATTATTATTTTTAACAGACCGGGACAGGAAAATCCGTTAAAAATTCATAACTTCTTCATCCGACGTTCGTTTTCGTCAGACTTTTTACCGTTGTACTACTATTGATGAGACCTTCGATTCTCATTTAGGTTGTGTCGGCTAAAAATCACTCGATCTAAAATTCGAGTTTTTAGCTGTCTACTGCTAAGCTGAAACTTAGAAAAACCATAACTTCCTCATATGAAGTCAGATTTTGGCATTCTTTTTATCAAACTTCTCGGTTTAACGAATACTACGACTTTCATTTAGATCACTAAGGCTAAAAAGTAGTTTATCAAAAACTCACTTTTTACGTCATTCGGCGCCGTGCCGGTTTTGTCGCGGATCTTCGATTGGTCATAACTTCTTCGTTATAACTCGGATTTCGATGAGGTTTTCGCCTAAATGCTTCTAATAAGATTCTCTACAACTTTCAATAATAAAATTTTACTTATTTCAAATTTTATATTTTCGTTAAATTTCGATATTTGTCTTTTAATTGGAATCTCATAAGACTTCCAATATTTTCCGATTGATTCTAAACATAGTTTTACTTCATTTCTAGTAAAAACTATCTGTTAGAACTCAATACTCATACTTATATAATATTTCATAATATTATTCGCTTTTAAAGTTACATAACACGATAACCGAACGTGTATGTTACAAATACCTCCTCCTTTTGAGGATTTCGTCCCCGAAATCATAACGATAAAAATGACCGGGAATATTTCGCTCTTATCTCATTCTTATTTTTCCTAATTAAAAATTTGGGCCTCGATGGTGTTTCCACTTGACGTGCACCAACTCCAAGACATATGTACAAAGCATATCTTCTACCGTTTGAATCATTCTCTCTGTTCTCTCCGTCTGAACATCTCATTCTTCAATTCTCTGACTAAAATTTCGTCACTACACGAGACATGGTTCTCTGAACCAATCACCTCACTTCGTAGATCTATTTTAGTCGGACTCGCTTCTTTACGACCATTAAGGTCTGAACGAAAATCATCTTCTTAGTCATCACCGAAACGAAGGTAATGACATACTCGAACAAAAACAGAATCGATTACTAGTTTCTTGGCAACCTTTTGACTTTCCCTGATCCAAGTGTGAGTCCTGTGCTTCCAGTAGTATAGGCCTCTACTACTATTCACACCTACTCATACTCGTCCCAAGTATTGTCTCGCAGTCCCCAAGTCACCATTCATAAGCTTTCACAAAGAAACTTTTCACGGCTGAGTGTGTTCTTTAACAACCATTCCATGCCGACAATATTATCAAAGTTGGGCAAGAAGATGGGAATCAGGTTAACAAGAAAACTATAACCTTCAGTTTCCATGAAAAAAAATCTCTATGGACTTTACCAGCAAGTAATGATACACTTCCTATGGTATCTACGTGAAATGGTTGCACGAGTGCATAGCAAGAAATTTGAAAAGAATGCGCAAATTCATGAGACACAAAAGAATTTGAGGCACCAGAATCAAAATAAGATGTGGGCAGGTCTAAAATTTGACAAGAAATGTACCCGTCACAACATTCGGGTCCTCGCGTGCCTCTTCTGTGGTAATCTGGAATGCAGGGCCTTTAGTTATTGGCACCTCCTCCTTTGGAGTATTCCTTGGTTGTTGAACGGAAGCTTGACTCCCCGCCATTTGACTTGTAAGAGTGGGGCAAAAACGCTTCTTGTGGCCAGTAATACCACATGCATAACAAGTAACATCCTTCCTTGGGCAAGCTGGCTTTATGTGACCCGTTTCTCCACATCCATAACAGACAACGAATTCCTCGTCTATTTTGCATTGGCCCGGATGATTCCTTCCACAAATGCGACATGATGGCGATTGAATAGAAAAAGATTGTGATCTATCGCGACCACGAACGGCGCTCTGAGATTGCTCTCTTGTATTAGAATCAGATTGAACAGATCGGGCTGGTGGAATAGAGGAAACAGGAACAGTTTGATCGATACGTGGATGCTTTGGAACAGAAAAAGTGGCACCACGTATCTCTAAGTCATGCTCACGCTTTCGAGCATACTCAACAGCTTTGTCAAAAGACAGAACATCCCGATTAGCTACGAAATCGCGGATCTCATACCGCAGTCCATCCAAGAATAACTGAATTCTATCGTCTTCAGTTGGGATATACTTTGCGGCAAACCGTGCTCTTTGATTGAATTGAATTTCATACTCATTCACGGTCATTCCTTCTTGCTTAAGCTCAAGAAACTCTTTCTCCAATCTCCTCCTCATGTCTAGAGGACAATACTTCTCTAGCAAACGAGTTTTGAACATCTCCCATGATAATTTCTCCTGGTCATACTCGTTGAGAGCTTCATATGTTGCTTCCCACCAGACCAAGGCTTCTCCGACGAGCATAGCAGAAGCATAATTAGCCTTGTCTTCATTATCCACATGAGAAATACGAAACACTTTCTCTATGTTCTGGATCCAGGTAGGAACAACAATGGGATTAAGAACACCTGAAAACTCTGTAGCACCACTACTCTTGAAATCTTTGAACGAGGGACGCTTCACCTCCCCTTTTGAAGATTCTCCAGTGGCTTTTTCTTTTCCTTTATCACCATTCTTTTTGTGTTCTTCGAAAGTCTGCCGAATAATACCAGTAAGTTTACCCAAGAGTCGCTCCTCTCGAGGGGATACTGGAGTATTTACTTCACCAGGTTGAGAACCTCCACCCACCTCAGGGGTATGGCTACCTTCCTGTTCAGCCATTCTTCTGAAAATTTGGAGTGATATAGTATTTTAGAATATTAGGATTTATTATTACCTAATACTTTACTTAAGTCTTTCCTATGGTTTGTATCCATATACTCCTAATGAATCCGTTCATATATTGAACTTCTGACGGTTTAAGTCTAAATACCAATCCGTGGAATTTAGTTCACTTAAACCACCGCTCTGATACCATGATTGAAAGACCCACACTTTCATACATGACAATTGTTACTCCGAAACATGCTACATGAATATTCATAAAAACAATATTTTATATTGATAAAGTGATTACAAACTACTGGACACAAACCAACTATTTCAAAGTGTTATATATTACATAACTTCCCAGGATTTTATAGTTTTATACATATGGGAATGCAAAATACAATAGTTTCAAACTATTCGAAAATCTTCTATCAATACAATAGTTTCAAACTATTCAAAAAATCTTCTATCAATATATAACTATACTGGATGCCTATCTCCTGCAAATTAGTTAAACATTGAGAGGGGTAAGCGGTGACGCTTAGTGAGTTCAATAATAGATACAATATAACGTTATGCCATATATATACTTCAATATGGCAGAGGCAAAGAGGATCAAGGAACAACAAAGGCATATGCGAATCATGTGACAAACTTTCCACATCAATCAATGATTTGATACAAAGATATACGATCAATAAAGCTTCGGCCCAAATGACACAGAAGACATACACTTTCAGATTTAAACATTTCGGTAGATTTCAGGCTTATAGCCCTGTCTAACCATCTGCCAATGCCATAGAATAGAAGTCATTCACTTACGGAGACATGCACTACATGGCCAGAGGCTACGTAGCAGTACCTCCGTGAATCTAAGTCCTTTCACTGATCACATGGTCAAAGGTATAGCTTTGCTATCATAAATAGCAGAAATAAAAATAACACGGGAAAATAACCCAGAATAATAACACTGAAAAGCACATAGCACATATAACACATAACATACAATTGTTCCTATATATTAAACTCACCGTGAAATAACCGGGGGTTAAAATAGTAATTTGGGCAGCACTTCGTTACTATAATTAGCTTTCTTCGTTGAAAACCAGGAGTTTTCTTGAAAATCGGGCCCTGCGAAGGTTGGGCTTCGAAACCGAAAAGATAAATTTTTCGGGCTTCTCGGGAATTTCGGGGCGTGTTTCGGGCGTTGGAATGAATACCGGGGCTTCGGGGGATGTCAAAGTAGTGAAAATATGGAAAAAGGGTGAAAAAGGGCAAATTTCTAAAGTTTACCCGGGAGATCTCGCAGCTACTATTTATAGTAGTGAGGTCCGGATCCGAAGCGAGGGGGAGAGGGCAAGTGTCTGCGATGCTCGGAACAGGTGGCTGCTTGGGCGAGGCTCGGATGCGAGAAGGCTGCGTGTCGGCTTCGGATTTGTCCAGCACTTCGGACACGGGGCAGTCAGCAGCGATGCGCGTCGGAAGATCATTGGCCCACACCCTCGTCGAATCAGCATGCGACACGCGAGTCGGGCACGAGGTAAGCATGCGAGGATCACGTGACCAGCTCCAATCCATGTGAATTTTCTCGAAAATTGCACCCAATCCTTCTAAAATCCATAACTTTCGCATACGGGCTCCGTTTTTGACGTTCTTTATATGCACGCGTAGGGAAAATTATGCTCTACGACTTTCGTTTAGACTCTGTCGGCTAATTTTGACTTTATTTTTAATATTATTATTTTTAACAGACCGGGACAGGAAAATCCGTTAAAAATTCATAACTTCTTCATCCGACGTCCGTTTTCGTCAGACTTTTTACCGTTGTACTACTATTGACGAGACCTTCGATTCTCATTTAGGTTGTGTCGGCTAAAATTCACTCGATCTAAAATTCGAGTTTTTAGCTGTCTACTGCTAAGCTGAAACTTAGAAAAATCATAACTTCCTCATATGAAGTCAGATTTTGGCGTTCTTTTTATCAAACTTCTCGGTTTAAAGAATACTACGACTTTCATTTAGATCACTAAGGCTAAAAAGTAGTTTATCAAAAACTCACTTTTTACGTCATTCGGCGTCGTGCCGGTTTTGTCGCGGATCTTCGATTGGTCAAAACTCTTCGTTATAACTCGGATTTCGATGAGGTTTTCGCCTAAATGCTTCTAATAAGATTCTATACAACTTTCAATAATAAAATTTTACTTATTTCAAATTTTATATTTTCGTTAAATTTCGATATTTGTCTTTTAATTGGAATCTCATAAGACTTCCAATAGTTTCCGATTGATTCTAAACATAGTTTTACTTCATTTCTAGTAAAAACTATCCATTAGAACTCAATACTCATAATTATATAATATTTCATAATATTATTCGCTTTTAATATTACATAACACGATAACCGAACGTGTATGTTACAATTTTCAAACCAAAACATTTTCCAATGAACAAAGGACAAGATACTCAGAACACATTTGTCAAAAACCATCAAAAGGATCAACTCAAAAATTCGAATGGAAAGTGAAAAAGAGTGAAAATTCAACTGGACCATCTCGGAACACAGTTCTTCCTGAACCATCTCGAAAAACTATTCCTCCGAGGAAAGCAGTGTCCAAGCAACCAATCGTTGAATATAACTTTTGGATTAATGAAAAGAATCTGACATTCTACATATTCCCAAAATAATCTCGGAAGAAACCTTCCGAGATACAAGCTATTCAGAAATCACAAGCTAAGTCCAAAGCCCATGTTAAAGTCCCTAAGTCTAACTTGGAGCCTAAAAACTCCAAAAATCATTGATTTTGCAGGATTTTTGTGTTTCGGAACAAGATACAATATAGTATATTGATAGTGCTTATTCCATGCACATGACTGGACAGTAGGATTTTTTGTGTCATTTGAAGCTTGCTATGAATGGTAGTTATGTTACTTATGGCAATAATTCAAACTCCCAAATTCGAGGTTATGGCATCTTGACCAACGAGAATATATCTATCTCAAATATGGCTTATGTGGTTGATCTCAAGCATAATTTGATCAGTGTAGTGCAGCTCACTAATGCAAATCGGAGAGTTGAGTTCTGTAAAAAGCATATTTTTGTTATGACAAAAGATCAGAAAGAATGTATCATCAAATAAGATCAGATCAAAAATATGTATCCTCTGGATATCATTATGATCATCGAAAAGCCTCAATTGTGTCTTCTATCAAAATCCATTCCTAACGTAAGTTGGTTATGGCATTAGAGGCTTGCTCGTCTCAACTTTTGATATATGAATGATCTAGTATCTGGTGAAATGGTTTGAGGTTTGCCACTCCTCAAATTTGAGAACGGTCAACTATGCATTGCATGTGAATATGGGAAGCAATCAAGAAAGGCCATCCAGTTCTGATTAAAAAATCCATCTTGGAACCACTCGAACTTCTTCATATCGATCTCTGTGCGCCGTCTGTCGTAGAAAGCTTACATCACAATAAGTACATTATTTTGATTGTAGACGACTACATAAGATTCACCTGGGTTTTTTTTGGAATGAAACCGGAAACTGTTGAACATTGTCCTTCATGGGATGGTATAGAATCTGGAAGTCATAATTTTTCACCACATCTAGCCATCTATGCTTCCTCATGTTCAAGTTTGGCTGATCCATCAGATACCTCGAACTCTTATGATCGGTATAAATAGTGCACCTGACCTTGTAGAAATAATGTCTCTAAATATTGAGGGCAAAAACTACATCCCCCAGATCCAGATCATGAGTAGGTTAATTTGCCTCGTGAGGCCTCAAATGCCTCGATGCATAAACAATCACATGACCCCTTTGCATAAGCACTGCACCCAAACCAGAAATAGACGCAACACAATAAACCACAAAGTCATCCATGCCCTCAGGAAGAGTCAAAATCAAAGGCGCCCACAGTCTCCTCCTCAAATTCTCAAAATGTTGCCTGCTGCTCAGGCCCCCACTGAAATGTAACATTCTTATTTGTCAAACGGGTCAAAGGAAACCATATTGTAGAAATCTTGAATGAACCCCGAATAATAACCCTATAAACCTAGGAAACTCTGAATCTCATATGGTGATCTTAGAACCTCCCACTGCTTCAGTGCCTCAATCTTGGTCGGATTGACCAATATACTCTTCTGGTTGACGATGTGCCCTAAGAAATGCACCTCGCTCAACCAGAACTCACACTTGGAGAACTCGGCATAAATTCTTTCCCTCCTCAAAGTCTCTAATACCTCATACAAGTGCTCCTCATGTTGTTACTTGGTCTTAGAATAAATCATCAATAAATACAATCACTAACCGATACACCATCATCTTGCACACCCGGTTCATGAGATCTATGAACACGACAGGTACGTTGGTGAGACCGAATGGCATCACCACAAACTCATAGTGACCATAGCGATTCTTGAAGGTCGTATTCTGAACATCTTCGTCTCGAACCCTCATCTGATGATAACCCGATCTCAAGTTAATCTTGGAGAACCAAGATGAACCCTAAATCTAGTCAAATAAATCATCGATCCTCGAAAATGAATAACGGTTCTTCACCATCAACTTGTTCAACTCTCAATAGTCAATGAACATCCTTCGTTTTCACAAACAGGATTAACTACTCAGTCTGATGAATCCCTTGTCTGATAGCTCCTGCAGTTGTGTAGACAACTCTTGCATTTCCGGAGGTGCTAAGCAATAGGGCGCCTTAGCTATCGGCGTCGCATCCGAAAATCTGATCTATCCAAAACTCAGCCTGCCTCTCATGAGGCACTCCCAAAAAATTCTCGGGGAACTCCTAAATGATGGACACATCATCCAAAATCTTCTTATCCTCAACTTGTGTATCCACCACATAAGCTAGGAATCCGGAGCATCCGTGCTGAAGATACCTCCTAGCTCTTGCCGCTGAACAGACAACTGGTCCATGCTGAGCACCCTTGCCTAGAATAACCAGTTCTCTCCCACTTAGGATTCAAACTCTCACTAACTGGTGCTCATAATCAATCATAGCCCCATTAGGGCCCAACCAGTCCATACCCACAATAACCTTCGATCCTCACAAAGGAATCAGAACCAGATCAATCGAATATCACTCATTGGATATTTTCAAAAGACAACCATGGTGAACTCTTGAAGCACTCACTGAATGATCCATGCTGAGCACGCTCTTGAAGATACCTCCTAACTCTTGCAGCTGAACAGACATCTGGTCCATGCTGAGCACCCTCGCCTAGAATAACTAGTTCTCTCCCACTTGGGATTTAAACTCTCACTAACTGCTTCTCATAATCAATCATAGCCCCATTGGGGCCCAATCAGTCCATACCCACAATAACCTTCGATCCTATCAAAGGAATCAGAACCAGATCAATCGAATATCTCTCATTGGACATTTTAAGAACACGTCCCCGGTGAACTCTTGAAGCACTCACTGAATGATCATCGGTAATATCCACCTCCAATGGATAATCCAAAGTCCATGGAGCGTCTCTAAACTTCTTTCTAAGCGCAAGAGACACAAAAGATTGGGTAGCACCCAAATCGAACAAAACATAAGTATTCATACCATTGACTAAAAACGTCCCTGTAACCACATCTTGTTCTACTAGTGCCTCTTCAGCTATCTACTGTAATGACCTTTCCTTCACCACGGGCAGAGCTTGAACAATTTATTTGGGGGGGGGGGGGGGGCGAAAGTATTATAAACTAAAATTAACGTTCTTACAAACAAAAAACCAAATTTGTTTTTGCAAATAAACTCAAAAAATAACTAGAAAAAGAATTACAACTCAACCCGACAACCTTTAAGGTCTTTAAATTCATCAATTACCAACTTCGAATCAATATTTTCAGCAATTTCTCTTTCTATGTAAACCACCAAGTTGTTTGCGAGAAAGTCATCCGACATCGTATTCTGAAGACGGTTCTTGAATATTTTCATTGCTGAAAATCCCCTCTCTGTTGTTGCGGTAGAAACTGGAAGTGTCAAGATTAACCGAACCACTTTATCAACAAATAATACGTCTCACGTTTTTGAGTTTCCACAAGACCCTTGCATAAGTCAGCAATAATTGATACACCACTAAGCTTGGGATTCTTTGTCATATCAATATTAAAAATCTCCAATTGATATCGTAATTGAATTCTCTCTTGCTCCGTAAAATCTTCGGGATAATACTTCTCAACAAGAGGACAAATTTGATCAACTTTAATCACTTTAGGGTGTTCTTTTGAAACTAAAGTAGAACTAAGACTTAATAGCTCCATCGCCTGATCATTAAATCTACTATTCAAATCATGTAGTTGTTTGTCTAATGTGGCTGTAAACAAATCCACTCGATAAAAATGTTCAAAAGTAACATGATTATCTGTTTTTCGAGGCCAGTATCGAGTAGAAGTATATGGAGCATTCATATCTGGCATATCTATTTGATGTTTTTCACAAAAAAAAACTTTACCTGTGCAAGTAAAGAATCCCATCCCTTGTTTCTGAATTCATTTAGACCCTCATTTGTTGCTGAAACTAACTCCATGGCTTTAAGAATATCTTGGGATTTCTTTTTGTAGAGCTTGAGAAAGTACATCAGTTTTCCCCATTACTTCCTTTATCAAGTGAATAATAAACACAAACTTGAATGATTTTAGGAAACATTAAGCTGCATCAACATCTCCACGTTGAGAATAAGTAGTAGATATGTCATCAATTATTCCCTAGAGAACAACACGAGTACAATCAAACATGTTAAGCAAACTGCAAATAGAGAGAAAATGAGAACCCCAACGTGTATCACCAGCTCTTCTTAATGTCCCAACTTGATTCAATCCTTTGCCTGATTCGATTTCACCTAATTCCAATAATTGTTCAATCTCAGTTGCCTTCGCCTTTTGTAACTCATCATGACGCTTACTGGAAGCACAAACTACATTAATTAAAAAAATTAAGTTTGTGAAAAATTGGTGTATAGGAATAATTTCCCTTGAAGCAGCAACCAAGGCTAGTTGTAATCTGTGAGCAAAGCAATGAACATAATATGCATAAGGACAATCCTTAATAACAAGTGCCTGCAATCTGTTCCATTCCCCTCTCATATTACTAGCACCATCATAACCTTGGCCACGGATTTGACTAACATCAAACTGATAGTGAAAAAGTTGTCTCTATATATTTGTTTTCAGGGTTAATGATAAGGTATCCCTAACATGAACCAAATCCAAGAACCTTTCCCATATGATCCCTTCTACATCAACAAATCTCAAAACTATCATCATTGGCTCTTTTTTAGACTCATCACGTGACTCATCAACCATGAATGAATCACCCACTTCACTACGAATATGCTTTCTAACTTTATTTGCAATAATAGTAAGCATTTATTTTTGAATTTCTCCAAAAGTATATTTTGAATTATAAAGAGCTTTATCTAATATAACATTTGCAACTTCATCATTATAAGATGCTGGAAGTTTTAGTAGTTGCAAAAAATTACCACGATTTTTGGAATTAGGAGATTCATCATGTCCTCGTAAAGCACACGCTTGGAATGTCAACCAACGAACTGTGTCAATCGAAGCTTTTAATCGTAAATGATTCTTCAATATTTGCTCTTCATTTTCTTCAATATGATTTTTTCAATGTGTGCTTCTTGGTTCATCAAGTTTTCAGCGAATGCAACAACATTTCTATGTTGTGAACAACCAATGTGCTTCAAGAATATACAATTTTTCCTGTCATTAACTTTCTTCCAATTGTCAAATCCTTTAACAGTAAATGCATCATAACCATGACACACACTTGGTTTATCGTTAAATATAAAACAAATAAAACAATAGGATGCATGTGTTGTTGGAGAATATTCTAACCAATTAGGGAAAATATTGAACCAAGAATATTGGAATCTACGAGGATGTTTCTATGAACCTTCATCATGATACTCTTTAAGACGTATTTGGAAAGGTCCTAAACTCATATAAGCTCGTCTTACTTCTTCCCTTAAATTAACCGGATAATCCCACATTTGTTTTCGTTTAGCAGGATCTTTTTCTAGTTGCTTAAGATCCACCTCATTAGGATTTGATTGTGTAGCTTCATTCCTATCATTCTCTTGTTGATTTTCATGTTCTTATGGTTGTGGTTCGCTTGTTGAAGCTTTGTGACGTTTAATCTCTTGATTTTCATCATGAATTTCTTCATTATCGACCTTTCTTTTAAAGAAAGAATGAATGGCTTTCATATTTCCCATGATTGTATCTATTAAAATCAAAATCAAAAAACAATTCATTCAAAATCAGTTAATCAACTATTCAGTCCTTTAACTTATATCACATATTAGATTAACATAAGAAAATAAGCAATGCTCATCATTCATCACTAATTACTTGAACCAGGAAGAGAATATTTAACAATGTGTAATTAGTTGATTCCTAAAATTCCAACAATAAAGGATGGGGCCTAGGAGAAAGGAATGGGGATTGGGGCGGAAGCTTTACTGATTGAACGATGGTCGATGATTGCTTCTCTATCTCTCTTGGATCGGCTTCTTGGCAAACGAAAATTGGATCAGCCGATCAGGAGGGGCCACAGCCCAAAACTCACATTGTTGGGCCTATAATTCCGAAAATTAAACATACATACTCTACTTCTAGCCCAAAATTCAGGGGGGCACAACCCCTCCTAGCCCCATAAAAGGTGCGCCCCTGACCACGGGAGCCTCGACCTTGCCCGAGCGGCCATTAGTAATCCTCAAGATGGCTGGTGTGGGTGCCGCCATTGCTCCCCATGTCAATCTCGGGAAATCGGCCTTCTTGTGGCACGTCTAATTGCAATTAAGGCATATAAGCTCTCCCCGAGTGCAATCTCTGTTGTGATGTCCAGTCCGGCGGCAATTAAAGTAGCTCCCTCCCTTCTCACAACAATTCCCCTCGTGAGACCTCCCATACTTGGCACACAACGGCCCCGACCCTGTTGGCCCCTCAATTGTGAATCAAAAGCCTTGGGCCTCTTCACCTAGCCCACCACTCTCTGTATATGCTCCGGATTGTGCTTTGTCTGAAGTTGCAACTCAATCTCCTGTTCCCTGGCTCTAGCAATCATATCCTCTAGGGTCTTTCAGCTTGAAATGCTCACAAAATACCGAATGTCATCATGGAGCATGTTATGGTACCTCGTCTTCCTCATCTCCTCGTCTGCGGCATACTGCGGAACCAGCAAAGCTATCTCTCTCGAAACTTGTCGGTGATCTTTGTCACAGTCTCGTAGTCTGGAGAAGGTCTTGAAACTCCCTCGCCAACTGTTGCACCTCATTATTTGGTGCGAACTCAACTCTGAATTTTGTTACAAACTCATCCTAAGGCATGGCCGCCACGACCTTAGCTTCCAAAGAGTGTCCAACCTCGTCCCACCAATCGTGGGCTCCATCCCTCAGAAGGCAGGATGTAAATCCCACATTTGACCCCTCAGGGTAGAAGTTCATTCGTTGAGCATTCTCAATGTCAATGATCCATCGTCTACTTGAAATCAGGTCCTTCTTCCCGAATAACTATGGGACTCCACAAGCCTTGAACTCCTGAGAAGAGAGAGTCTGTGTCCTCAACTGACCTGCCACAATCTCAGCACGAAAGGCCCCTAAGCGATCATCCAAAACCTCCATAATCCCCTCATTGATGGTACCGAACATTACATGAGTACATACATAACACCACGAGTGATCTCAGACGTGATGAACTCGCGTATCCTCTCATCAATTGGTTTGACACTAGAGCAAGAACCAAAACCTCAACCAGAACATCCTCCTTGAGTGATTCACCACCATACTGAAATACAAACATATAAACGATCAGAATATACTCGAGGGAGCTCTCACACTACAAGCTCCTTAGGATCTTCGTGACTATCCTCGATTCGAGTACACATCATGTGCTTCCAGTAGTACATGCCTAATACTACTTTCCATACCTATATGTACTTTCCGCAAGAATCATCTAGAATCCTATAAGTCACTCAACCATGGAAACTCTCATAAACCCTATGCTAAACAACATACATAGCCCGTTACTGCACTTCCTAGGCTCTCCTAGGAATCCTCATCTCATTTGCTTCTGCAATACTAGGAACTTCTAACAACATCGCCGATTGCCTTATGAATGCAAATTATACACAATACATGATCAAATAACAATTAACTCTGTCAGTATAGAATCTAAGAAATACATAAAATCCAACCTCCATAGGCTACAAGGTATCACACAAATCAAGCAATTCTATCATGCAATTTGAAGGTATACTTTGCCCTATTCTAGCATGCAACTCACATAATAGCATACTAATCATAATACTCATGTATATGAGTATTTTAGGAATCACTTACTTGAGCCTAGCTGATTGCACGCAACGCACCCCTTTCTTTACCAAAAATCTTTTTGGAAAAGTTATTTTCTTTCAAAAAGATTATCAATTCCTCAGTTTGAGTTCAAACACACTCGAGAGTGTGCCCGAATCCCTCAAACCAATGCTTTGATACCAACTTGTAACAACCCAAAAATACTTCCAAAATTTTTCATTTTCAAACATCAAATTCATACATCAATACTTGTTCCAAAATCAGTCATAGTAAAATGTATCACTATCATCAGAGTACAATAAGAATCATCAGTGCGGAAAATCAACGCGGAATACAGTGCAGTCAAGTCGTGCCCTTCCCTTTGGAACTGGAAGTACCTAAAAATGTTAAACCATAAAATCGTAAGCACAAAGCTTAGTGATTTCCCCACAATACCATGTACCATACATAACATCCAACCCCTCCCATTTATAGTGCCCTGTCCATCATTTTGGGCCCCTCCCAACATGAAAACGGGCCCTACGCAACATACATGCAAAAGTCACAAAGGCAATCTATCATTGATAGTGTCATATTTATACACATATCTAGGCAATATTTTAATACATTTTAAGCTATAATTTAGTTAATTGCAAAGATATTTGGTACTTATAATGTTTAAATTATATTTTGCAGCCAAAAGTGGACATTCTCGAAGAAAATGATCGAAACCGACAAAAGCTGGATACTTGGAGGACTGGAGCTGAAAAAGATACAAAAAGAATGTTGCTAGACAGCTTGACCCCTCTTCTGTATTTTGAACATATCTCATGACTCGTAACTCCGATTGATGAGGTTCAAAATGATCTGAAAACTAGACAAAATTCTGGACGAATTTCGTTTTTGTACCAAATGCTAATTCCCAGTTCTCACGACGTGAGGTGTATAATCTCACGACGTGAGATTGATTATTCTAGAAGATAGCAACGCGGAATGCAGTTTCCTTGCCAAACACGAATTCTACTGATCTCACGACGCGATTTTGGAAACTATAAATATCCCTTAGCATCTCGACTTTGGGGAGGTTGGATCTGATTTCCCGGAGTTATAATCGAGCTTAGAGGTCAGAAAAGTGCGAAAAACACCTTTTGGAAGGAGAGATTGTTTGAAGATCAATAATTTGAAGATTAGAACACTACATTCAGTTTGCATTAATTTGATCATGTCATATTTCCATGAGCTTGTGTGTTTGATTTTAAATATGAGTAGATGAACTTCTTTACTTTCGTTTAGTTAGATGAAACCCTAATAACTATGGTTTAGTTTATTAGTTTATGGATTTATAAAAGTTGGTTTGGAGCTTGTGTTTGATTAACTTACCTAGCATGTTAAAGTGTTTCTCTTTGTTGCTTTAATTCAAGTTAAGTGTAGCTTAGTGACCATTAAATTACATGTACTTGTTTACCTGGTGATTTAGTAACCATTAAATTGTTAGAGCTAGGATTGACCACATCTTAGTTAAGTGATAAAAGTAACAATTTAACTGTGTTAGAGAACATAATTGTTACCATAATTGTGTTTAACAAATCTTACATAGCCCAATTATAATTAATAACTAGTTTTGTGTTTGCTTGTGTAGGACCTTACAAAGTAGTACATGAATTGGTGAAAATATTAGTAGATTTGACCAAATTTCTAATTACATATAAATTGGTAACTAACTTTATTAATCCATAAATAAGAGCTAACCATAGGAAAAAGGTGGATTCGAAACTAAACGAAAGTGTTTTTAATATATTGATTACAACCGTTTTGTTGAGTGTTTAAGTTTGTCTGAACTTGCAAAATCAGATAAAAAGCTTTTCAATTATTGTTTTATTTTAGATTAATTTTAGTAGTTAAATTAGTTAATTAAATCTGTTCCCTGTGATTGGCACCCGACTTACCTAAACTATTCTATAATTCGACTAGGTACACTGCCTAGGTGCATTTTAGCTAGTTAAGTTCGTTGGCTTATAAATTTAAAACTAGTAGGTACTTTTGCACACATCAATCATCCTACACAGTATAGTGAGAAGATTCACCTTGCAGACGTAATCAACGGCTAACATCTCTCACACTCGATGAATCGGTGCTATACACCTCCTAATAAACCATACAAGGTAAACCATTAGTCCACTTTCTAAAACTAGCCAAATGGCAAACAGTCAACCCAGTCAAAAGTCAATGGTCAAGGTCAAGGTCAACTTCAGTGGGTCTCCATGTCGTAGCCAACTCATGGCCACCTAGCATGATTGCAATCAACACAACCAACACGTCATGGTAATTTATTCCCATGTCGTGACATTTACCAAATAGCTCATTCGTGAGTTTTCACTCCGCCACACCATGGCTTTATACTGGCCACGTCATGGCTATCACACTTGGACAAATCTTAATGGGTTAAGTCCTTAATCCGAAAAGCTTATTGCTCATACTTTCCAGTAAGATTCTTGGGACCTAAAAGGTCCATAAAAATCCCAACTTTATGGGCATGCATGACCCATGAATTCCCTTCTCCAAACTAGATAAAAAAGGGATAAAAGTGACCTAAAACTCAAGCATGGATACGCAAACTACACCAACTTATAGATCTAGAAGATATGATGCCCAAAAGACCAAAGAGAGTCATAAAGTTGAAAACTTTATCTCTTTCAACCAATCAAAACTCAACTATGTACCAAAACATGACAACTAAACTAGATCTATAAGGAAGATATCATCAAGATGGGAGCTTGGAAACTCATAATGGTTCCAGAAGATGCACACAAAGATTAGAGATGAGTATCTTGCTTGATCTTTTGCTCAAAGGCTCATTCTTTTTCTTCCCTAAGACACAAATCACTAAATGATGGTCTAGAACTTCAATGAGAGGCTAGGGTTTAGGTTTCTAATTTTGGAGGGTGGTGGAGGCTGAGAATGCATGAAACCCTAACCGTTATGTCCATTAAATAGGGCCCAAGGCCCGAGATTTAGGGTTTTACCAATAAATTACCTCCACGCCATGGCAAACATGCTGCCATACTGTGCCAACCATTAATTGATACGCGCATGTTGTAGAATGCAATGTCATAGTGATCTCTTCACCATGCCGTGTCTAGCCAAAAAAAGTTACATAAACACATAAATTAAATTCTTACCATAAAATGGGCGTTACAAACAAATTATTTGATGAAGATGAATAAATAATTTTGTAGTTGGTTAGGATGCAATATAGAAACAAAAATAATGATGTTGCTTGTAATGCCCCGATTTCACAATAAAATTTTGAAATTTTAATTAAGCTAAAAATGCCATTGTCATAAAACTAATTCAATAAAATCATATGTTCCAAAAGACAATCATCCAAATCAGAGTATCATAACAACACAAAATCACAAAATGTTGAAGGTGTCGACGAGTCTGTATAGTCATGAATTTGTTCTTCCCTGATCCTCAGAAGTACCTAAAACATTTGAATCCACAACTGTAAGTCAAATCTTAGTGAGTTTCCCCAAAATATCACATACAACACATCACAACATATATATAACATGTATGTTTCAACCCAACGGGTTCATATCAATCTCGGGTCTGTATCAACCCAACATGTCTGTATTGACCCCGAGTCCAAGGTGACTAAAATACAACATAGAACATTCCTCTTTAAATAGTTTCTACCAGTATAGTTAGACATATTCTAATCACAACTATTGTTACATAAGTAATACAGTGAGAACACTCACCTCCTACAGAAACCAGCCAATCACCACGACTTCCAGGAAATGAGAAGGTTTGTTTTACAAACCACCTAACATTAATCAAAAGGTCAAACATCACTTTAGACCTAAGACAATAAAGTTTGACCCAAGTTCAAACTTAATAAAAAGTCATCAAGTCAATATTATGATCAAAAAGACACCCCGCGCTTCATAAGGACACCCAACGCTCAATAGATGACAGAATAGTCAGGTTTTAAATATTAAACATACGTGATTTGGGAAAATCGGATAGACACCACGTGTGTGGGAAAGACAAGCCGCATCTGATCCCTTTTCTTAATGCTTTTCGACTTAATCAAATAAGTCATAACTCCATCTTTCAGATCCGGACTCCAAAAATATTCAAATGGATAAAGTTTCCAACTTTATCCATTAAGTCATTTCTAAACCAACAAGATCTAGACTTTTTCACTCAAATTGAACTAAATAATCAATATAGCTTGCATGGATTAAAGGGAAGGCTGCAGGTACCAACTTTCTTAGTCAACAAAGTTCCAAAAACAACAAGAAGTGCTTACAAGGTGTTGGAGTTCACTCAACTCCAAGATCACCAATAAAAGGGACAAAAGAATAGATAAATGGATAATAAGTAAGATCTATACTCACAAAGGTCCAAGAAAGGTGCAAACTTGTTGGACTTACACTTGTTAGTCATTTCAAAGAACCAAAGGAAATCTTTATCTTCACGCTTCAATAAAAAATCAAAGAGAGATAAGTTCTTATTGGTGAAACAAAGCTCAAAATGAGAGCAGACGGGCTGGGGTTTCAGAAAATGTTCACTAGGATGATGGCGGCTGGGAATGAGTTAAACCTAGGGGTTAATGGTGCTTAAATAGGCCCTAAAACCCTAAAAAGACATTCAGCCCATGGGCCGGGGCGCACCGCGCCTAATTAGAGGCACCCCACGTCTCTCACGATTAAATCCAGATTCTCAGTTTTTCAGATTTCAGCGAATTTAAATAGATTAAAGCCAAAATAAATTGCGTACCGGGAACATGGACGTTGCATTGATTTTCCATACAAACATTCTTGGAATAATTTAAAAGAAGTCTTGTATTTTTAAATTATGTATTTTGTTATTTGTATGTTAAATAACTGTATGGTATTTCTAAATAATTGTATGATATTTCTAAATTATGTTTTTTTTCTTTGTAATATGTAAAAACTAATAGGGCAATGATAATTTTCTTTAGTCATTCCAAATCGATAACAAACATAATTAATTGCGATAAAAATAAATATTTAGTTACATAGGGATTAAAACAACCATCAATGGGTCTGGTATTTCCCATTCAGATGGAGGGGAACATACATCGAAACACATCATCTTGGTAATATATCTGAACCATATGGTAAAAATTTGTGATGTTTGAACAATGTGATATCGCACTTGCATGACTACACGTTATACCAAAACTGCTTCATTTCTCACATGAGCATGTATGGCAGTTCAGATCTACAACACAAGTTTTTTTTTTAAAATCAAAAACTTAAAAAATGTCGGACGTGATCTTTGTTGCATGCCGCCTAACAGACTTGTGCATCCTCCTCTGAAGCACCATCTCTGCATACAGAGTGAGTATGCCAATCAACATCCCTGGAAAAATAAGCATTATAATTTATGGTAATTTTACAATTAAATAATAATTTAATATTTATATAGTATTTTACCTCCCATGTGACCGTGTTGAACAAAAATCCATTGAATGTAGTCACGGATTACCTCAATAAGCGTTATTATCGGTGCATTGTGTTCATTAACCGATAACACCAGGAGAAATACTGGAATATCAATGTTGAGTAAATTTCAACGGATGTTTGGAAAATAGGGTCTTGTCCATTTCACATGACCGATGTTGGAAAGCACCTCACATGTCGCAGGGTTATCCTACGAAATGTTTGTTGAAAATCAGACAAAGTATATTATTTGCATATATTCCCAAACAAAGCTTCAAATGTTTTGTTTCGACCAACCCTTGATCATACATGCAATGCCACACTCTTACAACAATACCCCTTATGAGAATCAGGGAATACCTAAGCTAGGGAAGAAGTTATGACATCATCCATATTAGTTATGAATGATACTTCACTAACGTCCCTGAGAGTTTCCTTCAACTTCATCAGGAACCAAGTACAAGAGTCGACATTATTTTCCACGTCCATAGAAAACGCTATAGGCACAATTTGGTTGTTTTCCTCCATAGAAATCACTATGAACATTGTTTGTAGGTAGTTCTCTCTTAGAGGGACACTACCTATAAAGATGACAGACAGAAAGCAACCTATAAATGAATGAACATGCATTTTTTTTGGAAAAACATAACAATAAAATGTAAAATGATTATAGATTATAACTAAACAATTAAAATTTGGATCAAAATTATTTTACCATATCCAATAGCCACAAAACATAGTTGGAAACGATCGATAACATCGATTTTGATGTTCAATGTAACTATGAGGGTTCGTACGCCCAATGTTGTGCAGGTAAATAAACAAGTTGGTAAAGCTTTTTTCGTGGTCGTTGTCTGAGAAAACTGATATTCAAACAGTTATAATAAAGAAGTATGGATGACCTGAAGTAATTTAATAACTAAATGGAATACCACATGTTATATATTGAGGAAATACCTAATTTTTTTTATGTCTGGAATGTGTGTCAATGGCTCTGGAATGTCAGTTCTACATGTACTGTTTTTGACTACCATACTCTGGAATTAACTTTGTTAGTCTGAAATGTACGATGTTAGATTCCGAAATAGAAACAACACCTATCAACAAATACTCTAGAATAAATAGTGCTTCTCCAAAATGCCCTATTTTGAAGAAAGTGGACATTTTTCTAAAATTTAATAAAAAAAATTATTATTATTAATAAATTACTCATTTATAAGGGTTAGTTTACTTAATTTCTCTATCACCATGTGACGTGCTAAACCAAGTTGAGGATCATGACGGTCTAGAATTGATTTTATTTTCATAAATAATGATAGCCTTAATAAAAAATATAATGTTGATTTATAAAAAAAATATTTTATATATATATATATATATATATATATATATATATATATATATATATATATATATATATTCTTTTATTTATTTTTATCAAGTTTATTTCATACTCGTTTCAAACATTTTACTTATGATTTTTTATGTTTTTTTGCACTATTTTTACAAAACGAATAAAACGTCAAAAAAGTTAAAATTATTTCTATGTGGTAAAAGCTTTACCAAAAAGCATTTCTAAGTTGTAAATAATAGTTATGGATTTATATAATCCGATTTTTTATTAGATTAAAAAAGAAAAGAGTGTTTGATCATGTTTTCGATTTTTTTAAACATTTGGTTCGTTTTTGAGTTATATGTATTCCGTTTTGTCTATGTATAACTCGATACCTGCTTCAAATTTTGATTATCCTATATATTAATACAAGATTCATACCTCATTTATATTAGGTCTGGTCACATTTAACAAACTTTTTTATATTTTTTTTTATAAAAAATATTCATAAAAATATTTATAAAACTAATAAAACTATATATTTATTTGTGTAATACAATTAAATATTTGTATTAAAAAAATAATAATTATATAAAGTTATCTATTTAAAACAAACAAAAAGTAAAAAAGAAAACATGATTGCAAGTCGTCAAATTTAATGAAGTTATGAAATATAGTTATGGCAGCCATGAAATCATTAACAAATATAAACAAAAAACACCATAAAAAACATTATAAAATGTATTGAACAAAACACTAAAAAAATTATAAAAATTTATATAAACAAAGCGTCAAAAAGTACAAATTAAAAAAATAAACAAAAACATAAAACAATATATTGGAATAAAACGTTAAAAAATCTAAATTATAAAAAATATAAATAAAAAAATTTAATAAAAACAATATTAAATAATAAAATTTATAAAAAATAAATTAAATAATCTAAAAAAACAGTGGAAAAAAATTATAGATATAATGGAAAAGATGTGACAATTGAAGAATCTTTTTTTTTAAATCAGATGTTTTTTTAAGATGAGAAATGATATATAATGAAATTGAGCATAATATTATCTTCATAATTTTGTAACCATTTTTGTCTTATTGGTAAGTCAAACATAAAATATTTTTTTTCTTAAATATCAAGGTTCTAAAAAGTTTATCATGGTTCTAAAGTTTATATTTGACGTCACGTTTAATAAAATATCGTCTTAAATGATATATATGTGTATATAAAATAAATAATAGTAGAATATATATATATATATATATATATATATATATATATATATATATATATATATATATATAATTACCGCCTCAAATCACGCCTTACAAATAATTTGGCTCGTCAGGACTTGTAAAAACTTATAGTTGGGCATTGCTTTTAAGTCACACCCGTTATTAAGAACCTTGCTAAATATACTTAATCTGGAAAGTCTTGTGATGTATTTCTTAGTTTTATTTGATTTGAACCTCTTTAGTCTTTATGTACATCGTATAGGGGCCGAAATTAGAATTTATGTACATAGTATAGGGGCCGAATATGAAAAGTTCTTTATCTCTTAGCGTGTTTGGTGTAGAATCAAATATAGTAAAATGATACGGTACGCACGGATATTATTATGTGTTGTACGTGTCTTACGTGTTGTATGGTAGGACGAAGATACCAACAAGGGAACATGAATGTTAGTGTGGGCTGAAAGCACAGGATAAGAGAATTAATTAATTAAGATTACCAGTATTTAAATAGTAAAACACATAATAAGGGCATGCTTGGAAATCAAGCGACATTGTTTTCTCCCTTTCCATTAGTCGGAATCATGTTTGAGTAGGAACATAATTATATGGGTAATTGTTGGAGTTTACTTTTTATGTATAATTTTTTAGGTAATTTTATAAATATATGTTCAAAAAGTTGGTTTTTAAAGGGAAACTAGGATTTTGACCGTCCGCGCAATGCTGCGGAAGCACCAGTATGTTCAAAAACGCAGATCGACACCATACATACCATGGAGACGATTAAACCATATAAACTGGAGCATAAAAATATCAAAATAAAAATTGGATACAAATAATTATGTACGGAGGAGACGGACGAAAATAAGACTTGAAATTGTATCCTAAAGAAATTGATAAAAAAAAAGATTATTAAAAAAATATGTAAGGGGTCAAAGTGTAACTTTAAAATATAATAGGGGATCAAATCGTAATGTATAAAATACTAATAATTTAACTTTAAAATTATCAGGGGTAAAAACTGTTAAATAAAAATTAAATGAGGGAAAAGATTATAAATATGAAAATCTTCTATGACCAGAATCTAAATGATTATTTCCAAAAACTATGGTTTTACATTTAATAATGCATACTTGACAATATATAACATGATTTGAGTTTAGTAAACCTGGATTTGGAAATAGAAAAAAAAAATATAAATCGTGGGAACATCATAGAAAAAGAAAAGGAGATGACAGCACAATCGACGGATAGAATAGAAGTTGAGATGAATAGTGATTTGCCTCACAAAGAGCTTTTGGTAATTAATATATATATAATATGCATAAAAATTCATATATTTTGGTTTTATTTAAAAAAAGAAAAATCGGTCTTGACCTTTTTTTTGTTTTTTCAATTTAATCACTGGAACCGACTATTATTTGTAATTTGGCTCAATTTTTATGTTACCACAACACAATAAAAGGTTTCGATTATTAAATGGAATTAAATTTTAGCTAATTACTTGTCATCGTACAATGAGTGAGATGGCAAACGGGCAACAAGCTGTGTCGCTAAGCCTTTTTGAATGGTAAAGCTAATTCTTTTAAAGACTACATCCGAATATCTATGGGATATAACATTACTATGCATGATTCATTGTACTCTTTTAAGAAGCTCTACCGCATCCGGTGCGAGGAAACCAAACGTATCAAATGCAAATGGTATGAACACGTGTTGATTTTCCATGCACGCTTTCTCATGTTTGGTGACTTTGCCTGTAGCTGCTTTTAAAGCAGCATGTCCCGCCGTGAAACCCCCAGCCCTCAGGCCCACGAGAGGGGATACCCCTGTAAGATCCACACATGCGTGTTTCCCTCCGACCCATCCAAAAATCAAAATGTCAGCCGGTCTGAGGGTTGACCTTCCTTCTGTCGGGTCAGTCAAGAAATTAACAGGTGCTTCTTTCTTAGCGGAAACCCCGGCACACTGAAATATGTCAAACAAAACATCCCTAACCATATCGTGCCTGTATTTGAACCCCGGAAGTTCTTTACAGTGAACTGCATGCTCTCCAAAAGAGTCCAAACATGCCTTGCGACACACAGGACATATCTCGTCAGCTGGGAATATGGGAATCATGAGTCGATATTTGAGAATAGTACGATACTTCACGGGAGACATGTGTTGGCCAAGCCCATCTATAGGGATAGCCAGAAGAAAATCTTGAGCATGTGGTGCACGTAAGCACTGGAAAACCGCTTTCTGCCGAGCCGTCATGTCGAGATGCACTTCCATATCTTGGACAATTTTACGAAAAAGGGCACTAGCCAGTGTATTCTGGGATTTAGGGGGGGGGGGGCGGTGTCTTTAGTAGTAAAATTGTTAAGGTCAAAATCTGGAAGCTTGTTGAGAAGGGATGCCAAGGCATAGTCATAATCAGAATCCATATCATGTATACCGCTATCCCGTAAGATGTGGTCTTGCAATACCCAAGATTGGGCCCTTGAGGCAACAAAAGCATAGGAGGTAGCCTCTACTGCCGAGTATAAACCCAAACCCCCAAACCTAATGGGTAAGGAAGCAATTCGCCATTGTATGTCACCAAAGAAAGGGCCCCACAAACCACAATGTCCTCAATCGCCCCGCGCAATCCATTGTCAAAGAATATTGCCGCCTCCTCCATATGAACGGGTTGGCACGTCCTCAACCCAAAGAAAAGCCTAGCATTACCCATACAAGACCGAAGAAGAAGGAGCTCACTCTGGGGGTCAGAAAATTGTGGAAGAAGGCGCATCAAATTCACAGCGTTTTCGGCTGTCTTTATGGCTAAGCTGCGAATGAAACTAACATCTCTACTAACAGCTCCCCCAAGAAGTTTCACCCCCAAAGGCGGCCTCCCGATGTCCGCCGGAAATAGCCCCTCCCGTAACTTCCTACCATCACACGAAGGCCAAAAGAGCTCGGTTTTCTTGATATTCAGCTGAAGGCCCAATTTTGGGCCAATCACCGTAATGATGTCCAATGCTTTGGCCACCTCCTCCGAATCTCCGATAAGTGTGCCATCATCCAAGTACCATGCATGGAGAAGAAGCTTGCAATTGTCTCTAATCTTTTGCAAGAGCGGGTGCAACACAATGGCAAAGAGAAGTGGTCCCAAGGGGTCTCCTTGCTGAACCCCAGTAGAAGACCGAATATGTGTGTTGCCTAGATATAACCTTGCTGCTTGACCATATAGGAATTCTACCCACAAGGAAATAGAGGGACACCTCAATCTGACCTCATGAAGTAATGCAGATCTCTCAACAAGGTTAAAGGCATTAGAGAATTCCACGGTAAGCATGGAGAGAGATTTGTCATCGTGGCGCTCACTCAACAACCTATTGGCGCTATGTAAAACGGCCTCAACGCCACCCGACACCCCGACTCCGAACTGAAAATCATTGAGATATTTGGCCATTTCTTTACCAACCCCCTTCATGGCCAACTTGGAAACCAAAGGTCTCCATATAGTACCTACTGCAATAGGTCGTATTCCCTTGTCAGGTTTTAAGAGCGGCGTGAGAGGAGCAGAGGCAACAAATTCTGCCAAGCTCGAAGGGAATCTTCCCCCTAGCCATAGATTAACCACAGAAGTAATAGCACGTAGGAGGTCTTTGGCTATAGCCGAACCTTCTCCACAAAGGGCATCTAAAATGTGTTGAGCTCTCAACCCGTCCCTCCCACACGAGGTACCTTTAGGGAAGGATTTAATTCCCCCAAGGACATTGTCAACATCCACTACTAGGGGAGGTTCTGAAAATATGGTGTTGGGCATGGAAGGCGGTGGCTTGTATGGATGCTTATCCTCCAATGCCTTCGTGGTATCACCCCAAATGGAGCAACCCCCGAAGAACATAAAACTTTCACTGCTGCTGTAAAATGTCCATCGGCAACCTTACGAAGACATTGTCTGACATTGGTGCTGCCCGGTGTTCTTTTCTCCTGAATGTACTTTTCTTTTTTATCTTGTTGCTCCAGTCTTGCATTGTCAACTAAGTTTTTAACTAGCTTGGCGATACCGTCTTCAGTCCCCCAAGTAGCTAAAGCGCTCAAGATATTACGATGTTGCAAAGACTTCCTGTTGCCAGACCTACTTTCTTGCCTATTCTTGGGCCTGAACACCTGAAGAGTACACCTAGGAAGAATTAACAAAGCAACCCACGCTTCAACGGATCCTGGATGAGCAACCACCTTGGAAAGGGCTGCTTTCAAAGCCTGAGAGAAAGCCATACGACAGTTATGAGGGATGCTTTTGACAGTGGTGATAGGCAGCTTAAAAACACGATCAAGTAGTTGAGCATCCATCACCAACCCATCATTGAGGTCAGCTTCCGGTTCATTGGGTATCGGCTTTGGAATGCCAACAATATGCATGCTCATGTCATCAGCCCCGTCAATAAACTTAATCAAGCCACCCGGGTGGTGACATGAATGACTCATGGCATGAAGCTTCATGCAATCCCCACATATCCATTGACCAAACTCCTTCAAAGTTGCTGCCACAGACATAAACAATCCAATGTCAGAACTGATAGCCTCCCGTAACACAGCCCTGCGTTCAACTGTATGGAGGTGTAAGCTCTTGATATGAGATATCATACGAGAAATCCCTTTACTTCCAACAATACCATATGGGCAACAGTGAAACCCCCGAAAAGGACACGGCCAAGCCCCGCTCTCAAAGGAATGAGAGGACGCCATAAACCAACAAATAAAGATTATTTAAGCCTCAAGGTGAGACCCGAAATTAGAAGCACTAACCCAAAAGAAAAAGTGACACTCCAACAAAAGGCTGGAGTGTGCACAATGGAACCCACACCGGATAGAATCTCTACATCAGCTTGAGTCGAAAATTGGCAACAACACTTGAAAAACTCATTTAGGCATTTTATCAAACACTTGGCGGGCAGAAAAAGAAACACCTTGTTTGCATCACCAAGCCTTAAATCTTTTTTGCCCATAATCGTTCTTCCATCGACGATGATCGTTGCTCACTTCATAATTAAGAATATCACATTTGATTTTTTTTATATATATTTAACTATCAAATGTATTTAATATTAAAATGATTGAATCGACAGAAGCGATAACCAACTATTCGATATCAGGTATTCCAATTTCGCTATCGAGTATCGACCACCCCAAATCAAATACCAAAATCAATAGGAACATCTTCTCAACGCCCCTGCAACCATTCGTTCTCAATTGCAGAAAATCAAGTCACCAAACATCTATTCGAGTTCTTCACTTTTGATTCGAGATTGTAGAAAAATCAATTTCTAATCGACACACAAGTACCAGTATTTGATTGCAATTAAGATCAATCTCTGAAATTAATATCGATCAACTTGAAATCTCCAAGGGATCAACTTGAATTCTAGTGTATGATACTGCATCGAAGTCGGTTTCTATCACGAGGCTTCTCGACACTGTTAGGAAGAGATCGACTTTGCAATTTGGAATCGATTTTGAAAGTTGTTTACGAATGGTTGATTTCAATTGGGAGGTTTGGACTTCGATTTTGTTAGGAAGAGATCGACTTTGCAATTTGGAATCGATTTTGAAAGTTGTTTACGAATGGTTGATTTCAATTGGGAGGTTTGGACTTCGATTCTGTTCCATGAACAAAAGCTGAATTCAATTGAAAAGTTTAGAGCTTTGAGATTGGAGATGAAATGATGTAAGCAACATCAACATGGAGATGAAACATAGGGATCGATTTGTAAACAAAATATCAATGATGACTTTTTTTATCAATAGACCAAAATACGAGTATTTTTTTTCAATGGTTAATAATTTTTAACCTCAAGTCTATCTATTTTAAGATTAAATTATAATCTATTTTTGCTAAAATAACCTTTATAATCTATTTTTGCTAAACAAAAATATATAAAACCTGATTAAAATGTAAAAGTATATTTTTATGAAATTGTAACAACCTAAAAATCAGAGTAAAATTTTCATTTTTCAAAAAACAACTCAAACACCATAATTGCTTACAAAACATTGCTTCAAAAGTTTAAGTCGTAAATCAAAGTATCCCAAAATCCAATAACATAAAATCTGAAGGAATGTGCATGATCACGCATTTGCTTTCCTCCGATCCTCTGAAGTACCTAAAACAAACTGAAACTATAACCCAAAGTTCAGTGAGTTTCCCCAAAGTACGACCACACAACATAACAAACAACAACATGCATACATGAGCCTTCAGCATGACTGGACCGCCTCACAGACCTATAGACTATCTGGACTGCTTTCAGCGCTTTCGGTCTGACTGGATCGCCTCGCTGACCTTTAGTCTATTCGGGCCACCTTGGGTATCTTGGCCTTCAACACCAGTTGGTCCGCCTCAACCCAATGAACCATAATATGTCGACAATACAATATCAAACAATAATAAACAAACACAGGTAGTCCTACAGATCTACCAGTCTAATCACAAAATCAGTGAATACATATTCTCAACATATCAACACACAATAAAACATGATACCAAATCCAATGAGCCGGCCTTTGTTCCTTCGACCCATAAGTACATTGAGGAAAACTCACCTCTCTATCCGAACAAATAGTTGAATAGGTGTTTGCTCCGAATATCATCTCTACCCGTCACCTATTCATCAAATAGTGACCAATCTCAATTACAACTCAAAATACCCAAAATACCCTTAGTTCAAACTTGGTCAAATCCTGGTCAAAATCAAAAAGTCAAAAGTCAAACATGGTCAACACAGCTGAGTACGCGCAGCGTACTCAACATATACGCTTAGCGTACACGAGTTTGACCAAAAAACGCAATGTTGACGTGGTACGCCCAGCGTACGCTGCCTTCACTTAATCCTTCTATTAAGAGCTTATTTCCTTAAGCTCTTTCGTTCAATTCTCAGATCTAGCCCTAAACTAATGTCCTTAACCATAAAGTTTCCAACTTTATGATATTGCATGGCTATTAAGTGCCCAATAACAAAAACCCTAACTTCGTAACTCATTAAGACAACCTAGATCATGCATGGAGGGAAACTAACAATCAAGATTGCATTTTTATGACCTTAGATACTCCAAAACGTCTGGAAGGACAATCTATTTGGATTAGACATATATGTATAATCATTTATGATTAGACATATATGTATAATCATTTATGATTAGACATATATGTATAAACATGTATAATCATATATGATTATTGATATTTCCATATTTATACATTTATTTATGCAGTATTTCAATACATTTTAGCTATAATTTGGGTAAATATTAAGATATATGTTACTTATTAGTATAAGTTCTATTTTTGTAGTTAAAAGAATGAATTTTCAAGAAATTTATTGGAAGCCTTGGAAGTCAGAATTCATTAGAGAAGCAAGATTGGAAGAGATCTTTAGCATAATTACAATTAATAACTCGGTTAGCATGTTTTCAATCATGTGGATGATAGTTTTCTTCGTTTTAATTGTTTTCTCTTCCATAATAGTATGCTAAAAAACTCAACTTTCATTTAGGGTAGAGGGCCTTTGAAACTATGATTTGATTCTACGATTATGGATTTAATTAGTTGGTTATTCATTATATTAGCTTGATAAAGATCCTTATATGTTAAAGTTTAATCTTTTCTATTTATTGCTGAGCATTGTTAGGGTGAGATGACTATTCTATCTTGACTTGCTTGAATCATATGAACTCAATGACCATTAGGTTTATATGACTAGGACCATAAGCCTAGGGTTAAATATAAAATTGGGCAACTTTAATTTGTAAGCACATGTGTAATGACCATTTACATATTAAACTGAAGTTATGACCATTAATGACAATTTGCAATTCAAGTCTAGTATAATTCGAACTAAAAGCTGGATTGTTAAATTATTTGTTCACGAGATCACTGAGCTGGTAAATGTACTAAATCATAAGATATGGAATATGACCATTATTGTCTGTCACATTAGAAATCGGTAACCAATGAAATTAAATCCATTGCACAATCATATAAATCAACCATAGTGAATTAGCTAATCAAACCTACATGAAAGTTCTCTTTAGATTTAGTTTTCTAAAATTGTTTTTCTGCATTTCTTAGTCTGTTTTTATTCTTTAAGACATGTCTTAAGTTTTCTGAACTTGAAAAATAAGAATCCTCCCCTTTTGCATTTGTTTATTCAATAGTAGATTGTTTATTAAGAATCATTCTTCTTCCCCAAGTGTTCGACAACCCGTACTTACTAAATCTAAATTGCAAAATGAATAGGTATACTTGCCTAGTTGTGAAGTGATTTTAGAGAGACTAAGTGCAAATTAAAAGTATAAATTTTATATACGAAATTACCACATCAATTATACCTTTCCACCATATAATCATTTATTATTAGGAATACCCCGCTGCTGCCGGTATACTAGAGCGTTAGAGCGGTATGTAGCTGATGTTGAATCTCAAGATCTCTGTTTTTTTTAGAATCTCAAGTAAACCGTCCCCTATATATATATATATATATATATATATATATATATATATATATATATATATATATATATATATATATATATATATATATATATAGAGGTGAGATCCGTTGAAAATTCATAGTTTCCTAAGAATCTGATAACTATAGGTGGAACGTTAGATCAAAATTAACTCATTAATGGCATGATCGTCACATTACCAATATCATTTAATGTTTAATTTTCTGTGTTATTGGAAATATTAATAAAAATGTCTAAAAATTAACATTTTAAATCAAATTTCAGGATTTTTTATAAAAATCATAATTTTCGATTTTTTTTAAAAATGCCTATTTTTAATTTTTTTTTAGAAAACATGAACTTTAAAAAAAAATTGAATTTTTTTTAAAAAAAAAACTGCAATTCTTTTAAAAAGTAAGCTTTTAAAATTAGCAAATTAAAAAAAACTGGAATATTAAAAAAAAACTATAATTATATTAACCAAAAAAATCAACGTTTTATATGAATATATGCATATTTTTTTCAAGTGCATATATTCATATTTCTTATACTATAATATTCGTAAGTAAATCATAAAAAACTCATTTTTATTTACTAATTTATAAACACAATAATACAAGTATTTTATTCGATACAATATAAAATATAAAAAACAAAAATTGCTAAAAAATTTCTAAACATTTTCATGTCTACGTGTCAAAAAATTTCATATTTTCTTCAATTTATCACTTTTCACCTTTTCAATATTTTCCACAAACTCTTCCAAATCTATAAGATTTTTTTTATTAATGCAAGAACATTCACAAAAATGCATATTTATATATCATGTAAGAGACTATCTTATGTAAGATTCACATGTGATTGTATCTTTTAAGATTCAAATATGAAATTCACAAGAAAATTTTAAAAAATAATTAACGAAGAACACTCATATAAAATACATGTGTGCATATAGACATAATTCATATGTGATTCACTTGTGATTTGCATTTGAATCACATGTAATTCATATGTGATTCAGTGGTGATTTACATATAAATTGCATGTGATTCATATGTGAATTAAATGTGATTTACATGATATGATTCACATGTGATTCATATGTGAATTACATGTGAATCACATGTAATTCATATGTGATTCACTTGTAATTTACATGTGAATCACATGTCATTTACATGTGAATCATATGTAATTCATATGTGATTCACTTGTGATTTATATGTGAATCACTACACACTTATAGTCTTGTTTCAAATTAATTACTAAAATATTATACCATTTCACACAAATCACATGATGCATATGTAAATTACATGTGATTGACATGTGATTCATTTGTGAATTACTTGTGATTAAATGTGAATCACGTGTAATTCACATGTGATTCACTTTTGATTTACTTGAAAATCTTAAAAAAAAACAATTGAATTTGTACAGCAAGCCCAATTTTATCCATTTTTTCTTTTCTTGATGACAAAATTGCATTTCATGTCTAAAAGTAATTGCTTATCTTATTCAGATAGTTCATTCAGTCCAACAAAAAAAGTAAGTTTGTGTTTATACATCACTTACATGGAACCTGTCTAAGAGGACTTTCATGAACTTCTTCTACTTTAGACTGGAATCGTCACCAAATATATCAAACAATGTTGGTCTCACTTTCCCGACATTTATATCGTATCTCCCGGTTTTTCGCTTGAGTATTTCGATTAGGGTTGAAAGAGGAAAATATTTTCTCTTAACTTCATCATCACCTTCATAAGTAACTTCTTCTTCTACTTCCTCTTTGTCCTCGCGATTCTTATGGCGAAATGCAGAAGGGATGTGAATACCCGGGATTCTAGTGCACCTACTGTGGTTTTATGGAAAAAGCTACTTAGTTTAAAACTTGATTCGCTTCCTTTGTATTCTTCTAAATCCTTTTTGTATCTCTCATCGATCTGTTCTTTAGCCTAGTAAATTAATCCACCACTGTGACATGAATCTGATATAATAGTGATTCTACAACCATGGGGAACTTTGTCCAAAAGGTCCCTGAAGTCGTCATCTGTAATCACGCGCAATAATACAACACAAAATATGGTTATCACAAGTGAATTCCCTCTATCAGAGAAATGAATATATGTTAATGAATTCATGTCGATCTAGTAGTTGCAAATATGAAAGTAATCGAGAACAGAAACTTTTTAGGCATGATCCATCAGTTCCTGACGTAGTCATGGTAATTCTTTCATATTTATAAAAAGTTGAATATAATCCATATAAGCATTTGAGAACCGATGATTGATGCACGATTAATTTGAATGCCTAGAATTTAGACAAGTCGTTAGATAATCAGCAAGAACTTTTAACCATTTGGTAGAACTTGAAGTCAAACTGCTAAATCACTCATAAAAATTCCTAAATCCATTGATTTTGAGATATATATATATATATATATATATATATATATATATATATATATATATATATATATAATTCACTAAAACAAACATCAAATTCTAATCAACCACAAGTACATTCATCAAAGCAAGTATCATACTATTAATTAGGTTGAAGTCGATGGGAACGATACACTCCTCATATTCGGTATCGTCGTCGTCACCGGTCTCGGCTGGAAGGCGAGTGTCGTGTCCGCTGTAATGAACGATGAGGAAGTCACCAGGCTCTGCCGATTGGACGAGTTCATCGAGTGCTTGGCGGATGTTACGACCGGTAGGCTGGGTATGTAACGCCCGTAGATCAGGGCTAGTCAATTTAGAGACGATAAGCGTCAAAAAAATGACTTTTTGATGGAAGATTATTTAGAAGGAGTAATATTAACTAAGTTGTAGTATATGTTACAAGGGTTCCGTACCTATAAAGAATGCTGAAATCCGAGTTATAACGAAGAAGTTATGACATGTCGAAGTTTCGCGACAGAACCGACACGGCACAGTGCGACGTAAATAGTGTATTTACGATGAAGTGATTTTTAGCCGAAACAATCTAAACAAGAATCTAAGATCTCGTCGATAGTATTGCAACGATAAAAAGATAGACGAAAACGGACGTCGTATGAAGAAGTTATGAGTTTATAACGTAGTTTTCTTGTCCCGGCCTAATAAAAATAAATATAATAAACATTAAAGTCAAAATTAGCCGACGAAGTCTAAACGAGAGTTGTAGAGCATAATCTCACCTACACGTGGATATAAAGAACGTCGAAAACGGAGCTCGTATGAGAAAGTTATGAATTTTTGAAGTTCGGGGCGCGAACCCCAACACTGTGTCAGAGTTCACGACATGAAAAAGGGGTTCACGACGTTAACTCAGTGCTGACATCTTCTAGAGCCTGACAGACTAAACATCACGACTACGCACCTGATGACCTCCAAGGTCACGACGTGAAATGATGGTTCACGACGTGAAAACTGAATTTTCAGCCCTATAAATAGAAAGTGAAGGCAGCCGGTTTTGGTTGCTAATTTCTCAACCTCTCTCCTACTCTACTCATCTTTAAGCCATCTTTTAGCCCCCCGAAGCCCCGGTATCATCCCCGATACCCGAAGCGAGTCCCGAAGCTCCGAAGATCCCGAGAAAAAGAGTTTCAAGCCGAAGCTCTGCCCGCGAGAAACCCGGTGTGTGAAGATATCCCGGTTTCACCGAGGAATTTCTACTTGAAGAGTCGTAGTGCTGTCCGATAATCGTCTTATCAAGTGAGTGTGTGGTTACTTTCTTCTAACACATAGATATGAAGTAATTGCTATGAAATACGTGTTATGTGTTTATATATATTGTTTGTTTACTTGAGATGGATGTTGAATGAATGTTTTATACAGGTTTTTAAATGGTTTAAACTGTATAAAGAATTTTTATCTACAAATATGTTGGGTAGAACATGGGTAGACGAAATAGTTGGTGTGTGATGAAGGATGAGTTTGAGGATGAGACGAAAGATGATATAGATCATGAGATGAGGGTGACAGGTGAAAAAAAATGAGTGAAACCTTTACCCAAACGATGACCCCGTCATTCAGCAGAGTAGGGATGAAAACCATGGACTATTCTAGACAGTCCAGTGGAACACTAGCAAGCTCGCAACTTGTAGGTGTTGTGAACGATGTGTTCACCGGTGTACTCTAAAAACCCTGGCAGCTATGGACTTAGTGCCTTATATAAATACAATGGTACCTATGGATTTAGTACTGTGTAGATGAACCTTGGTAGCTATGGATTTAGTACTGTGTAGATGAACCTCGGGCATCAATGGACTTTGTGCCAATTCCTTAGGTCAATCCTTAGGAATGAATGAAGGATAGTTGATTCTTAGGGTACAACCTTAAGAAATAAAGAAGATAATGGGGATGGGTAATTGGGTTTATTGTTTGATGATTAAATATAATAATTATATCATTGTGGGTTGAAAACCCTATATGCTCATCAGGCTCCCAAGCCTGACCCACTCAGTTTTCTTTGTATCACATGTAGTGGCACAATAGCATAAGTTGGTTGGCATGACGAGAGATTTTGGATTATAGATCAGTAGTTATAAATACCTGTTGTAAGGTCTATTTTATACTGTTTATGCTTTTGGTCTGTATCGGAACATGACATCTCGAGATTTCGTTATTTAATGAAAATACATTTGTTTAAAGAAATGCTTTGATAAATTCTTATCATATTTTGTTTTGGGAACAAATTCTGCAACACTTTTAATAAAAGAAATACTCTGATTTTAAAGCAAAGCATAAACAAAAATCGGTCTTTTCTGGCCGTGAAATTGGGGATGTCACAGTTGGTATGAGAGCATTAGTTTAAGCGAACTAGGAATTTGTAGGATTTCTAGACGTAAACTTAGAATGCTAAGCGATGATTGTGAGATGAGTGTCTACAATATTTTAGACACGAGCACTAGTATATTTTAAGAAAGATGCCTAAAATGCTTTTATGTGCTAAATGTTATATGTTTGTTATATATGATATTGTTTGTTCGGATCTATGGTCTGTTGCCGACCAGATCTGGAAACCTTATGTGTTTAGGATTCTAAGCGTACGACTACGGTATTAGAACTAGCATGTAAACATTTCAGAGTGATAAGGATGATTTGAATCTCTATCGTGAATGAGGATGTAAATTCACCTTATTCAGTGTATAGATCAAAAATGGCAAGAACAAGAAGCGGAGTTGGAAACGCAAACGAAAACAGGAATCAACCACCAGTGGTTGAGCAAGTAGCTGTGGTAGCAGCAGTACCTGAGCCAATGACAATGGCTGGGGTACAAGCGATGATTCAAATGATGTTGGATCGTCATATGGAGGAAACTAAACGTCTGCTTCAGCAGAATCGTGAAGAACTTTCAATGCCGATTGAACAGCCCAAATTGAATGAAGGGCATTCGGAAGGAGGAAACTTCAGTGGGATTGTTAGTCAAGCCAACCCACCAATAGATAGACGAAACAATCAGGATGGAGGAAATGACGGACGCGGGTGCAAGTACAAATATTTCATGGCATCCAAACCGTCGTGTCTATCTGGAAGCCCGACACCAGTGGAAGTTATGGACTGGATCTCTGAGATGGAGACAATGTTGAGAGTTGCGAGTGTAGCAACAGACAGAAAATTGCTCTCGCGATTCCTCTGTTAAAGTTTGGAGTGCTGAACTGGTGGAAGCTACTAGCGGGTTCGATGCCCAAGGGAGAAGCTAGCAAGATATCTTGGGAAGATTTTGTGGTGCAACTAAAGATGCAATACTACTCTGAGCAGGATCTTCTGGAAATCAACAATGAGTTCTAGAATTTGAAGAAGGGAAGATTGAGCGTCACCGAGTACGCTACTAATTTTACGGAGAAAATGAAGCTTGTTCCCTACCTACTTCCAACGGAACTTTCCAAGGTCAACAAGTTTTCCAATGGATTACCAGCGGACTTTGGTCCAATGGTCAAGCAAGCAACCACTTTGAAAGCCGCCATCTGGGCAGCCAGGAATGTTGAGACCCAAATAAAGGAAAAGGGTCTGGAGAAAGCTGAAGTTGGCGAGAAGAGGAAGCTTGAAGGATCCTCAAGACCTGATAGTAAGGGAAACTTCGCAAAGTCTAACCCGGATGACCAGAGGTATGGAGCCAAGTGGTGTGAAAAGTGCACGAAGAAGCACTTTGGAACATACAACGAAGAAGTAACCTGTTACAAATGTGGAAGGATCGGCCACTATTCCACGAATTGTACACATAATGATAAGGTATGCTACGGATGCGGAGGCAAGGGGCACATGTCTAGAGACTGCCCAAAGAAAAATGGGGTAGCAAGGCTAGAGGCACCACCAAAGCCAAGGACATTCCACATGATCCTCGACGAAGCAGACAATAACGCGAGGAATCAGGAATAAGGATTTCGTATCCAAAGATCAAATTATGAAGTAACAATGTGAATATTAACTTATGGTGTAGCCTATTAAAGGCATAGTATAGGGTGAACTTGAACTTTTGTGTAATAGTTTCAAGAATTAATATAAACCCTGGTTTTGTTATCTGATGTATTGAACGACACCTATCGGAATATATCGAAGGTGGTATCTTGCCTTAGTTTATGTCTGATAAAATAACAGTACGTTTAAGGGAGTACGGTACGTCTGAAGTACACCTTCGATTGGCAGGATGATGGAACGATTGGTGTAATTCTTGAAGTTGTCCCATCGTCTGGAATTTCCATCGCCAACCGAGTTGAATTAGAATTGATGATTGAAGATACGCATGGAAGAAGTCCTAGTAGAGTCTAGGAGAATTTGTATGATTAATTGGACACATTCGTATGTGTTAAATTGTTTTGTGATTTTAGGACTTGGGGACTGCGAGACAATACTTGGGACGAGTATGAGTAGGTGTGAATAGTAGTAGAGATCTATACTACTGGAAGTACAGGACTCGCGCTTGGATCAGGGAAAGTCACAAGGTTACCGAGAAGCTAGTGATTGATTCCGTTTTTATTCAAGTATGTCGGTACCATTGTTTCGGTAATGACTAAGAAGATGATTGATATTCTGACCCTAGTGGTCATATCAAATTGAGTCCGACTACGATGAGTTGTTACGTGGTTCCGAGAACCAAGTTCGATGTAGCATCTGACTTAAGCCGGAAAATTAAAATCAAAGTGATCAATTGTATCGCGCTCGTTGTTAAAGAAGTTAGTAGCTAGAAATGCTACATGCAAAAATGTGATCATATCACATTAGAATATGAAGGAAGGTATATTCCATTCTGGAATTTGACTCTAAGAGACTTGAATCTAAGCGTTGCACCATACGATGAAAGATCATTAGAGCATGACCCATCGGTCTGTTACAATAGATAAGGGAAAGTAGTTATCCTAAGAAGAAGAAGGAGTCCTCAATAAGGATTTATTTTGTAACTTGTAGGTTACGATTGAAAGTCCAACATAGTACGAAGAACAGGTCCAAGATTTAGCATCATGGTTATTACTTGGGATGGAAAGATAACGTATGGAATCATTATACAAGCCCTATTTTCGTTGATGATTCCGGTACGTAATCATCCTAAGGGGGAGATAATTGTAACGCCCGTAGATCAGGGGTAGTCAATGTAGAGACGATAAGCGTAAAAAAAATGACTTTTTGATGGAAGATTATTTAGAAGGAGTAATATTAACTAAGTTGTAGTATATGTTACAAGGGTTCCGTACATATAAAGAACGCTGAAATCCGAGTTATAACGAAGAAGTTATGACCTGTCGAAGTTTCGCGACAGAACCGGCACGACACAGCGCGACGTAAATAGTGAATTTACGATGAATTGATTTTTAGCCAAAACAATCTAAACGAGAATCGAAGATCTCGTCATTAGTAGTGCAACGGTAAAAAGACAGACGAAAACGGACGTCGGATGAAGAAGTTATGAGTTTATAACGGAGTTTTTCTGTCCCGGCCTACTAAAAATAAATATAACAAAAATTAAGTTCAAAACTAGCCGACGGAATCTAAACGAGAGTTGTAGAGCATAATCTCACCTACGCGTGGATATAAAGAACGTCGAAAACGGAGCTCGTATGAGAAAGTTATGAATTTCTGAAGTTCGGGGCGCAAACCCCAACACTGTGTCAGAGTACACGACGTGAAAAAGAGGTTCACGACGTTAACTCAGTGCTGACGTCTTCTAGAGCCTGACAGACTAAACATCATGACTACGCACCTGATGACGTCCAAGGTCACGACGTGAAATGATGGTTCACGACGTGAAAACTGAATTTTCAGCCCTATAAATAAAAAGCGAAGGCAGCCGGTTTTGGTTGCTAATTTCTCAACCTCTCTCCTACTCTACTCATCTTTAAGCCATCTTTTTGCCCCCCGAAGCCCCAGTATCATCCCCAATACCCGAAGCGAGTCCCAAAGCTCTGAAGATCCCGAGAAAAAGAGTTTCAAGCCGAAGCTCTGAAGATATCCCGGTTTCACCGAGGAATTTCTACTTGAAGAGTCGTAGTGCTGTCCGATAATCGTCTTATCAAGTGAGTGTGTGGTTACTTTCTTCTAACACATAGATATGAAGTAATTGCTATGAAATACGTGTTATGTGTTTATATATATTGTTTGTTTACTTGAGATGGATGTTTAATGAATGTTTTATACAGGTTTTTAAATGGTTTAAACTGTATAAAGAATTTTTATCTACAAATATGTTGGGTAGAACATGGGTAGACGAAATAGTTGGTGTGTGATGAAGGATGAGTTTGAGGATGAGACGAAAGATGATATAGATCATGAGATGAGGGTGACAGGTGAAAAAAATGAGTGAAACCTTTACCCAAACGATGGCCCCGTCATTCAGCAGAGTAGGGATGAAAACCATGAACTATTCTAGACAGTCCAGTGGAACACTAGCAAGCTCGCAACTTGTAGGTGTTGTGAACGATGTGTTCACCGGTGTACTCTAAAAACCCTGGCAGCTATGGACTTAGTGCCTTATATAAATACAATGGTACCTATGGATTTAGTACTGTGTAGATGAACCTTGGTAGCTATGGATTTAGTACTGTGTAGATGAACCTTGGTAGCTATGGATTTAGTACTGTGTAGATGAACCTCGGGCATCAATAGACTTTTTGCCAATTCCTTAGGTCAATCCTTAGGAATGAATGAATGAATGAAGGATAGTTGATTCTTAGGGTAAAACCTTAAGAAATAAAGAAGATAATGGGGATGGGTAATTGGGTTGATTGTTTGATGATTAAATATAATAATTATATCATTGTGGGTTGAAAACCCTATATGCTCATCAGGCTCCCAAGCCTGACCCACTCAGTTTTCTTTGTATCACATGTAGTGGCACAATAGCATAAGTTGGTTGGCATGACGAGAGATTTTGGATTATAGATCAGTAGTTATAAATACCTGTTGTAAGGTCTATTTTATACTGTTTATGCTTTTGGTCTGTATCGGAACATGACATCTCGAGATTTCGTTATTTAATGAAAATACATTTGTTTAAAGAAATGCTTTGATAAATTCTTATCATATTTTGTTTTGGGAACAAATTCTGCAACACTTTTAATAAAAGAAGTACTCTGATTTTAAAGCAAAGCATAACCAAAAATCGGTCTTTTCTGGCCGTGAAATTGGGGATGTCACAGTTGGTATCAGAGCATTAGTTTAAGCGAACTAGGAATTTGTAGGATTTCTAGACGTAAACTTAGAATGCTAAGCGATGATTGTGAGATGAGTGTCTACAATATTTCTAGACGTAAACTTAATGTTGCATTGTATTATGTATTTAGTTCCTCTGACATTGCAATAAAACTACGGGTCTTAAAAGAATAAATTTTGGACAAAACTTGCAAATTTGAGTGAATTAGTAAATCATATGGATTAAATCCGCAACAAAATGCAATGAATTATGGAAGACTTCAAAAAAGGAGCCAAAATTTAAATATCAATCTTAATGCATTTAAATAATAATTTTATATAAACAATTTAAATTAATAATAATTAGATGGTATCATATTTATCTTCAAAATTAATCTTTATGCAACAATTTACTAGTTGTTTCTTAATATCTAATTATTTTGATCCTAAAAATTGAAAATAATATTTATCAAATAAATACAAAACTTATTAGTGTTGCTCCACCATAAAACCACAATATGGAATGTTAGATGGTGTTTCACCGTAGATGATAACTTTACTTATTAAAAAAAAAATAATAAATAAAAACAATACTTGTATATGATTTAACATTCATGCAAAATGTCATCCACAATCAAGAAAAAAAAAACCATATCTCAAAATTTCTTAGTGATTCAACCTTTGTCTTGGACAAGGTTAAAATAAATAATTATCGAAAAAAGAAGCCGAAAAATGAGTTTTTTTTACCACATCTCGATGTTTAAGACTTTAATTCCACATTTTTGTGATCAATAATCATTATTTTCATCACCACCATCATAATTATAATCATAATCATAATCATAATCATAATTATAATTGCAAGACTCCTGTTCATTATCATAACTCTTCCATTCATTACCATCACTTTTGCTACATTCATCTTCTTCCTTCACCGGAATTGGCTGCAAGAAAAGTGAATAATATATATGAATAAAATAGCTTATGATTAGAACAAATTAATGTAAGATGCTATAATAAACAAGTAAATAAAAGTATATTGCTATTTCTTGCATTTAAAACACTACTTTTTAATTATAATAAAAAATTTTACAATATCAAATATGGATGCAAATTTTTTTTATATCCAAATCAATAGTTCAACAACTTGATTACCTTTTCCCCTAAGAGTGTATTTATTACATCATAATTCATTTTTGAACTCGACCCCTGCAATACAGACAAAAGAAATAGTAATGTCAGAAAATAATTTAATGAAAATCTTTATAGTTTGTAGATTAATTTAAAAAGAGTATCACATGGTAACAAAGTTATTGTGACAAACCTTTTTAGTTTGAGCAAGCTTCGGTCTTTTGTCTTTCTGGTTAACAAAGAATACAAATTATTTTTAAAAAAATAATTAAATTAAATTCAAATAGTAAAAATACTAAACCGAATCATATGTGAAGAGGCTATTTTTAGAAATCTTACCCCTCCTGTAGCATTCTTGACATTTTTATCTTCCAACAATACTTTCCCACAATCAACACAATGTCTAATAAATTATACCCCATGGTTAATTAAAAAGAGAAAACAAAAAAAATAAATAAAAGGGAAATTATTATGGTGAATACTACTTACATGATTCCACTGGTATGATCAAGAGCTATATGACTTTTCGTTATACAATGAGAACACCAAATTGTCTCTCTTCCCTGAAATTATCTATCATCAATCTTAAAGAACATCAGAATTTATAATGTTTCTATTTTAGTAACTTTATGCTTAAAATGTTCTGAAAGTATGAACCTTATAATGTTGTGTGGCATGTGAAATCCTATTATTGTATATCGATTCATTAGTTGTTAAATTCCCTGCAGCATAAAACAAGTGAGACAAATTACAAAAATATTAAAAGTAACAGAAATGATATAATTATGAAAATAATTTCTTAAAAAAGGATACATGATATATGACAATGTACCTTCAAATAAAATTTTCCCACAATCAAGGCATGATCTGAAATGTAAAATCATGACATTCATTCAGTTGAACCACAAGGGTAAAATGGTCAAAAAAGTCAATGAATGTTGGTAAAACTACTCACGTATTGTTGGTGGGATAATCATGAGATGTGTTACAAATCCTTCCACAATGAGAACACCATGCCATCATTCTTCCATCTTTTATCTACCACAAAAAGAAAGGATGTATATATATAATCAATCAGATATACGCATAATTAATTAAATTTATAGTATATAATTAGAGCGCATGCTATAATCAATCAAAAAGATTACAAGATTACGAGTTTCTAACACTAACAGGGTGATCTTGATTGTAATACGTGAAAACAGTACTTTATAAAAACATTGATTAAGACATTTACGAAATGTCAAATCTCATATCATCAAATACCAAGATCCTATTGCTAAATAGCTAATGGAAATCAGAGTATGTTGTTCGATGATTATTTAGTTGTCCAAGTAATCCATCTCTGCAAATTTAAAAGATTTGGGAAACCACAAAAAAATAGATTCTTGGAGCATTGCTTGATTGTTTATCATCAACATTTTCGTTCGACTTTAATCGGTTTGTATTCTGTTGGGACTTTCATCGAACACATCAAACCCACTATAATCTCAGCAACTTAGATAAAGAAGTTGAAGCAAGATATGTACATTATTCAAGAATCTCATTATAAGATAATTAAATCAAACAAAGGAATTAATTTCCTTCTCAATTGAAAGACTTCCCGGAGTTTGATGTTCGCCGGAAGATTGAAGATGGTGGGAGTGAAGTTACAAGTGATGAAGTGAGAAGGAATTAAGGAAAGGACTTGGTTTCTTTGTTAAAGGACATGTTAATGTTAACGAGTAGGTGAAATCACAGAAAACTTACCGGCATTGACGATGTAAAACAGTGGCGGCGGCCGGTGGTGCAATAGAGTTTGAGAAGGTGGTGCTACTGACGGTTTCTTGTGAGAGTGGCGATTTGCCCGCAATTTTGTGTTGATGGTGACATCACCAATTGGGCTATGAATATGGGCCACACATTCAGAATGGAATCCCATGAATGAATTACAAAAAATAACCTCCAAAGTCAGCCACCAACAGGTTTAGTACTTCAATTTTTGTTTCTGAAAAAGGAATATGGATCGATTGCATTCTAGTTTATCCCAATAAATGCGAAATATTTGGTAACTACTCAATCCAAATCTATTTTTACTTGTTGAATCATTACTTAAAACTAAAAGTTATGGTATGGTAACAAAGTCCTGTTTATTTTCTCATTATTATATATATATTAAAGTTCTCATTATTATATATATATTAAAGTGGAGAAAGAAAGGAATAGTAAACTTGGGATACTTTATCCAAGTTTGGTCCCTTGATTTACATATCCGGTCCCTGTACTTCTTTAATTAATTTATTCATGTCCTTTTATTTGTGTTCCATTCTACTTTCCATTTTTTTGGCAGAGTTGGTCCCTGTATTATTGTTGGAAGTTAGGAATACTAAATTTGGATGTTTTTTTGGCATCTTTGGTCATTATTCTTTACCCATTTTGACACTTTTGGTCCTTGCAATCAATATTTTTACACTTTTTTTGGAACCTTTTAATATTTAAAGTTTGGCCACAAAACTTTAACGGTTTGACAACTTTGATCCCTTTTCTAAAAAGTTGTTAATTCTTACCCCTTTAATTCTTTAGCCATTTTCACACTTCTGGTCCTTGCAGTCAAAACTTTTACATTTTTTGTCCGGGACAAAGCCCAGACTTTTCATCCTTGCACTTTCTATGTCTGTCATATTTATCAATTCGGAAACAACATTGAAAGCTTCTGGCCCCCGCGTAGCGGGGGTAACCTTTCTAGTTATTATTATTATTAAGCAAGCATTCAGATATTTTGTTAATTATTAAACAATATGTAATATAAAATTTACATAATTTCAAGTAGGTAGATGATTAGTCAAACTTGATGATGTTGTATTCTTGTAAAAACATAATTATAGTGAGAAAATAGGATCATAATATCAAAAAAAGAAAAAACAAGGATAATTCCAGATATTGTGTATGATTTTTGAAAATATGTTATTTCAATTATATTGCATGAGGTTACATGAAATTAGTTTTGAGATAATCCAAGAAAATACAATCTGGATTTCACGTGTAATCTGAAATTCGGAACACAAAATACATTGTTGTTTGTTATATGTTCTTTAAGACCAAAATTACAGAAAACATTTAGAGAAAGAAGAATAATGCATCCAAGACCGAATTCATACATTTATAAGACAACGACACTAAAGTTCAGCTATTTGGTGGGAAAAATCGTGTATGTTGGGAACAAATCTGGAATCTATGTAAGTTGAAGGCGGGAAATGGTTCTATTGGTTGTTCTTGGATGGACCCTTGGTTAGTTGAAGACTCGTTGCACGTTTGATTTCCCCGTCTCTACACTCTTGAATTGAATAAAGCTAAGGTGTAGAAGGTCTACAAATGGCTAGGTTGGTGGCTCTCCTATCCACAATGTCTTTAGGGACAATGAAAGATAGATATGTTTGCTCGTTGTCTAGCTCGGAGGAGCTCATTTTGGTTTTCGAACATGCATTGATGAGTACATATTGGTTTTAGCTTCTAGACCTACGAGGTGGGTGAGACTTGTTCTCATAAAGGTGAATATTTTGGTTTGGAGACTAGCTTTAGATATACTTCCTACAATATGTGTAACACCCATTTTGTAAAAACCTTATGCCACTGTGCGGTAGGTTATAGACTACGGCATGACCACGTCACTTAAATGAGGAACATGTCAGATTGGTGACTGCAGCGTGGTAAGGTAGTCACCAAAGCGTGGTGAGTGTTACAGCCCAAGCCCATGAAGATTACAGTTTCTTCTATATTTAAAGGCATAAACTCAAAGGTTAGGTCATTTTCTTCAGCCTCTATCATCTCAACTCGAAACCCTATCATCCATGCTTGATGATAGAGCTTGTTCTCTTGGTTTTGTGAAGCTTAAGGAAGAAGAAACTCCATCTTGGTGCAAGGAAGCAAAGAGTTAGCTTATATCCATCAACTACTTCATAATTCTGAGTTATTTGAGGTATAAAGTTCATACCTTGACATTTGCTTTTCTAGATCTAAGTTTGTGCTCATTTTGAGTGGTTTTGAGTCCCTTTCTTGGATATCATTGGAGTTGAGCAACTCGTAGACCTTTAAGTAACCCAAATGACGTATGGACTTGAGTGTGGGAAAAAAGGTGTGTTCATATGATTTGTGTTGAGGTCAAGCTTTTGTTTTGGCTCATTTGGAAGTTATGTTTAGATTTTGGATGCATTGAAGGCATGAGAATGGATAAAGTTGGAAATTTTATCCATTAAGACCATTAGAGTCATCAGATCCGAGCTTTTAAGCTTTGGAGATTAAGGGTTAAAAGCTTAATTCATTAAGTTGATTTTGACAATTACCACAACATGGTGGGTGATTGGTCATGGCACGACGATGGGCTTCCTTCACGTTTGTTTTGTCTAGTCTAGACTTGGCCGCAACGCGACTAAGGATTCACCACAACACGGTGGCCTTTGACTTTCGTGACCGTTGTCCAATTTGAACTTGGGTCAAAGTTGAAGGATTAGAGTTATGGATTGAGGTTTGACCTTTTTTTGGTATTAGACGGTTCACATGTATGATCAGTGCAAGGAGTCAAGGGTGTAGCTCTATTTCCACGGTTATGCGGTTCATGTGAGTTTTCTCACTATACTTTGTACTACAGTATATATCCTCTATATTTTTTAGGATGTTGGTATGTTATAGAGATCTGTTTGACTTGTAGATTTGTTAATAGTTGCCTATGACTGTTTTTTTGGTTATTATCTGTTAATTGTATTTGTCGACATATTATGTGTGGTTTGAGGGCTGTCCAACTGTGTGCTGAAGGCCAAGATACCAAGGCGGCCCGACTTTATTTTGAAGGCCTAAGGGGAGCGGTCGAACTTTATGCTGAAGGCCCAAGGGGGTGGTCAAACTTTATGTTGAAGGCCCAGGTGGTGGTCCAACGTTGTTTTGTAAGCCTTATATGCATGCATTGTATGTTTATTGTTGTGTGAGGTATTTTGGGGAAATCACTAAGCTTTGGCTTACAGTTGCGGAATAAATGTTTTTCAGGTACTTTATCAATTCGTTGGAAGGAAAAGGCGTGACTGCACGCACTCATCAGCAGTTTAATGAATTGAGATTTCGCGATACTTTTCTTTATAACTCTAATTTTGAACTACATTTTACAAACAAAATGTTTTTCCTTGAGCATATCTTTATTAAAATGTGTATTTATTCTAGTTTAAAAGTGAAAATTTTATTCTGGAAATTGGGACGTTACAAGTTGGTATCAGAACCATGGTTTGAGGGATTTAGATGAACAATCATGTGATTCCAAACTCAAATTAGAAATCTGAAAATTTCTATAAACCGTTTTGAAAATAAATTCCCTTAAAAAGAAGAAAGGAAGTTGTGTTATGTACAGTCAGTCGGAGCTCAAAGGAAAGTGTTCTCCCAAAATATCCATACATGCTAATATGTTATATGTGTTATAGTATGATATGCATGCTAGAAGTTGGAATAAGGAATTTGCTCAGGGTTGCATGCTAGAACACCTACTTAGGATAGATTCCTTTTGTGTCTGATATGTGAACTATTAGAGATGCATGATAGAGTGTAGGCTAATGATCTTCTGGAATTGTGTGTTAGAATTGCTTGATCTTTATGATTCCTTGTTTCCTATTCGATTTGCTTCTTGTTTTTTGCTATGTGAAACCTATATTGATATTAATTAACTATTAAGCAAATACATTATGTTTCATGCCATGAATATTAAATAGTTTTAGAATGATTGATTTGGCCCTATTGCGCAATTCTGGTTTGAGTTCAACTGTTATAGTGTAGGATCTTTCAATCGAAGGATTGTTTAATCTTTGTTGCATGTAATTGTATCCGTAAGATAGTTAATTGACAATGGTTGAAGTTTCTTCCTCGGCTGATAGCAGGGTGGGTGGGAAATTCCTAGTGACCTAGGAAGCAGGTTAGAATATGCTAGTTCAGGCATGTGCTTCAGTAGAATCCTAGAGAATCTAGGAAGGTTAGTGATACGTGATTTTTGAGGATTTATGCTTTGGATAGGGCACATGGTGCCATCCGTGTGTAGTGACTTCGAAAATTTGAGGAAATTCTTAGGACAAATACGGATAGGTGTGGAAGGTGGTATTAGGCATGTACTACCAGAAACACAGGATGGGTATTCGATTCATGGATTTGTTGGATAAGGTGTCTAAGTCCATAACTTATTTGGCATATACTTGACCCGACCCGGCATGGTCCATTTGGGTTGCACTTCACCCGAACTATTTATATGGATAATATTATGAGAATAGTATATTTGTGACTTATTAATATATTATAAGTTATAATATATTAATATGAAATCATATTATTTAATTAGTATTGATCTTAAATTAATTATGAATTAATTTAGTGATCAAAAGGTAACTAATTAGATATGGGCTATTATATTTATATAGTGTGGGCTAATACTCATTAAGGAATGGGCTAGGCTTGCATGGGAGTCCATGGATGATCCATGGAGCTTTTAACCCATGGATCCTTGGAAAAAGAAAAGACATGGGTTATTAGGGTTTACATGGTTCATAACCCTAATCATCTACACTATATAAGGAGGCTTGTGATGCTTGAAATGACACTATGTGTGTGTGCATAAGAGTGGTCGATTTCTAGAGCTATATACTCTCTCATAAAGTTTTCCAAGTTTGTGGTGTTTTGTGATTTCCATTTGAGGCATTCACATTATTGGTGCTAGGCTCTCAAACTCCTAAGGAATCAACTCACTACTAAAGGTATGTAATTCTTCTAGTATCTTTTATGTTTAAAAGTACCCCATGCCATGCTAGATAGGTTATGAGCCTTGGAAAATTATTTTGCATGTATTTTAGTCAAACATAGATCCAAGGTTTCTAGGGTTGCATGTGATGGGTTTCGAGCAATACATCATTCCTATGGTGTACATGCAAACCCTAATAGCTTTTGGATCTAGTTTTTCTAATGAACATGCAATTGAATATCCAAAGCTATAAACCCTAGATCTATCATATAAGAACTGAAATAAGGGTTTAGTAATTATTGGATAAGGTGTATAAGTCCATAACTCTTTCTGGTATGTACTTGACCCGACCCGGCATGGTCCATTTGGGTTGCATGGCACCATGCAATTGGATAAACTAAAATGAGAGAAATAACACTTATGGTTTATTAATATATTATAAGTTCTAATATATTAATAATATTATTTAATTAGTTTGATCAAGAATTAATTTAGAATTAATTAAGTGATCAAAAGATAACTAATTAAACATATGGGTAGATTATGTAAATCTTCCATATCTTATATAGTGGGCTAAGAGGCTCCATGGATTATCAAGTTGGGTTCCACCCATAGGATGCTCCATGGAGGCTCCATGGGAGTTACAAACCCATGGGTCATGGAAATGAAGAGTCATGCCACATTAGGGTTTACATGGTGTAACCCTAGATGTGACACACTATATAAGCAACATGTTCTCCACCAAACTCGGCGACACTAAGAAACAAGAGGGCTAGAGCCGATTTTGCAAGTGTAAGATTCTCTCAAAGTTTACTCCTTTGCATTTGGTGTTGTGTGAAGCATTTGAGGCATCACACTTGGGGTGCTAGGCTCACAAGGTTTCAAGGATCATAATCAACAACAAGGTAAGTTATTCTATCTTTCATTCAAGTTAAAAATGTTCCCCATGTATGCTAGATAGGAATATAACCTTGGAATTCAACTTTGCATGATTATTAGACAAACATAGATCCAAGGTTATTAGGGTTGCATGTACACTTAGGAAGTGTTAGAATGCTCAAAACCCATCAGTGGTATCAGAGCCAGGTTCGTTTGTTGTTTGTTGTTTTTTTTTTTGTGTGCAAACAGCTTGAAAAAAAAATCGTTTTTCTGTTTTCTGCTCGTATGAAAGTTTGCACATTTGTTGCTGGAAATGGACTAGAAACATTACCCTAAACTGTTTTGATGTTTTAAAGCTTGTTTTAGATGGTGTAATGTTTGTGCTAATCCATTTACAATGGCAATTATTAAAATTACAAGTTTTTTTTAAGTGTAATTTTTGATTCTTGAAAGTGTTCATATTCATGTTCTTGAACTTATGAAGATTAGATGATCATAGGAATTGTTTGTAACCTTCATGGTAGTTTAATTCATGATCATAATGTGTTTTAATGGAGTCCATAACTTGTCCTCAAGTTATGGAAAACCAAAAGTCTCACTTTTATTAAAGTCATTAAAAGAACACAAGAGTTATAAAAATGAAGTGTCTTCATTTTTATTACTCAATTAATTCATAAGTTATGAGAAATGAAAAGTTTTGGAAGTTTACAAAACTTGCCCTCAAGTTTTGGAACATGTAAAGTCTTGATTAAAACTTTAGTTCCAACCCTTAGAATTTTAAAAGTTAAAATTCAACCCTTATACTTTATAATATTATAAGTTACTAATATATATATGTATAACGTCAAGTCGTCTTACCGCTAGTACGCCTCATTCACGAAGCCGGTCTATAAGGGGGGTATAAGGTTGTTGCCTACAAAATGGCAACTTAATGGGTGTTCACTCTCACCCACCGCTTCCTTGATCGGTGGAGGGTCGTTAGCCGAACGGGTAAGACAAGGACTTATAAATTCTCATTAAAAGTATGATGAATATTATAAAGTAACTAAATGCTTTTATTAAATTCCCAATCTTAGTTACTTTAGGAAAATGTGAATAAGGTGCTAATCCATGAAATTACACTTTACACTTTGTTTAAGTCGTTGGTGGAGCGTGTGTGGTTAACCGGCACACTAACTTGGACTTAACAAGGTAGGTAAAGGGTGACTTAAGGTTTACCATAGCATCGGTGGAACGTGTGTGGTTTACCGGCACATCGATTGAGTGATAAACCTTGAGGGTACCAAGTGATTTGCATGGTTACTTCACACCTCGTTTTGTGATCCTCGGTATCCCAGTCATAAAACTTGGAGGGCACACTCGAGATTGAAACATGTCTTTGAAAAGTTCATTGAATTTCAAAAGAATCTAGGAATTTCTAAGAACCAATTAAAAACCTAATATTTATATTTCGTTTTTCATGGTGGAAATTGGTGAATCGTCATTCACCTACCTTTCAAATATGTTATAGCTTGGATTACGGCATACCTCTTCTAAGTTATAATATATTGTGATTGGATCCTAGCCTTAATATTACATTTGGGTGTTTTATTAAGGACTCTCTTAATATCTAAACTAATCTTGTCCTCTTCTTTCAGATGTCTTCAAACAATGCTGCTTCTGGCTCTAATCCTAACGGCTCCTTTACCCTTATGAACTTGTGTGGGAAAGTCACTTTTGATGGATCCAACTTCAATGAATGGATCAGAAACATCAGGATGATTACCCGCTACGAGGACAAAGAATATGTCCTTGACAAGGAGCTTAAGGAGATTGATGAGACCACTGCAACTCCCCAGGAGATCGCTGACTTCCGGGCACATGAAAGGGATGCTACAAAAGTGGCATGCATCATGTTGGCCACCATGACAACGGAACTCCAAAAGTCCTATGAGGACTTCTACCTTTTTGAAATGCACCAAGATCTGATGGAAAGATACCATCAAAGTGCACAACAAGAGAGGTATGAAATCATATGCTCTATCATAACAACCATGATGAAGGACGGGAAATCCGTCACGAGCCACATGCAGAAAATGCAAAGGTATGTGGATCGGTTGCTGAAGCTTAATGTGAACTTCCCTGAGGAGCTTGCAATAGATATCATTTTGCACTCCTTACCATCGTGCTATGATCAATTCCGCATGACATATCACATGAATAAGGAAGAGGTCACACTCAGCAAACTTCAGGGACCCCTCAAGACCGCAGAAACAGGTCTTAAGGGTAAGTCGGTTGTTAACACTCCTACTCCAAACTCCGCCCCGGTTTTGGCAATCGGGAAAGGTAGAGGGAAGAAGAGGAAGAGCTCTTCGAAGGGTACCAAGGATAGGACCCTTGATGGCTCTTCTTCAAGTGGAACCAAGAAAGGTTTTGTCACTCCTTCTTCTGACCCTAAAGAGGCTGAATGCTTCTATTGCCATGAAAAGTCACATTGGAAGCGGAACTGCCCAAAGTACCAGCAAGATGTGAAGGATGGGAAAGTTAAACCCAACCATGCAGGTATTTACACTATCTTATCTAATAACTCACCCCATTCTAACTCTTGGGTCCTTGATACCGGTTGTGGTATTCATATATGTTCTGATTTGCAGGGACTAAGAAGAAGTGAGAATGTGGAGCATGGAAGAATAAACTTAATCATGGGGAATAAGAAAGCTTTACCTTTCACCAAGATTGGAGTTTATACTTTATCGCTAAGTAGTGGGTTTAGTTTAGATTTGAATAAATGTTGTTATTCGCCAGAAATGGCAAGAAATATTATTTCCTTTCATGCATTGTATAAACAAGGTTTCACCTTTTCATTTGATAATGAAGTTGGTTCGATTAATGCTTTCTTTAATAATGTTCTTTATTTTAAAGCATTACCTTGTGATGGTGTGTATGAAACTGTATCTGTGGTTGATAACTTAGGAAATAATGTATTGTGTATTGATTCTGTTAATGATAATAACTTGGATAAAGCATCATTATGGCATTGTCGTCTTGGACATATAAGCAAGAAACGCATAGGCCAACTCCAAAAGGATGGAGTATTGGAGTCATTTGACCTAAAGTCAGATGATAGTTGCGAATCATGCTTACTTGGAAAAATGACAAAGTCACCCTTCACAGGTTCTTGTGAGAGGGGTGAAGGTTTGTTGGATCTTATACACACGGATGTGTGTGGGCCCTTCAAACATGCCACAAGGGATGCTAATCGTTATTATTTGACTTTTACTGATGATTACAGTAGATATGGATATGTCTACTTAATCAAGCATAAGTCAGAGACTTTTGAGAGGTTTAAAGAGTTTGAACAGGAAGTCGAGAATCAATTGGGCAGGAACATTAAGATGCTTCGATCCGATCGAGGTGGTGAGTATCTTAGTTCAGAGTTCCTCGACTATCTTAGGGAATGTGGGATTGTCTCACAATTGACACCTCCCAAGACACCGCAGTTGAATGGTGTAGCTGAGAGGCGTAATCGAACCTTGTTGGATATGGTTCGTTCCATGATGAGTCGAGCTTTGCTACCAATCTCATTTTGGGGGTATGCCTTAGAGACTGCCGCCCATATCCTTAATCTAGTTCCCACAAAGAAAGTTGCCAAAACTCCTCATGAGATGTGGACTGGTAAAGTACCCAAACTAGACCACATTAAGATTTGGGGTTGCGAGGCTTTCGTGAGACGCGAGACTCATGATAAGCTCGAACCTCGAAGTGAGAGGTGTATTTTCATCGGCTACCCACAGAAATCCTTTGGTTACCTCTTCTACAGACCTAGTGAGAATGTGGTCTTTGTAGCTAGGAGGGCGTTCTTTCGAGAGAGAGAGAGTTCATAAGCCAAGGAGACGGTGGGAGGCAAGTTGACCTTGAAGAAATTCAAGAGTCAATTGGTGAAGGAACTTCAAACCCTAGCACTCAACTTGAGGAGGAAACTTCTGTTGAGCCAATTGACAAGTCTGTACCTCTGAGGCGTTCCACAAGGGTTAGGAATGCACCTGAGCATTACTATGGATTCCATATTACTGCGGAAGGTGATACACTTATCAGTGATGAGATGCTGATAGGTCTAGATGAACCTAACAGTTACGCGGAAGCCATGGCAGGCCCTGAGTCAGCCAAGTGGAAAGAGGCAATGGACAGCGAGATACAGTCCATGTATGACAATCAAGTTTGGAACTTGGTTGAGAATGTACCAGGTCGTAAGACTGTAGGGTGCAAATGGATCTTCAAGAAGAAGACCGACATGGATGGTAATGTACACACTTATAAGGCACGACTGGTTGCAAAGGGTTTCTTACAAACTCCGGGAGTTGATTATGATGAGACCTTTTCTCCAGTGGCCAAGATTAAGTCTATTAGGGTTCTGTTAGCCATAGCCGCATTTCATGACTATGAAATATGGCAAATGGATGTCAAAACCGCTTTCCTTAATGGAAAGTTGGCTGAGGATGTTTACATGAGTCAGCCAGAGGGTTTTGTCAACACAGAGTACCCTAATAGAGTGTGTAAGCTTGAGAAATCCATTTATGGGTTAAAGCAAGCACCTCGCAGATGGAATCTTTGCTTTGATGAGAAAGTCAAGGAATTTGGCTTTTCTAGGAGTGAAGATGAATCTTGTGTATATGTCAAGGCTAGTGGGAGTATAGTTAGCTTTTTGGTATTGTATGTGGATGACATACTACTCATAGGAAATGACATCCCAACTCTACAGGAAGTTAAGTCCTGGCTTGGGAAGTGTTTCTCTATGAAGGACCTAGGAGAAGCTGCCTATATTCTAGGGATAAGGATCTTGAGAGACCGGAGTAAAAGACTAATTGGACTTAGTCAGAGTACTTACTTGGATAAGGTGTTGAAGAGATTCGGCATGCAGGACTCCAAGAAAGGAGAGTTACCCATCCAGAGTAATGCCAGATTGAGTAAGACACAAAGCCCTAGTACTGAGGCTGAGATAGCAGAAATGAGTCGAATACCTTATGCTTCGGCTGTAGGATCGATCATGTATGCTATGACGTGTACTCGACCTGATGTAGCCTTTTCTTTGAGCATGGTTAGCAGGTATCAGGGGAACCCTGGCAAGGCACACTGGACTGCGGTAAAGAATATCCTCAAGTACCTACGGAGGACTAAGGACTGGGTCCTTACCCTCGGTGGGAGTGAAGACTTGAGAGTTGTAGGGTATAGTGATGCTAGCTTTCAGACTGATAGGGATAATTTCCGCTCTCAGTCAGGCTGGGTCTTTACCTTAAATGGAGGAGCAATTTCTTGGAAGAGTTCCAAGCAAGAGACAGTGGCTGATTCAACTTGCGAATCAGAGTATATAGCAGCTAGCGAGGCAGCAAAGGAGGCGATATGGCTGAAGAACTTCATTGGAGACCTTGGAGTTGTACTAGCTATTAAAGAGCCAATGGAAATTTTCTGTGATAGTGAAAGTGCAGTTGCCTTAGCCAAGGAACCAAGGGATCACAGGAGATCCAGACACATCGACAGAAAATACCATTTCATCAGACATCGAATAGAAGAAGGACTCCTCGTGGCAAAGAGGGTATCATCGGATGAGAATCCAGCAGATCCCCTCACGAAGGGACTGACTCGGGTTAAGCATCTCCAGCATGCTCGGAGCATAGGGCTGAAGGATGATATTAGATTTAGTAGTTAGATAACCTTGAAATTTGTAAAGTGTAATTGACATTAGATGATGAATAAAAGGTGTTTTATTTATGAGTAAAGTGTTGCTATCTCTTGTCGATCGTTTACTATATTTCTTTTGCATGTTTTGACTTCCAGAATAATTATGTTTGGTATATCATATTATTCGAACCTCCACAGTCGGTCATATGTCGGAAGTAGGTATGAATCAAGACTGTCATGATTGGTTGCAGAGGTCTAAGTTGTTGGACATGGCTACAACACTCATGAGTTCTCATAAGTTCTGAGCATTGGACTCAACCCACGCTCACTGGAATCACTTCATGGAATTTATCTCGAGTGATCGTGAGACGGTAATATCATATAAGTCTTCAAACCTAAAGATATGATTTGTTACTTATGAGTTGGTTATGCATTGATTGTACGTTAACGCATTGGTAACTCGATGTTATAAAACGTGCTTTTGTGTATAATTCAATGAGTGGTAGAACAAACATATGAGTCGAAGTTTATCTGTTCCTTATTGGATTAGAAGCTGATATCTGGGCCCCTCGATGATTTTGTTTTGACCTATGTACCGGGCCCGGTCAGAACTAAGTTGATGTGTTCAATTAAGTTCTTTGTCAAACAAATCGGAAATCGGGAAACAAACTGCTGGACAATAAGTAAGACATTGTTCCATGTGTTTGTCCGGCTGATATCTAGAACAGAGGATTATATGATCACTTATCTTAAATGGCGTATCATCATCTTCTCAGTTCCGAGAGACCTTGAAAGAGCTACGATTGCCGATCGGTTCCTGAAGTATTGCAGTTATAGTTATTAGACTTATCCAAGTGGGAGACTGTTGGATAAGGTGTATAAGTCCATAACTATTTCTGGTATGTACTTGACCCGACCCGGCATGGTCCATTTGGGTTGCATGGCACCATGCAATTGGATAAACTAAAATGAGAGAAATAACACTTATGGTTTATTAATATATTATAAGTTCTAATATATTAATAATATTATTTAATTAGTTTGATCAAGAATTAATTTAGAATTAATTAAGTGATCAAAAGATAACTAATTAAATATATGGGTAGATTATGTAAATCTTCCATATCTTATATAGTGGGCTAAGAGGCTCCATGGATTATCAAGTTGGGTTCCACCCATAGGATGCTCCATGGGAGTTACAAACCCATGGGTCATGGAAATGAAGAGCCATGCCACATTAGGGTTTACATGGTGTAACCCTAGATGTGACACACTATATAAGCAACATGTTCTCCACCAAAATCGGCGACACTAAGAAACAAGAGGGCTAGAGCCGATTTTGCAAGTGTAAGATTCTCTCAAAGTTTACTCCTTTGCATTTGGTGTTGTGTGAAGCATTTGAGGCATCACACTTGGGGTGCTAGGCTCACAAGGTTTCAAGGATCATAATCAACAACAAGGTAAGTTATTCTATCTTTCATTCAAGTTAAAAATGTTCCCCATGTATGCTAGATAGGAATATAACCTTGGAATTCAACTTTGCATGATTATTAGACAAACATAGATCCAAGGTTATTAGGGTTGCATGTACACTTAGGAAGTGTTAGAATGCTCAAAACCCATTAGTAATTACCTTTGATTGTTATATAGTAATAACAATCAATTCCTTGCTTTGATTGGCTTCAGAAAGCTTAGTGCCTTAAGTGTTGCACCTCTAATGGAGTCACAAACACCACTAAGCAATTGGATGAAGGAGAGAAGTGAGGGGAGGCACCAAAAACGGATGGAAACCCTAAAGGAACACTTATCCACGTTTTTGGGGAATAGGGGTCCTTTATATACATGTAGGCTATTAGGGTTTACAACTAGGAAACCCTAATCTGACTGCTTAGGCCCTAAGCAGTCCATGCACTCCTTTAACATATCCCTTGGACGAATTCCTTATGGGCTTCCCATAGAATTCGTCCAACCTATATACTATTAGGTGATCCATAGCCCAATTGTAATTATCTTATAATTACAACTCCAGTCCCCTAAGTTTAATTAATCTCTTTTAGTCACAAAATTAATTCTTAATTAATTCTTGACTAATATTAATTAAACAATATGATTTCTCCTTTAATATATTATTCTTATAATATATTAATAAATCATAATTAAACCTTTCTCTCCTTAATTCATCCTACATATTGCTATGGTGAAGGCAACCCAAAAGGACCATGCTCATAATCGGGTCAAGTACATACCAAAATAGTTATGGACTTAGACACTAATCCAACAGTCTCCCACTTGGATAAGTCTAATAATTATTTTGCATAACTTCAGAACTTGATCAGCAATCGTAGCTTTCAAAAGCCGCTGTCAACTCTGATCTTATCAGATACGCGTGTCCTTTAGATAAGGGATCATATATTCCTCCATTCTAAAAGATATCGTATAGACATGAGACATGGATTTAAATCATTCTCTCTGTCTATGTATTGTTTCCCGACATCTGATTTATGACGACTGACAACAGACTACAATTGAACACATCAACTTAGTCCCGGCTTGGCCAAGCGCTTAGGGTGTCATCACTAAATCATCGAGGGGCCCACAAATATCGCTTTTATCCCACTTTGGGTAAAAAGGAATGGATAAACTTCGACTCAAATGCTTGCTTGCACCTACTAATCGAATCACACACAACAATAAGTTTTATAACACCAAGTTACTGGTGCGTTTACTTATCATCAATGTGCAACCGACCAGCAAATAACAACTCACACGTCTCGGTTTCAAGAATATACAATGTTATCGTCTCACTAATCACCCGAGATAAATCCATGAAGTGATTCAAGTGAGCGTGGGTTTAATCCAATACTTTAATCTTATCAAAGCACTCATGAACTCTGCAGCAAACTTGTGCTATGTCTAAGCACTTTAGACAATCTACGGACAAATTCATGACAGTCTTGCTTCATACCTACTTCCAACGTATGACCGACTGTGGAGGTTCGAATAACCCAGTTATTCTGGAAGTCAAAACATGCAAAGTGAAACACAACGATAATACTCAATCCTCTATGACCCCAAACTCTTGAGTATAAATAAAACATCTTTTATTTAGTCACCATATTGATTACTCATTATTCATTGTTTAATGTTTCGGAAAATCAACTTATTACTCGAATTATAACCACAATTGTCCCATGCTCCAAGCATGCACACTTTGGTTTCCTATGGTCCATACTTTGTGAAATAGATCAATTGAAAAACTTTTCCAATGAAACTCATTTCACAATCCCCAATCCTTATCATTAGTGTAAGAATACCAAATTCTTGCCACTTTTAGAATATGTCAGATTCTAACATTTTATGCAACGATCCTTTCGTGAAGTCACAACACAAAAAATCACAAAGACTCGGCCAATGAAATCACAAGGTATTCTATTAGAAATTGTTACAAAACAATTATATAGATGTGATGTCTCTCACTCAAAGTACATTCCTTTGAACATCCTTTTTGCATAAAATTTTCTAATCTAGACATAAATTCTTAATTTCCAACTCCCAATTATGGAAACATTTCCATATATGCCTTATGACAACTCATTCTAAATAGAATCTTATCTATTCATAATAATGTCGATATGGTCCATCCAGTACTATACTTCCAACTATTCACAAGCGACCAATCCTCAGCGAACTTTGGATCGTCCTTTGATAGTTGTTTAATTATTTTTGTCAAAACCGATTCTAGTCCCTTTTCCCTCTTAATGCACTAGGCATTTGGAAAATTTTAGAATGGTCAAATATTATAGCATATGCAATCGGTCCTATACCCGAAGCGTATTGGACACAATGCATAATGTCTCACATAAAGACGTGATACTTTATCAGCCTCCTGCCAAAATATTTTATGTGCCCTGTTCCCACAATTCGAACTATGAAGAGGGATGCCGTAATCATAATCGAATTTTGAGAATGCACTATGAATCCTTGACTAAATTTATTAGAATTTCTCAATCTAAGCTTTAGAATTTTGAAACGAAGTATAATATTCTCTCCCTTAATTATAGCAAAACAACTTTTCAACCCTTGCAACTTTGCAAAGTGAATCTTTGTTTTCTATAATTAATATTGCTAACTTGCAATACTTACCATAATAATCATGCTCCCACTAACATGATGATTATTTTCTTACCAGCATAACACTTATGCTCCCACTAGCTTTGTCATGTATTCAGAAAACAGCTGAACTTCTAGAAGATAATGCTTATTGAATTCCTTAAGTTCATATTTCTAACACTTGATGCTTTGATAAGCCTTTATCTAAGTTTTTTAAGCTCATACATCTTTGCCTTAGATAGCTCACATGTGTGTCTAAACAATTCAGAATTTATGTTACTAAGTCCTAAATGTTCAGACCAATTGCCAAATCTCACAATTCGAACTATGAAAAGGGATGCCGTAATCATAATCGAATTTGAGAATACAATTTTCACAATTGCTATCTTCTTAAAATATCTCTTAGTGAAAGCATTTCCTCACAATCATTTTCATGAAGGAGGGAAACCTTATTACACTTAGATTTTATGATGTATGTGTTCCTATCCATGTGAATTTTCCACAACCATAATCGTAAGACAAGGTTCGCGACAAATCCAATCTCATATGGACTGAACTCGTTCAAACTCGATTCCTTGCCTCATGGTAGCACGAATGCCCACCATGTCTTCCAAGCAACTCACCCCTACATATCAATGTACTTTCCATTGATCAAGGTGCTTTGTCTTTATGCATTCAAATGAGAACTCATAGAACTCACATGCATAATTAACTCAATTGGAATGGCACAGAAAAAGAGTATGTCATCCACGATAGGCTTTAAACCTCAAGTCGTGTGCTAGTGATGATCAACTAGGTTTAACTCTTGATTTGTTCTTGAAACCTTTCAAGACCATTAAGACTCCCACTGACTCATTGACATATAAGATTCTCTTGTCAAGAAACATTCCTTGACAAACAAATATTCAAGAGTTAGTGTAGTTTTTTTCAAGACTATCACTTCACATAATTGGTTCTAGTTGGTCTTTGTCTTATCCAAGACATCACAACTTACCAATCTCAAATGTGCAGAAATAAGAAGACTTTTTCCAATTCCACATTTGTTGAGTGTTATAAACCTACTAAAGACGTGTCACTCAATTCGCAATCTTGGAGTATGACTCTAAGATTCGATATTGGAACGAAGTATGATTGACTTCTTGATTTAACCATTTCCACAATTCCCGCTTCCTCTTCTTAGACATACAAATGTACTAAGACTCACTTAGAGGATCAATTGAGATATGGTTCTTAATCATTAAGACTTTATCATAAAACTCAATAAAAGGTACTCTCCCTTCTTCTTAGAATAGAGAAACTTTTATCTTTCTGCCTTCTTGATTCTTCTTATTCGTTCTGATATTTATTGAAACTTTTTCAATCAACTCAGAATTACACTTAATCTTATAAGTATAATCATATTTACTAAACTTTAGTAAATCATGACGAATATCTTTATCACTCTTGTGGTGGACTTGATCAACGCACAACCTAGTGTACTCGATCTCCTAGTCCTTCTCTTAACACTTTGCCAAAGAATTAGTCTAATTTCCAAATATGAAGTTTCTCATTCATCACGCAACCAAGTTGTATGATTCCAAGTTTCTGTCCAATTGAAACTTGGGCGATGAGAATCTTCCTTTATTTGGCAAATTCTCGACATTTCCACAAATAACATAATTAAGAATCAAATCCATTATTGCTAATAGTAGAAACATTCAAACATCAATTTTTCATACATGCCACTGCAAGGATAAATAAATAAGACAAAATCAAAATTTATTTTATTGCGGAAAAATTTGTCCTTACAATGCAATTCAATTGAAAACTATGCTATTACATATTTCTTATCAATCTATCCTAACTCTAGAGTAGCAACTCAAAAATCTGATCTTCGAATCCATGCGATCGAAGTCCATTTCTTCATGATCAGATTCAGCATGCTTCTTCCTTAAGCTTCCTCTCTTTTCTTCGATCCTGCAAAACATCAAAATGTAATCTTATCACATCATGTATCAAGAATCAAAGAATAGGAACATATAGAGTTAGTTAATGGATTTCACCTGAAGTAGAGCCATACATCTTGACTCTCCTATCTCTTAGATCTCTCAAGTAAACAGGGCAGCTTCGTCTCCAATGCCCATTCTCTTGGCAATAGAAGCAAATGGACTCTTTTGTAATGACACAAGGAACTATCTCAAAATTTACCTTTTCTGGATTTCCAATGTCACCATTTTCAATGTCCATTGAAGTTTAGGAGTTTGATTTAGCAGACAAATTTGCTTGATCAATACGCCAAATCATTGCTGATTCAGCAGCTATAAGCAAATACATCAAATCAATGAGGGTCACGTCATGGTCCATTATATAGTACTCTCTAACGAACTCACTATATGATTCAGGAAGTGACTGAAGAACCCAGTCAACAGCCAACTCACCTGAAATCTCGACACCCAACATCCTTAACCTGTCAATGTGTGACTTTATCTCCAAGACGTATGCACACACAAGTTTCCCATCTTCATGTTTACTTGCCAATAGGGCTTGAGTGAGCTTGAACTTTTCAAGCCTTTGAACTTGTGGGTTAGGGAGAATAATTGGAGGAGGTGGAGGAAGTGAAGCATGACTCTCGTCATCTTCATTTGGAAAGCTTGTTCCAAGGGACTTGGGAAGACCATTGTAAGACTCGGACATCTACAAAACGGGAGAAAATTCAAGTTAGTTGATAAGAATCCTTGATGTAACACCCAAATGAAACATCAAGGCTAGGATCCAACAAAATACTCTACAACCTAGAAGAGGGATGCCGTAATCTAGTTGCAGAATATTTGAAGGTAGGTAAATGACGATTTACCAATTTCCACCATGAAAAACGAAAAGGAAATTAAGTTTTAAATGAATTGAAACTCCTAGATCTTTTGAGATTCATTGAACTTTTCAATGGCATGTTTAATCTCGATTATGCCCTTCAAATTTGCGACTGGGATGCCGAGGATCACAAACAAGGTGTGAATAACCATACGAATCTACGTGATGCACTCAATGCTACTATCACCTAATTAATGTGCCGGTTAACCACACACGCTCCATTGATCTATGATAAAACATCGAGCCACCCTTCACTACTAATGTCAACCCCAAATTAGTGTGTCGGTTAACCACGCACGCTCCACTAACGTTTGACAAGGGTGTGAAGTGTAATTCCATGGGTTAGCATACAATTTCACATTTTGCCTAAAGTAACTATGATTTGGGAATTTGTAAAAGCATTTAGTTACTTTGTACTCCATTATACTTATAATGGAAGGTTTCGTCCTATCCTACCCGTTCGGCTAACGACCCTCCACTAGTCAAGAGTGCGGTGGGTAAGAGTGGATACCCATTCAATCGCCATTTTATAGGCAATTTCCTTAAACACCCCTTATAGACCAGCTTCGTGAATGAGGCCTACTAACGGTAAGACTGACTGTTTACTTATACATATATAATATTAGACTTTTAATGTCATATATACATAGTATAGGGTGTATTTTAAACTTTTAAAATACTAGGTGGTCTAATTTAATTAATTATACTTTTAATTTAATTAAATGTAAACCAAAACTTTATGGATTTATTAACTCTCTTTTAATTATACACTTTAATTAATTAACAAAACCATAAGGGTGTAATTTGAGCTTTTCAAAATACAAGGGTTTTAGAATTTAACATTTCAAATTAAACTTTTAATCAACTTTTAAATTCCAAAACTTGAGGGCAAGTTTTTGAAACTTTTCAAAACATTTGGGATTTAGAATTTAAATATTTCAAAATTAACTTTTAATCAAAAATTTAAATTCCAAAACTTGAGGGCAAGTATTTGAAACTTTTCAAAACATTATCAGGAACATTCTAGATCACAAATTCAAATAAAGCAATTAACAATTAATTGGTGATTATCTAATTTTGACCTAGTCCAATTACTTGTAAGATAATTCATCAAATAACTCAAATAATTAAACATTATCTTATAAGGTAACAAATATTTGATTAATTGGTAATTATCTTCTATTTTGGTAAGGATATTCACCCAAAATCAATAAAAATCGGATTTTATTTATCAAAAACATTTTTGGTAATAATCCTAAGCCAAAACAACAAGAAAATCGTGAAAATCAGCTGGAAGACTCGCTGAGTCAGCACTGGACTCGTCGAGTACCCAGTGGACTCGGCGAGTTCAGCTATGGACTCGGCGAGTCCAGCCCCCAGAAACCAAAAGTTTTCGATTTTAAGCATGAATAATCAACTATAGCATCAAATACATCAAACAAACAGCCCTAGGCTCTGATACCACTGATGGGTTTCGAGCAATACATCATTCCTATGGTGTACATGCAAACCCTAATAGCTTTTGGATCTAGTTTGTCTAATGAACATGCAATTGCATATCCAAAGCTATAAACCCTAGATCTATCATATAAGAACTGAAATAAGGGTTTTAGAAATTACCTTTGATTGTTATATAGTAATAACAATCAATTCCTTGCTTTGATTGGCTTCAGAAAGCTTAGTGCCTCAAGTGTTGCACCTCTAATGGAGTCACAAACACCACTAAGCAATCGGATGAAGGAGAGAAGTGAGGGGAGGCACCAAAAATGGCTGGAAACCCTAAAGGAACACTTAGCCACGTTTTTGGGGAATAGGGGTCCTTTATATACATGTAGGCTATTAGGGTTTACAACTAGGAAACCCTAATCTGACTGCTTAGGCCCTAAGCAGCCCATGGACTCCTTTAACATATCCCTTGGACGAATTCCTTATGGGCTTCCCATAGAATTCGTCCAACCTATATATTATTAGGTGATCCATAGCCCAATTGTAATTATCTTATAATTACAACTCCAGTCCCCTAAGTTTAATTAATCTCTTTTAGTCACAAAATTAATTCTTAATTAATTCTTGACTAATATTAATTAAACAATATGATTTCTCCTTTAATATATTATTCTTATAATATATTAATAAATCATAATTAAACCTTTCTCTCCTTAATTCATCCTACATATTGCTATGGTGAAGGCAACCCAAAAGGACCATGCTCATAATCGGGTCAAGTACATACCAAAATAGTTATGGACACAGACACTAATCCAACAACATGAACACCTTAGGAGTGTTAGAATGCTCAAAACCCAACAGTGGTATAAAAGCCTAGGCTTGTTTGTTTGATACTTGATGCAAAATAGCTAAAAACGTCGAAGTTTTTTGCTGTCTGCACAGGGGACTCGCCGAGTCCATGGGGGGATTAGACGAGTCCAAGCGAATCTTCAACCAACTCGGCGAGTCAGTTCTTGCACTCGACGAGTTGGCTATGCAGAGTGCAGATTTTTGACTTTTGCTGCTGGAAATGGACTAGAAACATTACCCTAAACTGTTTTGATGTTTTAAAACCTGTTTTAGATGGTGTAATGTTTGTGCTAATCCATTTACAATGGCCAATATCAAAATTACATTTTATATGTGTTCATATGTTCTTGAAATTTTGATATGATATTCATGTTCTTATGAATTATTGTTAGATCATAGGAATTATTTGCTAAATTGTTTATTAATTAATTCTTGATCATTTATGTGTTTTAATGGAGTCCATAATTTGTCCTCAAGTTATGGATTTCCAAAGGTCACTTTCTTTTATGCACATTTAAAACACATAAGTTACATGAAAATGAAGAGTTTTCATTTTATGAACCATTAATTCATAAGTTATGAAATGAAAGTTTTGAATAGTTTCAAAACTTGTCCTCAAGTTTTGGAATTTGTAAAGTTGCACACACTTTAATATACTTTAATTCCAACCCTTAGAGTTTTAAAAGTTAAAATTCAACCCTTATACTATTTATAACATTAATGGTTAATAATTATATATATGTATAAGATTAACTCGTTTTACCGTTACTAGGCCTCATTCACGAAGCCGGTCTATAAGGGAGGTATAAGATTGTTGCCTATAAAATGGCAGCTTAATGGGTGTCCATTCTCACCCACCACTTCCTTGATCGGTGGAGGGTCGTTAGCCGAACGGGTAGGACAATGACTTTAAATTCTCATTAAAAGTATAATGATTATTATAAAGTAACTAAATTTTTTTATAAATTCCCAATCTTAGTTACTTTAGGAAAATGTGAAAAATTGTGCTAACCCATGAAATTCACACTTTGTACCTTACCAAGTTATTGGTGGAGCGTGTGTGGTTAACCGACACACTAACTTGGACTAGTAAGGATCACGAAGGGTGACTTAATGTTTATCATAGATCGATGGAGCACGTGTGGTTAACCGGCACATTGATTAGGTGATAATATTAAGGGTACCAAGTGAATTTGCATGGTTATTCACACCTTGTTTTGTGATCCTCGGCATCCCAGTCACAAAACTTGAAGGGCACAATCGAGATTGAAACATGCCATTGAAAAGTTCAATGAATCTCAAAAGAATCTAGGAATTTCAAAACCAATTAAACCTAATAATTCATTTCGTTTTTCATGGCGTAAATTGGTCAATCGTCATTCACCTACCTTCAAATATGTTATAGCTTAGATTACGGCATCCCTCTTCTAAGTTATAATATATTGGGTTGGGTCCTAGCCTTAATATTACATTTGGGTGTCTTATTAAGGATTCTATTTATATCTAATCTAAACTTGTTTTCTTCTTTTCAGATGTCTTCCAACAACAATGCTTCAGGCTCTAACCCTACTGGCTCCTTCTCTCTCATGAACCTTTGTGGGAGAGTCATCTTTGATGGTTCCAACTTGATGGATTGGATCCGGAACATCAGGATGGTTACTCGTTACGAGGACAAGGAATATTTCCTCGATAAGGAGCTAAAGGAGCTTAATGAGTCCACTGCCTCCTGAGGAGATCGCTGAATACATGACACATGAAAGAGATGCCACCAAAGTGGCATGCATCATGATGGCCACGATGACAACCGAACTCCAAAAGTCCTATGAGGACTATTACCCTTTTGAGATGCATCAAGATCTGATGGAAAGGTACCATCAGAGTACTCGTCAAGAGCGGTATGAAATAATCTCCTCCATGATAACAACCCGTATGAAGGATAGCGAACCAATCACGGGCCACATACAGAAAATGCAAAGGTATGTGGACCGTTTACTGAAACTGAATGTGAACTTCCCAGAGGAGTTGGCAATTGATATCATTTTGCACTCCTTACCCTCGTGTTATGATCAATTATGTATTGCATACCATATGAACAAGCAGGAAGTTACACTCGGTAAGCTTCAAGGACTTCTGAAGACCTCCGAAAGTGATCTTAAAAGTAAGTTGGTTGCTACTCCTACTCCTACAACTACCCCTGTTTTGGCTATCGGGCAAGGCAAAGGGAAGAAGAGGAAGCACCCTTCGAAGGGTACCAAGGGAAAGTTTCTTGAAGGCTCCTCATCTGGAACCAAAAGTGGTTCTATCACTCCTTCTGCCATCCCTTAGGATGCTGAATGCTTCTACTGTCAGAATAAGAGGCACTGGAAGCGAAACTGCCCTAAGTACTTGCAAGATGTCAAGGATGGGAAAGTGAAACCATCCCATGCAGGTATTTACACTATATTGTCTAATAACTCACCATATTCTAACTCTTGGGTGCTTGATACAGGATGTGGTATTCACATATGTTCTGATTTGCAGGGCCTAAGAAGAAGTGAGGATGTGGAGCAAGGGAAGATAAACTTAATCATGAGGAATAGGAAGGTTTCACCTGTTACCAAGATTGGAGTTTATACTTTGTTGCTAGATAGTGGGTTAAAGTTAGATGTGAATAAATGTGTTTACTCATCTCAAATGGCGAAGAATATTATTTCCTTTCATGCTTTGTACAAACAAGGTTTTACCTTTTCTTTTGATAATGAAGTTGGTAGTATTAATACGTTCTTTAATAATGTTCTTTATTTTAAAGCATTACCTTGTGATGGTGTGTATGAAGCTGTATCGATTGTAGATAATTTAGGAAATAATGTGTTGTGTATTGATTCTTCTACTAGCTTGGATGAAGCATCTTTGTGGCATTGTCGTCTTGGACATGTAAGCAAGAACGCATAGGCCAACTCCAAAAGGATGGAGTCTTGGAGTCGTTCGACCTTAAGTCGGATGATAGTTGTGAATCTTCTCTACTTAGAAAAATGACAAAATCACCCTTCACTGGTACTTGTGCAAGGGGCGAGGGTTTGTTGGACCTTATACATACTGATGTATGTGGACCATTCAAAACCGCCACAAGGGATGATAATCGCTATTATGTGACTTTTATTGATGATTTTAGTAGATATGGTTATGTCTACTTAATCAAACATAAGTCAGAAACTTTTGAAAGGTTTAAAGAGTTTAACCAGGAAGTAGAAAATCAATTGGGCAGGAACATTAAGATGCTTCGATCCGATCGAGATGGTGAGTATCTTAGCACTGAGTTCCTCGACTATCTTAAGGAGTGTGGGATCGTCTCACAATTGACACCTCCCAGGACACCACAGCTGAATGGTGTGACTGAGAGGCATAATCGAACTTTGTTCGACATGGTTCGCTCTATGATGAGTCGAGCGTCGCTACCAATCTCTTTTTGGGGATATACCTTAGAGACTTCCGCCCACATCCTTAATCTAGTCCCTACAAAGAAGGTTGTCAAAACACCTCATGAGATGTGGACTGGGAAAGTTCCTAATTTGGACCACATCAAGATTTGGGGTTGCGAGGCTTTCGTGAGGCGTGAGACTCATGATAAGCTCGAGCCCCGAAGTGAAAGGTGTATTTTCATCGGCTACCCACATAAATCCTTTGGTTACCTCTTCTACAGACCCAATGAGAATGTGGTCTTTGTGGCGAGGAGATGGGTATTTCGAGAGAGAGAGAGAGAGTTTATAAGCCAAGGAGACAGTGGGAGGCAAATTGACCTTGAAGAAATTCAAGAGTTAATTGGTGAAGGAACCTCAGACACTAGCAATCAACCTGAGGAGGAAACTCCTGTTGATCCGACTAACGAGTCTGTACCTCTGAGGCGTTCCACAAGGGTTAGGAACACACCTGAGTTTTATTATGGATTTCATATTACTACGGAAGGTGATACATTTATCAGTGATAGTACACTGGTAAATCTGGATGAACCTAACAGTGTTAAGGAAGCTATGGCAGGCTCGAAGTCTGCCAAATGGAAGGAGGCTATGGACAGCGATATACAGTCCATGTATGACAATCAAGTTTGGAACTTGGTTGACAATGTACCAGGCCGTAAGACAGTCGGGTGCAAATAGGTCTTCAAGAAGAAGACCGACATGGATGGGAAGGTGCACACTTATAAAGCGCGACTGGTCGTGAAGGGTTTTAATCAGACTCATGGTATTGATTATGATGAAACTTTTTCACCAGTAGCGAAGATTAAGTCTATTAGGGTTATGCTATCCATTGCTGCATTTCATGATTATGAAATATGGCAAATGGATGTCAAAACCACTTTACTTAACGGAAAGTTGGCTGAGGATGTTTACATGAATCAGCTAGAAGGTTTTGTCAGTGCATAGAACCCTAATAGAGTGTGCAAGCTTGAGAAATCCATTTATGGATTGAAACAAGCATCTCGAAGCTAGAATCTTTGTTTCGATGAGAAGGTCAAAGAGTTTGGCTTCTCGAGAAGTGAAGATGAGTCCTGCGTGTATGTCAGAGCTAGTGGGAGTATAGTTAGCTTTTTGGTACTGTATGTAGATGACATACTACTCATAGGAAATGACATCCCAACCTTGCATGAGGTTAAGTCCTGGCTTGGAAAGTGCTTTGCTATGAAGGACCTTGGGGAAGCTGCCTATATCCTAGGGATAAGGATATTAAGAGAAAGGAGTAAAAGACTAATTGGACTTAGTCAGAGTACCTACTTGGATAAGGTGTTGAAAAGGTTTAACATGCAGAATTCCAAGAAAGGAGAATTACCGATCTAAAGCAATGCCAAACTGAGAAAGGCTCAGAGCCCTAGTACAGAGGCTGAGATAGCTGAAATCAGTCGATTACCTTATTCTTCCGCTATTGGCTCGATCATGTATGCTATGACTTGTACCCGCCCTGATGTGGCCTTCGCTTTGAGCATGGTCAGCAGATATCAGGGGAACCCTGGCAAGGCTCATTGGACTGCGGTAAAGAATATTCTCAAGTACCTGCGGAGGACTAAAGATTGGATCCTTACCCTTGGTGGGAATGATGACTTGAGAGTAGTAGGGTATCGTGATGCTAGCTTTCAGACTGATAGGGATAACTTCCGCTCTCAGTCTGGGTGGGTCTTTACTCTAAATGGAGGGGCAATCACTTGGAAGAGTTCCAAGCAGGAGACGGTAGCTGATTCGACTTGTGAATCAGAGTACATAGCAGCGAGTGAAGCGACAAAGGAGGCAATATGGCTTAAGAAATTCATCGGAGACCTTGGAGTTGTACCAGCTATTAAGGAGCCTATGGATATTTTCTATGACAGCAATAGTGCGGTTGCCTTAGCCAAGGAACCAAGAGATCATGGCAGATCCCGACACATTGACAGAAAATATCACTTCATAAGACACAAGATAGAAGAAGGACTCCTCGTGGCAAAAAGGGTATCGTCGGGCGAGAACACTGCGGACCCCCTTACGAAGGGATTGTCGAGGGTTAGGCATTTGCAGCATGCGAGGCACATCGGGCTGAGGGACGATATTAGTTTTACAGATTAGATAGTTATTACTGAAATTTGTAAAATGTAATCGACGTTTGATGATGAATAAAAGTTGTGATTTATTTATGACTAAGGTGTTGCTATCATTGTCAATTATTTACTATTGTTTCAGCTTTGCATGTTTTGACTTCCAGAATAAATTACTTTATTCAAACTTCCACAGTCGGTCATATGTCGGAAGTAGGTATGAATTAAGACTATCATGAATTGGGCTTGTAGATGACTAAAGGTGTTTAGCCATAACAATGGTTTCTGCAACATTCATGAGTGCTCATAAGTTATGAGTATTGGAATAAAACCACGCTCATTAGTATCACTTCATGGAATTTATCTCGAGTGATCGTGAGACTGTAATATCATATAAGGGGGTGTTTGATATTGTTTCTAATTGGGTCAAATAGGGGACCCGGTCCAAAAAAGATAAATTTGGATGTTTGTTTTCGTTTTTACAATCAAGGACTCGGTCCAAGAAAAAGCGATGATTCGGTCCTTCCCTTTGAATCGTTGGACTGGAACGTAGGCTACGTATTTACCGATTTTACCCTACGTTGACAACCTCCACAGAGAAAACGTAGTGACGACCTGCTCCCCATGCTCACCTGCTACTCTCCCGACGGCTTTCTTCCTCCAACCAGTTAACCGGAGACCAAGTGTGTTTTCCTTACATTTTTTCATTTTTTATTGTTCGATTCTTGCTGAAAAGTTTAATTTTTGCTGTGATTTTTAACTTTGTTCTCCTTCTTTTGCTCCTTTTCAATTTGTTGTGCATGTAAGCAATAATGGATTAGTTATTTGCTCTTTTTCTTTCTCGATTTTTACTATGATGTTCTCTTCCTGTTGATTTGCTAGATATGTACATATTGTGGTTTTAATTGATTAGTTATTTGCTCTTTTTTTTATGTCGATGTCTACTGTCATGCATGGTTTCACATACTATTTTTTAATTGCAGGGTTTATCTTTGTAAGTTATGCATCTTTTGTGAAGGTATAATCATGTTCTCCTCAATACCAATGCAACAATTATTGCTGGAACACAAATGGAACAACATTAATTTATGCATAATAGCAAGTTTTTATAATCTAATCTATTTTCAAGCATTTCATCCTTAGATCTTGTGTTTTCACAGTCTTTTCATGCATTTCTTGGTCAAATTGTAAATGTATTTTTTTTTTGCTGTTTCTATGATTTATTTTGTTGTTCAAATTACATTGCTTTTAAATGATAGATGTCTTGTTATGTGTATGTGTGTATATTTGTGAGTATTTATGTATATGTGTATATATTAGTGTATATGTTATTGAACGTACATATTGTATTTTTATAATTATTTTATCCAACACAACATAAGGGTAATGTGGTCATTTTTCATCATTCACTAGAGTCAGTCCGATAAATAATCAAACATCATAAACTCAGTCAGATGTTGACCCAGTCAGAACTTCTAACCTAGTCAACTTCTAACTCAGTCAACTCTAACTCAATTAGCAACTATCAAACGACCCCTAAGTCTTCAAACCTAGAGATATGAGTTGTTGCCTATGAGTTGGTTGTACATTGATTGCACGACAACGCATCAGTAACTTGATGTTATAAAACGTGCATTTGTGTACAATTCAACAAGTAGTAGAACAAGCATATGAGTCGAAGTTTATCTATTCCTTCTTGGATTAGAAGCGATATCTGGGCCCCTCGATGATTTTGTTTTGACCTATGTACCGGGCCCAGTCAGAACTAAATTGATGTGTTCGATTAAGTTCTTTGTCAAACAAATCGGAAATCGGGAAACAAACTGCTGGACAATAAGTAAGACATTGTTCCATGTATTTGTCCGGATGATATCATGAGAGCAGATGATTATATGATCACTTATCTAAAATGGCGCTTCATAGTTCAACAGAGTTTTTGAGAGCTACGATTGTCGGTTGGTTCCTGAAGCTATATAGGAAAATACAGTTATCGGAATTATCCAAGTGGGAGACTATTGGATAAGGTGTCTAATTCCATAACTTATTTGGTATATACTTGACCCGACCCTGCATGGTCCATTTGGGTTGCACTTCACCCGAACTATTTATATGGATAATATTATGAGAATAGTATAATTGTGACTTATTAATATATTATAAGTTATAATATATTAATATGAAATCATATTATTTAATTAGTATTGATCTTAAATTAATTATGAATTAATTTAGTGATCAAAAGGTAACTAATTAGATATAGGCTATTATATTTATATAGTGTGGGCTAATACTCATTAAGGAATGGGCTAGGCTTGCATGGGAGTCCATGGATGATCCATGGAGCTTTTAACCCATGGATCCTTGGAAAAGGAAAAGACATGGGTTATTAGGGTTTACATGGTTCATAACCCTAATCATCTACACTATATAAGGAGGCTTGTGATGCTTGAAATGACACTACATGTATGTGCATAAGAGTGGCCGATTTCTAGAGCTATATACTCTCTCATAAAGTTTTCCAAGTTTGTGGTGTTTTGTGATTTCCATTTGAGGCATTCACATTATTGGTGCTAGGCTCTCAAACTCTTAAGGAATCAACTCACTACTAAAGGTATGTAATTCTTCTAGTATCTTTTATGTTTAAAAGTACCCCATGCCATGCTAGATAGGTAATGAGCCTTGGAAAATCATTTTGCATGTATTTTAGTCAAACATAGATCCAAGGTTTCTAGGGTTGCATGAACACCTTAGGAGTGTTAGAATGCTCAAAACCCAACATGATTATCATAGAAGTACCAAGAAACTTGTAATGTAGGGATAATGCAAGATAACATTATGTTTGGTAATTGAGTTATTAAAGTTGTATCTTCACCATAGTGACTGTCGGACTAAGAGGAACCAACCCTGGAGAGGGTCTACATGTTTCAGGATTATGTAAAGCAATTATTTTAGGGGTATTGCATGGTTTACACGATGTGATACCGAGTATTCTAGCAATAATTAAAGTGGATTTGGTGGTGTCACCAATCCAGAACTGCACAGTCGGACATGGAGCTAGAGGATCTGGGCATCCCAAATATAGGTGTTGGATTAAGTGTCTAAGGTCTTAACTAAATTGATATAATCTTAGTGAATAAAAGTAAAGTCCTTTTTTGGGTTCTCTCATAACCAAGAAATGGCTTGGATTGATATTAACAGAGACATAAATGATTTATTAATATATCATATGATTAATATATTAATTATAAATAACTAATAATTAATTAAGAATTAATTAGAATTAATTTTTGGATAATTAGAATTAATTAAGGGTGTAAGAGTTGAATTGCAATTGTTCAGTAGTTGAGCAAGGAAGGCAATTCTAGATCCTTCCTTGCTATGGACAGTTTTAGGCAGTGTCTAATCATAGCTACTTGTGAAAAACGTTTGATCATAGTCAATTTCATGAGTAGGATAAGGACCATAGTAAATGACATGAGTATGAGAAAATCCTTTTATAACAAGTCTTGCTTTAAATGTGTATGATCATCCAAGTAATGTATTATTTCTAGAAGAATTACTTACTCCTTCTAGCCTTGCTATAGAGAGGAAGTTCAATCAAGACCATACTTGATTATCATACATGGATTACATCTCATGTTCATGACTCTAAGTCATTAATTAGATTCGAGATCTGACATAGCATCTTGGTATTTGATGAATTTTCTAAAATCATCAATAAAAGCTCATCAATGATAGATTCCACATTTCTCAAGTCATATATGATTTCTCCCACTAATGCAAACAATTTGTGTTTGTGAATAACTATTATTCCAGTTTAACAATCCTTGTTAAATCTAGTGCCAACTGTAACTACATAAGGTAATGGTTCTTGAGCTGCTTCAAGTTCCATGTACCTCCCATTTGCTTTGTCATTAGAAGCTTGCTTCTACTAACTCAGTTATCATAGGAATAAGAAAAACTTATTCTTGGTGGGTTTGCTTATAATAATCTAAGTCGCATTTTGAGTATTATATACAAATATCTATTTAGTACATTTTAGGTTTAAAAGCTTTAGTACAACATAAGCTTTAAATCTATAAAACATTTAAGTAAGATAGGGATGGATCCTTTCCATACAAAATCTTATGAAGAAAATGTTAGATCTACTAGTTAGTTGGTGTTTGTACTCAAGGCATAATTGATAGTGTTTTAGGTGTTATCCCAAGAAAATAAAAGGAGTAAATCATACTAAGTAAGATTTAATTCATCCTTTATGATCATTAAGGCCTTAGATAGTTCTTACCGGTTTGTATTTCAACTTTATATTTGAAAACTTAAATAAAGATTTCACAACTATGTTTTACCATGTAAAATATAAATTATAACGATTATAGTTGTTAATAAAGTTGATTTGGTATATTATGATAAATCTTAGACATTCATTAGAAAGGAAGTCATAGACCAAAGTGTATAGTTCCTTAATAATTATTTTCTCTACTACTTGGTGAAAATAACATTATGAATCTTTTATATATAAATGAGATTTACATATGTCAAATAAACTACATTATTTTCCTTCAATGATCCCTTTCTTGAATTTGGAATATGTGAATGTCATTTATATAATAAAGATAACAATGTCAAAGATGAGTTTGATTTTAAACAAGTTTAAGTCAAAATATTTTGTATATATAACTTGTTATTTATAAAACATTGATAATTACTTTATAATTCATATTAAGAGATCCAGTCTCATAAACAGAATTTTAATCATTTCTGAATATGAAGGTGATCGTTATGATAAACAATTTAAGGAAATAGTCAATCATTCATAAATTAAACTAAGACATATATTTAGGCAATCTACATTTTTCCAAAACAAACATTGTTTTATATTACAAGTACATTATGTTCCAAGCATAATAAACTAGACTCCGAGAGTGTAGTTCCAACTTGATTGTTCTCAGTTAGTTACTATTCTATAAATATCTGCAAGGCATTTATAAATATTAGATTAACATTTAAGTACCATGTACCTAAGTCTTATATGAAAAGTATGAGTTCTATCTAGTAGATACCTGAAATAGTAGTCTATTCCAGACTTTCTTTCCAAATAAGAAGAGCAGATCCTCTTCCAGTGTCCAGTTTCTCCATAAAAGAAACAAGATCAATCTATGTGGGCCTTACTGGATTTCTTGGGCTTAAAGGTGTTCAGTCCATAAAACGTAGGCCTCCTAGATCACACAAGGTGAATCTTTTGGGCCTTGAACTATTCCTAGTTTGATTTTAGAAACATCTTTAGCATCACAGTGATGTCTTTACTAGGTATCATGTTCAGGTTTATTGCTCAAAGCAAATAGTTTAGAACTTGGACCTTTAAGTGTATGCAATTTCATATCCCTCACGAGATTGTCTCTTAAGATATGAACCTATTCATTGAAGTTGTATATATTGAATGTTATTGTTTTATTAAGTTCTTTAATTATTAATACCCTTTTAGTTTCCAAAAACATTAATTATCAAAGTCTAGGATCCAAATTGCAAAACAAATAAATGGTTAGGTATCCTTTATCCCATCCATTTGAATTCAACCCAGTAGATATCGATTTTCAATTATATCTTACTATATAATTTTCTAGATATATGAGATCCTTAATAACAAATTTAATTAGACATGTTTGATCCCATCTATGTCTCAGAACTCTCTTGCTTAGGTATCCTTTATCACAAAAGATTTCCGATCAAATCGTCCAATTTGCAAAACTTGTGCAATCGGCCTATAACTTGGTTATAGAAATCGCGAATACACCCTGACCATCAAAAGATAACACTAAATGGTTATGTATCCTTTATCCCACTAGTGCATACAAGAGAGGTGCGAGTGTTTTTCAGGATGGATTGCATAGATTTGAGGTTTGTAAAAGGGTCTTTTATATGTTTTATAATTCTAGTTTTAAAAAAACATATGATATCATGGTTATTACATGCATATAATAAAACTTGGTACAAATTTTCAAAAGAAAATCACTTTTATAGGTTCTATATAAACAACTAATTTTTATATAATTTAACGCGATTCAATTTTCATAACCGGTATTAAGTTTGAGTGCATTTGAACCTTTTATATCTTTAATAAAACTTCCTTTTATTACTTATATATTTGGAGTTTGTATAAGTTATATAAAATCACCATTTTAAAACTTATATTTGAGTATTTTAAAATTTGACATTATTAACGTTTTATAAAACCGAATTTTATTTTAAACCAATAACTTGTTACATCTTATGTCAACATTATAAATTTTAAAAACCAAACTCCATCTGATGTTTATGTTGTCCAAAATTATTTTAGCATGTGAAAAACTAATTTATCAACCACACATAATAATTGCATAAAATAAACAACACAAACATGCATAAAATTATATGTGCATAAACATAACCAACTAATGAAATTTTTGTTGGATTAATGTCTAAGTCCATAACTATAATTGGTAAGACTTGACCCGACCCGGCATGGTCCATTTGGGTTGCATGGCATCGGGACAATTGGATAGACAAGATGAGAAAAAAGGATACTAGTGATTTATATTAATATATTATAAGTTCTAATATATTAATATATAATCATATTATTTAATTAGTATTGATCAAGAATTAATTTATAATTAATTAAGTGATCAAAAGGAACTAATTAAATATGGACTCTAAGATATATGTGTGTGATGGGCCAAGTTCATTTAGGTTGTGCTAAGCTTTCATGGATAGTCCATGGAGTGTTTAACCCATGGATCATATGAAATGAAAGGTCATGGGTATTAGGGTTTAACCCTAATCTCCACACTATATAAAGATGTCCTTGGTTGGTGAAATTGGAACTAGTGTGTGTACACAAAAGGGAAAGCCGATTTCACTAGAGAGAACCAAATTATCCTTATTCTCAAGGTTATTCCAAGTGTTCATGATGTTGTGTGAACCATTTGAGGTGTCACACTTGGGGCACTAGGCACTCAAGCTTCATGAAGACAAGTTACATAAAAAAAAAGGTATGTATTCTATCTATTTTATTACCCAAGTATATGATATTTGTATGCTAGTATAGGGTAATATATTGGAAACTTCATATTTGCATGTATAATAGAGAAAACATAGATCCAATGTATTTAGGGTTGTATGTGCACCATAGGATGTTGTAATATACTAAAACCCAACAGTGGTATCAGAGCCATGGGTTGTTTTCTGTTATATTCATGCAAATGTTTGATTTTCAAAGTTGAAAAAAAAAGAAAAAAAAGAAAAAAAAACATGAAGTTTGTCAAATTTTAAGATAATTACTTGTTTTGTGAAAAACTAATTATTTGTAAAATTTGAATCATTTGCTATATGAGTTGAATTAGGTCAAATTTAGTAAAAGATAAAATGATATGATTATTTTATTAGTTTTAAAAGTTTGATCTAAATGTTTTAAGGAGTTACAAATTTTGTCATAAAATTTTGGAGCTCAAAAAGTTTTTTTAAAGTTGTGATCTTATGTGTCTTGAAACCTCCATAAGTTATGGATATGAAAAGGTTTTAAAAAAAAATTGATTCAAAGTTTTTATGGAGTTACAAAATTTGGTGTTAATGTTTTAAAGAATTCCATAACTTATTCTTAAGTTATGGAACATGAAAAGTTTCATCATAAAACAAGCATTTAACTCCATACGTTATGGATTACCAAAAGTTCTATGTATCCTTGATTTATGAGTTAGTTTAGATTAATGAAAAAAAAATGTGTTTTAGTTGTTTTCAATCCTAATTAATCTAAAAGTTGTTCATAAAATGTGTTTTTTTGTAACTTGTCCTCAAGTTATATGAAAAGTCACATTTATGAATCTTAAAAACTCATAAATATGCCTTAGGTTACAAAAAAAATGAAGAGTCTTTTCTTATAAATAGTTTTTATGGCTCCATAACTTGTCCTCAAGTTATGGATGTCCAAGAGTCTCTTCATTAAAAGTTTTAAAGCTTTACTTAAAACTCATAAGTTATGAAAATCCAAGAGTTTTGAATAGTTTCAAAACTTGCCCTCAAGTTTTGGAATTTGAAAAGTTTTCTCTAATAAATACTTTAATTCCAAGTTAAGCCCTTAGAATTTTAAAAGATAAAATTCAACCCTTATACTTTATAATATTATAAGTTAATAATATTTATATATATGTATAAGAGCAAGTCGTATTACCATTAGTAGGCCTTATTCACGAAGCCGGTCTATAAGGGGGGTATAAGGTTGTTGCTTATAAAATGGCAGCTTAATGGGTGTCCACTCTCACCCACCGCTTCCTTGACTGGTGGAGGGTCGTTAGCCGAACGGGTAGGACAAGGACTATAATTCTCCCTTCATTAAAAGTATTAATGATAAATACTAAGTAACTAAACCTTTTTAAATTCCCAATCTTAGTTAGTTAGGAAAATGTGAATAAGGTGCTAATCCATGAAATTACACTTTGCACTTTGCTTAAACCGTTAGTGGAGCGTGTGTGGTTAACCGGCACACTAACCTGGATTTAACAAGGTAGGCAAAGGGTAACTTAATATTTATCATAGTATCGGTGGAGCTCGTGTGGTTAACCGACACATCGATTGAGGGGTAAAATTAAGGGTACCAAGTCAATTTGCATGGTTATTCACACCTTGTTTGTGATCATCGGCATCCCAGTCACAAACTTGAGAGGGCACACTCGAGATTCAAACATGCCACTGAAAGTTCAATGTATCTCAAAAGATCTAGGAGTTTCAAATCCAATTAAAACTTAATTATATTTCATTTTTCATGGTGGAAATTGGTAAATAGTCATTTACCTACCTTCAACTATTTTATAACTTGGATTACGGCATCCCTCTTCCAGTTATAAATAGGTTGTTGGGTCCTAGCCTTAATATTTCATATTGGGTGTTATATTAAGGACTTTAAATCAACTAAACTTGAATATCTCCCAAAAGATGTCTAGTTCAGACATCTATGATCTTCCCAAATCTCTTGGAACTTCACTTCCTCCACCTCCTCCAATTATTCTCCCTAACCCACAAGTTCAAGGTCACTCAAGCCCTATTGGCAAGGCAAGGTCTAGGTGTGATCACATCTTGGAGATGAAGTCACATATTGACAAGTCGGGAGAGTTGGGTGTCAAAGTCTTGAGAAAGTTGGTGGTTCAATCACTTTCTAAGTCACATAGTGAGCTCTTTTGGGACTCTTATGAAACAGACTATGAAAAGACCCTTAATGATCTTATCTATTTGCTTGGTACTGCTGAATCAACTATGATTTGGAAGGCTAGTAAAGCAAATTTGATTAGAAGATCAACTTTCCAAAACTTTATGGACATTGACAATGATGACACTGGAAATCCAGAAAAAGCATTCTCTTCCCAATGGAAGGGATCGGCCATAGTCAACTCGGTTGACCAAATGGTAAAGAGAAAAGCTAAGTCTGTGATAGTCCCATGTACCATTACCAAAGGGTTCATTTGTTAAAATTGCGGAAGGGGCACTGTTTGCGAAGCTGCCAAATTTACCTAAGGATGTTAAAGTCAATAAGTTTGACTCTAGTTCAGGTAAAGTCCATTGTCTAACTCTGTTAAGCTCCTATTTAGAGATCATTATTACATAATGCGACTTTGTCACATGGTGATGTAATAAGAATCAAAGAAAAGTGAGAAAGCTTAAAGGAAGTATATGCTGCTTCTGATCGCGAAGATGGACTTCGATCGCATCAGAATTTTGAAGCTGTTACTTAGGAGTTATGACACATTGCTTAGGAATATATAACAACAAGGTTTTCATATGGATTGTAAGGATAAGTTTTTCCGCAAAGTTTTTAAAATAAAAGGAAATTTTTGATTTTATTTATTTTAAGTATCCTTACAATGGCATTTGTGAAAAAAAATTGTTGTTTATATGATTCCATTGCTAGTAATATAGGAAAATGGTTTTGATTCTTTCATTTGTGGTAGTGTCTAAATTTACCAAATAAAGAAAGTTTCTCATCACCCAAGTTTCAATTGGACCGAAACTTGGAATCATGCAAGTTGTATAGTATGATGAATGAGAACTTTCAAGCATTGGAAAATTAAGACTGATTACTTGTTCACATGGATGTGTGAGTCAAGTAAAGGACTAAGGGATCGAGTACACATTCTTGTGTACTGATCAAGCCCACCACAAATGTAACTTGAGTGACACATCTTAAAGAAGGTTTATTAACACTAGTGAAATGTAAGAGTAAAAGGTTTTCTACTCTTGTACATTTGAATTTGGTAAGTTGTGATGTTTTGGATAAAACAGAGACCAACTTAGACCAATTGTGTTAAGTGTTTGTCTTGATTAGAATCCACACTATCTCTTGAATATTTGGCAAGAAAGTCTTATAGGTCAAGGAGACAGTGGGAGTCTAAAAGATCCTGAAAGGGTTTCAAGAAGTAATCAAGAATAAAACATGTATTTCATCACTAGCATACAACTAGAGGTTTATAACCTATCGTGTTGAAATTTCTGTGCCCATTCCAGTTAAGTTGGCTATATATATTTGATTTCTACATGTTCTCAATTGTTTGTATAACTACTTGGAAGCAATGGCAGGTCCTTGTGCTGCCAGGAGGCAAGAGGTTAAGATTGCACAAGTTCAATCCATATGAGTTAGGATTTGTCACTAACCTAGTCTTGTGATTATGGTTTGACAAATTCACATGGATAAGAACACATACACCATAAAATCTAAGTGTCATAAGGTTTCTCTCCGATTTATGAAATTGATGGTGAGGAAATTCTTTCACTAAGTAGATTTTAAGTAGATAGCAATTGTGATATTTGCATTTCTCAAAGTCGTTAGTGGAGCGTGCGTGGTTAACCGACACACTAACATGGACTTATGAGAAATGGAAAAGGTCTAAACAATTGAGACTATGATTACGGCATCCTTTTTCACAATTCTGAAATTGTTTAGACACACACCTGTGAGCTATCTAAGATAAGGTGTATAATTTTGATAAAGCCTTATCAAAGCAATCTAGTATCAAAATGTTGAACTTTAGTAAGAATGTCAATAAAGTATTGACTTCTAGAGGTCCAGCTGTTTTCTGGATACATGTCAAAGCTAGTGGGACCATAAGTGTTATTGACTTCTAGAGCTATCTAAGATAAGGTGTATAATTTTGATAGCTCCCACTAACATGATAATTATGATAAGTATTGCATATTAGCAAAGTTAATTATAGAAAACAAAAGTTTCAATTCGTGAGGTTGCAGGGGTTGAAAAAGTTGTTTTGCTATAATTAAGGGAGAGGAAATTATACTTCATGTCAATTCTAAAAGGCTTAGAGTGGGGTTTTAAGCTTAGATTGAGATTTTAATCATCTTTAGTCAAGAATATATATATGAATTTCATGTTGAATTGGTTCAACATAAGGAAAAACTCTATATATTGTGTTCTCAAAATTCGATTATGATTACGGCATCCCTCTTCATAGTAAAATTTTGGAAACATGGAAAATAAAAATATTGTAGCAAAAGACTGGTCTAGAATCATGTCTTTATGTGAGACATCATGAATCGTGTCCCATTTGCTTTGGGTACAAGATCGATTACATGTGCTATAATATTTATCCTTTCTGAATTTTCCAAATGCCTTGGGGCATTAAGGAGGAAAATATCCAGAATTGGATATGACTAAAGTGATTAAGCAATTGTCGAGGACAATCTAAGGTTTACCAAAGATTGGTTGCTCAAGGACAGTTGGAAGTATACTGTTAATATTGGAAGGACCATATTGACATAGTCTGAAAAGAGGCAACTCTTGTTCAGAAGTGGTAGTCAAAATGGGAATATAGAGTTGTCTTCATAGGTGGAAGCAATCTGTGTAAGGTTAAAGAAACTTAATGCAAGAAGCATGTTCAAAGCAATGCGCTTTGAATTTGAGACATCGTTTCCATGGAATTGCTCTCCATTAGAATACTCTGTAATGATTGTTGCCAAGTCTTTGTGGCTTTGTGCATAATCATTACAAGAGGAACAGTGCATATAAGTTTAAAATCTAAACAGATTTCGATAAATGTTAGGAATTCTTACATTTACGACAAGGATTTGGAAGTGTGAAAAGAGAATCATTGAAATTATGTTCAATCGATCTAGTTCACAAAGTAAGGATCATAGATAAACATGGAGTGCATACTTGGTGTATGGCAAAGCTATTCTTTAGAAAAACATAGTGTACATGCTTGGAGCATGGGACAACTAGTGTTTTTAATTCAGGTATAAAGTTGATAAAACCGAAACAATGAATAATGAGTAATCAGTATGGTGATAAATAAAAGTGGTCTATTTATATTCATAGGGTTTGATACCATATTTGATTCATTTATTCTTGTGTTTCACTTTGCATGTTTTGACTTCCATAATAACTAGGTTATTCTTCCGGAATGACTAAGTTATTCAAACCATCCACAGTCGGTCATATGTTGGAAGTAGATATGAATCAAGACTGTCATGGGTTGGCTTGTAGAGGTCCAAGTTGGTGGACAAATTTGTGCTACAACACTCATGAGTGCTCATAAGTTCTGAGTACTGGATTCAACCCGCGCTCATTTGAATCACTTCATGGATTTTATCACGAGTGATCATGAGACGATAATATCTTATATTCTTCAAACCTAGAGATATGAGTTGTTACTATGAGTTGGTTGTACATTGATTGCACGAAAACGCATTCGGTAACTCGATGTTATAAAATGTGCCTTTGTGTATGATACAGCAAGTAGTAGAACAAGCCATATGAGTCGAAGTTTATCCATTCCTTTTACCTTCGGGATAAAAGCGATATTTGTGGGCCCTTCGATGATTTAATGATGACACATGTGAGTGCTTGGCCAAGCCAGGACTGATTTGATTTGTTCAATCAGTCAGTCATCATAAATCAGAATTCGGGAAACAACAAATGGACAGAGAGAATGATTTATAATCCATGTCTCAGTCCATATGATATCTAAAATTGAGGAATATATGATCCCTTATCTAATGGACTAGTCGGGGTTTGAAGTCATACTCAATAATAGTTTTAGACTTATCCAAGTGAGAGACTGTTGGATTAATGTCTAAGTCCATAATATAATTGGTAAGACTTGACCCGACCCGGCATGGTCCATTTGGGTTGCATGGCATCGGGACAATTGGATAGACAAGATGAGGAAAAAGGATACTAGTGATTTATATTAATATATTATAAGTTTTAATATATTAATATATAATCATATTATTTAATTAGTATTGATCAAGAATTAATTTATAATTAATTAAGTGATCAAAAGGAACTATTTAAATATGGACTCTAAGATATATGTGTGTGATGGGCCAAGTTCATTTAGGTTGGGCTAAGATTTCATGGATAGTCCATGGAGTGTTTAACCCATTGATCATATGAAATGAAAGGTCATGAGTATTAGGGTTTAACCCTAATCTCCACACTATATAAAGATGTCCTTGATTGGTGAAATTGGAACTAGTGTGTGTACACAAAAGGGCAAGGCCGATTTCACTAGAGAGAACCAAAGTATCCTTATTCTCAAGGTTATTCCAAGTGTTCATGGTGTTGTGTGAACCGTTTGAGGTGTCACACTTGGGGCACTAGGCACTCAAGCTTCATGAAGACAAGTTACATAAAAAAAAGGTATGTATTCTATCTATTTTATTACCCACTTATATGATATTTGTATGCTAGTATAGGGTAATATCTTGGAAACTTCATATTTGCATGTATAATAGAGAAAACATAGATCCAAGGTATTTAGGGTTGTATGTGCACCATAGGATGTTGTAGTATACTAAAACCCAACAATTTTTTGTGAGCCAACATAAAAAATGTCAAGTCCATTCCTAAAGGGACAATTTAAGGGACCAAAAATATTCTTGTAATGTTGTTGTAGAAGCTCCCACTTGAGAAAACACCTCTTGCTTGCAAAAGATTGGAAAAACTTCTTTAAAGCAATGTGTCATCAATATGCAACACTTTTCAAAAAAAGGCTGCAGAAAAGATTGCATTAGCTCCAACAGCTCCAAGGGAAGCTGTCAACAGCAACACCTTTTGCAACAGATTGCTGAAAAGGTTGTCTTTGTCCCTGCACACCTCTAAACCTCCAAAATTGCTTTCTTGTATTAAAAAAATTGGCTCCAACTTCATTTCTTGTTACATTTTTGTACAAATAAATTATTTCTAACAACTAATCTATTATTTACAAAAATAAACCAAGAAAACTAACCTATTTCATTTATTACATACCATATGAACAAATAAATTATTACAACCATAAAAACAACCAACACAACAACACAACAAACACAATGGTCATTGGCTAGTTTATGCACATCATACATATCAACATACACATAAAACAACATTTGTTTTTCTAAGACAACTTTAAATAACAAAAGATTCATGAAAACTTTTGTCACATAAAATAACAATTATAGAGTTGTCATAGAAAACATGTATGAAGTTGTTTTTATACAAAACCAAGTTATCCGTATTCTCCAAAAACTAAGATTTTTAAAAATCATAAATCTAACCAAACTTGCAAGGTGGCTTTGATACCAATTGTTGGGGTTTTATTCAAAAACTAGTTTCAAAAAACATGATTTTAACAACGGAAGACTTATAATATTTTGAATAACATAAACAAGTTTATAACCCACCATGGATCTTGTTGCAAAGTTTGGAAAGAAAACAAACACCAAAGAATAAGATGAAGAAATAACAACCTTTGTAGTTCTTTGGATCCTATTGGGAGGCTTGGAAGTTAATGAAAAATGATGAACTTAAGAGACACCAACAATGACTCAACTTGATGTAGAATGCTAGTTCTTTTGTATAAAACTCTTAATCTCTTGATCTTGAAGTTCATAACTAATATGAAATTCAAGAGAGCATAAGATAAGTAAGTAATCTTCAAGACATGAGAGGAAAAGAGACATCCAAATAAAGTCCCATAAAGTCATTTATAAAGCACATCCAAGTACCATTAGTCCTTAACACTTTAAGAACATTATGTCTCCTATACTCTACTTGTCTCCCATACTCCTCAAAGCATGGATTCTTTTCCTTTAAATAATCATAAGACCATGCTCTTCTTTTGAATAAACTAGTCAAAAGACCACTCCATCTCTGTCTCTTAACTTTCAAATAAAAGAAAGGTAAAAGAAGACAAAAGCTTTTATATTTTATAAACCAAGTTTATAGAATATAAACTTTAACTTTTTGGTAAAAGACAAAAGAATTTATCAAGTCCAAAATGTTGTTCATGACTTATTAATTCATACCATATGAATTACATGATGTTACTTGCTAGTGAAAAATTATTATTTCCTAGAAATAAATAATTTCCAATTTGATTATAAGAGTTTATTAAATATTTGTTAAAACCAATTTCTAATAAATAATCAATTATATCAAGTTGTTGTTAGTGTGACCCGTTAGTGTCATATGTTAATTAGCAATATAACTTTAATATGATTCTTGAGCATACTAGATATTTCAGTGTATGTTGATTAAAGTACCAGTAGGTTGGTTATCGTCTAGGGGGAATACCTTAGGGGCTGTATGTAGCCACGTAGGATAGATTGAGAACGATTTATCTAGGCTTTCTTTCTTGTTCCTTGTTTGTTTATGGCTCTAGAGTAGGATCATCTATCCAGGTGTCTATCTCACCTCTAGTTACATATGGCTATGTATTTCCTGGAGATTACCGGTAGCAGAGCAATGTGTTGTGAGGGGCCTAGTAGGTGGTAGTGATCTGTTCGGCAGGTAGATTGGTAGTTGCCTACTTGATTTCTTGTTTGTTTGTATGTGGACAGATTGTGGTGGTTGAGGTCAAGGCGGTCTTGCTGTATACTGTAAGCCAAGAGACCAGATGCGGGTCGGCTGTAACGTAGACACGGAGGCTCGAGAAGAGCAGTTGGGTTGAGTTGGCATGCCGGCATACCCGGGGTAATCCATTTTGGTGACTGTTGACCCAATATGATATTGGATTAAGGTGTCTAAGCCATTAACTAAAATGGTATATTCTTGTAATTAGAAGCAAAGTCCTTTTTGGGTTTCCCTCAAGACCAGAAATAGCTAGAAATGATATTAAGAGAGAGAAATATAATTTATTAGATCACTATATGATTAATAAACTAATTGGAAATTATGGGAAAACGGTTGTTAATATATTATGTGATTAATATATTAATTGGAAATAGACAGTAGATTTGTTAACTTATCATGTGATTAATAAATTAATATGAGACCAAGTATTAAATAATTGATTTGTTAATTTATATGATTAATTAATTAATCAATTAAAATTGATTAATTATTAATCAAAATTAATCTGGAATTAATTCCAGATTAATTGGAATTACTTAAAGGTGCAATGGGTGAATTGTAATTGTTCAATAGTTGAACAAAAGAAGCAATTCTATAACCCTCCATGGTATGGACTGTTTTGGAGGGTTTCCTAGGGTTTCTGGAAGTCTCCTAGTTGTATAAAAGGAAAGGATTTTAATTAAGATTAAATCTATTATTTAATAATTTCAAATATTTCTTTGTCTGCAAGTTACCTAAACTATAAATAGGACCAAATGCTTGCAGTTTTCGTTCACCACATTACGTAAATGTATAGGAACAAAATTCCCTTCATATATCCTTTGTCCTCCTCATTCTAGGGTTTCTAGTTTTGGGTGTGATCCATTTGAGGCATCATCCTTTTGATGCTTTGTTTCCAAGGAACTTTAATAGGACTTGATTTGATTGTTTTCTATGATAATCAAAAGGTATGTAACCTTAATCATTATGTTAATTTTGATTTTCATGGCCTCTCTCTAGGGTTTCTTGATGTTCATAGGTTATCGCTATCAATAGAGAAAACATTGATCCTTTCTAGGTTGCATGTGAACTTAAGGGTTTAAATGTTTTCCGCCACATGAATTTTTTTATAACCTATAAAACCTATCAGTTGTATCAGAGCCTTAGTTTTCTAAATGATTATGCATAATAGTGAATTGATCAAAATTATTGTTTATAGAAATTAGACCCTAATGGCCTTATATTTTCGCAAAAGGCTAGGGTTCTTGAAACCCTAGCCTCCACCCTTATTTTTGAAATTTTGGATAATTAAAACTTGGTAACCCTTACCCCTTTTCGAAAATTAGAAGGGTTATATTATGATTAAATTTGAATTATTTTATTAATTGTTTAATTGAAGATAATTATTTAATCCCTAATTATTTAAATTTGAATTATTTTATTTATTATTTAGTTGAAGATAATTATTTAAATCCTTAATGATTTAAATTAAAGATAATTGGTAAATCATTAATTGTTTAAAATTAATTAATTATTAAAAGTTTAATTGAAAAATAAATTTTAACCCTATATTTTAAAAGTTTTAAAATACACCTTATACTATATATGATTAAAAGTTTAATATATTATATGTATATGACAAGTCAGTCAAATCGCTAGTACGCCTCATTCATGAAGTCATACAATAAGGGGGGAGGGGTATAAGAAAACGGCCTATAAAATGACCGTTGAATGGGTGTCCACTTTCACCTACCGTTCCCTTGTTTGGTCGAGGCTCGTGAGCCGAATGGATTTAATAGGACATAACCTCTTAAAAGTATAATGCTATTAAAGTACTTTAACATTTTATATAAATCCCAAATCTAGTTACTTTAGGAAAAATGTGAAGTGTATGCTAATACATGAAAAATGCACATTGTTTCTTTATGAGTCGTTAGTGTAGCGTATGTAGTTAACCATCACACTAATTTGGGACTATAAAGATGATATGGTGAAATAACTCGTGTTTATAATTGTTGATGGAGCATGTATGTTTAACCGGCACATCAATGGGAGATTATAAAATTGATTGAGGGTGTTTGGGCTGGTTTGCATGGTTATTAACATCTTAATTGTGATCCCTGGCATCCTAGTCACAATTGGTAAGAGCATAATCGATATTAAACATGTCATTGATAAGATTAAATGAATCTTAAAAGATCTAGGAGTTTCATATGATTAAAATTGGTAAAAACCTTACCTACCTAAAATAGATTCGAATTTGATTACGAAATCCTTTTTCAAAGTTCGAATAGAAAATATGGATCCTTGCCTTAATTTAAATTTGGGTTGATAATTAAGGATTGAAATCAACTAACTTGAATTCTCTCTTCTCCCATTATTAGATGTCAAATCACGACAATGATGGTCTTCCACGTTCATTGGGAAAAAAATTTTGTCAATCATCTGGAGATGGTCTTCCATATTCTGATCAAGGTGAAAATGTGTTCCCTTCTTTGGCTAATGGTGGAATTTGACGTCGTCCTCTTTCATTTCTTCCACCTCTTCCTCCTCTTGTGACTCTCCCAATGTCACGATTTGAAAGATATGAAACAACTCAAGCCCTTTTGTCATGTAAACCTGAAGATGGAAATTCTGTGTCTGCACACGTTCTGAAAATGAAGTCATACATTGACAAGTTGGAAAGGATGGGTGTCGCATTCCCAAAGGAGCAAGCCGATGATTTGGTTCTTCTTTCTCTTTCTAAGTCATATAGTCAGTTCGTTAAGAAATTTCATATGAGGAATCTCAATGTGACCCTAATTGATCTGACCCAAATGTTGATGGTTTTTTAGGCAGAAATGCTTAAGAACACATTTGAAGCAGAAATGCTTATGGGGTCTGATTCCAAGGTTTCAATGGACATTGGCTTTGGTGACATTAGTGGTCCAGAAAATATTTCTCTTCCCAATGGAAAGGGGTCATCCAAGATCAAACCGTTTGATCGTATGGTTAAGAGAAAGAATTGTTCTAGGATCATTTTGATGGGTTTTGAGCATAACAAATAAAAACCTATGTGTGCATGCAATCCTAATTTTCCCGATCTATGTTTTCTCTAATTAAACCTACAATATTTGAACATTAGAGGGAAACCCTAGGAGGTATATACTATTTTCAAAAATCATATAACTAGGGTTAGAATACATACCTTAATTGTCATATAGTAATAACAATAAAATCCAAGTCTTCTTGAACTCTGAGAGCAAGCATCACAAGTGTCACGCCTCTAATGGTTCACGCCCAACACTAACAAGAGGATGAGAGAGGAGAGAGGAGAGGAGGATTGAGAATTCCGGCTATTCCTCTAAGGAATTAAGTGGCCGAAAAGGGGTAAGGACCTTTAAATTGGTGAGGTAGCTTAGAGCCAATGCTACGGTTTTAGGAGGAAACCCTAATTCCATTAGCTTAGGGACCAAGCACCACAAGAATCCCCATCCAATAGCCATTGGACAAAAATTCTAGGTCCTTCCTAGAGATTTTCGTCCAACCTCTTCTAGGGAGGTTCTAGATCCCATTTCCTCAACTATCAATAAATTGCCAAACAGCCCCTGCACTTTTAATTAATTCAATTAATCCCAAAATTAAGTCCAATTAATTTATGATTAACTATTAATTAAATAATATGATTTCTAATTAATATATTATTTTCATAATACATTAATAAATCAATTATCTCAATTTATTGTTCAAATAATAAATTCAACCTCTTTCCAAAAGTCACCCTGTATAGTTGCTAGTTAAAAGGGCAACCCAAAAGGACTGTGCTACTATCAATTCAAGTATATAATAATTATAGTTATGGGCTTAGACACCTAATCCAATAGTCTCCCACTTAGATAAGTCTAATAACTTTAGTTGTCAGTATAACTTCAAAAATTGATTAGCAAATTGTAGCTCTCAAAGTCGTTGTCTAACTCTGACCTAGTCAGTTACGTGTCCTAAGATAAGTGATCAAATATTCTTCCGTTCTACAAGATATCGTACAGACATGAGACGTGGATTATAATCAATCTCATTGTCCAAGTTTTGTTACCTGATTTCTGATTTATGATGACTGAAATCAGACTACTAATTGAACACATCAATTCAGTCCAGGATTGGTCAAGCGCTTCAGATGTCGACATCGAATCATCGAGGGGTCCATAGATATCACTTTTCTCGTAAGGGAAAATAGAATGGATAAACTTTGACTTGTATGCTTGCACTATTCACTCATCAAGTCACGCACACCAATATTTTTTATAACATCAAGTTATTGATGTGTTTACATATTATCAATGCACAATCGACTTGTAAAAAACAACTCATATGTCTCCATTTCAAGAATATAAGATATTATCATCTCAAAATTACCCGTGATAAAATCCATGAAGTAATTCTTTGAGCGTGGGTTTATCCAATACTCAAAATCCCCATTTTCCAAGTACTCATGAACATTGTAGCAAAACCATTGCTATGTCTAATTCTCATAGGCAATCTACAATTCAATTCATGACAGTCTTAACTCGCTACTTACTTTTAAAAGTACGATCGACTGTGGATGTTTGAATAATCCAATTATTCGGGAAGTAAATCATGCGAAGTGAAACACAATAATAACCTAATTAACTATGGTCTCAAAACTGTTGAATATAAATAAAACTCTTATTATTTAATCACCATATTAATTAGACTTTATTCATTGTATAATGTTTCGATTAATTGACTAAACACTTGAATTAAACATTAGTCATGCCATGTTAAGACATGCACACTATATTTCTCTATGGTCCTTCCTTTGTGAACAGATCGATTGGACACCATTCCAATGATGCTCATTTCACAATTCCAAATTCTTGTTACTACTAAATGTGTTAGAGTTCAACCTTACATGCAATATCCTTTTGTGATGTCGAGGCTTCAAAGTCATAAAGACTTTGCCAATGATATCACGAAATGTTCCATAACAATTCCTTGGTAACGAAGTTTCAAATTCAAGGTATACTCCTTGAACACATTCCTAACTCACATGTAGATTCTAATCATCAACTCCCATTATGTAAACATTTCCATATTCCCATATGACCATCAATTCTGATCAAGAATCATCTCAATCTAAAATGTGTCACTATGGTCCGTCCAAATTAATATTATACTTCCAACTGTCCACAAGAAACCAATCTGCTGGTGAACCTCAGACTGTTCTTGACAGTTGTTTAACAACTTTACTCACACCAAGTTCCAGTCCTTTTTCCCTCTGAATACCCTAGGCATTTGGAAAAATCAGAACAACTGAATATTATAGCATATGTAAACAATCCTATATCCAAAGCATATGAGAGTCGATACATAATATCTTTCATAAAGCATGATATCTGATCAGCCTCTTGCTATAATATTTCCATATATCGAATTTGTTGTGTTGAATCATTTCAACACGATATTCATATATGTCCAAGACTAAGTTTTATTAAAACTTCAATCTAAACTTTTAGATTTGAAATGAAGTATGAGTGTCCTCTCCCTAAATCTTTCTATAGTAAAATAATTCCCAAACTTTGCAATTTGCAAATTTGAAATCTTTGTTTCCTACAATTAGTATTGCCAACTTGCAACGCTTAGCATAACAACAATGTTCCTACTAGCATAACACTTATGCTCGCCACTAGCTTTGACATGTATCCAAAAAAAAAAAGTGGACTTCTAAAAATCAATACGTTTTGACTTCCTTGCTAAAGTGTAGATTTCTGATACGTGATGTTTCGATAAGTCTTCATCTAGACTTCTCAAGCTTATACACCTTCATTAGATAGCATATGTGTGTGCTTAAACCCTTTCAGAACTTACAGCTATAAGTCATGAACGTTCAAACTATTTCTTGCCATTTCTCACAATTCAAACTATGAAAAGGGATGTCGTAATCATATTGAGAATTTGAGAATGCAACTAACTCGACTACTAACTAAAATGATATTTATTAAATCATTAAAAATCTACTAGCGAAAGTATTTCCTCATAATCATTTTCATGAATTAGAGCGAAACCTATTGCCTCCTGGATTTTATGTTGTATGTTTTCCCATCCATGTGATTCTATCATTACCAACCTACAAATTAGAAGATGAGGTTGAGGACAAAACCAAAATCAAATTTAGTTTTTCCTTTCATGAACTGAACTTTGCTCATTCTTAATTTCTTGCCTTCTGGTAGCATAAGGGCCTACCAATGCTTCCAAATTGTTAAGCAATTCACCCATATTGATCAATGTACTTTCACTGACCGACGTGCTCTGCCTTTTACAGTTAAATGAGAACAATAGAACTCATAAACATTGCCAACTCAATTGGAAGATGCACAAAATTAAGAATGTGTCAACTTAAAACGATAGGTTATCAACCTCAGGTCGTGTGCTAGTGATAACTAAAAGGTTTATTCTTGATTGACTCCTGAAACTCTTCAAGATCAATAAGACTCCCACTGACTTATATAATTTTCACTCTCAAGGACACAATCCTTGATGAGTAAAAACATATATTCAAAAGTTAGTATGGATTCTTGACAAGAAAACACTTCATGGAATTGGTCTTAGTTCATCCTTTGTTTTAACCAAAACATCACAACCTCCAATTCCACTGTGCTAGTGTAGGAAAACATTATTACTCCATATTTCATGAGGTGTTATAAATCTAATTAGTATGAAAGAAGCTTCAAGATACGATTTATAGTTACTAGAGTTTTACTCCAAAATTTTAATTGGATATGAAGTATGACTCATCTCATGATTGAACCATTTCAACAATATCTGATTCTTCTTCTTAGAAAAACAATTGCACTAAGATGTTCTTCGAGGAACAACTGAGACATGGTTCCACAATCATTAAGATGATCATAATAGTAAAGTACTCTCCTTTCCTTTCAGATTGGAGAAACCTTTATCTTTCTCCTTAACATATTCTTTTTATTCGTTCTGCCACTCTTTGAAACTTTTTGAAGTATCAGAATTATATTTAATCTTATAAACATAACCATAGTTACTGAAACATCGGTAAACCATGACGAATAAAGTTATCATCCTTTGTGATGGATCTGAATAGTTCATATCAACATGTACTAGATCCACTAGTCCTTCACTTGACTCACATAAACATGTGATCAACGAATTAGTCATAGTCTTCCAATGATCAAGATTCTCATACATCACTCAATTCAAATTGCATGACTCGAAGTTTCTATCCAATTGAAACTTGGGAGATGAGAATTCCCTTTCACTTGGTTAATTATGACAATACCACAAACGAAATAATTAAGAATCAAATCCACTTTTAACATTTCTAATAATACAAATATAACCACCAATTTTCATAAATGTCATTGCAAGGAAATATAAAGTAAATAAATCAAAAAATTCACTTTTATTGGTAATAAGCGGAAACATTTGTCCTTACAATGCAAATATATGAAAACTATGTTTCTAGATATTTGCTAAGCAATCTATTAATATATCATAACTCCTAAGTAGCTCCAAAATCTGATCGTCGAACCATGCGACCGAAAACCATCTCTCACGATCAGATTCAACTTACTCTTCTTAAGTTTCCTTCTTTCTCTTATATCCTGCAAAACATGAAAATATGACTATCACATCATGTATTAAGAATCTATGAATAGGAACTTAATAAAATAATTGAGTTAGATAGTGGATGTACCTGAAGTAGAGTCACACGATTTGACTTTACTATCTTTAAGATCTTTCAAGTAGTCTGGGCAGCTTCTCATCCAATGCCCCTTCAATTGGAAATAGAAACATATGGACCTTTCAGGAATAGCACATGGGACTATCTCAAAACTAGCCTTTCTAATTACCATATGGTCCAATGGTTTGACCTTGGCCGATCCATTTCCATTCGGAAAAGAAAACATTTTCTGGACTACCATTGTTGTCATTATCAATGTCCATGGAAATTTTGGAGACAGATCATTCAAACACTTTTGCTTGACTTGTGCTTTTAAGCATTACTGCTTCAGCAACAATCAACATATATGTTAGATCAATTACGGTCACGTCGTGGCCTCTAACATAGTAATCTTTATCGAACTGACTATATGACTCAGAAAGCGAAAATAGAACCAAGTCAATGGATAACTCCCTTGGGAAAATGACACCCATGATCCCCAATCTGCCAATGTGCAATTTCACTCTCAGAACATGCGCTCACACATACTTTCCATCTTGATGTTTACATGCCAACAGGGCTTGAGTAACTTCGTATTTTTCAGCTTGAAGGAAACATGACTTAGGGAGCATCACTAGAGGAGGAGGAGGAAGAGTTGAGGAAGCATGATCTCGAGTTCCACCAATTCTCGAAAAAGGGAACATTCTTTCACCTTGATCAACATGTGGAAGATCATCTTTAGATAGAGGAAAAAAATTTCCAGAAGAACGAGGAAGACCATTGTTTTCTGAACTTGACATCTATAATAGGAGAAAAGAGAATTCAAGTTAGTTGATTTTAATCCTTAATTATTAATCCATAAATTTAAATTAAGGCTAGGATCTATATTTTCGATTCAAACTTTGAAGAAGGATGCCGTAATCAAATTTGAATCTATTTTAGGTAGGTAAATCATTTACCAATTTCAATCTCAGGAAACTCCTAGATCATTTGAGATTCATTGAATCTAATCAATGGCATGTTTAATCTCGATTATGCTCTCACTTTTGTGACTGCGATGCCGAGGATCACAAACGAGATGTGAATAACCATGAAAATTAGTTTGGTACTCTCGATGTCATTTATCATCTCCTTTTAATGTGTCGGTTAACCACATGCGCTCAATTAATCAACGATAATTTCGAGACACCCATTACCACCATTTATTTGTCCCATATTAGTGTGCCGGTTAGCCACACGCGCTCCACTAACGACTTATAAAGTGTAATGTGCAATTTCATAGATTAGCATCAAAATCACGTTTTTCCTAAAGTAGCTAAGAGTGGGATTTTAGAAAACAATTTAGTTACTTTTCATCATTATAATTTTAATGATGTTATGTCCTATCAAACTTGTTCGGCTAACGACCCTCCACCAATCAAGGAAGCAGTGGGTAAGAGTGGATACCCAATGACGGTCATTTTATAGGCCACTTCCTTAAACTCCTCTTATAGATCGGCTTCGTGAATGAGGCATACTAGCGGTTCGACTGACTTATTCTTATATATATATATATATATATATATATATATATATATATATATATATATAGTAAATATTAAACATTTAATTTTACATATAGTATAAGGTGTATTTTAAAACATTTTAAAATTCCAATGGTTTAATCTTTTAATAAGTTAAACCTTTTAATTTAATTAAATTTAAACCATCTTATGGATTTATCGATTATCTTTTAATTAATCATTTAATTAAATTAATAATAAGATCCATAAGGATGTATTTTAAACTTTTCAAAATACTAGGGTTTAATTACTAAATTTCAAAAATTAAAACAATTTAATTTAAATTTAAATTTAAACCAAATGATTTATCTATTAATTAAACATTTAATTAATTTATTTAAATCGGTTTTAGGATTATCCATTAAATTAATCAATATAATTTAACATATTCCTCTTCCCACTAAATTTCGAAATCATGGGAGGGATACACCAAATATTATAATTATCTAGTTAATCAAATAAGGAGATAATTACCAAAAATAGGAAAATCATTATCATATCTAGGAATTTTCGAAAATGGGACTTGGGGAGGAAGGTAAGGATTTCAATCCATACCTAGATTTCGAAATTTTGGGAGGCAAGAAACCCTCCAAGATCAAAACTTGTAGGGCAAGGCAAAGGGTTACAACCCTTTCCTAAATTTCGAAACTTAGGGCCTAAGCAACCCTAATTTCGAAAACTCTAGTCCATTAGGGTTTAATTGTCATAAATCCTAATTGATCAAATTCAAACAAATTTAATAGAAAACAAGCCAAGGCTTTGATACCACTGATAGGTTTTGAGCATAACAAACTAAAACCTATGTGTGCATGCAACCCTAATTTTCCCGGTCTATGTTTTCTCTAATTGAACATACAACATCTGAACATCAAAGGGAAACCCTAGGAGGTATATACTTCTTTCAAAAATCATATAACTATGGTTAGAATACATACCTTAATTGTATATAGTAATAACAATAAAATCCAAGTCTTCTTGAACTTTGAGAGCAAGCGTCACAAGTGTCACGCCTCTAATGGTTCACACCCAACACTAGCAAGAGGATGAGAGAGGAGAGAGGAGATGAGGCTTGAGAATTTCGGCTATTCCTCTAATGAATCAATTGGCCAAAATTGAGAAGGGGTAAGGCCTTTTAAATATGTGAGGTAGCTTAGAGCCAAAGCTAGGGTTTTAGGAGGAAACCCAAATTCCCTTACCTTAGGGACCAAGCACCCAAGAATCCCCATACAAGAGCCCTTGGACAAAAATTATAGGGCCTTCCTATAGATTTTTGTCCAACCTCTTCTAGGGAGGTTCTAGATCCCATTTCCTCAAATATCAATAAATTGCCAAACAGCCCATGCACTTTTAATTAATTCAATTAATCCCAAAATTAATTCCAATTAATTTATGATTAAATATTATTTAAATAATATGATTTCTAATTAATATATTATGGTCACAATTTGGAGATACTACTAGGGAGTTAGGATGATTTAATAGATTGCTATTACTCTTCGGAGATGTCCAAAAATATAGTTTTTCATTTTGTGCACTGGAAGGAAAAGTTTAAATTTTCTTTTTAGCAATAAAATGAAGTTTTGGTTTACTTAGTTGCCTTATCATATTTCCTTGCAATGGCATTAATGAAAGTGTTGGTTATGTTTCTAATAATGACAATATTAATTGTACATTTGATTCTTATCATATCGCTTGTGGTATTGTCATAACTGACAAAGTGAAAAGAAATCTCATCGCCAACTGGACAGATACTTGGTGTCATACAATATGAATTGTATAATATATGAGAATCTTATTCATTGGAAAATTATGATTAAATCAGTGAGGCAAGTGAAGGACATATGGATCTGGTACATGTTGCTATGAACTTTTTAGGTCAACCACAAGGGACGATAACTATATTTGTCATGATTTACTGATGCTTTAGTAAATATGATTATGTTTATAAGATTAAACAAAATTATGATACTTTGAAAAGATTCAAAGAGTAGCAGAACGAATGGAAGAATCTATCAGGCAGAAAGAAAAAAGATTCTCCAATTTGAAAAGAAAGGAGAGTGCTTTTGTAATACCCCGACTCCTAGGTATAAATTTTAAAAGTTTTATATTCATTATTAGAGACCTACTCGACGAGTTGGTTTCCCCAACTCGTCGTGTAGAGACGGATATGGTCGCATGGTTTCTGGAACCTACTCGACGAGTAGAGGCTGTACATGAAAACCCTAATTTTTAGGGTTTGCACCCTATTTAAAGGACCTTAAGTCCTTTCTCCCAGCCACCCTCGCCACTTTTCATGTCCAGAATCAAACCCTATTCGATCTAACCCTATTTTGAGTTGAGCAAGAGGCATTCCAGAACCATCCATAGGCATGGACGGTTTTGACATGGCCTAGGGTTTCTAGAATGGTCCTTATTGGATAATCAGGAAAGTGGATAATTACTCGGTTTAAGATTATCTTGGACTTGGGCTTATCTAGGATTTCCTAACTGTAGTATATAAATGGGTTTACCCTAAGAATTTCGGCCACCTGTTCTTGGAAGAACTCCAGCCAAAATTTGCCTTCTCTTTTCTTCTCCTTAATCTCCTTCAATTGCTAGTGTTGGGTGTGAGTCATTAGAGGTGTGACATTTGTGACACTTATTCTCAAAGCTTCAACAACATCAAGGGATTGAATTGTTATTGCTATATACCAATCAAGGTAAGATCTGAAACCCTTATTATGTAATTTCAATTATATGCTTGTATTCTACGGCTTAAACTTTGTTGTTCACATGGTATGTTCAATTAGAGAAAACGTAGATCAATATTAGGGTTGCATGCACACATAGGTTTGTTTGGTATGCTCAAAACCCATCAGTGGTATCAGAGCGTAGGTTTAGTTTTCTATTGAATTTATATTTATGTGAACTTGAACAAGAAGGTTTAAACAAAATCTTCATTCTGTTCATCCAACACGTCGTGGAGTTAATCCAACACGGCGTGTTGATCTGCGTTTGTCGACCCAACACGGCGTGGTGATTGTTCACCACGGCGTGTTGCACCGTCAGATCCTAAAAATTTGATTTTTCAAATATCTCATGGATTGATAAAGATAATTACCTTAATATTGTTTAATTGGATAAAACTGAATATTTTAAAACGTAATTTGATATCCTTATCATGATTTCATGATTGGTGTTATTTTTAATTTAATTAATAGAATATTAATTTTGAAATTTTAAAATACAACATTGTATTTTTGAAAAGTTTTAAAATTTCACCCTTATAGTATATGTAACATTAGAAGTCTAATATTACTATATATATATATATATATATATATATATATATATATATATATATATATATATATAAAAGATAAGTCAGTCGAACCGCTAGTACGCCTCATTCACGAAGCCGATCTATATGGGGGGTTTAAGGAAGCGGCCTATAATAGGACCATCATTGTGTATCCACTCTGACCCACCGCTCCCTTGATTGGTGGAGGGTCGTTAGCCGAACGGGTTTGATCGGATACTAAATCCTCATTAATAAGTATAATGATCTATAAAGTAACTAAATACATTTTTTTTAAATCCTCACTCTTAGTTACTTTAGGAAAAATGTGAATTTGATGCTAACCCATGAAATTGCACATTGCGCCTTATTAGTGTTTAGTGGAGCGTATGTGGTTAACCGACACACTAATATGGACTAACAATGTTGGCAATGGGTGTCTCGTAAATCACCATTGATTAATGGAACGCATGTGGTTAACCGACACATTAAAATGAGATGATAAATTACAACGACAGTACCATGCTAATTTGCATGGTTATTCACATCTTGTTTGTGATCCTCGGTATCCCAGTCACAAATGGAAGAGCATAATCGAGATTAAACATGCCATTGAAAAGTTCAATGATTCTCAAAAGATCTAGGAATCTCATTTAAAACAAAAATTCATTAAAATTTCGTTTTCGATGGTGAAATTGGTAAATCGTCATTTACCTACCTTTATATAATTTTCAATTAGATTACGACATCCCTTTTCTAAGTTGTAAATTATTTAGTTGGATCCTAGCCTTGATATTTCATTTGGGTGTTATATTGAGGAATTCTCTTATCTAACTAAAACTTTCCTTTCTACTCTTTCAGATGTCTACTCCTACCGATTCTTCTGGTTTCTCCTCCTCCAACAACAACTTCTTTCTTTTGAACATTTTCACAAAGGTGCAATTGGATGCCACCGATTACATTGATTTGATGTGCAATATTAAGATGGCGCTTTGCTTTGAGGATAAGGAATACATCCTCGAAAAGCCACTCGATGAGATCGATGAAACGAAGGCCACTCCTGAAGAGATAGTTGCCTATGAAAAACACTACAAGGATGAAACGAAAGTTTATTGCATCATGGTGGCTACTATGACCCCAGAATTACAGAGACATTATGACGATTACTGGCCATATGAGATGAACAAGGACCTTATGGAAAAATTCCATAAACGAGCTCGTCAAGAAAAGTACTAGGTGGTAAAGTCCCTCATAGCGTGCAAGATGAAGGATGGTGAATCTATAAGCAACCACGTTTCAATAATGCAAAGATACATGGATAGAATCATCAAACTAAATGTGAATTTTGATAAAGAGTTAGCAATCGACATTGTGCTGAACTCCTTGCCAAGTTGTTATGATTAGTTCATTTTGACCTATCATTTGAACAACAATGAAACTACTTTGTCACAATTACACAACCTCCTGCAAACAACTAAAGCAGGAATGAAGGGAAAAAGTGTTGCCTCCTCACCTGTTGTTGCTCATATTTTGGCCATTGTTCAAGGGAAGGGGATAAAAAGGAAAGGTCCTACCAAGCAAAACTGGAAGGGAAAGTCCCAAGTTGGGTCATCTAGTAATGGACCCAAAGCAAAGTCCAATTTGGTTGTTCCCCTTGTTTCTGACCCAAAGGAGGCCACTTTCTTTTACTACAATGACAACGGGCATTGGAAATGAAGATGCCTGAAATAATTGCAAGATATCAAGGATGGCAAGGTGAAGCCAACCTCGTCGGTTATTTACATTATCTTATCAAAAAACTCATCAAATTCTCATTCTTGGGTCCTTGATACAGGATCTGGTTTTCACATTTGTTCTGATTTACAGGGGCTAAGAAGAAGTGAGGACATGGAGCATGGGAGGATGAACTTGATCATGGGCAATAGGGGATCGTCACCTGTTACCAAGATTGGAGTTTATAATTTAGTGCTAAGTAGTGGGTTATGTTTAGATTTTAATAATTGTTGCTACTCGTCGGAGATGACACGAAACATCATTTCATTTCATGCTTTATATAAACAAGGTTTTAGATATTCTTTTGATAATGAGAATGGATATATTTATTCATATAAAAATGGTGTATTTTATTTTGAAGCTTTACCTTGTGATGGTGTGTATGAAACTGTGATGGTTGTAGAAAATTTAGGTAGTGTTTTACAAATTGATTCGTCTAAAGGTTTAGAAAAAGCATGCTTGTGGCATTGTCTTCTTGGACATGTCAAAAAGAAACGCATCGCCCAACTCTAAAAGGATGGAGTGTTGGAATCATTTGACTTAAGGTTAGATGATACATGTGAGTCTTGTTTACTTGGAAAGATGGCAAAATCACATTTCACTGGTTCTTGTGAAAGAGGTGAAGGATTTTTGGATCTCATACACACAGATGTGTGTGGGCCGTTCAGATCAACCACAGGGGATGCAAATCAATTCTATGTGACTTTTACTTATGATTATAGTAGATATGGTTACATCTACTTGATCAAGCATAAGTCAGAAAACTTTGAAAAGTTCAAGGAGTTCAAACAAGAAATCGAGAATCATTTGGGTAGGAAGATAAAGATGCTTAGATCTGATAGAGGTGGTGAGTATCTTAGTATCAAGTTCCACGACTACCTCAAGGAATGTAGAATAGTTTCACAATTGATTCCTCCTAAAACACCACAACTTAATGGTGTGGCTGAGAGGCATAATCGAACCTTGTTGGACATGGTTCGTTCCATGATGACTCGAGCTTCACTTCCAATCTCTTTCTGGGGGTATGCCCTAGAAACTGACGCCCACATTCTTAATCTTGTCCCAAAAAAGAAGGTACCAAAACACCACACGAAATGTGGACGGGGAAAGTTCCCTCGTTAGGACACATCAAGGTTTGGGGTTGTGAAGCTTTCGTTAAACGAGTGACTCACGACAAGCTCGAACCTAGAAGTGAGAGATGTATTTTCATCAGCTATCCACATAAGTCCTTTGGATATTTGTTCTACAGACCTAGTGAGAACATGGTCTTTGTAGCACGAAGGGGAGTCTTTCAAGAGAAAGAGCTCATATGCAAAGAGGACAGTGGGAGTACAATTGATCTTGAAGAAATTCAAGATTCAAACGAAGAAAGAACCTCTGAAAATACTAGCACTCAACCCGAGGAAGAAATTCCATTTGAACCTATTTACGAGTCATTACCTCTTAGGCGTTTTGCTAGGGTTAGCGTTCCACCTGTGTTGTATGGTTTCCATAAAACGACAGAAGGTGATACATTTATCAGTGATAGTACACTGGTAAATTTGGATGAACCTGCTAACTACAAGGAAGCAATGGTGGGCGTTAAGTCTTCCAAGTGGAAAGAAGAAATGGAAAGTGAGATGAAGTCCATGTATGAAAACCAAGTTTGGAATTTGGTTGACAATGTACCATATCGTAAGACAGTTGGGTGCAAATGCATCTTCAAGAAGAAGACCGACATGGATGGAAAGGTACACAATTTCAAAGCTCGACTGGTTGCGAAGGTTTTTACTCAAATGCCAGGGGTTGACTATGATGAAACCTTCTCACCAGTAGCTAAGATAAAATCTATTAGGGTAATGCTTTCCATAGCTGCATTTCATGACTATGAAATATGGAAGATGGATGTGAAAACTGCTTTCCTAAATAGGAAGCTGGCTAAGGATGTTTACATGAGTCAGCCAGAGGGTTTTGTAGATGCAAAGTACCCCAATAGAGTGTGTAAGCTTTATAAATCAATATATGGATTGAAACAAGCTTCTCACATATGTAATCTTTGTTTTGATGAGAAAGTTAAAGAGTTTGATTTCTCTATAAGCGAAGATGAATCTTGTGTGTATGTCAAAGCTAGTGGGAGTATAGTAACCTTCCTGGTATTGTATGTTGATAACATACTTCTTATAGGGAACGACATTCCAACTCTGCAAGAAGTTAAGTCTTGGCTTGGAAAGTATTTTGCTATGAAGGATCTGGGAGAGGCTGCTTATATTCTAGGAATAAGGATTTTGAGAAAGAGGAGCAAAAGAATAATTGGACTTAGTCAAACTGTATACTTGGATAAGGTACTAAAACATTTTAGTATGGAGAATTCCAAGAAGGGAGAATTGCCAATACAGAGTAATACCAAACTGAGTAAGACTCAGAGTCCGAGTACCGATGCCAAGATAGCATAGATGAGTAGATTTCCATATACTTCCGCCGTTGGATCTATCATGTATGTTATGACATGTACTTGTCCTAATATGGCTTTCTCTTTGAGTATGGTTAGTCGTTATCAGGGAAATCCGTGTAGAGCTCATTAGATAGCGGTTAGGAATATTCTTAAGTATCTACGAAGAACTAAGGATCGGGTCCTTGTGCTTGGTGGCAATGATGACTTAAGAGTAAGTGGGTATAGTGACGTCAGCTTTCAGACAAACAGAGACAACTTCCGTTCTCAATCTGGCTGGGTGTTTACCCTTAATGGAGGAGCCGTAACTTGGAAAAGTTCCAAAAAGGAGACAGTGGTTGATTCTACTTATGAATCAGAGTACATTGCAGCAAGCGAAGCATCGAAGGAGGCTATATGGTTAAAGAAATTCATTAGAGACCTTGGAGTTGTGCCAGCCATAAAGGAAGCAATGGATATTTTCCGCGATAATGAAGGGGCGGTTGCCTTAACAAAGGAACCAAGAGATCATGTTAGATCGAGGCATATCGACAGAAAATACCATTTCATTAGACAGAGAGTAAAGAAGGTCACCTCATCGTGAAGAGGGTATCGTCCGAAGAGAATCCAGCAGATCCCCTTACAAAGGGTCTGAGCAGGACTAAGCACATTCAACATGCAAGGAGCATTGGTCTGAAGGATGATATTAGTTTTAGTGGCTAGATAGACATTTAGAAACTTGTAAAAAAATAAATGTAATTGACATTTGATGATTAATTAATGGAGAATTATTTATGAGTATTGTTTACTATATTTTGTCAATTGTTTATTATTATGTTTCATTTTGCATGTTTTACTTCCAGAATAATTAGATTATTCAAAACATCCACAGTCGATCATACTTTTGGAAGTAAGTAGTGAATCAAGACTGTCATGAATTGGATTGTTGATTGTCTAAAGGGTTTAGGCATAGCAATAGTTTGCTGCAACATTCATGAGTACTTTGAAATAGAGATTTAAGTATTGGATTAACCCACGCCTAGAGAATTACTTCATGGAATTTATCACGAGTAATTCTGAGATGATAATATCTTATAATCTGTAAACGGAGATATATGAGTTGTTGTTTACAAGTTGGTTGTGCATTGATAATCCGTAAACGCATCAGTAACTTGATGTTATAAAATGTAATGTTGTGCGAGATTTGATGAGTAAATAGTACAAGCATATAAGTCAAAGTTTATCTATTCCTTTTTTCATTTAGGGGGAAAAAGCGATATCTTGGGCCCCTCGATGATTTAGTGTTGACTTATAGTGTTGGGCCCAACCATGACTAAATTTATGTGTTCAATTAGTAGTTCTTTGTCATTACACATCAGAAATCGGGAAACAAAAATATTGGACAATGAGATTGATTCTGTTCCATGTCATTTGTCTACATGATATCTTGCATAATGTAGGATTATATGATCACTTATCTTAGGACACGTAACTGACTAGGTCAGAGTTCGATAGCGGCTTTGAGAGTTATAATGTGCTTGTCAATTTTTGAAGGATATACTGGCAGCAATAGTTATTAGACTTATCCAAGTGGGAGACTATTGGATTAGGTGTCTAAGCCCATAATTATAATTGGTATATACTTGAATTGATTGTAGCATACTCCTTTTGGGTTGCCCTCAAGACTAGCAACTGGGAAGGATGATTTTGGAGAAAGAGGTTGATTTATTAATTTGATTAATAAATTGTATTTAGTAATTTAATAACATATTATGAGAATAATATATTAATTAGAAATAGTAATATTTAATCAGAAAATAATTAGAATTAATCTTGGGATTTAAAGAACTAACTAAAAGTGCAGGGACTAAATTGCAATTATTTAATAGTTGAGCAAGAGGCATTCTAGACGGTTTTGACATGGCCTAGGGTTTCTAGAATGGTCCTTATTGGATAATCAGGAAAGTGGATAATTACCCTGTTTAAGATTATCTTGGACTTGGGCTTATCTAGGGTTTCCTGACTGTAGTATATAAAGGGGTTTACCCTAAGAATTTCGGCCACTTGTTCTTGAAAGAACTCCAGACGAAATTTGCCTTCTCTATTCTTTTCCTTAATCTCCTTCAATTGCTAGTATTGGGTGTGATCCATTACAGGTGTGACATTTGTGACACTTGTTCTCAAAGCTTCAACAACATCAAGGGATTGAATTCTTATTGCTATATAACAATCAAGGTAAGATCTGAAACACTTATTATGTAATTTCGATTATATTCTAGTATTCTAGGGTTTACACTTTGTTGTTCACATGGTATGTTCAATTAGAGAAAACATAGATCAATATTAGGGTTGCATGCACACATAGGTTTGTTTCGTATGCTCAAGACCCATCAGTACATGGATGGGAACGTATGGACCTTTGAATCTAGGTGACAAAACGGTTTTGCTCTAATTCATGAAAATGATTATGATGAAACACTTTTTTTGATAGATTTTAAGGATTTGATAAAAATCAGTACGTATATTGTTTGTATTAATTGCATTCTCAAATTCAGAATATGATTACGACACGCCTCTTCATATTTCGAGTTATGATGAATGGCAAGGAAGTTTTAGGGGATATTTTTATCACGTCTTGAAAGGGTTTGAATACATACATTATCCGGATAAAGTGCATAAGCTTAAGAAGCCTAATTAGAGGCTTAACGAAGCATCGCAATATATGAATCTACACTTCCATGAGAAAGTTAAAGGGTATTGATTTCTAGAAGTCCAGTTGATTTCTGAATACATGTCAAAGCTAGTGGGAGCATAATTGTTATGCTGGTACTGCATGTTGACAATACCATTCATAAGGAACAATGTATCTTGAAAAAGTTGGGAACTATTTCGCTATAGTGGACTTAAAGGAGAGGGCACTCATACTTTGTTACGAATCTAAAGGTTTAGATTGTATAGTTTAATAAAACTAAGTTAAAGGCATATATGAATAGCATGTTGAAACGTTTCGAGATTGGATATTCTATATATGGAAATATTATAGCAAAGAATTGAACAAATATTGGAACCTTGTAATATTGAGTTGAGTCACATATGCTTCAGATATAGGATCGATTACATATGCTATAATATTCGATTATTCTATTTTTCAAATGCTTTTAGCATTGAATGAAAAGGATTAGAATTTCATGTGACTGAAGTTGCTAAACAAACTGTTAAGAACATTCTGAGGTTTACCAAAGGCTGATTGTTTGTAGACAGTTAGAAGTATGACATTATTTGGGAAGGACCATAGTGACACGTTCTGTATTGAGATGATTATTGGTCAGAATTGATGGTCATGTGGGAATATGGATATGTTTTCATAACGAGAGACGTTTGCAAAATCTACATGTGAGTTGGAAACTTTAATGCAAAATAAGTGTTCAAGGAGTGTATCTTGAATTTGAGACTTCGTAACCATGGAATTGTTTCTAGTAACATATTCTAATGGAACATTCTGTAATATTGAATGCTTGGTCTCTATGACTTTAGAACCTTGACATCACAGAATGACAATGCATGTAAAGATGAAATTCCACCACATCTCAGATAAGGACAAGAATTTGGAATTATGATATTAGCATCATTGGAGTAATGTCCATTCAATCTGTTCATAAAGGAAGGACCATCGAGAGGCATAATATGCATGTTCATAATATGGCATGACTGATGTTAACTTATTCAAGTGCTTAGTTGATTACTTGAAACATTATACAATGAATAAATTCGTAAATCTTATGGTGGTTAAATAATAAGGATTTATTTATAATCAATAGGTATGATGTCATAGTTAATTAATTTATTATTGTGTTTCACTTTGCATGTTTTACTTCCATGTGTAATTTTAATATTATTCAAAATTCCACAGTCGTTCATACTTTTGGAAATAAGTAGTGAATTAATATTGTCATGAATTGATTGTAGATTGTCGATTGAGGTTAATACATTGCAATTGGAATTGCTACAATATTCATGAGCACTTTGAAAATAGAGATTTTTAGTATTAGATAAACCCACGCTTAGAGATTACTTCATGGATTCAATCACAAGTAACTATAAGATGATAACATCATCTATTCTCAAAGTAGAGATATATAGTTCGTAGTTTACATATTAATTGTGCATTGGTTTGCTCAAACTCATCTCGTAACTGGGTGTTATAAAGGGTCATTCCATGTGATTTGACATGTAAATTTTATGACTATATAGTCAATGTAATTCGTTCCTTTTGCCTGAATAAGGAAAAGAGATATATGTGGGCCCCTAGGTGATTTGAGTTGATCTATGAAAACCAGGTGCATGGTCCGTACTAAATTGATGCGTTCGATTTTGTAGTCTAAATTGATCACAAATCGGGAAATCAGGAAACAGAACAAATGAACATCATGTTGATCATTTGATCCATGACTCATTTCATACGATATCTTGTAGAACGAAAGAATAGTTGATCACTTATCTTAGGGCCAATGTTTGATTTGAATCAGAGTTCGGTAGTGGCTTTGGAAAGCACTCTTTGTTGTTTAGTTCAAGTTCTATACTTGCAATTGTAGTTACAGACTTATCCAAGTGGGAGACTGTTGGATTAAGGTGTCTATGCCAATAAATAAATTGGTATACTCTTGTAATTAGAAGCAAAGTCCTTTTTGGGTTGCCCTCATGACTAGAAATAGCTAGAAATGATACTACGAGAGATAAGTATAATTTATTAGATTATTATATTATTTAATAAACTAATTGGAAATTATGGGAAAATGGTTTGTTAATATATTATGTGATTAATATATTAATTGGAAATAGACATTTGATTCTTTAATTTATTATGTGATTAATAAATTAATATGAGATAAATTGTTAACTAATCGATTTTTTAATTTATATGATTAATAAATTAATGTGAAATCAATTAGAATTGATTAATTATTAATCAGAATTAATCTGGAATTAATTCGGGATTAATTGTAATTAATTAAAGGTGCAAGGGGTGAATTGTAATTGTTCAATAGTTGAAAAAAAGAAACAATTCTAGAACCCTCCATGGTATGGACAGTTTTGGTGGGTTTCCTAGGGTTTCTTGAAGCCTCCTAGTTGCATAAAAAGAAAGCAATTGAATTAAGAATAAATCTATTATTTAATCAGTTCAAATCTTGCTTTTCCTACAAGTTACCTAAGCCATAAATAGGACCCCTTGGCTATCAATTTTCATTCACCACATTACCTAAATGCCTAGGAACTAAATTCCCTTCATACATCATCTCTCCTCCTCATTCTAGGGTTTCTGGTTTTGGGTGTGAGCCATTAGAGGCACCATCCTTTGATGCTAGCTTTCTAAGGAACTTCAATAGGATTTGATTTGATTATTTTCTATAATAATCAAAAGGTATGTAACCCTAATCTTTATGTTAATTTTGATTTTCATAGCCTCTTTCTAGGGTTTCTTGATGCTTATAGGTTACTGATATCAATAGAGAAATCATAAATCCTTTCTAGGTTGCATGTGAACTTAAGAGTTTAAGTGTTTTTCCGCCACATGAATTTTTTTATAACATATCAAACCCATCATATGCATGCTTGTATATGTTCTGTTGTGTGCGGTATTTTGGGGGAACTCACTAAGCTTTGTGTTTACCCAGTTGTTTATGTTTTCAGGTACCTTCGATGACTAAGGGAAGGCAAAGGCGTGACTGTACACTCTCATTAGAGGCATTGAGGATTCTGTGTTTATTATATTACTCTGATTTTCAACAAATGTAATTTGGAACAAATGGTTTTCTTAAAATGTATTTTATAATTGTGAAGTTTTACCTTAATAAAAATGAAAATTTTTGTTTGTGAAAATGAGACGTTACACGTTCGAAGGTTTCGAGCAGTGATCGTTGAAGGAGCAGTTGGTAAATCGACCCTTCATCAATTTTTGTTAGTTGTATACCTAAGCTTCTGGTTGTGTGTATCCTTAGTTGTTTGGTTGTAAGGTTTTGTTTTTAACAAGCTCGAGTTTAGCGATCGTCTTTGGATAGTGAATGCTCAGATGCTGCGGTGACGTTGTTCAATTTTTCAGGTGGGGCCATAGGACTACATAGAGTCCAGTTTTGGCATGGCGCATTGATAAGGTTGGTATTTGGGGTTGATCTAATCAGGGTTTTGATAGCATTCCTAGATAACTTTTGAAATATTCGTCCGATTTTGGAAGTTTTATTGGGTTAGTTACGTGTTGTTGGAGATCCGTTCAGTTTCAATTAAGGCTTGGGATCTTGTTCCAGATGATTGGGAGGATGTTTCTGCTAGCAGATGAGGTTCGCCAACCAGTTGGAATGGATTATTTGATTTATTGCTTTTGAGTTGGGACAAGCATTCAACTTTCTATCTTACTTTCTAGCTTCATACGACCATATTTTCGTCTGTTGTTGCGTTGATAACCACCTTGATTATATAGGGGTATGTGTGTAATAGAATCATTTGGCTCGTTGTATTTGGCAAGAACTAGGATGTATGTCAATTGGGTTACTGCAGGTCGATGGGATAATGGTCGTGTGCCTAAAGACCCACTGAGGTGCTGGTCGTGAATCTTCATGCTTATGATTAGATGATAGAAAGAACGGTCTGGAACAATGGGCTTCTCATTCTAATGGTTTGTGTAACATCCCAAAAATCATGACCAAAAATTTCATTTTTGATATAACGATTCATAAAACAATTTATAGAAAACATCATCAAGTTATTTCATTTCATAAAACCATAGATCATATGTCTCAAAAGCATGTCATAATATAGTAACAATGTCAGAGTACAAATCCCAAGAATCTCATATGCGGAAAATCGTGTGTGTGATGCGTTGCTACCGTGCCGACTCCTTTCCCTTCGAAGAGGAAGTACCTGAAACCAAAGCTGAAAACCATAAGCGCAAAGCTTAGTGAGTTCCCTCATCATACCACATACCATACATAACACATACTGTCTAACATATCCGGGTACTAGCTACCCCTTCGGTCTCTTTCAACCGGTAACTTGCCTAGCAAATCAGGGTGCTGGCCCACCCCTTCGGTCTTGTCAACCAGTAGCTTGCCTAGCATATCAGGGTGCTGGCCTACTCCTTCGGTCCTTTCGACCGGTACCTGGGACTATTTCACCCCTACTTCTACCACATAGCATCCTAGTGCATAAACATATAAGTCATATACTGCCTACCTTATCCGGGTGCTGGCATACCCCTTCGGCCCTAACGACCAGTACTGGGGTCTATCCTACCCCTCCTACCACTATCACATAATAGCATAGCAAACTAGCACATAAATCATAACATATAGTAACATACCAGATAATTATCACAAAGACAATCATCTCTACTATAACTCTTATTAGTGGGCCGACATTGGTGCCTTCGACTCACTTCTACGGGAACGTAACTCACCTCAATGTCGTGGAGTAGCTGAACTGTCCTCGGCTCTGGGATCAACTCCTCTCAAACTCCTACACATACCAATATCCTTTAATTCCTCTTTCATACTCATAACCCTTTTAAGGGTCAACTCTGGTCAATTGTCAAAGTCAAAGTCAACATCCTGGTTGACTCAACTCGCCGAGTTGGTCCATCAACTCGTCGAGTTCCACAATCCATAAAACCCTGAAATCTCGATCCTACTCGTCGAGTCCTTTCATGAACTCGTCGAGTTCATCCTCATAGCATAGTCGGGACCTTTTACCCATAACTCGCCGAGTCCCTCCTTGAACTCGTCGAGTTCCTTAATCTTCATAAACCAAACCATGGCCAACTCGTTGAGTCATCTTCTAGACTCAGCGAGTTTTCTCAATAACAGAAAATGTTGGGGGGACCACGAACCAACTCGCCGAGTTGTATGAACAACTCGTCGAGTCCCCCATAGTCTAAATTCATTCAGTCGTTTCCAGTCGGGTTCTAAGCTTCCACACCGTAGATCTGGTTCCCTAGGGTCGATATATCATGTAAAGTTTCTAACTTTACGTCCATGCATGGGTTATTTATCTCAAAAAGCCCTAAAAAGTGGTTCACAAGTTGCATGGGACTCCCATGGCCATAAAGTTGGCACCTTTATGCCATGGAGTCCCCCAAAGGCTCCAGATCTGAAGTCATGACTCCAAAACATGCTTGCATCCATGAATGGTTCAAAAATATGCTCTTTAAAGCCTTAAACTACCCCATGAAGAGATCTCGTAAATGAATAGTCAAGGTAGAGACTTTATACCTCAATAATGCTGCTTTGACCACGAAATCTCTGGATCTAAAGTTTCCTCCTTCAACCAAGCACTTTAAGCTTCCACTCCTTCAAGGAAATACCAAAGAATCACTCACTTTTTACTCACACACACTCAAAAGGCTCTAGATCACGAATTAGGGTTTGCTGGACTGGGGGAGGCGATGAGGGAGGCCAAAATAAGGTGTTAAGGTCCTTAAATAGGGTGCAAACCCCGGAAATTAGGGTTTCACTCTGGCAGCTCTACTCGTCGAGTTGAGGCTTCTCAACTCGTCGAGTAGACTTCAAGTCCCGCGTCCAAAAATCCCATTCCTGCTTGACGAGTTTGGGGCCTCCAACTCGTCGAGTCCCTTTGCAAAAATGAATAATTCTTATTAAAATACATACCAGTAACCGGGCGATACAGTTGGATGGTGTCATGACATATCGTGAACCCTCATGGATTCGAATTATGTGAGTCGGACCTGACAGTTGTGTAGTGGAGACCTGTTACTATTATGTATAGTTATTTCCATGATTAGAAGAATGGACTTTTAGAGCAAAGTGGGTGTGTAGATTAGTTTAATCTTTGTATGATTGTTTATTTTTGGGGTTTCGCTTTAGCATCTGTATGTGAAGTTGTCGGCAAACGACGGTTGGCCATGGATCCTATTATCCATTTTATTGGTAAGACAACGTGAGGCCGGGAGATCTAGGATGGATCGAATCAGTGAGCTGTTGGTTAGCATGGTGGATGTATGGGAAGGCTTTGTCTGTCAGGAAGTTAAGCAAGATCTAGGAGTCATCAAAGTTATTATTAAGGAATTGGTTCCTATCAATAGTTGTCGATAGTTTGAAAGGTGCTTACATCATCCCCAGGTCGTGTGTTTCTCGCTAAGGATAGATCGACATTTTGTGTCTAAAGGTGGTCGTTTGTTTATAGTATTGTAATAGTGTTGTAGTGAATGACATTTCGATTGTTGGACATTTGTTTTTCAGAAATAGATTATCCGCTTGTTCATAGAGACCTTATGATTGTTGATCGCAACCTCCTGGACCTTTGCTTTTCTATATCTAAGTTTATGCTCATTTTGAGTGGTTTGAGTCCCTTTCATGGATATCCTTGGATTTGAGCAACTCCTAGACCTTTAAGTGATCCAAATGACTTCTGGACTTCAGTGTGGGAAGAAAGGTGTGTTTTCATGATTTCTCTTGAGGTCAAGCTTGTGTTTTGGTTCATTTAGAAGTTAGGTTTAGAGTTCGAATGCATTGGAGGCATGAGAATGGATAAAGTTGGAAACTTTATACATTAAGACCATTAGAGTCATCAGATTGAAGCTTTTGAGCTCTGGAGATTAAGGGTTAAGAGCTTAATCCATTAAGCTGATTTTGACAATTACCATGACATGATGGGTGATTGGCCACAACGCGGTGACAAGATTTGTTCGCGTCTATTTTTTCTTGACTTGGCCTCGACATGGCCAAGGATTCACCACGGTGTGCTAATCTTTGACTTTGTTGACCGTTGACTTTCGTTGACCTTTGGCCAATTTGACATTGGGTGAAAGTTGAAGGATTAGAGTTATAGATTGAGGTTTGACCTTTATTTGGTATTAGACGGCTCACGGATCTGATTGGTGCAAGGAGTCGAGGGTGTAGTTGTATTTCCCCGGTTCGTTCGCGTCTGTTTTTTCTAGACTTGGCCTCGACACGGCCGTAGATTCTCCACTGCGCGTTGGCCTTTGACTTTGTTGACCGTTGACTTTCGTTGAACTTTGACCAATTTGACCTTAGGTCAAATTTGAAGGATTAGAGTTATGGATTGAGGTTTGACCTTTATTTATTATTAGACGGTTCGCAGATCTGATCGGTACAAGGAGTCGAGGGTGTAGTTGTAGTTACCCGGTTCTGCGGTTTAGGTTCGTTTTCTCACTATATTTTGTACTATATATATATATATATATATATATATATATATATATATATATATATATATATATATATATATCCTCTGTATAAAAGGATTTTGGTATGCTGTAGAGATCAGTTAAACAAGTAGATCTGTTAATAATTACCTATGACTATTTGTTTGGTTATTTTCTATTAATTTATGTCGACATATTGTGGGTGAGTTGAAGGCAATCCAATTGTGTGTTGAAGGCCAAGATACCTGAGCGGTCCAACTTTATGCTAAAGACCCAAGGAGGGCGGTCCAACTTTATGCTGAAGACCCAAGGGGGGCGGTCCAGCTTTATGCTAAAGGTCCATGGGGCGGTCTAACTTTATCCTGAAGGCCTAGGTGGCGGTCCAGCCTTGTGTTATAGGCCTTATATGCATGCATTGTATGTGATTGTTGTGTGAGGTATTTTGGTGAACTCACTAAGTTTTAGCTTACAACTGTGGATTAAATGTTTTTTAGATACTTTATCAGTTCGTGGGAAGACAAATGCGTGACTGTACACACTCACCAATAGTTTAATGAATTGAGATTTTACGATACTTTTCTTTATAACTTTAATTTTGAACTACGTTTTACGAACAAAGGTTGTTGCCTTGTCATATATTTAAGAAAATGTGTATTTATTTTAGTTTAAATTGAAAATTTTATTCTGAAAATTGGGACGTTACAATATGTAATTTAGATAGTCGAGTTTAAATATTCCTACTCTTTTGTGCCCTATATGCGAAGACGATTTAGCATCGTTCAATCATGTTTTTTTTTTACTTTTGTCGTTACTATGGAGTTGTTGGATAACATATTGTGTTGGTGGGACCTTCAAAAATCATTGTTTTTTTCTTTTGAAGAATAGTTGGTATGGTTTGATGCTTTGTGTTTCCAGGATAAATGAGAATGTTTCTTCAAGATGTGTTCTTTACTATATGGTGGCACATGTAGGGATTTAGGAATGTTATTTTGTTTGTTAAGAAAAAATCTGAAAGGCAGAGTTGTTTGATAAAATTGTTACTCAGTCATTCTTTGTGTAGTAATAGAGCTAAAATAGTTGGTATGAATTGGGTAAGTTAGCTTTAGGAACCTAAACTTGTTTCCATGTAACAATTTGTCCTTTTTGTACTCTTTTTGTCTAGCTTTTTGTTAGGGTTCTCTTTATATATTCTGTCGTTTAAAAAAATATGACTATTAGGATTTTAACGTGAAATCAATGAACATATGCATCTATTATGTATGGGGCAATACCCCTTAGAACCCCTGGACATTTCTCCTAAGCCCCCGTGTTGCCGATATTTTATCACATTCTATGAGTGCCTCCGCAACTCCCAAACTTACATTATCGCTAAAACTAACATCACCTTGCCTAAGTAATCTTGATTATATTAGGTTTAAGGACATTAAATCACCAAGAACTACCTCATCCTAAACATGTGACAATATATTGACAACAATTTTATTAAAACCATACATTATTTGACTTGATTTCTTTTTCTAAAAAACCAGTTAGTAGTTTCATTATTAAAAACAAAACCAAAGTGTCAAAATGATATATCTTGTGGTTATATATGCAATCTTATATGTATAGCAGAGATCGATGAGAATACAAAATGATACGGAAACTATAAAATCGAGAATTATGGTGAATGCGGAGAGAATAACATAGAAAAGTTCTCACATTACACATTGTGAATATGGTTGAAGAATCTTGGTATTATGGTTGTAACAAATCGAACGTCCAGTTTGTAAGCTTCACAATTTACAATACATATGAACTATCTAAACAACTAGAAACAAACTATTTAATTAGATTAAAAATAAAAAAGAAAACTAGCAAATCAGTTTTAGCTCAACAAAAACAATAAAACCCTAAAATATTTCCAGAGAATTTGAAGATGAGAAGAAGTGTGTCTCTCTCTCTCTCTCTCTCTCTCTCTCTCTCTCTCTCTCTCTCTCTCTCTCTCTCTCTCTCAAAGAAGATATAAAACATCTATAACCCGTATAACGTATCGGGTCTTCAAGATCCGCACTTTCCTTTTTCATCTTTGTTGGAACGAACAACAATCCAAGACAATCACAAATGTACACATTCGGTCCCTCAACCTCATTAGTTTTTAGTACCATGTACGGATGTACCAACTTCATCATTTACTTCTTAGCCCAATCCAGTAGCCCAATATCAACAATTAGCGCAGAATATTTTCTAAAAATGTTTCTTCAACATAATAAAAAGAATTAGTTTTGCAATTAACATGTAAACATTAAAAACTTAAAATAAGAAAGATTGAGATTGCTTAACGTTTACTTAGGTATTTCAATAAATGAAAGTAATAAAAGATGAATTCTACACACTGGGAATATGACCATGTATATCTTTTTTGTTTTTTTCTACAAACATGTATATCTCATGAATATGACCATGTATATATCTTTTGTATTTTTCTACAAACATGTATATCTCATTTCCATTGAGGAAAATGTTACAATGTCTCACATTTGTCTCCCGCGTGGACCAAGCACCCCTTATCCATGTTACGCTGTAGATACTAGATATTTAGGAGTCACGGATAAAATTATGAATTCTTTGTCATTTTTCAAGATATGTTTGAATTCTACCAATTTATTTATAATAAGAGATTGTTATAGATCATGATAGTGATTTATAGCATTAAGCTCTAGCATAGCATAATCAAATATGATAACTCTCTCTTCATGAAATAGTGGGCGGCGGTGGGTCTTCGTGATGGTGATGTTAATATTATACTAAGTTGTGATACTTAAATGATGAAGATTGAGATCAATAATTAAGAAGTGGGAGATAGATTAAATTTTTTATTAAAAGAATAAAAGGATTTGAACTTAATATTATATTTCTAAATGAACTCCATGCATGCTGTCCATATTATCGTTATGTGACACCCAGTCAACGTTATATGGCAATTCACCAAATATACCATATATGAATCTTAGTAAAAATGGTCTAACTTAAAAGTTAAAACGGATGAATATATAATTATAGGGAAAAGTTTAATAGGGAACCATTATTAATCAAGAAACCAAGGAACCAATCCAAAGCGTTGGAATTTAAAGCGATCAACGGCAAAAGAAAGGGTTGTAAATTTTTATAATGGACGCACATGTACCGGATTATAACAAAACCCACTTCCTTTTTTTCATTTAAAATTTTTTTTAGGCCAAGTTTTTTATCGAAAAAAAAACCGAATATACCGTTGTTCACGATTTTTCATCATCTTTCCATAAAGATCAATGATGATATATAAAAAACGAATTTTTTTTCGAAAAAAACCAACTTAATTTTCTTAGTTTTTTCAATATTTAAGTTTATTTTTATCAAAAAAAAAACTAATTATACCAAAAATATTAATTTTTTGTACTCTATTAATAAACATCAACATCGACTAAAAAAGAATCTCGAACAGTGTAGATTCACACTGTGAATCTAAACTGTAAATATTTCAATTTTTAACATTCACAATATGAAAAATCTCGAACAATTCAGATTCACATTGTGAATCTGAATTACTATTATACACACTGTGAATCTGAAAAGGTTCAAAAAAAAAACCTCGATTAGTGTAGATTCACACTGTGAATCTAAACTGTAAATATTTCAAATTTTAACATTCACAATGTGAAAAAGCTCCGATCAGTTCAGATTCACACTGTGAATCTGACTTATTATTATGCACACTGTGAATCTTAGGAGGTTCATAATGTGAATCTGAATAGGTTTACAATATGAATATGAACAGGTTCACAATATGAATCTAAACTGAAATATCGTTTTTTTTTTGTTTTTTTTTAACTTGAATATGAATATATGTTTAAAAAGTACAAAAAAATATGAATTTTGGTATATTTATTAATTTTTTTCTATAAAAAAATAGACCTTAACTTTTTTAATCAAAGGAAATGAAGTGGGTTTTTTTTCGAAAAAAAAAGTTCGTTTTTTATATATCATCATGAATCTCTATGGAAAGCTGACGGAAAATCGTGAACAACGGTATATTCGGTTTTTTTTTCCGATAAAAAACATGACCTAAAAAAAATTTTAAACGAAAAAAAGTTGTGGGTTTTTTTGTAAATGGTGGATTTTTTGGTATAATCCGGTGTGTGTGCGTCCAATGTAAAAGTGTACCTCTATTTCCTTGGCCGTTGATCGTTATGATTTCTGACGCTCACGATTGGTTCCTTGGTTCCTTGGTTAATTATGGTTCTCTATTGAAACTCACGCTATAATTATATATGTGATTATTCCACGTAAATGATTACAATGACTAAAATAAAACTCGATCAAAATCAATTTGTTATCTTATATATTTAACTTGATTATTACATGTAAACTTCATTGAATTTATGTTTATATTATTTTAAAAACAAAATAAATAAAAGGGTTAATAATATAAATACCATTATTATATGTCATTATACTATTTAAGCCCTAAGACTACCCCCATATCAACTCAACTCAATCCAATTTTCCACACTTATTAGCAATCCAACCCAAACCAACGTTTAATAAAAAAAAAGTAAAAATATATATATCGATATTGATCTTATTTCGTAGAGAAAAAGAAATCATGTATTAATATATAATTTATTTTATTTTTTGATAAGAATAAAATATGACTATTTATGAAATTAATTTTTGATCATATATATTAATATTGATGTAACACCATCTTATCTTTTGATAAAGAACACGTTGCTAGAAACATGGGTCATTAGATAGACGAGTTGGGTTGTTGTGGTGAGCAGATCGTTGCAGTTTTTTTATTTTTTATTATTTCAAATTAAATAATTGGTGAGCCGCTCGCATATAACCCCCGATGGGGACAGTATAAATAACTATTTTCTTTTGTTTATCATTTGCCATTGTTTTTGCAAAAACTTTTCAACTTTTAGACCTTAGCACATTGATTTATCTGAACGTATGCTGACATGACATGTCGACATTTTCATGTTATCACCAGCATTTACGTATTAAATGGTTGATGTGGCTTTATGACCAAGCTTGCCACGTCAAAAATTGTTTCCATGTCATTGTCTAAAAAAAAGGTCGAAGCTAACAGTTAGACCATGGGCTGTAGTCGTTAATCATGTCGAAATTTATATATTATAACATGTATATAATGTGTATATGGGCTGTAGTCGTTAATCATGTCAAAATTTATATATTATAACATGTATATAATGTGTATTTCAGTGTGAAAATTAAACTTAAAAACATATGGGAGTGAATTGAACCCCTCTACCAAGGACGATAGGCGTGTTACCACAAAGTCAAATGAGTTTTTCAACTAGTTACCAAAATTCTTCATCACCCACTTCGTTAATGTAAAACGTAAAACACATGACATGATGCGATCGTATTCGACGTTCGTCCATGGAAAGAAATACAGACACGATGATACGTTCACATGTTATGCACGTCCATATATAATTATTTGATGGATTTTTTAAAAATATAAATAAATTTGAATTTATGTTTTTTTTAATTATTATTATTATTATTATTATTATTTTGTTCTTTTATTTTTTCCATGATTTTAGTAAATCTTTAAAATTTCTTTTATATTTTTTATTATCTTTTTACTTTTTTGAAGTGTAGGTGGTTTGAGTTTTAAAGTTAAAATTTTTGAATTATAAGAGATTAAGAGTCATAATATTTTGAGATTATATCATTTTGATTCATAATATTTTGCATCATATGATTTTGGATCATAATATATTTAATTTAATTAAGTTTTTTTCTCATAAATATATTAGATCATTACGTTTTTGAATCATAAAAGATACGATTAAAGATCATATAATATATTTGGATCAACGTATTTTTAGATCATAACAAATTAAATATCATAAATAGGTTAAATCATAATTTTTTTTTGAATCATAAATTTTTCACTATCACATTTTGGATCATATTATTTTCAACATTATTTTTTTAAATTATAATCATTTAAAATAAAATGTGATAGCTAAACAACCTTATTTTTTAATTAGTACTTTTTTTTTCAAAAAATTCATAATATATATGATATATCATAAGCCTTTAAAATGATTTTAATTTAAAAAAAAAAAACTTTTACATCTTATTTTTTATAAGTACTTGATTCCTTTAAACAAATGTAGCAACCCTTAACAATAATATTTTAAAAAATTTTCATTTGTTTTTTTTTATTTTGAACAAATTAGTTTTCGTTATATTTTATAAAAACTAAAATTTCTTAAAAATAAAATATGAAAACTTCAAAAACTTATTTTTTAAAAAGTATTTTTACCAAGTCACTATTTTAGTAAAATAGAAGTATCCCTTAAGTTTTTTTGATTTTTTAAGAATATGTTTTACTTTTTGGATTTTTTATAAATATATTTTTTTTCAAATTTTCATGAATATGCTTATTTTATAAAGAATTAAGTTTTAAAAACCTTTGGTTTTAATATTTATTTAAAAAAGGTTATGGCCAAAAACATTTTTGAAATATAAAATGTTAATTTATATATATATATATATATATATATATATATATATATATATATATATATATATATATATATATAAACATATTAAAAATAAAAAATAACATGTTTTGAATATATAAGTATAAAAACAATTACAAATGTACAAAACATTTTTATATGTATAAATATGAATTTATATGTACATAAATATACAAATACATACACATATAAAAATGATTTATAATGCTTTTATACTTATAAATATATATATATATATATATATATATATATATATATATATATATATATATATATATATGGATCATATTATTTTCAAAACTATTTTTTTTTAAATTATAACCTTTTATAATAAAATGTGATAGCTAAACAACCTTATTTTTGAATTAGTTTTTTTTAAACAAAAGATTCATAATATATGATATATCATAAGCCTTTAAAATGATTTTGATTCAAAGAATGAAAATTTTTACATCTTATTTTTTATAAGTACTTGGATTCCTTTAAACAAATGTAGGAACCCTTATCAACAATATTCTTTAAAAATTTCATTTGTTTTTTTTATTTTATTTTAGACAAATAAATTTAGTTATATTTTATACAAACTAATATTTCATAAAACTAAAATATAAAAACTTCAAAAACTTATTTTTAAAAAATATTTTTACCAAGTCATTATTTTAGTAAAAAAGAAGCATCCCTTAAATGTTTTTGATTTTTAAAAATTTGTTTTGTTTTTTGGATTTTTATAAATATATATATTTTTTCAAATTTTCATGAATATGCTTATTTTATAAAGAATTAAGTTTTAAAAACCTTGGGTTTTAATATTTATTTAAAAAAAAGGTTATGGCCAAAACATTTTTGAAATATAAAAAATGTTTATATATATATATATATATATATATATATATATATATATATATATAAAACATGTTTATATGTATAAATATGAATTTATATCTACATAAATATACAAATACATACACATATAAAAACGCTTTAGTATGCTTTTAGACTTATAAATATGATTTTATATATATATATATATATATATATATATATATATATATATATATATATATATATATATATATATATATATATGAGAAAATTACAAATATAACCAAATTAGTTAATTACTTTGTAAAAATAACCAAAAAAATCCAAATTACAAAAATAGTCATCAAAATCGCAGATGGATTAAGCCCATCTGTGATTTCATTAAGCCATCTGCGAACGTACAAGTCGCTAAAGCACATCCGTGCTTTAGCGACTTGTACGTTCGTAGATGATTTTTTTATTTTTATTTTTTATTTTTTTATGGTATAAATAGGGGGTACAAGTGACTAAAATCGCAGATGAACTAAGTTCATCTGCGATTTCCTCTCAGTTCATCTCCGATTTCGTTTTTTTTTGTTTTTTTTTTTTAATTTTTGACTACGAAATTGATAGGATTTGACTATGAAACAACCATATTATATATAAATTCTTGCAAAAAATTATCACTTTTGTTGTAATTTCTTTGAAAATTTTGTTTAAAATCTTTTTAATTAAATGATTTAATATTTATTTTGTCAAATCGTCCATAGTGCTTCCAGAGAGAGAGTTTTTCAACGAAAAGTGTGAAAAATGAAACAAACAAAAAAATTTAGGTTTTTATACCTGCGAAAAAGGTGAAATCGCAGATGGAATGTGAAATAGTAGATGGACTAGTCCATCTGCGAACGTACAAGTCGCTAAAGCATAGATGTGCTTTAGCGACTTCTACGTTCGCAGATGGCTTTGTCAAATCGCAGATGGACTAAGTCCATCTGCGATTTTGCAGGCTATTTTTGTAATTGAGTTTTTTTTTGGCTATTTTGTACAAAGTAATTATCGGTTTTTGTTATATTTGTAATTCTCTCTCTCTCTCTATATATATATATATATATATATATATATATATATATATATATATAATATAAACACGTATGTGCCTTTGGCTCAACGACAAAGCTTCCTTCCCATTATAGGAGAGGTGAGTATGTTCGACTTTCTACGACACCCATTCTTCTTTAACTTTCTTTTACCGGTGACGTGGAAAACTGTGTGAGCGTGTCAAGTCAGAAAGATTGGCATGCCAACATTAGATGAGGCAACCGGGTGATAACCCACGGAGGTTTTGACAATGAAAATTTTTCGTAAAATAACAGCAAATGAGAAGCAAAATAATTGGGGTTTTAATAAAATAAAAAAAAATATATAAATAATGGTTTTTTATGAAATTAATGTGGACGATGTGGATACAGTACTACATAAAAGACCTTGCAAGAGAGAACTTGTAATTTGAGAGTGGTATTGTCGGGAATACCGTTCCTTCCTAGGAGGTCTAAAATTCAAACTCTGACACACCTAAAATATTGATAATGTTCAGACGATTGATTTTCCACATGAACCTAAATTGGGTTGACGTGAGACACCTATATTGTGGAGCTTGCCATTCTTTATAATGGAAACTTTCTAACCACGACATTGTGAGAATGATGAGTCAAAGAAACATATTAGCCCATCCTTGGCAAAACATGGTCACGGTTGAGTTCCTGTCAACTGACAATAGCAAAAGTCCGAGCAGTTGTTAGTTAATAGTTATGAAATTATTAAATACCAACTTTTTCCAAAAAAGTTTTAGAAATTACATTTTAATATATTTTTTTAATGGAAAATCCGGTTGGAAAAAACAAACGCTTTAATATCAAATATGAGTATTGAAGTTTCTTGTTTCCAATGGTTGGTGGCTAAACCTTTTTTAATTAAAAATGACTGCCTCATGAACTCACATGTGTTTTAGACCGTAAAATAATTTTTGAAAATAATATCTATAAGGGTGTATGGTGCAGAGCTTTTTCGTAAAGTGATACCATAGATATCGAAGGTACCTCTCTTCTTTCTTATATGCTTTAGTACTTGTATCATATATTTCAATACTTCTATATATTAGGATCCGGGTGGCTCAACCATTTTAGGGCTCTAAGCAAACGAAAATTTGGGGCCCTTTGGCCTTTACTATACCGAATGTTATAAACCCTTCCATATGATAAACATGTTGTTAGAACTTAGAACAAATAAATAAATATCACATTAATTAAAAATGTTCAAACAAATAATTATACAACGAAGAACATATTGCCACAAATAATGAAGCATAAGCCATGAGATACTCATGACAAACATTTGGCCCTGAGGGACTTCCTCTTTGCATACAACTCAGACTATAATGAAAGGCAAGTGTTTTAGGTTTTGTAATTCATAATCAAAATCTAAAAATAAGGGGGGCATGTTAGGTAATTTACATGCTGAATAGACACATAAGATAAGGCCTTTTAGATGTTGGGGTGGTCTTGTGATGATAAAAAGCAATCATCCCAGTGTTACCCCAATTATGAATGTAATAATAATATTAACAAACATAAACCGCTTAAAGTTTTTAACAATTTTTAAGGCAAATCAATTGAAACAAAATAATATATCAATATACAATTCATTTAAGTGAACTTACATGGAAGTTACGCTTTCTAGAGTGATTGTTTGAGCAAGATTGCACATAAGTGTTGGATTGGACACAAAGAGCATAACCTGGTCATATAACAATGAGTTTTGTGAGTTTCATTTTAAGAAAAACCGAATCTTTCTTCAACATGTGTATTTGAATTCACGATTATGACTTTCCAGAATCAGCAAAATTGAATCTCCAATCGTCATAAGCTTATTAGATCAAGTGATTAAGTAAGGGAATTGAAAATGAAAAACTTACATTATTGACGTAATTCCGCACACTTTGGCCCAAGATATCAACAGAATCCATGGCAAGAATTGAGCCAAGTGCGGTGATTATAAGAACTTTGAGAATGTTGGAATCCTAAGTCGATAAGGACTTGGAGATCAAGTAATCTAGTTTATGGCAAGTATAGTTTATGGCAAGTTGGTCATAAGTTTCCTAGTCTAATACAAGTTGGTATGTTAGGCTATATATACATGTTCATAACTGAGTTTATGATTATGAGAATATATTATAAAACATTGGTTTTGAGTGATTTTCCAATTAATCAAAGAGTTATTTTGATTATTTTGTTTTGCATTATTGTTTTCTAAACTTTAATTGGTATCATAGCGAGGTGAAGACGGTGCAGGTTTGAGAGTCGGTTTCAAGAAAACTGTAGCCTTTTGCTGCGGGGCAGACGCAGTGGGAACCGGGTTCGGTTTTTAGGGGGCGTGAATTGTTTTTGAGAGCGAGTTGAAGCATCTCAATAGCAGCTCCGGTTTTCTTGATCGGGCTTGTTCTAAGGTAGAGAGAGACTAACCGGAGGCGTGGAATAAACGGACGGGAAGACGTCAAAGCAGGTGAATTTGATTCGGTTTGTTTTGCGGGTGACGGAAGACGGTAAAGATGGTCGTGACCTTGTCTTGTTGTTCGGTGCAAAAGTGCTCTCGGAACAAACTTGATTAAAGAGGTCGGGATGGTGACATCTTTCTTACATGTAAGATTTTATATAACACAAAAGACACAAAAGATTGACCTTTTATAGTAAACTTTTCACTAAATGCTAATTAAACATAATATAAGTTATAAAACTTTTGAGTGTTAAATCATAATTAAAAAAACTTTTGAGTTGCATTAGTTAAACAATGGGGTTTCAAATAAATGTGGTTTGAGGAAGTTAAAAAATGGGGTTTCAAAAACATGAGATTCAAGAAAAAAATGCTAGCTTTATAAGTATGTATGATTGAGAAACATGGAAAAAAGAGGTAACAGAAAAAAAAAATATGTAACGTATATAAAAAGAGAGGTGGAAGGGAATAACTCTATGATATCTTTTTAAGTATTTATATAATTGTTACAAAGCAATTCTAGTTATACAAATTGGGTGATTCTAAATTCACCTTCACATAAACCATATTTTTATCCTTATCTATATAAATACTTTTTATTTTTATATATTACGAGGAATAATGTTATTATGTAAATATATTGATAAACCTATATAAAAATCATGATAATGGTTTTAAAAAATTGAAATGATTTTCAACATCAATAATAGTCAATAGCTTTGCTTAGCTTCCAAAAGCGAAGGATTAGATACCCTCGCCCATAATAAGACTAGAAGTGTTAATTCATCAACCTTTCAAAAAGACCTTTATTATCAAACCTAACACAACTTTGACTTTTCTTTCTCATTGCCTCTCACCAACCAAGAATCCTTTATATCACATTTGTTAAAATAACTTTGTACATATTTTTTAAGACCAAAGGGTCTTTGGCCTAGCGATAAGGAGTGACTCTCTCAAATCATAAGTCATGGGTTCAAGTCTCATTAGGAGACATAGGTGGTGTTTAAGATTAGATTATGAGTAGAAAAGTTTTCCGTTTTAAAAAAAAAAATTTTAAGGAATATATACCGACCAAATAATCAAAAAATCATAACTAATGTAAAAATATTAATTACATCATTTTAGTTTAATTTCAATTAAAAATAGTAGTAAAGTTGGAATATAGTGACAAATAAGGTTGTGATAAAAAAAACAAAACCAAACAAAATGACATTTTATTTACTTGGTTTGGATTATTTGGTTTTCGGTTAATTTAGTTTGATTCACCAAATAACAATATCTTATTCGATTTGGTTTGGGTTAAATTTTAATCGAAAAAATCAAATAAATTATATATATATATATATATATATATATATATATATATAGTCCGGATCCGGTGAGGACACTAATTTCGGTGAGAACTGCGAAAACAAATTTTGACCAATCGAGCTTATTAATGACATTTTTGTCACAAAACAAAATCAGCAAGGGCCGAGTCTATGCTCTTTTTTAAGCATGAAATTTAGAGTAGATTGATTGTGCTGAAAACACATTAGATTTGGGCTAAAGCCTGCAAGTTACTTTAAATATCAACACCTTCATCTTCACAGAGCTTCGGTTGTAAATCATCCAGGCTCCAGCAAAGAAGTTGATCCTAATTCAACTGAAACTTTTTATTCGATCAGGTGAATTCAGTTAGATATAACACATATTTTCATCAATTGATTGCATTCGTAACGTTAATTCATCATCTTCTTCCAACTATGTTTTTTTTCTTCACTAAAATCGATTTTTGAAATCAGGTTAATTCAGTTAACGTATAAATTTGTGTTTTTCTCAAATTCATGTTACTTCATATTGATGTTCAGTATGAACCAATGCAGTTGTTTCATGAAAAACATGATTTAAAGTTACATTCGTTCATGTACACGTGTTTTTTATTTTTAGGTTAAAAAAATAAAATTTTCGATGATAACATGATGTTCATCATATTAATAATATTAGTTGCTTTTATATGGGTTTATACGTTTGCAAGAAGATTAAGTGACAAAATTAAATTATAAAAGTGTTACCAACTTATATTTGATGACGTCTTAGAAGTGTTTGATGAAATGCTAAGAGAGTTCAGAATTTTTATAGTTGTGTTCGTATTTCCCAATTCACTTTGGTGTTTAGTGGGTGTCTTTTGGGAGTGTTTTCTTTTAGTGGTGTGAAAATATATATGTTTTCACGGTGTTGTTTGTGATCTTATTGATTTTCTTATTGATGGATTGATGGTTCAACATGTTTCGTAGTCATGATGTTAATTATGCTCTAAAATTTATGTTTGGTGGGTTCTAGATGTATGTATAACTTTGTTTGTGGTGGCTTATTGGGTTCATCTTATTTTCATTAACTGTCATCATTGGTAACTTTGGTATCTCAATATCCACTACAAATTCGGTTCCTAATGTTGCTTTTATACTGTTTACTTTCAGGGCCTAAAAGTGAGTTGATATTACTTCTGGTGGATTAATTGTGATGGAATGTCCAAAATTCATAGCAATTTTGGCTCCTAAAGGTGCTCTTCTAATCGTCATTGCGGATTAAAGTCATATGTTATTACTGGTAGGGACACCAAGGTTTACCAGGTTTTCAAGATGCCTAATCTTCATCAAATAGTTTCATAAGTGCAAGGTTTTATGGGTTTTCAGACAACCTTGTTGTCAAGCTTGATTTAGGTATGTTTGTGGTTCAAAGTTTCTTAGTTTAACACATGTTTGAATCATTTTAATATTAGAATTGCAGCATTATATAGTTTTGGATCATTATATTTCTAAATCATAATATTTTTAGTCATATAATTGATTTGTTATATTGTTTGGGATTAGATAAAATCATATATATGTTTATCACCTCATTTGTAACATTGAATTATAAAATGTTCGGATCATAAAACTTTTGGATGTTAATTTTTTTTGGAGCGTAGACTGTTTCGAATTGGATCATTATAGAGTTTAAGATCATCACATATTTATAAATTTAAAATTGGAGCATTGTAATGTTTTTTTATCACAACAACTTTGTATCATTATAGGTTGATCACCATAATTATTTATTTTTATCATATTATTTGTAACATTGGATCATAAATGTTTGGATGTTATTCTTATGGATCATCTTAATGTTATAGTTTTAAACATTTAAAATGACAATCCTCCATAAAAATATGTTTTGGATCAAGCAAGTATGATTCATGTCATCTTTTTAAGTTGTGGATCATATCTTAAAGCTAATGTTCTGGATCATGACATGATTCACAAAATCATGATCTAGATAAGTGACCCATAAAGTTTTTTTGATCCAAAGTTTCTTAGTTTATCACATGTTTCAATCATTTTCATGTTAGAATTGCAACATTTGTTGTTATGGATCATAACATTTTTGAATCATAATATTTATGAATCACATAATTGATTTGTTATATTTGTTTGGGATGAGATGAAATCATTTTAATTTTTATCATCTCATTTGTAGCATTGGTTCATAAAACAATTGAATCATAAAACTTTTGGATGATAAAAAAATTTTGAAGCATAAATTTTTCGAATTGGATCATTATAGAGTTTTAGATCATCACATATTTGTAGATTTAAAATTGTGGCATTGTAATGTTTTGGATAACAACAACTTTGTATCCTATCAAATTGGATCATAATAATTATTTATTTTTTATCACATTATTTGTAATATTAGATCATAAATGCTTGGATATTATTGTTATGGATCATCTTAATGTCATAGTTTTAAACATATGAAAGTACAATGGTCCATAAAAATATGTTTTGGATCAAGCAAGTTTGATTCATGTCATCTTTTTAAGTTATGGTTCATATCGCATTTAGATCATATTGTAAAATTAATGTTTTGGATCACGACTATTGCTGCGTGGGTTCCCGGATACCTTTCTAGCCGACTGATATGTGCATATTTAGTCATGCATTATCTTAATATTTTATGCTATATTTATGCTTATTATAGAACAAAAGGTACTTATTATGTTTAATATATGTTATGTAGCATAAAAGACATTCTCGGAAGCAATATGGAAGCTGTAAATAGGAAAATACGAGCTGAGGCAAGAAAAAAACACAAAAAGAATGTTGCTAGACAACTTGACCCCTCGTCATTATTTTGACTAGCACCCTCACGACAAGTTGTAGCCTTTGGAGGTTCCACAGTGGAAGTGGGAGCAGATCACGATGGAGTTCATTACTAAGTTGCCAAAGATTGCAAGGGGATTTGATGCTATATAGGTGATAGTTGACCGCTTGATGAAGTGTGTTCACTTCTTAGATATAAGTGAGAGATCTTCTGCCGAGAAGCTAGCTGATGTTTATGTTCGAGAAGTGGTGGCTCGGCATGGGGTGCCGACTTCTATTGTGTCGGATTGGGATGTTCGTTTTACTTCCATATTTTGGAAGAGGTTTCATGAAGAATTGGGCACCCAACTGCATTTCAATACCGCCTACCATCCGCAGACCGACGGGCCGAGCGAGTGGACTATTCTGATGCTTGAGGATATATTACAAGCCTGCATCATTAATTTTGGTGGGATCTGGGACTCCTACCTCCCTTTGGCTGAGTTTTCTTACACAACAACCATCATGCCAATATTGGCATGCCTCCCTTTGAGCTTCTTTATGGTAGCAGGTCTCGTACTCCTATTTGTTAGGGTGAGGTCGGATAGAGAGTCATAGGGAGCACTGAGATAGTGCTCAAGATGACTAAGCTCAATGAGCAAGTCAGGCAGATATTGTTGACGACCCGAGCCGCCAGAAGAGTTATGCGGATGGGTGAGGCTCTGCGTTGGAGATTTTTGTGCTCCTGAAAGTATCAGCATGGAAGGGTGTTATTCAATTCAGGAAGCGGGGCAGGCTGGGCACCAGGTTTATTAGCTCTTTCAGAGTGTTAGCCCGTGTGGGCAAAGTGTCTTACCGTCTGGAGCTTCCCGAAGAGTTGAGTCAGATCCATGATACCTTCCATGTATCCCATTTGAGGAAGTGTATAGTTGATGAGATAGTTGTGGTTCCCTTAAAGTACATTCAGGTCAATGATCACCTGAATTACGTTGAGAGACCGGTGGCAATTCTGGATAGGAGGGTGAAGACCCTGAGGAAGAAGGTGGTGAACCAAGTCAAGGTTCAGTGGCACCAATGGAAGGGCTCAAAGTGGACATGGGAGCCCGAGGCTGGGATGCTTGAGTATTATCCTGATTTGTTCCTTGAGACTGATTTCGAAGGCGAAGTCTTATTCTAGTGGGGAGATTTGAAACACCCCTTTCCAGGTAATTCCATTTTCAGCCCTTCATGTCATTTAGAATTGCAGTTTGGCCACTTACGGCGTGATAGCCTTGTACGTCGGGCGTAAGTCAACGAATGATTCAAGGCGGAGGAAGGAGTACGTTGGGCGTACATGTGGGTACGTCGGGCGTGCTCGCCAACTTCTAAACCCTAATCCTTTATGTGTGATCACTATTTAACAACATAAACCCTCTTGGACCTTCTCATTACCAGCCTACATATTCCCCAAACCCTAAAATCTATGATAGTTTTGGAGCTTGAAAAGTGATTCTTGAGTGTTTTGTGTTAGAAGGAAGATCATTCAAGTGGTGGTGGTGTATTCAAGCTTGTAGATCCAGAAACTTCGTCTCTTTGTGTACCTTTTTAAGGTATAAATTTCAATTCTTAGAGCTTATCTAGTTAAATCTTGCCTGGCCTTGAATTTTTGGTTTATTTTTCCCAAATCTTGGAGCTTTTTTAGTATGGAGTACTATAGAGCTATTAAGACATAATTTCATACATTCTAAGATGTCTAAATTCATAAAAAAAAATGTTAGCTTAGTTGTTTCCTTTCTTCCATGCATGAGATATGGGGCTTTAATGTAGTAGAATGTTAGGGTTTTTGGATTTTTGCTCTCTTTGGCCATGAAAAGGCTTAAAGTCAGAGACTTTATGGGCTAGGGCGTTCTTTAGGGGCTAGATATGAGTTTGGAATGAAAGTCTTAATGATTAAGACAATATTATGGAAGTTTTGTGATCTGCTTATGTACGCTGAGCGTATGCCTGGCTATGCCCCTACGTAGCTAGATGCTAGCCCGATTTTCTTGATTTGCGTTATACGTCCAACGTAGAGTTGAGTACGCCGAGCGTACTGACTGGGGGTTGACTTTCGTTGAATTTGACCATTTGTGTCTTACATGGATTGTGAGGGGTTTTCTAAGGGAAAAGCGGTCTTTTACTATGAGTGTGGACTAGACATGTCTTGGGATTAATAGTGTATGTGGGAAATACCTTAATCATTAATTAAGGTTAATTGGTGTATTTAATTAGGTGGAGTCTAGTTCTGGAAGTTCGGGTGTGAGTTCTATCAGTCATCAGTATCAGGTGAGTCTCCTCACTTATTCTTACCTATGTGGTAGAATAGTGCTATATGTATGGGACGACCAGCTGGGTCTAAGTGTTATTATTGTGTTTGTGTTGTTTTTATGTGTTGAGACTTTGGGTAGTCTCCAGGGTTGTTGATAAACAACAGGGCGTGTTGTTGCCCACTGAGACTTCGAGTAGTCTCCAGGGTTGTTGATAACCCATAGTTGCTTATGTGTTGTGTTGTATGTGAGAACTCACTTAGCTTTGTTCTTACAGTTGTTGATTATATGTGTTTCAGGTACTTCTGAGGATCGCGAGAAAGCGAAGGTTTGATTATACACACTCGTTAGGAGATTATGTTATTGGATATTTTGGGACACTTCGATATTTCGATATGAAATTGTATTTGACATTATGACTTTTCTTGGGGTGGTTTTCATGGATACTGTTTTATTATGGAATTAAAAATGAAAAATTTTGGTTTGAAAATTTAGATGTTACAACTTAGGTACCCATTTTTCAGGATTTTCCCAATGTGTTCCTTGAGGAGTTAACTGGAGTACCTACTGAGAGGCAAGTCGAGTTATGAATTGATTTGATTCCTGGAGTGGCTTCCATAGCCAAGACACCGTATCGTTTGGCACCACCAGAGATGCAGGAGTTGTCTACGCAGCTTTTAGAGCTGCTAAACAAGGGATTTATTCAGCCGAGTAGCTCACCATGGGGAGCACCGATCCTGTTCATGAAGAAGAAGGACAGTTCACACAGGATGTGCGTTGACTACCAGGAGTTGAATAAGCTAACGGTGAAAAACGGTTACCCAATCTCGAGGATTTATGACTTATTTGACCAGCTTCAGGGTGCATCTTGGTTTTCCAATATTGATTTGCGATCAGGTTACCATCAAATGAGGGTCAGGGATGATGATGTGCAGAAGACAGCCTTCGAGAATCATTTTGGTCATTACGAATTCGTGGTGATGCCATTCGGGCTCACCAATGAACCGACAGCGTTCATGGATCTCATGAACTGGGTTTGCAGGCCGATGCTGGATCGGCCAGTGATAGTATACATATATGATATTCTAGTCTACTCCAAGACCAAGGAGAAGCAAGAGGAGCACTTAAGAGAGGTATTGGAGACCCTAAGGAGGTAGAGGTTGTATGCCAAATTCTCCAAATGTGAGTTCTGTTTGCGCGAGGTGCATTTTTTAGGGCACATCGTCAACCAGAGGGGTGTATTGGTCGACCCGACCAAGATTGAGGTCGTGATGCGATGGGAGGTCCCGAGGACCCCATCTGAGATTCGGAGCTTCTTGGGTCTCGCAGGGTATTATCAATGATTTATCCAGGATTTCTCCAAGATTTCAGTGCCTTTGACCCGCTTGACGAAGAAGAATGTTACTTTTCATTGGGGTCCTGATCAATAGTTGGCTTTTAAGTCTCTGAGACAGATATTGTGCGAGGCCGCGATTATCATGCTTCCCGAGGGTATGGATGATTTTTTGGTGTATTGTGACGCCTCCATTTCAGGATTGGGAGTTGTACTTGTGTAGAATAGTTATGTGATTGCTTACGCTTCAAGGTAGTTGAAGCCTCATGAATCGAATTACCTTACGCATGATTTGGAGTTGGGGGCTATGGTTTTTTCCCTCAATATTTGGAGGCACTATCTTTATGGGGTTAGGTGTACAATCTACACCGACCACAAGAGTTTGAGGTATCTTATGGATCAGCTAGATTTAAATATGTGGTAGTGGAGATGGTTGGATGTGGTAAAGGATTATGATTACGAGATCTTGTACCACCCTGGGAAGGCCAATGTGGTGTCCAATGCTTTGAGCCATAAGTCAGTGGGTTCTCTTACCAGATATATTTTCTTAAGTATGGTTATTAGTTCGCCTTTGTTGGATATGATCAAAAAGGCTCAGGCAAAGGGATTGAAAAAGGAGAATTGGAAGGCTGAGCGAATTAGGGGGAAAATTCCTTTATTTTTTAGAGACATTCGGGGGTTACTGACTCAGTGTGGTAGAGTTTGGGTTCCGACTACTGGTGGGGTGAGACAGACAGTTCTGGAGGAGGCTTGTAAGTCAAAATTCTCAATCCATCCGGGGGCCACAAAGATGTATCGGGATCTAAAGTTGAGTTATTGGGTGCCCTATATTAAAAGGAAGATAGCATGGTTCGTTGAATGATGCTTGATTTGCAGGAAACTCAAAGTCGAACATCAGAGACCCCACGACAAGATGCAACCGTTACTCATTCCCATATGGAAATGGGAAGATATTACCATGGATTTCATCACAAAGTTACCAAGGACAACACATGGAGTTGATTCTATTCGGGTCATTGTTGATAGATTGACCAAGAGTTCACATTTCATACCGATTTCTAAGAGTATATCTGCTAAGAAGTTAATTAACAACTACATTCGGGAGGGGGTGGTTCGGCACAGGGTGCCAGTTTTGGTGATTTCGGACTGGAATGTCTGTTTCACCCCCAGGTTTTGGTGGAAGTTTCATGAGGAGTTGGGTACTCAGTTGCATTTTAGTATAACATACCACCCCCAAATCGACGGTCAGAGCGAGCGGACGATTCAGACGCTCGAAGATATGCTCTGGGCATGTGTATTAGATTTTGTAGGGAGTTGGGATACTTACCTTCCAATGGCAAAGTTCTCCTAAAACAAAAGTTATCATGCCAGTATTGACCGACCATATTTTGAGGTGTTATATCGGACGAGGTGCAGGACCCCAGTTTATTGGGGGGAGGTCGGGTATCGGGTCGTGGGGAGTACTAAAGTGGTACTCAAAACCACAAAGTTGATTCATCACGTGCGCGACAGGTTGCGAGTCGCGCAAAGCCGTCAGAAGAGTTATGCATACCGGCAGCGTTCAGACCTCGAGTTTCAGGTGGGGGACTTGGTCCTTCTGAAAGTGTCACCTTGGAAAGGTGTCATCCAATTTTAGAAGCAGGGCAAGATGGGCCCCAAATTTATTGGTCCCTTCGGGATTTTTGTCCAGGTGGGCAAGGTTGCATACCGTCTGGATTTTCCTGACGAGCTCATTCAAATCCACAATACTTTCCATGTTTCTCGGCTTCGGAAGTGTGTGGCCGATGATGATGCGGCTGTCCCTTTGGATGATATTCGTGTTGATGATCGCCTGAATTATGTGGAGAGACCAATGGCGATCTTGGATAGGAAGACGAAGGCCCTGCACAACAAAGAAGTGTCTTTGGTCAAGGTTCAGTGGCAGTATCTGACGGGTTCTAAAAGGACGTGGGAGCCCGATGCGGAGATGCGAGAGCACTAATCTAATTTATTCACGGCGGCAGACTTCAAGGACGAAGTCTAGTTCAAGTGGGTGAGAGTTGTAACATCTTGATTTCCAGGTATTCCATTTTGGCCTTTGGTTTGAGTATGGTTTGGAAATTTAGTCTAAAGGGGCATTTTCGTAATTTTGGGCCATGCTTGCATACGTTGGGCGTATGTTGCGTACGCTGGGCGTACGTGGCTAGGGTGCAAACCCTAAATGTTAGGGTTTGGACCCTATTTAAGCATCATTATAGCCCCATACCCTTCCTTAACTCTAGTCTCCATCTCTATTTCAAAACCCTAAAGTGTGAGAGTGTGTTTTGAAGCTTGGAGTGTCACTTTGGTGCTCTTGGTGGTGAAGAATGAATCTTCAAGTTATGGTGTTTCACTCAAGGCCTTGGATCCATGATCTACTCTCCCTTGTGCATCTTTTGGAGGTATAAAGCTCCAACCTTGATGAGTATTCCTTTGGATCTTGTTCTAGATTAAAAGCTACACCTTTTTGTCACAAATCTTGATCCTTGTGAGTATAGAATACTCCAGGACCTTTGAGTTGTCCTTTCAGATGTTTTAGGGAATGATAAGTCATAAAAATGTGATCTTGGGCATTAGTTTCCTTCCATTCATGATCTAGGTGGTCTTAATGGGTCAATAAGCTAGGGTTTTTGATGTTGAGGTCTTAATAACCATACAAGATCATAAAGTTGGAAATTTTATGGTTAAGAACATAATTTGAGGGCTAGATCTGGATTTTAGATGAAAGAGATTAAGGATTAAGCACTTAATGGGAAGAAAGGATGGCAGCCGCATACGTTGGGCATACCAAAGTGTACACTGCACGTACGTGGTCGGCCCCTCGACTCTGGTCAAACACGTAGTACGCCCCTCTTACATGTTGATTATGCCCAACATATTCACCGAGTTGACCCGGTTGACTAGGTTGATTTTGACTTGGATTTTGACCAAGTTTGACATAGGGGTATTTTGGGTATTTTTGAGCTGTAGTCTGAGTTTTGTTCACTGTTATTTGTAAAGGTGACCGGTAGAGTTGGTTTTCGGAGCAACGTATTGTTCAGCTTTTCATCTGTCTATGAGGTTAGTCTTCTCTCTATAACCATGGGTCGAAGGCACCAATTTCGGCCCATTATTGTGTTATTTAGGATGATAGCTATTATGTGGCTTATATGATTTTGTATGATGGGTTGAAATAAACCCCAAGACGGGGCCCATTATCGTATGTTCGGGTTGAAATAGACCCCAGGGCGGGGCGTACTTTTGTATGATTGGGTTGAAAGATGCCCCAGGGCGAGGCCCCATGGTGGGGCCCATATGTGTTGATCGGATTGGAATACACCATAGGGCTGGGCCGATATATGTATATTAGGTTGGAATATACCCCAGGGTTAAGCCCAGTTGTATGATTGGTGTGTGGTTCTTTAGGGAACTTACTAAGCTTTGTTCTTACAGTTTTTGTTTATGGTTTCAGGTACTTTCGGTTCAAAAGGGAAGGGCCCGAAGTGATGGCACAACATCATCCCCTCATGATTTCCGCATTTTGAATAATTTGTACTCTGATATTTTAGATATTATATTTGGTGATGGTTTTCAAAACAATTAATGAATGAAATTGATAGTCTTTCAATGAAAAATTTTATCATTGTTTTTGGGCTGTTACACTATTCGTGTTGGTCTCGCTTTCATCTCGCTCTACTTGACCTATCATTTTCTTAGTCTAAATTGTCCCGACCCCCGACATTGTGTGGAATTTTACTATGCCATGGATGGTTGACGCTATAGCCTTGAATTTGTTCATTGTCGTTCTTCCGAAAATCACGTCATATGGTGATGGCGTATTGATGATGATAAACCTCACCGATTTTGTGCCATTCCTAACACTATTATACTAGGTTAAGCGCTAACGTGATTGTTCCTTCCGACCATACATTATGCCCGACAAAACTGATTAAGTGAGTTTCGGGTGGTTCTATCTTCTTTTCAAAATGACTAGGAAGTTGCTTATAAAAGTGCTTATACATGATATCCATTGAGCTACCACTGTCTACGTAATGTTTGCCTATAAAGCCTGCAATGACTATAGGTTCATCTCCATTGTGTTTGATGTTGTTGTAGTCCCATTCATCGAAAGTGAACCTGTAGTCATCCCATTCATGATCAACTTCGGACTACTCAGACTGCCCGAACATGAAAATTTCATTTTTTCATGAATTCTTTGTTTTTGGCTCAACAGGTGCAATAACTTCTAGATGTTTGGATCGTAGTATATTTATGAGGTCGGTAAGATGTCCAGACTGTATCTTGTTCTCTGATTCTTGACATAACATGGTGCATTCGATTGTGTCATGTAACATCTTGATTTTCAACCCAAAATTTTCATTTTTATTTATTAAAGTATATCAAAGTGTAATTACATTTAGTGGAAACATGTTGCAAATGTGTGTATGTACAATCAGACCTTGCCCTTCTCATGTATCAATAAAGTACCTGAAACACTTATAAACAACTGGGTAAGCGCTAGGAATAGTGAGTTCCCTAAAATATCATATACCACAATACATATACATGCATACAAACAATGGCTTTAGTACTTTTGTCGTTCTGCCATCAATCCTAATTAAATATATATGGTTCTATAGGCTCTCGTACATTGGTCATTCTGCCATCGACCCTAACTCAATCTATGTGGGTTATAGGCTACCGTACTTTGGTCCTTCCGCCATCAAACCTAACTTAATCTATGCAGGTCTATAGGCTCCCTTACTTTGGTCGTTCCTTCATTAACCCTAACTCAATCTATGCGGGTCTATAGGCTTCCGTACTTTGACCAATCCGCCATAAACCCTCTAACTAACACTAATAGCACAATATTACGCACGTAGAGACTGCACTTAAGATTCTACAAGCACATTTATACTTTCAACTTTACCAGTTTGCACTTAAGCACATATAGACTATTCTATCAGCTCTACTCGACTAGATCTCTACCCTAACATACATGGATATATATTGTACTGCATGGTATAGTAAGATAACTCTACTCGGGTGGGTAATGCACTGAACAAGTATGAACCTATATCACTATAACTAATGAATTCCTATTGCAATTTGGTAATGAAAGCTAGATCTTTCACTAATACCAATTAATACTGAGAGTTGTATCAAATAAGGATCAGCCAGACCGGACAGCTGGGAGGCAGGACCATTTCGGCATATATCCTTTCTAAAATCCAATAACCAAGCCAACATGACCATTCTAGACTCCTTTCCCGTAACTAGATCAATTAGCATTATAAATGGAATTACTGATAAATCTTATATATACATTCATAAAAATGACTATGAATATAAATAAAAGTTGCACTTTAAGCGTAGTAAGTGTAGCCTAACTTACATAGAGTTTTTAGCGAGAACCGGTAATTATGCAGGCAAAACTTCAAAACCGAAAGCTTCTGTTTTCTGGGATCTCTGGTACTTCAAGGCTCAGTCAAATAACCTTAAATACTAAGAAAAAGTGGGTTCGATGAATAGAAATTCGATAGGAAACGTTTGGAGGGTGTGAGGAAAAAAATAGAGCTTTAAAACCTATTTGTAGGCACCTCACACCTACCAGGCGTGTCGCGAACTTGGTGGTGCTGGAGGGTACCAAGTGTCACTTTCCTGGTGGAGTGTCAGACGCGCGCCACAAGCCTTATATGTGCGCGTGCGATTTAGCAAATTTTAAAAAATTGCAGAACTTCTTCATACGAGCTCTGTTTTTGACGTTATTTATATCTACGCGTAGCTATCAACGAGATCTACAACCTTTGTTTAGACTCCGTCGGCTAATTCTCATTTTATTTTTAAAGCTATATTTTTAACAGACTTAGACTGCTAAAATCTGTTTAAAATTCATATCTCTTTTATATGACATCCGTTCTCAACTGTCTTTATATTGATGTAATTGTATCTACAAGATCTTCAACTCTTGTTTAGATTGTTTCCGCTAAAACTCGACCAATCATGATTTCTATTTCCGTGTCACGCACTGCTATACCGAAGCTTCTAGAAATCATAACTTCCTCATACAAAGTTAGATTTAGATGTTCTCTTTATGCACACTCTTCGTTTTACGACTACTACGACTTTTGTTCAGATTGTTTAGGCTAATAAGAAACAAATCTAAAATTCACTTTTTACGATACGCAAAGTGGTGTCGGTTTAATCGCGATACTTCGAAGATTCATAACTTTTTCATACAAAGTCAGATTCGGGCGTTCAATATATCTACAAAAATTTTATTGACGTTTCCTACATGTTAATGACGATTACTTTGAGTAAAAAGTAATATATTTATACTTTGAATTCTACAAACGATTGTTTGTATTGAAATCTATTGGAAATGCAAAAATAGGGTGTTACATGTCCTTGCCCGGTGGACTCCTGGAACTCCTAGTATTTTCCATGATCTTTGTTTCCTAGTTTTTCTCCTACTCTTCCATCGTTATTCTTTTTACTTTCTCCATTTGTCGGTATGTATTTTCTGCCACCGCTTCTTACTACTTGATGGTTTCGATTGTGGTGTCGGAAACGATTTAATTGGACCAGTCGCGTACCATTAAATTTGTTGCTATCTTGTATTTGGCTTCATACATAAGGTGTTCGATTATCCCTTTGGGCATAGGCTTTTTCTCCCTGGTCGGCTTTTGTAACATCCCAAAAATCATAAGTAAAAATTTCATTTTTAAGTTCAACCAAAGCCATCAAATATTCATGTCAAACCATCATAAGTATGTCAATGTAAAAAAAGTTATCAAAGTACAATCCCAAAATCATAAAATGATGAACAAGGTTGGATGCGCTGCAATCAGACTGGGCTCTTCCCTTTCGAACCTAAAGTACCTGAAACCTAAACTTAAACCGTTAGCATAGATCTTAGTGAGTTCCCCAAAATACCACATACCATACATACAATGGGCCTCTCCCCATCCATCGGGCCCCGCTCAGTATAGATCTATTAGTAACATGCGATAAGCCTTGCCCGACATATTTATCAGGCCCCGCACATTATACAAATAACACAAACAATACACACAAGATTCACACAGAAAGCTAGCATTCTATACACATAAACCAATGGGCCGACATTGGTGCCTTCGACCCGCCAAACACTGTGAGAAGATTCACATCAATCTGATGATAACAATCATACACACACGAGTTGCGGCATGGCTTCTCACGCTGAACACATTCAAAACAACTCTAATCACTATTTAGGATAAAAACCCACAAATAAAAGTCAAAATCATAAATCCTCATACAAAGGGTAAAAGACCCTTTTACCCTTCCTACTTTGGGCCCAACCATGGCCTAAGGCCCAAACTAACCCAAGGCCCTAAAATGGGCAAAAATGGTTTTTTGTGAGTATGTCGTGCATACACGATGCATACACCCAACTTACTGGATCTACACTGAAAGGGAACATGGCATCAGCCCACTACGTCGTGGGTACCAGGAGGGTATGCCCAACGTACTCATTAGATGTCCATTTCATGCCAATAAGCTCTTAATTCTTAAAGACCTTTCGTCCAACTCAGAGATCTTAACATAAGGAGCATCCTAACTGATAAAGTCGACAACTTGATGCCTTTGCATGACTTAATAAGGCACAAATCCAAACCCTATGTCGAAGGTACACTCTAATGTCCAATATCTCATTCATGGATGAATGGGGGTTTCCAAGCTCCCGTTTTTATGACTTCACCAACTCAAAAATGACCTGAAATGGCGTTCATGACATTCAGGGTAACCCATTCCTCAAAAGTCCAATTCTTAGGACCAAAACCATAACATAACTGTTGGTTTTTTAGCATTACAACATTCCCATGGTGCACATGCAACCCTAATTGCTTTGGATCTAGGTTTTCCTCAAGTTATATATGCAAACAAATTTTCCAAAGCAAGCTCTAGCATACATGAAAAACCAAAATCTAATCATATTAGTGTTTAGATGAATACCTTTCTTGTTGATTGCTATATCTTGACCTTCAATAGCTTAGTGCCTCAAGTGTTGCACCTCTAATGGAGTCACAAAGACCACAAGAAAAGAATGAGGAGAAGGAGAGCAAAATTTCGGTTAGGGTTTCCCTTGGAAGTAGTTGCCGAAATGGAGAGGTCAAGGGGCCTTTTAATACTTGTGGTTGCTAGGGTTTCTAGGAGGAAACCCTAATTCTTGACTTAGGCTCCAAGTAGTCCATGAACCCCTTTCTAGAAGGCCTTGGACGATTTCTATAGCGCCTCTTATAGATTTCGTCCAACCCTTTACAAGGGAGTCCTGCAGCCCGATATTGCAACTATCAGTGATCTGCAATATCAGTCCCTGTACTTTTAATCAGTCTCTTTTGATCACTAAATTAATTCCAAATTAATTTCTGATCAATACTAATTAAATAATATGATTTCTCAATTAATATATTAATAAACCATTTAAATAACCTCTTTCTCCAAAACTTATTCTGTCCCAATTGCTATGGTGAAGGCAATCCAAAAGGACCATGCTACTATCGGTTCAAGTACATACCAATTATAGTTATGGGCTTAGACACCTAATCCAACAGTCTCCCACTTGGATAAGTCTAATAACTATAACTACAAGTATGACTTCAAAATCCGATTAGCAATCGTAGCTCTCAAAAGCCGTTATCGAACTCTGACCTAGTCAATGACGCGTTCTTTAGATAAGGGATCATATAATCCTCCGTTATAGAATATATCGTGTGGACAAAGACGTGGAACATAATCAATCTCAATGTCAACCAGTTTGTTTCCCGACTTCTGATTTGTTTGACAAGGAACTTAATTGAACACATCAATTCAGTCCTGACCGGGCCCGACACATAAGTCAACACAAAATCATCGAGAGGCCCAAGATATCGCTTTTACCCTTAGGATAAAAGGAACATATAAACTTTGACTTATATGCTTGTACTATTTACTCGTCAAATCATACACAACAACATGTTTTATAACACCAAGTTACTGATGCGTTTACGCATTATCAATGCACAACCAACTTGTAAACAACAACTCATATATCTCGGTTTAAAGATTATATGATATTATCGTCTCATAATCACTCGTGATAAATTCCATGAAGTGATTCAAATGAGCATGGGTTTAATCCAATACTCAAATCTTATTTCGGAAGTACTCATGAACGTTGCAGCAAACCTTTGCTATGTCTAAGCACTTAGACAATCTACAAACCAATTCATGACAATCTAACCTCATAACTTACTCCCAAAGTATGATTTACTGTGGATAATTTGAATAATCTAATTATTCTGGAAGTATAACATGCAAAAGTGAAACAATAGTAAACAATCGACACAAGATAGTAATCTTTACTCATAAATAAATCTCCATTACTTAATCATCAAATGTCAATTACATTTATCTATTACAAGTTTCTAAACACCTATCTAATCACTAAAACTAATATCGTCCTTTAGTGCAATGCTCCTCGCATGCTGTAAGTGCTTAACCCTGCTTAGACCCTTTGTGAGGGGATCTGCTGGGTTCTCCTCTGACGATACCCTCTTGACTACGAGGAGTCCTTCTTCTACCCGATGTCTAATGAAGTGGTATTTTTTGTCGATGTGTCTGGATCTACCATGATCCCTTGGCTCCTTGGTTAAGGAAACCGTTCCTTCGTTATGAAAGAAAATCTCCATAGGCTTCTTTATGGCTGGTACAACTCCAAGGTCTCTAATGAAGTTCTTCAAGCATATGACCTCCTTCGAGGCTTTGCTCACTGCTATGTACTCTGATTCGCACGTTGAATCAGCCACGGTCTCCTGCTTGGAACTTTTCCAAGTAACCGCTCCTCCATTTAGGGTAAATACCCAGCCCGACTGAGAGCGGAAGTTATCTCAGTCGATCTGAAGGTTGGCATCACTATACCCTGTCACTCTCAAGTTATCACTCCCACCAAGTGTAAGGACCCAGTCCTTAGTCCTTTGCAGGTACTTAAGAATGTTCTTAACTTCTATCCAATGAGCTCTACACGGGTTCCATTGATATCGGATAACCATGCTCAACGCAAAAGCCACATCAGGGTGAGTACATGTCATAGCGTACATGATCGAGCCAACTGCGGAAGCATATGGTACTCGACTCATTTCTGCAATCTCGGCATCGGTACTCAGACTTTGCGTCTTACTCAGCTTGGTATTGCTTTGGATTGGCAATTCCCTTTTCTTGGAATTCTCATGCTAAAACGTTTCAGCACCTTGTCCAAGTAAGTACTTTGACTAAGTCCTATTAGTCTCCTACTTCTATTTCTCAAAATCCTTATTCCCAGAATATAAGCAGCTTCACATAGATCCTTCATAGCGAAACACTTCCCAAGCCAGGTCTTAACCTCCTGAAAAGTTGGGATGCCATTTCCTATGAGCAGTATGTCATCAACATACATAACTAGAAAGCTAACTATACTCCCACTACCTTTGACATACATACAAGACTCATCTTCACTTCTCGAAAATCCAAACTCTTTGACTTTCTCATCGAAACAAAGATTCCATCTGCGAGATGCTTTCTTTAATCCATAGATGGATTTCTCAAGCTTGCATACTCTATTTGGGTACTTCGCATCTACAAAACCATCTTGTTGACACATGTAAACATCTTCAGCCAGTTTCCCATTAAGGAAAGCAGTTTTGACGTTTATCTGCCATATTTCATAATCATGAAACGCAGCTATAGCCAGTATAACCCTTATAGACTTGATATTGGCCACTAATGAGAAGGTCTCATCATAGTCAACCCTTTGGGTTTGAGTAAAGCCCTTCGCAACCAGTCGAGTCTTGAACGTGTGCACTTTCCCATCCATGTCGGTCTTCTTCTTGAAGATCCACTTGCACCCGACCGTCTTACGACCTGGTACATTGTCAACCAAGTTCCAAACTTGATTGTCATACATGGACTGAATCTCGTTGTCCATTGCCTCCTTCCACTTTCCAAACTCCGGGCCTGCCATGGCTTCCTTGTAGTGGTTAGGTTTATCTAAATTTATCAGTGTACTGTCACTGATAAATGTATCACCTTCAGCACTTATATGGAAACCATACAACACAGGTGGAACACTAACTCTACTGGAACGTCTCAGAGGTAAGGACTCGTCAAATGGTTCAACAGGAGTTTCCTCCTCAGGTTGAGTGCTAGTGTTAGAGGTTCCTTCATCACTTGACTCTTGAAGCTCTTCAAGATCAATTTTCCTCCCACCGTCCTACTCGCATACGAGTTCTCTTTCGCGGAAAACCCCTCTCCTTGCTACGAAGACTGTGACATCCGTCAATTTCTGGTCAAGTCAAATTCAAATAAAGTCAACAAGTCAACCGGTAAACTCAACTAGTGCTTGTGTGATAGGACTTACTCTATGTGTACTAATTTACAACTCGTTATCTTAATATAAAGTATCGTTTAGAATTTTCACGTGTTCAGAAAATCTAAACCCTAATCAGGGTAACTGATGGGACTACTCGATAAAACATTAATACATACCTTACGGGAGCGTACAACACTCATAACAAGGCAAAACGGGGTTTACAAACCTTTCATTTTGAAGTTAAACACTCGCAAAGGTCACAAACAAAGTCTCTCTCAATCTCTCTCGCTATATATATATATATATATATATATATATATATATATATATATATATATATATATATATATATATATATATCCCAAATCTCTCTCAAAATCTCTTTCAACTTTTTATAATCACCCGAGGCATACCGACTCTTAATTTATTTGAAAACAACTCAAAACGGGAAGATAAATGGAGAAACAACCTTAAGGAACCGAAACCCTAGGAACCGAACCTATGAGAACCGAACCCAAAAGAGGGACCGAAGTCGTTGGGGCCGAAACTGCAAAGACCGAAATCGTCTTGGATCGAAATGAACCGAGCCTTCGGTCCATTTCGTTCCCTATCACATTCGCTCCTAATCACTTTCGGTCCCGATCGGACTTTCGGGCCGAAACTCGCTTTCGTTTCATTCATTCTACCTTCGCCTGCACCTCAGGACCGAAACCTCTTAACAACCGAAATGAACCGAGCCTTTGGTCCATTTTGCTTCCTGTCACTTTCGCATGCTCCAAGGACCGAAACCACTTTCGGTCTCAGCATCAAGAACCGAACCTACCTTCGGTCCTCAACAGCAAGAACCGAACCTTCGCGGGTTCGCCTCCTTTGTCCGGTTTTCGAGTACTTTCGCGTTTTAAGCCCGTTTTTCATGATTTTGACGAGGGTTTTTCACCCAAACCCATATTTTAATATATTAAACTCCATAGACCCATAATTTAGTCATATCTTTGAGGGAAAATCATAACTTTGGATAATATCTTGTACAAGGTATGGCTTTGGAGTGTTGACTTTGCCAAGAATCTATGACACCAACCACCCACCCACTCCATGACCACTCCATGCCACTATTACCACCATACCTTAGTCAAATCAAGATCTCCCCATACCTCTATCAAATCTCTTCCATCAGCTCACTCTCTAATCCCTCACTCTCCTCACTATAAAACCCCACTCTCCTCCTCCCAAGACACACTTTTTACACCCTCTCATACTTCTCTCTAAAAAAACTCGAGTTCCTCCAGGAGTCACAAGTTCTTCCCCTGTTGCTGGTAAGTTTTTCCTTCCCACACATAAACATTCTACACAACTTTACCAAAATCATAGAATTCTTACACAAATATCGACATATTTGTTCTTAGATCTTCAAATCTTCAAGCACCTCCTAAGTGTTCTTGACTTGGAAACCTCTCTTCTTCCACATTCATCTCAGGAAATCACTCAAGGTGAGTTCATACCCCTACATTTTCGTGTTTTCTTCAAGTTTAAGGGGGGGGGGGGTGGAATACAAGTTAATACACCAAGATCTTAACTAAATTAAAACAACAGCTTTCATCAGAAAAGTTGATTCCTATTCACGGACTATTTTGACCATCTTAGACTTAATATATTTCAAAACTGTTTAATATGAAAGTAGTATAGGTTTATACCTTTCTAATGACTACTTGAACATCTCCATACGATTTTTCTACAATTTATGGTGACTTTTACAAAACGGCCTATCATTTCAGAAATGAATTCGGACCAGTGTGTGAATATGAACCACATCACACAAGTTAGAGACTTCTAAAAATCATAATAAAAATTATGAATAAACTAGACACAATTTCTAAACACTCAGAGTTTACGGATTCAGTTTTCGACCCAGTATGATTTTTATATGATTTTCGTAAAACAGTGTAGGAAAGTGAAAAATAAGCTTAACAGCTCACTGTTTTTGGCACACTTTGTAACATGTTGAGCAAAGTGTTTATCACTAGGTTTCAATATATTGAATACATTTCTTGTTACTTTAACATTATATTCAGAAATGGTTATTCATGATAAAGGTTTTCATTCACTTAAACATGCATAATAAACTATTATAGATATAGTTTATGGAATTCACACTACAAACTTGTCATATAAAGGGAATTCAATTCCACCATACAAAAGGTTTTACTCGCATACTACACGTAAACTTGTTGACGTAAGTTGTGAGACAATTCTTCAATTGTACTCTTAGAGTACGGGTTAAAAATTCCTATAAGTTATAACCAGAATCTCTTGTAGGGAAGCGTGATAATTGTGTATAGATCTATATTGGGATTGACACCCCACACCTTGCTGCTAGCTACAGCGGGACCTGCAGGTCTATGGGTGACAAAAGTCATAGGATATTGACGTCTGAAAAACATTGTAGCAAGTTCATTCTAGTTATAGTATGGTTATAACGACTCACATAGGGAGTTAACAACATTTCAAGTTTACGGGAAAATGCTACTTTACAAAAAGGGGTTTTATCTATCTAAAACTGCATACTCTCAGTCTTGGGATTTAAGACTACACGACTTTGTATAAGGAAAATATTGGATTTTTCTAGAGTATTCATTTACATTTACAAACAAAGATTTTTCCAACATGTCATCCAAAAGCTTATGAACTCACCAACTTAATTGTTGACACTCTTTCAAAACTACTTGTATTCTCAGGGAACCAGTGAAACAGGTAACCAACTGCTTTTGAGGATGGGACGCAAGACGTCAATTTATACATTTTTGTCATCATAATGTAATTGATTTTGAAACATGTAAACTCATACTATGGTGTAACTTTTTCAATTATATTTATGATGGTTGTGTTTACTATGAGCACTATTATACTTGTTGTTGTGATACTATACATGAAGTCCGCCACCCCCAGACGTTTCCGCCATCCTTGGTTTGGGGGTGTGACAGATTGGTATCAGAGTATTGTTTATAGTGAACATAGTATATCAAACCACATAAGATATACAAACCATAAACATAAAGGGACTAAGATGCTCTGAGTTAAAAGTTTTCCCTACAAGTATACTTTTAAAAATAATAAAAGCGTTATTTTTATGAAAAAGTATAAGTACATACATGCATACCGGTATAATTTCACGTCTAAGGAAAACGCAAAAGTTAAAAATAGAGGAGTTGTGCAATGTGAATATGCCCTGGGATATGCAATCAAGTCTGGGAGGAATATAGCCTGATCAACTATATTCGTCCGAGAAGTGACTAGTATATGTCGGGGGATAGTCATAGTGGACAACAAGTCTATCAACTTACCAACACCCATACAAGAAACACGTTAAGAATCAAACACAACCGTTAAAATACTATAGGAGTATTTTATGTTAACTAAGCACACTATTTCTAGATTCATTATGTGCCTCTTACACCCCTATTCTCATACAGACGACATGATAGGATTTCATTTACCCGGAGACCCCTACTTTCTGAACCAAGGGAACGGTGATTGGTTGGAAGCAGAACCGGAAGAGGATCCCGAGGAAGTATTCGAGGAGGAGCCTGAAGAAGACCCCGAAGGGGACGAAGAAGAAGAGGAATGGGAGGATGAAGAAGAAGAGGAGGAGCCGGAGGAGGAAGTCATCAACCCTCCTTACATTGCCAGGGTGCCTGCGAACCGATTTGGCTACAACGGGCCCGAGCCCCGTTGGGCAACAGTGATCGAGAGATGGAGCCGTCAACAACGACAACGATCACCATTTGGCGATCAATGGGGTTACTACGACCTCAGTCATGGGGGACCGGATGATAGAGCCCTCCCAGTCGTAATCCAGCAAATCACGATCCTAGGAGACCAGAATAGGGAAGTGGCGAATCAAGTTCGGGATCTCAAAGCTGTTGTAGAAGCATCAGATGCTCGTACCAGGGACTTGGAAAGAGACTTCTATCCCATGGACCAACTCATCGAGGACCTTACCACTGCTCGGGCGGAGGTAAGGAAGTACCAGATAAGGCATGCGACTCTCGAGGAGAGAGTGATCGCGGCCGAACGCCGAATTGCAGAGCTGCAGGGAGCCTCGACCTCGTCTCAAGGCCCGCAAGGGACCAGCTGATACCACCCACCTCGAGTAGTGTTAGCACTACTCACATTTTGTTATAAACTAGGTTTACACTAGTCGAAGGGTCTATGTGCTGTCAAAATTTTCCGTTACGTTGATATAATGTAGACCTTCTATAAGGTCAAAATTTTCCTAAAAACATGTACTAAATTGTATCAATGAAAATTGGCATGCATTTTATTTATTGGGAGTCCACCTCAGATTGCATAACATGGCATTACAAACGATTTGCTTATGGTAACTCAGAGATTATTTAATATATACCCCAAGGTTATATGTAATTAAGAGGCGATCGACTTAGAAATGGTGAGTCCGCCTTAGATCCTGTTACTTATTTGGTTGTGGGCTCAGGGCAGACTCATTAAGTTCGACGTTCTGTTGAACCTTAGTTACACACAACTAGTATACATCAAGTGGTCTTATGAGTGGGTCAGGCATGAAACAAAGATTACAAGATTTCATTTGAAGTCATTACTACTAAATTCATAAGTTTATTTATATAGACTCCTACTATGAATTGTCTGCAAACATTTGAAAATCGGGAAATACTATACTTGGAAACTAATAACCTAGTTTTACAACACCCGACTAATAACCATTACTAAAAGACTTATACTCATTTCGTCTTTGAAATTCTATGACAGAAAGATGCCGCCTCGTAGATGCTAGACGCACTGGCAGAACACAAACAAATCCACCACCGTCGCCTCCCCAGTATGATCCTGTTATTTTCCAGGCTGCGGTCACGACCGCGGTGGCAGCTGCTATGTCACAAATCAGCACTGACGGTGCCAGGAGGACAGGGAGCGGTACTAATAACACCACTCAGGGAGATAGCCAAGGGCGTTCGAGAGAGTGTTCCTATAAGGACTTCACTAATCGCAAACCCGATTCATTCAATGGTAGCGGGGGAGTCATCGATTTGATGCAGTGGTTCGAGAAGACCGAATATGTCTTCGAGATCTGTGCGTGCCCCGAAGTAAACAAAGTCAAATTCGCAGCTCGCACTTTCACCGACAGGGCCCTTACTTGGTGGAACGGCCACGTAAAATCTCTAACTCTCGTCGTGGCTAATTTGATAAGCTGGGAAGACTTGAAAACCATGATGCTGAAGGAGTATTGCCCAAGGGGTGAAGTGCAAAAATTAGAACAAGAACTGTGGAATCTCAAGATGATGGGCTCTAACCTTGCAGCTTACACTGCCCGATTCAATGATCTAGCACTCCTCTATCCGGCGATGGTCACTCCGGAAAGCAAGAAGGTGGAACGGTATCTCTGGGGATTATCTTCCCAGATTCAAAATAGCGTGTTGGCCTCACGGCCAACTACCTTCGACAGTGCCAAGGAGTTGGCACAACAACTCATTGATCATCGGGCCAACCATGTCACTGTAACAACCACCTCCGATCAAGCAAGAGGAGGGAACAACAAGAGGAAGTTCTGGGATAATAAAAAGAAGCAACCGGCGCAGGACCCCTCCAAGTGTTGAAGATAGTGTCTAAGTCCATAACTATATTTGGTATGTACTTGACCCGACCCAGCATGATCCATTTGGGTTGCACTTCACCCGAACAATTTACGGATAATCTTTTGAGAATAGTATAAGTTATGATTTATTAATATATTATAAGTTCTAATATATTAATATAAAATCATATTATTTAATTAGTGTTGATCTATAATTAATTTAGAGATCAAAAGTATGACTAATTAAATATGGGCTCTTGTATTTATATAGTGTGGGCTAATGCTTATTTGGAATGGGCTAGGCTTGCATGGAAAGTCCATGGATACTCCATGGAGCTTTAACCCATGGATCTCATGGAAATGAAAAGACATGGGTATTAGGGTTTACATGGATGTAACCCTAATCCACCACACTATATAAAGGAGGCTTTGGTTCTTGAAATAACACTAGTTGATGTGTGTAAACTAAGAGGGCCGATTTCAAGAAGTTTGTGACTATTCTCTCAAGTTTCCAAGTTTGTGGTGATTTGTGACTTCCATTTGAGGCATCCACATTATTGGTGCTAGGCTCTCAAACTCCAAGCAATCAACTACTACTACAAGGTAAGTAATTCTACTAGTTTTATTTGATTCAAGTACCCCATGCCATGCTAGTTAGGATAAGAACCTTGGAAAAATAATTATTTGCATGTATCTTAGTCAAACATAGATCCAAGGTTTCTAGGGTTGCATGTACACCATAGGAGTGTTAGAATGCTCAAAACCCATCAGTGGTGTCAGAGCCAGGTTTGTTTATTTGATAGTTGATGCAAAAAAAAAAAAAAAAAAACTTGAAAAATCGAAGTTTTGTTCAAAAGCTCGTATCAAAATTTCAAGTTTTGTATATGTACTTACGATTCTTGAAATTTTTGATATGAACACTCATAAACATATGAGTTTAGAAGATCATAGAAATTATGTGCTAATAATTGATTAGATTAATTCTTGATCTTTATGTGTTTTAATGGAGTCCATAACTAGTTCTTAAGTTATGGATAACCAAAAGTCACATTTATAAATAACCATTAAAAGAACACATAGGTTACAAAAAATGAAGAGTCTTCATTTTTAATAACCATTAACTCATAAGTTATGAGAAATGAAAAGTTTTGAAAGTTTACAAAACTTGCCCTCAAGTTTTGGAACATGTAAAGTCATATTAAAAACTTTAGTTCCAACCCCTAGAATTTTAAAAGTTAAAATTCAACCCTTATACTTTATAATATTATAAGTTTAATAATATTTATATATGTATAAGATCAAGTCGTCTTACCGCTAGTACGCCTCATTCACGAAGCCGGTCTATAAGGGGGGTATAAGGTTGTTGCCTATAAAATGGCAACTTAATGGGTGTCCACTCTCACCCACCGCTTCCTTGATCGGTGGAGGGTCGTTAGCCGAACGGGTAGGACAAGGACTTATAAATTCTCATTAAAAGTATAATGATAATACTAAAGTAACTAAACTTTATTGAATTCCCAATCTTAGTTATTTTAGGAAAATGTGAATAAGGTGCTAATCCATGAAATTACACTTTACACTTTGTTTAAGTCGTTAGTGGAGCGTGTGTGGTTAACCGGCACACTAACTTGAACTTAACAAGGTAGGTAAAGGGTGACTTAATGTTTATCATAGTATCGATGGAGCGTGTGTGGTTAACCAGCACATCGATTGAGGGGTAATACATTAAGGGTACCAAAAAATTTGCATGGTTACTTCACACCTTGTTTTGTGATCCTCGGCATCCCAGTCACAAAACTTGAAGGGCACACTCGAGATTGAAACATGCCATTGAAGAAAGTTCAATGAATCTCAAAGAATCTAGGAGTTTCTAAACCAATTAAAACCTAATTAAATATTTCGTTTTTCATGGTGGAAATTGGTGAATCGTCATTCACCTACCTTCAAATATCTTATAGCTTAGATTACGACATCCCTCTTCTAAGTTATAAAATATTGTGTTGGGTCCTAGCCTTAATATTACATTTGGGTGTTTTGTTAAGGACTATCTCTATATCTAATCTAATCTATTCCCTCTTCTTTTCAGATGTCTTCCAATAACAATGCTTCTGGCTCAACCCCTACTAGCTCCTTCTCTCTCATGAATCTTTGTGGGAGAGTCATCTTTGATGGGTCCAACTTTACAGATTGGATCAGAAACATCAGGATGGTCACTCGGTATGAGAACAAAGAATATGTTCTCGACAAGGAGCTGAAGGTACCCGAGCCAACTGCTACTCCTGAAGAGCTTGCTGAATATGAGGTACATGAAAGAGATGCTACAAAAGTGGCATGCATCATGATGGCCACCATGACAGCCGACCTCCAAAAGTCCTATGAGGACTATTATTCTTTTGAGATGCACCAGGACTTGATGGACCGCTACCATCAAAGTGCTCGTGAAGAGCGATATGAGATAATCTCCTCCATGATAACAACCCGAATGAAGGATGGCGAACCCATCACGGGCTACATGCAGAAAATGCAAAGGTATGTGGACCGTTTACTAAAGCTGAATGTGAACTTCCCTGAGGAGTTAGCAATAGACATCATTTTGCACTCCTTGCCATCGTGTTATGATCAATTCCGCATGACATATCACATGAACAAGGAAGAAGTCACCCTCAGCAAACTTCAAGGACTCTTGAAGACCGCCGAAAGTGGTCTAAAGGGTAAGTCGGTTGTTACTACTCCTACTTCTACTCCAACTGCGGCCGATGTCTTGGCAATCGGGCATGGAAAAGGGAAGAAGAGAAAGAACCCTTCTAAGGGTACCAAGGGTAAGACCCTTGAAGGTTCCTCTTCAAGCAAAACCAAGAAAGGTTTTGTCACTCCTTCTGCTAACCCTAATGAGGCTGAATGCTTCTATTGCCATGAAAAGTCGCACTGGAAGCGAAACTGCCCAAAGTACCAGCAAGATTTGAAGGATGGGAAAGTAAAACCCAACCATGCAGGTATATACACTATATTGTCTAATAACTCACCTCATTCTAAGTCTTGGGTCCTTGATACAGGTTGTGGTATTCACATATGTTGTGATTTGCAGGGACTAAAAAGAAGTGAGAATGTGGAGCAGGGAAAGATAAACTTGATCATGGGAAACATGAAAGCTTCACCTGTCACCAAGATAGGAGTTTATTCCTTAGTGCTAAATAGTGGGTTTACATTAGATTTGAATAAATGTTATTATTCGCCAGAAATGGCAAGAAATGTTATTTCCTTTCATGCATTGTATAAACAAGCTTTTACCTTTTATTTTGATAATAATAATGGTAGTATTGATGCTTTCTTTAATAATCTTCTTTATTTTAAAGCATTACCTTGTGATGGCGTGTATGAAACTGTATATGTTGTAGATAATCTAGGAAATAATGTATTGTGTATTAACTCTTCCACTAGCTTAGATAAAGCATCCTTATGGCATTGTCGTCTTGGACATGTAAGCAAGAAACGCATAGGCCAACTCCAAAAGGATGGAGTCTTGGAGTCATTTGACCTAAAGTCAGATGATAGTTTTGAATCTTGTTTGCTTGGTAAAATGACAAAGTCACCTTTTACTGGCACTTGTGCTAGGGGTGAAGGTTTGTTGGACCTCATACACACGGATGTGTGTGGACACTTCAGAACCGCCACAAGATATGCTAATCGGTTCTATGTGACTTTTACTGATGATTTTAGTAGATATGGATATGTCTACCTAATCAAGCATAAGTCAGAAACCTTTGAGAAATTCAAAGAGTTTAAGCAAGAAGTGGAGAATCAGTTGGGCAGGAACATTAAGATGCTTCGATCCGATCGTGGTGGTGAGTATCTTAGTACTGAGTTCCTTGACCATCTTAAGGAATGTGGGATTGTCTCACAATTGACACCTCCTAGGACACCACAGTTGAATGGTGTAGCTGAGAGACGCAATCGGACCTTGTTGGACATGGTTCGTTCCATGATGAGTCGAGCTTCGCTACCAATCTCATTTTGGGGGTATGCCTTAGAAACTGCCACCCATATCCTTAATCTAGTCCCTACAAAGAAGGTTGCCAAAACACCTCACGAGGTGTGGACTGGAAAAGTTCCCAATCTAGACCACATCAAGATTTGGGGTTATGAGGCTTTCGTGAGACGCGAGACTCACGATAAGCTCAAACCCCGAAGCGAAAGGTGTATTTTCATCGGCTACCCACAGAAATCCTTTGGTTACATCTTCTACAGACCCAGTGATAATGTGGTCTTTGTAGCAAGAAGAGGATTCTTTCGAGAGAGAGAATTCATGAGCCAAGGAGACAGTGGGAGGCAAATTGACCTTGAGGAAATTCAAGAGTCAAGTGGTGAAGGAACCTCAAACCCTAGCCCTCAACCTAAGGAGGAAACTCCTGTTGAGCCGACTGAAGAATTTATACCTCTGAGGCGTTCCACCAGAGTTAGGAATGCACCTGAGAATTATTATGGTTTTCATATTACTACAGAAGGTGAGACACTTATCAGTGATAACACACTGGTAAATCTGGATGAGCCTAACAGCTACACGGAAGCCATGGCAGGCCCTGAGGCTGCTAAATGGAAAGAGGCTATGGATAGCGAGATACAGTCCATGTATGACAATCAAGTTTGGAACTTGGTTGACAATGTACCTGATTGTAAGATAGTTGGGTGCAAATGGATCTTCAAGAAGAAGACCGACATGGATGGTAATGTACACACTTATAAGGCACGACTGGTTGCAAAGGGTTATTCTCAAACTCTAGGAGTTGATTATGATGAGACCTTTTCACCAGTGGCCAAGATAAAGTCTATTAGGGTTTTGTTAGCCATTGCTGCATTTCATGATTATGAAATATGGCAAATGGATGTCAAAACCGCTTTCCTTAATGGAAAGTTGGCTGAAGATGTTTACATGGTTCAGCCAGAGGGTTTTATCAGTACAGAGTACCCCAGTAGAGTGTGTAAGCTCGAGAAATCCATTTATAGATTAAAACAGGCACCTCGCAGATGGAATCTTTGCTTTGATGAGAAAGTCAAAGAATTTGGCTTTTCAAGGAGTGAAGATGAATCTTGTGCCTATATCAAGGCTAGTGGGAGTATAGTCAGCTTTTTGGTACTGTATGTGGATGACATACTACTCATAGGAAATGACATCCCAACCCTGTAGGAAGTAAAGTCTTGGCTTGGGAAGTGTTTCGCTATGAAGGACCTTGGAGAAGCTGCCTATATCCTAGGGATAAGGATTTTGAGAAACAGGAGTAAAAGACTAATTGGACTTAGTCAAAGCACCTATGTGGACAAAGTGTTGAAAATGTTCAACATGCATAACTCCAAGAAAGGAGAGTTACCCATCCAGAGTAACGGCAGATTGAGTAAGACACAAAGCCCTAGTACTGAGGCTGAGATAGCAGAAATGAGTCGAATACCTTATGCTTCAGCTGTAGGATCGATCATGTATGCTATGACGTGTACTCGACCTGATGTAGCCTTTGCTTTGAGCATGGTTAGCAGGTATCAGGGGAACCCTGGCAAGACACACTGGACTGCGGTAAAGAATATCCTCAAGTACCTACGGAGGACTAAGGACTGGGTCCTTACCCTCGGTGGCAGTGAGGACTTGAGAGTTGTAGGGTACAGTGATGCTAGCTTTCAG